>NW_027507718.1:155419666-156030586 GCF_037356315.1 Lithobates pipiens | reverse complement strand
ATGTTATGTTTTAATGTTGTTAATGTTTTAAATAAATTATTTTGGTTAACATTTTGTGATGATTATTTTAGCTGTGGTTTAATTGATCAATCATCGTCTACATAAAATTACAATAGAGCTAGACATCAGTGATAGACTTTACCAGGGTTCTCCATACTCTTGCCCTCAAGTTGTTCTTGAACTATTCCTTTTGTGCAGCAGGAACGTGGGGGAATACAGTTCAGGCACCATTAGTACTGAGTGTATGGGGTAGTCTACTGTTGCTGGCAAAAGATCTATTGTTGGTGGGTTGGTCTATTATTGCTGTATGGGGATCTATTGTTGCTGGCAGGGGATCTACTGTTGCTGTCATGGGACCTATTGTTGCAGTCATGGGATCTATTGTTGCAGGCAGGGGATCTACTGTTGCTGGAAGGGGATCTATTGTTGCTGGCAGGGGATATACTGTTGCTGCCATTGGATCTATTGTTGCGGGAAGGGGATCTACTGTTGCTGGGAGGGGATATACTGTTGCTGGCAGGGGATCTAACGTTGCTGACAGGGGATCTACTGTTGTTGGCAGGGGATCTATTGTTGCTGGGGTGGAACTACAACCCTCATGCCTATTCAAGGGTAACAGGCATAAATATATAAAGGTTAAACTTACATTTGTCAGTGCGGTCGGTCTGTGACAATACATCCCAATCCTGGAAGCACAGGCGACAGATATCCAGCCAGGCATTGTCCCTCTTGGATTGGTCTTTGTAGTTTGGGTCTGTCTTATCATACAAACATGTTCTCTCCCTGATGAACCTTATCAGCGATTCGTTGTCGACAGCCTCTCTTGTATTAACTTCCCTGCCTCTGCTAGACATTTTATATACAGGTTGTACAGTATACAGAACTATGCAGAGATAACGGCCTTCAGGAAGTACTCTGTGTGTGGGAAGGGGGGGGGCGGTGGAAGGCGGAGCCTAGCCGAGAGGTAATGCTGGCTTAGAGCTCCATTCTCAGCAGGACAACGGAGCCATATAACGGCGGAGGTAACTTGACCCTCCACATATATATCATACCAAATGGTAGATAAATATCCCTACCTTACATTGGTGACATTTGGGGGGGTCAGAGGAGACTCATGAGGCAGAAAATTAACAAGAAAGCACCGCCTCACACACACAGCAGTATGGCACTGAAACCCTCCCCCTCTGAGGGGAGACACAGTGAGGAGAACAAAGAGACAGCCCCTTCTGCTGCTTTACATAAAGATGTTCTCTCATTAAAAGCACATAGTCTCTCTAACCAAATACCTGAGAAAAATATGTCAGTTCTGGAGAATTTAGAACTTTCCACACAAAAAGACTTATCCCCTCCTGTAACGCTGAAACAAATAGAAAATCTGCTTCAAAAATCACTAAAAACTGCAGATATCATCACCACAAGCCTTACCAAAGAAATTTGAATACTTGGTCAGCGTACATCAGCACTGGAAATTAGAGCAGACGATCTGGAAAATTATACATCTAATATTGCCTCAGAAATTGATTTTCTTAAAGAGGAAAATGACATATTACAATCCAAATTGGAGGATTTCGAAAATCGTGCAAGACGCTCCAATATACGTATTAGAGGAATACCCAAATCTGTGACTGATTTAAACGGAGCTATTACTGCACTTTTTCAAGAATTACAACTAGCTATCCCACTAGAGCGTCTTGAAATAGACCGGGTTCATAGAGCCCTAGCAACAAAGAAAACAGAGGGTCCTCCCCGTGACATTATCGCAAAATTGCATTTCTACTGCACTAAGGAACTACTGCTAAATACAGCTAGAAATAAAGATCCCCTAATTTTCCAGGATCATAAATATCAATTATTCACAGACCTCTCACAGATTACAGTCAACAAAAGAAGAACCCTGAAACCACTACTGCAAATATTACAGCAAAATGACATAATCTACCAATGGGGCTTTCCTTTCTCAGTGCGTTTTACTTTCCAAAGTCGCAAATATATGTGCCGAACAGCTAAGGACCTGCAAACTACTTTACAGAAACTAGGGATGATAAACACATCAAGAGATGCTGCGGACACTCGCCAAAAATCATCCTCATATGCTGATACTCCCTTTGATTCCAGAAGAGAAGAAGACTACAATCCACAGAAAAGAAGTCGCATACAATCTCCACCTCCAGATCTGGGTGACACTATGGACTGATAAACACTTGTACTGAGGCTACTATCTTGCCTTTTCAACGGAATGGCTACTGCCGAGTTTTTTCTCTGACTTCCAATCAATATTTTTATCATAATCTTATTTAAGAAATGTTCCTAATAATTTAGGCACCTTATTATAACTTTTTTTTCTCTCTCTTCTCTTCTTTGTTTCTGAGGTTGCCTTAATCTTACATTTTTATTTTTTGCTTGAAAAATGAAATTATATGATTGGCTCTTGGTGTCCTGCAGGGAAGTTCCTTGCACCCTCTCTTGCTACCCTCAGCAGCTCGGTGCACACCGGGCAGTTGACAGTGGCTCATGTACCCTTGGAGGGAGAGTTTCTCCTCCCAACGGACACATTAAGAACATAGATATGTTAAGATATATTTCAATATTGTATATTAATTGTATTTTCTTTTTCAGTCATTATCTCCTTTCCCTCCACCCCTATACTCTGGAGGCAAATAATTTCTTATATGACACACGTTCTAACATAAACACCAACACATATTTACTTTTCCCAACTCCATGGCCCCATTAAACATCATATCATTAAATACTCAGGGACTAAACGTTCCACACAAACGCACTAAAGCCTTCCGCACATTTTCATCCAAGAAAGCACATATAGTTTGCCTCCAAGAGTCTCATTTTGCGTCACAATCCACTCCCAAATTTTTCAGTAAAGACTACCCCCAAGTATACACAGCTTCAGCCTCCTCTAAAAAACGAGGCGTGCTTATAGCTTTCCATTGCAATACACCATTTTCACTAATGAAGGAAATCAAGGATCCAGAAGGTCGTTACTTGATTCTTAAAGGACACCTACTTGATACCGCTATCACCATTACATCATACTACGCTCCTAACAAAAATCCTATTTCTTTTCTTTCTCATTTATTTCAAACTATAGAACACCACAAAATAGGTACTACAATTCTATGTGGAGATTCTAATAGGACCATATTCCCATTTTTGGATAAATCACCAATCCCACAGTCACATACAGCAGACAAACAACTCTTATCAAAACTAATTACAAAACATAACCTAGTAGATACTTGGAGAGAATTGAATCCAACCAAGAGACAATACACACATTACTCGTTCCCTCATCGCTCATTCTCTAGGATAGACCATATATTTATGTCCATAGGGCTAATTCCAGAAATAATATCTACAAAAATGATTCCCATCCCATGGTCCAATCATAGTGCAGGCTACATTACTGTTGGATCTATAATTCCAAAAAAAAAAGATCCAACATGGATATTAAGAGATTTCCTACTCAAAAATCCAGCTCATAAAAATAATATTGAAATTGCGCTCAAAGATTATATAAAATATAACTCCACACCTGACGTCTCTCCGACTACATTATGGGAAGCACACAAACCTGTTCTCCGTGGCATATGTCTACAGCAAGCAAACATATTCAACAGAGAGCGGAAAATCCTTTGTCAGACTTTAGAAACAAATTTCAATAAATGTCACACAGCATTCCAAAATAACCCTTCTTCTTTATCTAAAATAAATCTTGACAAAGCTAAATTGGAATTTGATCTATTCCTTACTGAAGCAGTGGATAAAACCATCAAGAGATCACAACACAATTTCTATATCAATGCGAATAAACCTCACACACTATTAGCCAGGGCATTAAAATCCTGCCAGAACCCAACGAAACCGATACGTCTGAAAATCTCTAGGGGTATACACAAATAATCCTTTAAAAATATTACAAAAACTCAAAACACAATTAAAAAATTTATACTCTTCTAATAATGAGTTGGACCCTTCTACAGCAAATGATTTTTTCTCTCATATATCTCTACCGACACTATCTAAAACAGAAATGGAAATGATGGAGGAACCAGTGTCAATTATAGAGGTATCTGAAGTTATCAAAAATCTGAAACTAAATAAAAGGCCAGGTCCTGATGGTTTTTCTGCGCTGTATTACAAAACGTTTGTAGACACCCTATCTCCAGTCTTGACAAACACTTTTAATTCCCTTTTGGAAGGTCATTCTTTTAGAAGAGAAACCCTAACTGCAATTATCTGTATGCTCCCTAAACCTCACACAGACGATTCAATATGGTCTAATTATCGCCCTATTTCGTTATTAAATTTGGACATAAATACAAATACTATTATAGGCAATCTAATACATCGTGATCAAGTGGGCTTCATTCCATTACGTCAAGCAGGAGATAATATTGGACGTGCAACACTCCTGTCACATGCCGCTAAAAAAAAGACGTATTCCCACTTGTTTTCTTTCTTTAGATATTATGAAAGCTTTTGACACAGTATCTTGGTCATATATGAACTATACCCTTTCCAAATGGGGATTCGGCCCTCATTTTTTACGAAGGATCTCTAGTTTGTATCAACATCCCAAAGCTTATATCAGATATGCAGGGTACAAATCGGACGAGTTTAATATACTGAGGGGGACTCGTCAAGGATGTCCACTTTCGCCATTATTATTTGCTTTACTCATTGAACCTTTAGCACAAAGAATTAGGATGGAACCCACTATAACAGGTATTGAAATGGGTGGCTTTCATCATAAGCTCTGTTTATTCGCAGACGATATTCTCCTTTTTCTATCTTCTCCACATGTTTCGGCCCCAAATCTTATGGTTGTACTACAAGAATTCTCATTTATTTCGGGCCTTAAGGTCAATATTCAAAAATCTTCAGCATTAAACATTTCACTTGTCGAAAAAGATAAACAATCTTTACAAAATTCACTACCCTTTAAGTGGGTAGATCATAGCCTCCCATATCTGGGTGTGCAGTTTACTCCTAACCCCTCCGATTTATTTGCAGCTAATTACCCAGCTCTTTTAAAAAATATTACTAGGTCGTTATCTAATTGGTCATCAATGCCTATATCATGGTTTGGGAAAATCAATATCATAAAAATGTCTGTTCTTCCGAAGTTTTATATTTATTCAGAACTCTCCCGATTCATATTCCTGCATATTTTCTTAGGCTGATCCAACAAAAAGTAACGAAATTTACTTGGGGGAAAATAAAACCCAGACTTCACAAAAAAACACTTGTTCTCCCCAAAGCTTTGGGTGGTTTGGGATTCCCAGACTTTAACATATATTATAAGGCAGCTCAATAATCTCAATTAACAAAATATCACTCTTCTACAGAGATTCCTTTATGGGTCCTCATTGAAGCTGTAGACTGTGATCCTCTTCCTATAAACAATATATTATGGTTACAACCTGCGGATCGTAAGTCTATAAATAACCCCATTTCTAAGCACTCTCTATCTATATGGGATAGGTATAGAAATTCACATGGTCTGCAATCTCCACAAAATCCGCTATTATCTTTCCACAAGAATCCGACTTTTTACCCAGCCTGGAAATATCCCAAAACCTTTAAAGCTTGGTCTAAGGCTGGTATCACTTGTCTATATAATTTAACTTCAACTACATCAATAAAATCTTTTACAGATCTATGTGAATTATATAAGCTTCCACAATCAGAAATATTCAGATATCTCCAAATCAAAGATTTTTATACTCCTCTTCTCAATTTAAATGTAAACTTACATAATATTTCTCAATTTGAAATATTTTGTCTCAAGGAACCACATGCTAAAGGTCGTATTACATCATTGTATACACAATTGATATCTAATTCTAATACTGTTACCGGTATACCTAAATATGTGGCCAAGTGGGAAAAAGATTTGGATTGTACGATCGATTCTAGGTCTTGGTCCAACATATGGTCTTTCACAAAATCTTCCTCTATAAATATATTGGCGTCTGAATCATCATATAAAGTTCTCACACGCTGGTATTTGGTTCCTGCGAGAATCGCCAAATTCTCAACAGACAACACTGGCCTCTGCTTTCGTGGCTGTCCAGAAAAAGGTACCTATATACATACCTGGTGGCATTGCTCAATTGTACAATCATTTTGGAAAAAGATCTTTCTGATAATTACAAAATTTTTTGATCGTCCAATTTTTCCAGACCCAATTATAGCTCTCCTTAATTTAAAACCAGCCTTTCTGAATCAGAAACAATTCAAATTAGTTACACTCCTGATAGCCGCAAAGCAGACTATAGCCAATGCGTGGAAAACAGATGTGGTGAATATTGCAGAAACCAAACGTAGAATGAATCAATCTTTCATCCATGCTAAAATGGACGCTATAGATAAAAACCAGATGACAAAGTTTGATATCATATGGAAATCCTGGATTAAATATTATACATCAGATAATATTGACAATCGAGTTTTATTGTTATGGTGATTAAGATTTTTTATAGAATTACAACATTAGATGATATATAAAACCTCCTCCAGAGAATTATTCCCTCCCCTTCCCCTCCTATATACCTTTTATGTTCTTACCTTACTATATAATACTTACTATAAACATACTTTAGAAGTTATGGTCAAAACTTTAAAATCATATATTTTCTTTTAGACATATTTATATTTTCTTGGGATTAAAATGTTTAAAACTCAGCTATAAGAATAAGTATAGGAGTTATTCCTGCGCCTAATCAGGAAGGGGAATAGTTTTTTAGTGCCGCTGCACACACTGAATACGGGGTACCTGAACCCCAAAGAATCAAGAAAGGTAAGAGAGTAGTGGTGCGCAGTACTAACTCAGGAAATATTGGCCTACAAAATCTGTAGATACTATAGATGCAGGTGTTTAAATGCTAGGTGTGTGGCCACCCAGACCAAAAAATGTATTGGGAGCTTAATATGTACGTTCTATGAGGGAGCGTGCGAAAACCTCACCACTATCACATAATAGTGTTTGGGATGTATATTGAAGTGATATAAAAAAAAAAAAAAAAAAAATATATAGTGGTAAAAAACTAAATAATTTCTGATGAGATTTTTTAGGGTGAGCATAGGACTCTAAAATAGCAATGCTAAGCAGTAAATAGGTCCGTTCTTACAGCATCCCATAGGTAAAATCAATATATAAGAATTGTGATAAAAAATATATTGCGATTTGTTGCGACTAATCCAATCGCATAAAAAGTGCTGGTGCTAAGTGATACAATAAACGTGTTGCAATGTCTACTACACCGTGAACAACAATGTATAAATACACAATTATTAACTAAAAAACAGTTTAGTGCAAAAAGAAAAAAAGGAGATAGCTACTTGTGATTAGCAAAGAAATCGCATAACGTGCCAGTGTTAGACAAATTGAGTTGGATGCGTATGGGTGTCTCTTCACCCTATACTAGGTAATAACTGCAGTGAAGTGAGATAAATTCATGCAAAATTGGCACAGAAAAAAATTGAAAAATGCAGCATTAAAAACGCATAAAAAATAAATGTTACAGGTGAAAAAAACTATCTAACAATAATGCAAGTGAAATAGTGCTCAATGGTCAGAAACTATATGACATATACATTCCACAATAACGTGTGTAAAAATTGTGTCCATATACAACATGTGCGACAACCAATAGCGATTATATCCAAAATCGCATCAGGTAAAAAACGCATGCAGTACTGGTGTTAAGTGCTATATGAACTATAGCGATCTGGTCGGTGGTGATAGTAGTGAAAAATATCCCACGTGGTCCTGTGTACTCAGGATATGGGTGTCCCCTTACCTTACAGCTGTAAGGTAACAGCATGTAACATATATATCCTCAGGGTTCCTGGTGGTCTTTATCCCACGAGGTCTTGTTACTGTGTCCCCGTCTCTTGCCTATTCCGCTGTGTGGTCACTTTAAATTGGTTGTTCAGCGATGCCCAGTATAGGGGAGGGGATGGTTACCTCAGCAGGTTATGTAGGGGATTTAAGCAAATAAGGAGGAAGGGAGCCCCATAGTGTAGTATTTATGAACAAAGTTTCAATTTATTCAAGAAACAAAGAGATACTCACAAACAAACACAGTTCAAGCATAGAGTATAAACGAGCTGCGAGCTCGATTGCGTCACTTCCGGTAGCGTCCCGACGCGTGTTCGTCACGGTCACGTGACTTCATCAGGGGATGCCTAGTGCTCAGGAAAGTGACCTTAAATAGAGACTATATTGGTGGTTTATTGGCGGCCATTTTAGGGGAGACCCGGAAGTGTCCCGGCGGCCATTTTGTCGTCTACATGGTCGCCGGAAGTATGCGGGCGGCCATTTTTTTGGATGTTACATCGTTTTAGACGTATCTACTGGCCGGAAATGTATACGTGGCCATTTTTTTGGTAGTACATCCAACGGAACTTGCCATAAGGACCCGCCCGTGTTGCTGTGAAAATATCACCGCCCCTTCAGTAAACAAAATTCACAGCTGAAAAAGGAGAGACAGGGGGGTGTGCCTGAGATGCAGAGTATGTGCAGTATGTGCAGAAAACTAATTATAGATGGACCCTGCTTAATTTACCAGTTTATATTAGTGAATTAAAAATATCGATATCTCAAAAAATGAATAATATAGAAGGGATAGTATATATGTATATAGGCGAAGTATATATATATATAATCGATAAAAAATGGATATAAAAATAAAAAAATATAAAATAAAAAATAAAATATATATATGAAAAAGCATATAAAAATATGTAAAAAATCTATAAAAAAAATCTTTATTTATAAGTCTATGACAGTATATAGAGAAATAACTTTCTATTTAAAATATAGATAACTCAAGTGAGTTTAGGATAAAAAGATAATTCTTTAGGCCGTAAATGGTAATGTTTTGGTACCGATGGTACGTCCGATTGGCAAAATTGGAGCATAAAAAAATAAAAAAATAAAATCAACTTCTACTGAAATGGGGCGGCGAGAGAAATAATTCCCATAGCTGCCGGAAATGACGTAAGAGCAAACATATTTTTAAAGATTGCAACATATAGCAATGCAGAGGAAAAAATCTAAATAACTAAAAGTGCCTATGTGCGTATACACCCACCTCCATGTGCACTAGTATATACATATAATATGATCATATTTCAGTGTGCGACATATGGGTGGTCAAGGTATATAGTGAGGATGACTAAAAAACGGGGGACGCCTAAGGTCAAAATTCTATGGCGGGTATCTATACCATAATTAAAAATTGTAAGTAAAACATAGATAACAAATATAAAATCTTCCTGAAGTATAGCGATTGATCAGATTTAGGGGGTGGTTAAAAATCACTGATGAAACAGTTTAGATCGAACTCCACGTTGAGTCCTTTTGGTGTGAATGTGTCTAGTGTAAATATCCACTTGGACTCAATTTGGCTGAGGGTTCTCACTTTGTGCCCTCCTCTCCAATGTTTAACATAGGGCTCAATTCCCCAAAATGTCAATTGGGATGGATCTTTCTTGTGGTATAGCGCAAAGTGCCTAGATACGCTGTGCTTATCGAATCCCTTTAATATATTCTTTACATGTTCTTTAATGCGTACTTTCAGAGGTCTCTTTGTTCGGCCTATGTACTGGAGGCCGCAGCTGCATTCCAATGCGTATACTCCTCCAATGGTGTTACAACAAATGAACTCTTTAATATCGTAACTGTTTCCTGTACTAGTTGAGGTGAACTCTTTTTTCTTCTCGTTCGGACGCTTTGTTTTGAGACATGCGTAGCAACGTTTACAGGGGAAGAATCCTTTCCCTGTAAAAAAGGTGAGTCCCCTACCTGGTGGGTCCGGGACATTCTTCACTATTTTGTCCCTAATGGTCGGGGCTCGCCTGTATACAAATTTTGGGCGAGTGGGCAAAATATCTTTTAGACCACTATCTGAGCGCAGTATCTCCCAATTACGTTTAATAATTTTTTCTACTTGTTTGAACTGCACGTTGAAATCCAAAATGATCGGAATGTTGTCCTGTATTGTCTCGTTCTGTGATTTGTTCTTTATAAGATCTTTACGATTTAAGTTTGCTACTTCTGATATCTTCTCATTGATGAATTCTTTCTCATAGCCTTTTTCTAAAAATTTCTGTTTCATGTTTCTTACTTGTTCAAGGAACTGTTCATCTTGCGTACAATTGCGTCTAAGGCGCATGAGTTGGCCTTTCGGAATGTTATATAGCCAATTCCTGTGGTGGCAGCTCTCCAAGGGGAGATAGCTATTACGGTCTACACTCTTAAAGTGTGTTTTTGATACCAGTTTTTTGTCCTTTTGTATTATTTCTAGATCAAGGAACGTAATAGATTCATTACTTATCTCCCATGATAGTTTTATGTTCCTGTTATTCATATTCAATTTCTCTAGAAAGGTAATCAATTTTGATTGTTCGCCCTTCCACAGTATGATAACGTCATCAATGTATCTTCGATATGTGTGCAATTCGTTTGGAGGGTTGGTAAATACTTCCTCTTCTTCCCATTGTGACATGAACAGGCCTGCGACGCTTGGGGCGAACTTTGCTCCCATAGCTACGCCAGTTTTTTGATGGTAATAATTTTTGTTGTACCAAAAGTAGCTGTTTTTCAGACAGAAATCGAGACATTTTATAAGGAATTTTCTCTGTGGGCAGGGGAGGTCTGTATATTTCCGTAATCCCCATTTTGTTGCCTCACAGGCTTGATGGTGCAGAATTATTGTGTAAAGGGAGGCTACGTCCGCCGTAGCAAGCCACCAAGGTCCTTCTTCAGTTGGTATTTCGTCCAAAATCTGTAATATATGTTTGGTATCTCTCAGATATGCACGTGTCTTTTGTACTGCTGGCTGTAGGTAATAATCGATGTATTGCCCCATTCGAGATGTCAGAGAGTCTATGCCATTCACTATTGGTCTAGGAGGTGGATTCTCCTTGTTTTTATGGATCTTCGGTAATGAGTAAATGATTGGTGTTCTACATGACTCTGGTATTAAATATTTGGCTTCCTTTTTATTAAGTATATCCTTCTTTAGGCCCAGATGTACCACTTGTTCAAGTGCTTTCCTGCATTTGAAGACTGGGTTGCTCAGCAGTCGGACGTATGTGTCTTTATCTTCGAGTAGGGAGTTCATGCTTGTATTGTATTGGTCTTTGGACAATATTACGATGCCCCCTCCTTTATCAGCTGGTCGTATGACCAGGTCTTTCCTTCTTGTCAGTTTCCGAATACCGCTTTTGATATGTTTCGGTTCATCGCGTTTCTTTATCTTTAAATCTTTCACTTCTTCAAGAACAATACGTTTAAAGACTTCTATATATTTGTTATCTTTAGTTACTGGATTAAAAATTGATTTATTTCTTAGAGTACTATGCATAATTTCATCTGTGGATCTTGTAGTCTTAGGTTTGCAAGGGTTACTGATCAAATACTTCTTAATGTTTAATTTTCTTACGAACTTCTGGATTCCGATATAGGTTTGAAATTTATCCAGATTCTTTGTAGGTGCATATTTTAAACCTTTATCAAGCACCCCTATTTCTTCGTGGGAGAGTGGTTGTCCGCTCAAATTAAAAATCCCTTCGCCCTTCACTCTCTTTTTCTTTTGTGATCTCTTCCCCCCTCTGCATCCTCTCTTTCTGGTGTTCTTCTTTGATTCCTTAAATTTTCGTTCCTCCTTAGTGGGTCGTTCTCTCGGCCTCTCTCTAAAAAAGACCTCTCATATTCCATGTCGGACTGTCTGTGTCTATCCGCTCTGTCATCTTCCCATCTCTGCTCCAGGGGTGCATAGTAGTTATAGGTTGGGATCGGGCTCCTTTCATATGCCCGATATGGTGTTTGAGAGGGAGGGTTCTGATACCCCCCTTCTCTTCTCTCATATTGCCTATAGGGGCTTCTCCCCCTTGGGGCTTGTGTGTCATAGGGGCGCCCTCTATTGTCGTTGTAAGGTCCTCTGTTATCTCTCTGTTGATGGTGAGTTCTATTATCATGATAAGGCCTCGGTCCGTTGTTTCTCCTGTTATTCCTCCAGAACGGTTTTTTCCAACCGTTTCGAGGTGTCCTATCTTGATAGTATGGTCTCCTTTCATTTTTATAGGGTGTGTATCCTCTATCATTTTTTCGGGGAGTGTATTGATAGTCATTGCTTTGTCTGTCCTCATTCCTTATGGTGTCAGGTCTAGTTCGTTCATATGTGTCGTGTGGCCTGGTTTGGTTTTGGTTTTCTTGATTTCCTCGCATATTAATGTGTTCTGACTGCACTCTTACTGATTTCTCTGGAGTGGAGTAGGTTGAAATTGGGTCTAAGTGTCCCACTTGGTTTTGCCATTTAAACGCTCGATCGGTTTTAAAATCGTTCATGTCTCGATTGTATTTTTTGCTTTTCCTTTGTTGGACTTCTCTATCTTTTTTTGTGAGATCTTTGTTCAATTGTGCCATTAGGGCTATAAATTCTGCTGTGTCCTTATATGCTTCCAATTCTTCCTTCACTCCTAAAATAATCTCATCTACTATTTTTTGTTTTTTCTTCTTTCTATCTAGTAGAAACATTAAGAGTTCTAAGCCTTTTCCATTGAAGAATTTGAACCAATCATCGATTGATTCTTGATCTGTCAGTCCGTCGTTTGGTATGACATCCCATCTCAGGCGTCTAGGGACAATCCCATCCTTGAGATATTGTTCAAAGGTGGTAATGTCCCACCATAAGCTGACCTTCTTCTCCATATTGTGCCCTAGTTTCCTCATAAGGCTTTCAAGGTCACTATTTTTATTGTTAGGTGTAGTTGCATTAAAAACATCTCCCAAATTAACCTGTCTTTTATCTAAAAATGAATACACATCCATGATGGCTGCAAGAATGGATCAAGTTAGGTATAGAGATAAGTATAGGAGTTATTCCTGCGCCTAATCAGGAAGGGGAATAGTTTTTTAGTGCCGCTGCACACACTGAATACGGGGTACCTGAACCCCAAAGAATCAAGAAAGGTAAGAGAGTAGTGGTGCGCAGTACTAACTCAGGAAATATTGGCCTACAAAATCTGTAGATACTATAGATGCAGGTGTTTAAATGCTAGGTGTGTGGCCACCCAGACCAAAAAATGTATTGGGAGCTTAATATGTACGTTCTATGAGGGAGCGTGCGAAAACCTCACCACTATCACATAATAGTGTTTGGGATGTATATTGAAGTGATATAAAAAAAAAATAAAAAATATAGTGGTAAAAAACTAAATAATTTCTGATGTGATTTTTTAGGGTGAGCATAGGACTCTAAAATAGCAATGCTAAGCAGTAAATAGGTCCGTTCTTACAGCATCCCATAGGTAAAATCAATATATAAGAATTGTGATAAAAAATATATTGCGATTTGTTGCGACTAATCCAATCGCATAAAAAGTGCTGGTGCTAAGTGATACAATAAACGTGTTGCAATGTCTACTACACCGTGAACAACAATGTATAAATACACAATTATTAACTAAAAAACAGTTTAGTGCAAAAAGAAAAAAAGGAGATAGCTACTTGTGATTAGCAAAGAAATCGCATAACGTGCCAGTGTTAGACAAATTGAGTTGGATGCGTATGGGTGTCTCTTCACCCTATACTAGGTAATAACTGCAGTGAAGTGAGATAAATTCATGCAAAATTGGCACAGAAAAAAATTGAAAAATGCAGCATTAAAAACGCATAAAAAATAAATGTTACAGGTGAAAAAAACTATCTAACAATAATGCAAGTGAAATAGTGCTCAATGGTCAGAAACTATATGACATATACATTCCACAATAACGTGTGTAAAAATTGTGTCCATATACAACATGTGCGACAACCAATAGCGATTATATCCAAAATCGCATCAGGTAAAAAACGCATGCAGTACTGGTGTTAAGTGCTATATGAACTATAGCGATCTGGTCGGTGGTGATAGTAGTGAAAAATATCCCACGTGGTCCTGTGTACTCAGGATATGGGTGTCCCCTTACCTTACAGCTGTAAGGTAACAGCATGTAACATATATATCCTCAGGGTTCCTGGTGGTCTTTATCCCACGAGGTCTTGTTACTGTGTCCCCGTCTCTTGCCTATTCCGCTGTGTGGTCACTTTAAATTGGTTGTTCAGCGATGCCCAGTATAGGGGAGGGGATGGTTACCTCAGCAGGTTATGTAGGGGATTTAAGCAAATAAGGAGGAAGGGAGCCCCATAGTGTAGTATTTATGAACAAAGTTTCAATTTATTCAAGAAACAAAGAGATACTCACAAACAAACACAGTTCAAGCATAGAGTATAAACGAGCTGCGAGCTCGATTGCGTCACTTCCGGTAGCGTCCCGACGCGTGTTCGTCACGGTCACGTGACTTCATCAGGGGATGCCTAGTGCTCAGGAAAGTGACCTTAAATAGAGACTATATTGGTGGTTTATTGGCGGCCATTTTAGGGGAGACCCGGAAGTGTCCCGGCGGCCATTTTGTCGTCTACATGGTCGCCGGAAGTATGCGGGCGGCCATTTTTTTGGATGTTACATCGTTTTAGACGTATCTACTGGCCGGAAATGTATACGTGGCCATTTTTTTGGTAGTACATCCAACGGAACTTGCCATAAGGACCCGCCCGTGTTGCTGTGAAAATATCACCGCCCCTTCAGTAAACAAAATTCACAGCTGAAAAAGGAGAGACAGGGGGGTGTGCCTGAGATGCAGAGTATGTGCAGTATGTGCAGAAAACTAATTATAGATGGACCCTGCTTAATTTACCAGTTTATATTAGTGAATTAAAAATATCGATATCTCAAAAAATGAATAATATAGAAGGGATAGTATATATGTATATAGGCGAAGTATATATATATATAATCGATAAAAAATGGATATAAAAAGAAAAAAATATAAAATAAAAAATAAAAAATAAAATAAAAAATATATATATGAAAAAGCATATAAAAATATGTAAAAAATCTATAAAAAAATCTTTATTTATAAGTCTATGACAGTATATAGAGAAATAACTTTCTATTTAAAATATAGATAACTCAAGTGAGTTTAGGATAAAAAGATAATTCTTTAGGCCGTTGTGTGTAGCCGTAAATGGTAATGTTTTGGTACCGATGGTACGTCCGATTGGCAAAATTGGAGCATAAAAAAAAATAAATAAAATAAAATCAACTTCTACTGAAATGGGGCGGCGAGAGAAATAATTCCCATAGCTGCCGGAAATGACGTAAGAGCAAACATATTTTTAAAGATTGCAACATATAGCAATGCAGAGGAAAAAATCTAAATAACTAAAAGTGCCTATGTGCGTATACACCCACCTCCATGTGCACTAGTATATACATATAATATGATCATATTTCAGTGTGCGACATATGGGTGGTCAAGGTATATAGTGAGGATGACTAAAAAACGGGGGACGCCTAAGGTCAAAATTCTATGGCGGGTATCTATACCATAATTAAAAATTGTAAGTAAAACATAGATAACAAATATAAAATCTTCCTGAAGTATAGCGATTGATCAGATTTAGGGGGTGGTTAAAAATCACTGATGAAACAGTTTAGATCGAACTCCACGTTGAGTCCTTTTGGTGTGAATGTGTCTAGTGTAAATATCCACTTGGACTCAATTTGGCTGAGGGTTCTCACTTTGTGCCCTCCTCTCCAATGTTTAACATAGGGCTCAATTCCCCAAAATGTCAATTGGGATGGATCTTTCTTGTGGTATAGCGCAAAGTGCCTAGATACGCTGTGCTTATCGAATCCCTTTAATATATTCTTTACATGTTCTTTAATGCGTACTTTCAGAGGTCTCTTTGTTCGGCCTATGTACTGGAGGCCGCAGCTGCATTCCAATGCGTATACTCCTCCAATGGTGTTACAACAAATGAACTCTTTAATATCGTAACTGTTTCCTGTACTAGTTGAGGTGAACTCTTTTTTCTTCTCGTTCGGACGCTTTGTTTTGAGACATGCGTAGCAACGTTTACAGGGGAAGAATCCTTTCCCTGTAAAAAAGGTGAGTCCCCTACCTGGTGGGTCCGGGACATTCTTCACTATTTTGTCCCTAATGGTCGGGGCTCGCCTGTATACAAATTTTGGGCGAGTGGGCAAAATATCTTTTAGACCACTATCTGAGCGCAGTATCTCCCAATTACGTTTAATAATTTTTTCTACTTGTTTGAACTGCACGTTGAAATCCAAAATGATCGGAATGTTGTCCTGTATTGTCTCGTTCTGTGATTTGTTCTTTATAAGATCTTTACGATTTAAGTTTGCTACTTCTGATATCTTCTCATTGATGAATTCTTTCTCATAGCCTTTTTCTAAAAATTTCTGTTTCATGTTTCTTACTTGTTCAAGGAACTGTTCATCTTGCGTACAATTGCGTCTAAGGCGCATGAGTTGGCCTTTCGGAATGTTATATAGCCAATTCCTGTGGTGGCAGCTCTCCAAGGGGAGATAGCTATTACGGTCTACACTCTTAAAGTGTGTTTTTGATACCAGTTTTTTGTCCTTTTGTATTATTTCTAGATCAAGGAACGTAATAGATTCATTACTTATCTCCCATGATAGTTTTATGTTCCTGTTATTCATATTCAATTTCTCTAGAAAGGTAATCAATTTTGATTGTTCGCCCTTCCACAGTATGATAACGTCATCAATGTATCTTCGATATGTGTGCAATTCGTTTGGAGGGTTGGTAAATACTTCCTCTTCTTCCCATTGTGACATGAACAGGCCTGCGACGCTTGGGGCGAACTTTGCTCCCATAGCTACGCCAGTTTTTTGATGGTAATAATTTTTGTTGTACCAAAAGTAGCTGTTTTTCAGACAGAAATCGAGACATTTTATAAGGAATTTTCTCTGTGGGCAGGGGAGGTCTGTATATTTCCGTAATCCCCATTTTGTTGCCTCACAGGCTTGATGGTGCAGAATTATTGTGTAAAGGGAGGCTACGTCCGCCGTAGCAAGCCACCAAGGTCCTTCTTCAGTTGGTATTTCGTCCAAAATCTGTAATATATGTTTGGTATCTCTCAGATATGCACGTGTCTTTTGTACTGCTGGCTGTAGGTAATAATCGATGTATTGCCCCATTCGAGATGTCAGAGAGTCTATGCCATTCACTATTGGTCTCTCCTTGTTTTTATGGATCTTCGGTAATGAGTAAATGATTGGTGTTCTACATGACTCTGGTATTAAATATTTGGCTTCCTTTTTATTAAGTATATCCTTCTTTAGGCCCAGATGTACCACTTGTTCAAGTGCTTTCCTAAACTGTTTCATCAGTGATTTTTAACCACCCCCTAAATCTGATCAATCGCTATACTTCAGGAAGATTTTATATTTGTTATCTATGTTTTACTTACAATTTTTAATTATGGTATAGATACCCGCCATAGAATTTTGACCTTAGGCGTCCCCCGTTTTTTAGTCATCCTCACTATATACCTTGACCACCCATATGTCGCACACTGAAATATGATCATATTATATGTATATACTAGTGCACATGGAGGTGGGTGTATACGCACATAGGCACTTTTAGTTATTTAGATTTTTTCCTCTGCATTGCTATATGTTGCAATCTTTAAAAATATGTTTGCTCTTACGTCATTTCCGGCAGCTATGGGAATTATTTCTCTCGCCGCCCCATTTCAGTAGAAGTTGATTTTATTTTATTTATTTTTTTTTATGCTCCAATTTTGCCAATCGGACGTACCATCGGTACCAAAACATTACCATTTACGGCTACACACAACGGCCTAAAGAATTATCTTTTTATCCTAAACTCACTTGAGTTATCTATATTTTAAATAGAAAGTTATTTCTCTATATACTGTCATAGACTTATAAATAAAGATTTTTTTATAGATTTTTTACATATTTTTATATGCTTTTTCATATATATATTTTTTATTTTATTTTTTATTTTTTATTTTATATTTTTTTCTTTTTATATCCATTTTTTATCGATTATATATATATATACTTCGCCTATATACATATATACTATCCCTTCTATATTATTCATTTTTTGAGATATCGATATTTTTAATTCACTAATATAAACTGGTAAATTAAGCAGGGTCCATCTATAATTAGTTTTCTGCACATACTGCACATACTCTGCATCTCAGGCACACCCCCCTGTCTCTCCTTTTTCAGCTGTGAATTTTGTTTACTGAAGGGGCGGTGATATTTTCACAGCAACACGGGCGGGTCCTTATGGCAAGTTCCGTTGGATGTACTACCAAAAAAATGGCCACGTATACATTTCCGGCCAGTAGATACGTCTAAAACGATGTAACATCCAAAAAAATGGCCGCCCGCATACTTCCGGCGACCATGTAGACGACAAAATGGCCGCCGGGACACTTCCGGGTCTCCCCTAAAATGGCCACCAATAAACCACCAATATAGTCTCTATTTAAGGTCACTTTCCTGAGCACTAGGCATCCCCTGATGAAGTCACGTGACCGTGACGAACACGCGTCGGGACGCTACCGGAAGTGACGCAATCGAGCTCGCAGCTCGTTTATACTCTATGCTTGAACTGTGTTTGTTTGTGAGTATCTCTTTGTTTCTTGAATAAATTGAAACTTTGTTCATAAATACTACACTATGGGGCTCCCTTCCTCCTTATTTGCTTAAATCCCCTACATAACCTGCTGAGGTAACCATCCCCTCCCCTATACTGGGCATCGCTGAACAACCAATTTAAAGTGACCACACAGCGGAATAGGCAAGAGACGGGGACACAGTAACAAGACCTCGTGGGATAAAGACCACCAGGAACCCTGAGGATATATATGTTACATGCTGTTACCTTACAGCTGTAAGGTAAGGGGACACCCATATCCTGAGTACACAGGACCACGTGGGATATTTTTCACTACTATCACCACCGACCAGATCGCTATAGTTCATATAGCACTTAACACCAGTACTGCATGCGTTTTTTACCTGATGCGATTTTGGATATAATCGCTATTGGTTGTCGCACATGTTGTATATGGACACAATTTTTACACACGTTATTGTGGAATGTATATGTCATATAGTTTCTGACCATTGAGCACTATTTCACTTGCATTATTGTTAGATAGTTTTTTTCACCTGTAACATTTATTTTTTATGCGTTTTTAATGCTGCATTTTTCAATTTTTTTCTGTGCCAATTTTGCATGAATTTATCTCACTTCACTGCAGTTATTACCTAGTATAGGGTGAAGAGACACCCATACGCATCCAACTCAATTTGTCTAACACTGGCACGTTATGCGATTTCTTTGCTAATCACAAGTAGCTATCTCCTTTTTTTCTTTTTGCACTAAACTGTTTTTTAGTTAATAATTGTGTATTTATACATTGTTGTTCACGGTGTAGTAGACATTGCAACACGTTTATTGTATCACTTAGCACCAGCACTTTTTATGCGATTGGATTAGTCGCAACAAATCGCAATATATTTTTTATCACAATTCTTATATATTGATTTTACCTATGGGATGCTGTAAGAACGGACCTATTTACTGCTTAGCATTGCTATTTTAGAGTCCTATGCTCACCCTAAAAAATCACACCAGAAATTATTTAGTTTTTTACCACTATATTTTTTTTTTTATTTTTTTTATTTTTTTTTTTTATATCACTTCAATATACATCCCAAACACTATTATGTGATAGTGGTGAGGTTTTCGCACGCTCCCTCATAGAACGTACATATTAAGCTCCCAATACATTTTTTGGTCTGGGTGGCCACACACCTAGCATTTAAACACCTGCATCTATAGTATCTACAGATTTTGTAGGCCAATATTTCCTGAGTTAGTACTGCGCACCACTACTCTCTTACCTTTCAGCTATAAGAATGTTTTCAAATTCTAAAATATATAAAGGCCATTTATTGTCATTCCCACGAGAATATCTTGAAATTCTTCTTTGCTTTGTATCATCCGTACTTCAATATGTCTACTTTTTATTTCTGGTATCACATAATTTGTCTTATATTCTGTACATGTAATTTATTTTAAAATAAAATAAAAAATTTTGAACAGGAAGGGGGGGGGCTGCCTGTTTAGTGGGGAGTACCTGGGTAAATTCCTTTCTGCTTCCTGTAAAGTTGCCTCACTATGAACGGGGATCCAACTTGGAGGCGATTTCCATTGAAATCAATGGGTACAAGTCGCCTTGAAGTCAGATTGAAGTAGTACAGGAACTTTTTCTGAAGTCGGAGCGACTTCAGTAGTGTACATTAAGACGGCTCTCATTCACTAACATTGATTTCCTCATGTTGAGCGACTCGGGGCAACCTGGGGCAACTTGAAGTCCGATCCCAAGTCGCCCTTGAGTGAACCGGCTCTTAGAACGCTTGTCAGTTTTTATTGCTGTCTGTGCCCTCATCAATGAGATTCACCCTCTATATTTGTCCTGTTTACCATTATCATTGAAAGTGAAAGTAAAAGAAAATCCCAAATGTTGGGTTTTCCCCATAAAAGTAATAGGAGGAGAAATCTTCCAATGGAAACACT
The DNA here is from genome assembly GCF_037356315.1 of Lithobates pipiens. NCBI lineage: Eukaryota > Metazoa > Chordata > Amphibia > Anura > Ranidae > Lithobates > Lithobates pipiens. Next base: position 156,010,045 of record NW_027507718.1, on the reverse strand, counting down.
AGTTCTGGTGACCTGGGGGTCCCTAAGGAATTCCCTTAATTTGCAGGGATTTCCTCTTAATTCCTGTTTGGATATGGGCAGGGTTTTTTTCTCAAAGAATAGGTGCAGGAACTCTCCCCCTTCGTCTCTGCCCCCCAACCACCTCCAAGCACTGTCTCTTGGCTCCACCCCCTACCCACCTCCCAGTACCACTCCTTTTGGAGAGTACAGAACTAAGTTTCATTTTGTGCTACTAAATTGTATAGAATTTTATAGACCCCACCCAAGCAGCAACAGGCCCCACCACAGCAACAATAGATCCCCCGACACCGACAACAACAGACCTCCCCCCAGCAACAATGGACCCCCCCACAATAAAATACCACCCCAGCAACAATAGACCCCCACAAAAAGAGTAGATCCCCAGTGACAATAGATCCCCCAGCAGTCAGCATCAATTGACCCTCCAGCACACTTTGCCATATAATACATTCAGTGCTGGAGGTGCTGGAACTGCGTTTCCCCGCGTTCCCGATGAAAAAAGGCCCTGCAATGGGACACAGATGATGAAAAAAATCTGATGGGTTTAAACTCTCCCTTGTTCCAAGGTGAAAAAAAAGTTTTGCCTATAGTTCTACAGAGATTCACACTGTAGTTTTATTCTAGGCAAAGCAAAACTCATTCCCAAACCTGCACATTCTATACTATCAGAACATTTGAGGTTAAAAGAATTTATATTTAATTTTATATATATATATATATATATATATATATATATATATATATATATCTTGTATTTCTTTTTAGAGGAGAAATTTGAGTTCATAGCGATTGAATAGACATTGTTTTCTATCTCAAGAGATTGTGTAAGTCTATACCACTATCGCAGGTTGTATATCTCTTGTTGACACTTATAGATAATAGACATGTGCGATTCGTTTCGTACGAATCTCAAATTCGTACGAATTTCCCAAAATTCGTACGTCCGGGATGATCCGAAATACGAATTGCTGTGCGTCCGAATTCTGTACGGAATACAAACTTTTGTTTACGAATTTCGGATTTCAGATCAGTTGTCGTTGAATCGACGACGACTCAGTCATTATGCTTATTATGACTTGCAAAAGACTTCTGTAATAGAAGTCAATGTAAGTTGCCTGAAGACATCAATGAAGGACTTTCCTCCTCTCTGGGCAGACTGCCAAGAAAAGATCAAAGTGATACAATGTTTCTTCTTCAATGGGCTGAACTCCGTGTGTAGAAGTTCTCAGTTTAACCATTTAAAGACTAAATCTTTTCTGACACTTGTTGCTTACAAGTAAAAATCCAGTATTTTCTGCTAGAAAATCACTCAGAAGCCCCAAAAATTATATATATTTTTTTAGCAGAGACCCTAAGGAATAAAATAGCGGTTGTTGCAATATTTTATGTGACGCGGTATTTGCGCAGAGGTCTTTCAAACGCAAGTTAGCCCTTTTTTTCGGTTGACCTCTAGAGAGCACTGACATTAGCAGCGTGACATACAGCAATGACACCTGCACCGTGATAGAGTGATCTGACACCTGCACCGTGATAGAGTGATCTGACACCAGCACCGTGATAGAGTGCACTGACATCAGCAGCGTGACATAAAGCACTGACACCAGCACCGTGATATACAGCACTGACACCAGCACCGTGATATACAGCACTGACACCTGCACCGTAAGCAGCCCCAGGAGGAAGTCAGCATAGCACAGGGATGGTGGGAGCCCCTCATAATAAGCAGCCCCAGGAGGAAGTCAGCACATCACAGGGAAGGTGAACTTTACAAACCTACAGGTCATATTTGCAGCCACAAAATAATTACTAGCTGTGCACACATAGTCCCACCACATGGTCAATGGCATAACACATGTATGAGGTGAATCTGGGATCGACAACTACAAGCATTCTTTTTTTATATGTGAAATTCTGAAAATTCAGGAATCTTGAGACAATGGAGGCGAGGGAAGGTGAGGGTAGGCAAAGAAGAGGGTGCAGGAGATGATCACCAGCACCAGCACCGTGATATAGAGCACTGACACCTGCACCGTGATAGAGTGATCTGACATCAGCACCGTGACATAAAGCACTGACACCAGCACCGTCATATACAGCACTGACACCTGCACCGTAAGCAGCCCCAGGAGGAAGTCAGCATAGCACAGGGATGGTGGGAGCCCCTCATAATAAGCAGCCTCAGGAGGAAGTCAGCACAGCACAGGAATGGTGGGAGCCCCTCATAATGAGCATGATCACGGTGTCAGTGCTGTATATCACGGTGCTGGTGCTGGTGATCATCTCCTGCACCCTCTTCTTTGCCTACCCTCAGCTTCCCTCGCCTCCATTGTCTCAAGATTCCTGAATTTTCTGAATTTCACATATAAAAAAAGAATGCTTGTAGTTGTCGATCCCAGATTCACCTCATACATGTGTTATGTCACGTTGCTGGTGTCAGATCACTCTATCACGGTGCAGGTGTCAGTGCTCTATATCACGGTGCTGGTGATCATCTCCTGCACCCTCTTCTTTGCCTACCCTCACCTTCCCTTGCCTCCATTGTCTCAAGATTCCTGAATCTTCAGAATTTCACATATAAAAAAAGAAAGCTTGTAGTTGTCAATCCCAGATTCACCTCATACATGTGTTATGTCATTGGCCATGTGGTGGGACTATGTGTGCACAGCTAGTAATTATTTTGTGGCTGCAAATATGACCTGTAGGTTTGTAAAGTTCACCATCCCTGTGATGTGCTGACTTCCTCCTGGGGCTGCTTATTATGAGGGGCTCCCACCATCCCTGTGCTATGCTGACTTCCTCCTGGGGCTGCTTACGGTGCAGGTGTCAGTGCTCTCTATCACGGTGCTGGTGTCAGATCACTCTATCACGGTGCAGGTGTCATTGCTGTATGTCACGCTGCTAATGTCAGTGCTCTCACGAAGTCGACCGAAAAAAAAAGGGCTAACTTGCGTTTGAAAGACCTCTGCGCAAATACCGCGTCACATAAAATATTGCAACAACCGCTATTTTATTCCCTAGGGTCTCTGCTAAAAAAATATATATAATTTTTGGGACTTCTGAGTGATTTTCTAGCAGAAAATACTGGATTTTTACTTGTAAGCAACAAGTGTCAGAAAAGATTTAGTCTTTAAATAGTTAAACTGAGAACTTCTACACACAGAGTTCAGCCCATTGAAGAAGAAACATTGTATCACTTTGATCTTTTCTTGGCAGCCTGCCCAGAGAGGAGGAAAGTCCTTCACTGATGTCTTCAAGCAACTTACATTGACTTCTATTACAGAAGTCTTTTGCAAGTCATAATGAGCAATGTTTTTGCCTTTTAATTCATCGTAAACGAACCTAACGACAATTTGTATTTCGTACGAAACAGAACGGAATTTCAGACACGAAATACGAAGTACGAATTCATTTTATTACGAATCGAAACTGAACAGAACGAAACAAATTTATTGACGGCGCCCATGTCTATATAAGGGGGATTTCTATAGACAGTGTATAGTTTAGAGAATCGTATTTCAAGTGAGCTTACAAACGTAACCACTTAAGGACCGCCGCATGTAGATATACGTCGGCAGAATGGCATGTAGGGATGTACTTGCACAAGCACGTACCCGTACGTGCTTGCCTTCCAGCGGGTGGGGGGTCCGATCGGACCCCCTCCCGCTGGCTGCGGCGGTCCGTTTAGCTTCAGGAGCGATTCGGGATGAGGGGATGGCCATTGGTTTCTTCCCCATCCCCTCTTGATCGCTCTTGGCGAATGAGAAGCTTCCCCTGCCTGTGTAGTGTAAACACAGGCAGGGAGGAAGTGATGTCACTCTCCTCGGGGCGGTCTTTTTGACCGGACGGCAAGGAGAGGACATAGTAAGTGCACCAATCACTACACTGACACATAGGTACACATAGGCACACAAATCACCCCCGATCGCCCCCCCCCAATCCCCCCCAGCCCCTCCCCCCAATCACAGTGTCACTGATTGCAGTGATCATTTATTTACTGATCACTGCATTTAGTGTCAGTTGTGACTGTAAAAAGTGTCAGGGCAGTTAGTGTTAGGTCCAGGGTAGCCCCCTACCCCCCCCAATAAAGGTTTAACCCCCTGATTGCCAATAGAATTAACCCTTTCACCCCCTTTTGCCAGTGTCACTAAGCGATCGTTTTTCTGATCGCTGCATTAGTGTCACTGGTGCCGCTAGGTAGCTAGTTATTTTTTTAGGTTCACCGCCAGGTTTTTATAGCATTAGGTACTCCATATACTACCCAATAAAGGTTTTAACCCCCTGATTGCCCCTAGTATTAACCGTTTCACCAGCGATCACCGTATAAGTGTCACTGGTGATGCTGGATAGCCAGTTAGTTATTTAGTTATTTAGGTTCCCCGTCAAGTTTTTATATAGCGTCCGGGACCCCCATATACTACCTAATAAAGTTTTTTTTTGTTTTTTTTTATTCTTTATTTTCAAAATTATTAAACATTATCTCTTCTTTACAAAATTCCATCTACATAACAAAATCTCCGTTAAATATCCTCTTTAACCCACTCTCTCCCTCCCTCCTCCCATCCCTCTCTCACTCGATCCTTCCAATGTTGTGACTCACTAACATTCGAGCAACTTCAGGTAGTTTTCAGTTTTTCTAAATTGCAGCTATTGCCTCCACTTATTCTGATACCTCTCCTCTAAATGCTCTGACTTAGAAATTGTATCTTCCATATTTCTTATCCTTTCCAATCTTGCTACCCATTCCTTCATTGTGGGGGGATCCTGGGTTTTTCATCTTCGTGGGATCAAAGCTTTAGCAGAGTTCAATAGGCAAGGGATCAGGGACTGTCCGTACTCTCTCTCTCCCTCTTCTATGTTATGGAATAAGCACACCCATGGATCACTCCTAATCCTTTCACCTGTTATGTTGAAACTTGCTTCTATTATTTTCCCCCAGTATGACTGTATTTTAGGGCACTCCCACCACAGGTGTGCAAAGGATCCCACCACCGAAAATCCTCTCCAGCACGTTAAGGGATTCTCTTTGCTAATCTTATTTCCTTGCTGTGGGGTTATGTACCACCTAGCCAAGAGTTTGTATGACATCTCTCTTGTTTGTGAGTCTTTAGCTACCGAGTAAGTACATCTCATTATCCTATTTCTCTGTTCATCGTTACTTAAAGAACCTATTTCTCTTTCCCACTTCCCTAGGTAATCAGGGTATTTATGTTCCACTGCTTCTATCAGAATTTTATATATTTTTGATGTCCTTTTTTCAAGGCTTTGACGGCTCGCTAGTAATTTTTCTAGAGGTCTAAGCTGATCCTTTCCCCTCAGTGGCTGTGGCAAGGACTGGGTGAAATAGTATAGTTGTGAATATCTCCATTTGTCTAGTGTCTTATGTCCCCATTTCCCTATAATTTCTTCATATGTGCATAATCTATCTCCTACCATAACCTCGTGTAATCTAATACTGTCTTTCTTAGCCCAACTACTAAAATACAGTGGTGTGAAAAAGTGTTTGCCCCCTTTCCTGTTCCTTTGCATGTTTGTCACACTTAAGTGTTTCGGAACATCAAACCAATTTAAACAATAGTCAAGGACAACACAAGTAAACACAAAATGCAATTTGTAAATGAAGGTGTTTATTATTAAAGGTGAAAAAAAATCCAAGCCATCATGGCCCTGTGTGAAAAAGTGATTGCCCCCCTTGTTAAAACATACTATAACTGTGGTTGTCCACACCTGAGTTCAATTTCTCTAGCCACACCCAGGCCTGATTATTGCCACACCTGTTCACAATCAAGGCAATCAAGGCATCACTTAAATAGGAGCTGCTTGACACAGTAAGGTCCACCAGAAGATCCTTAAAAGCTACACATCATGCCGAGACCCAAAGAAATTCAGGAACAATTGAGAAAGAAAGTAATTGAGATCTATCAGTCTGGAAAGGGTTATAAAGCCATTTCCAAAGCTTTGGGAATCCAGTGAACCACAGTGAGAGCCATTATCCACAAATGGCGAAGACATGGAACAGTGGTGAACCTTCCCAGGAGTGGCCGGCCGCCCAAAATTACCCCAAGAGCGCAGCGACGACTCATCCAAGAGGTCACAAAAGACCCCACAACAACGTCCAAGGAACTGCAGGCCTCACTTGCCTCAGTTAAGGTCAGCGTTCATGCCTCCACCATCAGGAAAAGACTGGGCAAAAATGGCCTGCATGGCAGAGTTCCAAGGAGAAAACCACTGCTGAGCAAAAAGAACATCAAAGCTCGTCTCAATTTCTCCACAACACATCTTGATGATCCCCAAGACTTTTGGGACAACATTCTGTGGACCGATGAGACAAAAGTGGAACTCTTTGGAAGTTGTGTGTCCAAGTATATCTGGCGTAGAAGGAACACTGCATTTCATAAAAAGAACATTATACCAACAGTAAAATATGGTGGTGGTAGTGTGATGGTCTGGGGCTGTTTTGCTGCTTCAGGACCTGGAAGACTTGCCGTGATAAAAGGAACTATGAATTCTGCTGTCTACCAAGAGATCCTGAAGGAGAATGTCCGACCATCTGTTCGTGTACTCAAGCTGAAACGAACTTGGGTTCTGCAGCAGGACAATTATCCTAAACACACCAGCAAGTCCACCACCGAATGGCTGATAAAAAACAAAATGAAGACTTTGGAGTGGCCTAGCCAAAGTCCTGACCTGAATCCTATTGAGATGTTGTGGTATGACCTTAAAAAGGCCGTTCATGCTCGAAAACCCTCTAATGTAACTGAATTAGGACAATTCTGCAAAGATGAGTGGGCCAAAATTCCTCCAGGACGCTGTAAAAGCCTCATTGCACGTTATCGCAAACGCTTGGTTGCAGTTGTTGCTGCTAAGGGTGGCCCAACCAGTTATTAGGTTTAGGGGGCAATCACTTTCTCACACAGGGCCATGATGGTTTGGATTTTTCCACCCTGCCCACCCCCCTGCCCCCCCCCACTTCCTCAACCCCCTCACCTATATTCCCACATTAAGTTCGTACATTACTAATTTTCCCTCTTTCTTTCCATGCGACCCGGGCCTCCTGATTCACCCTATTTTGGGTTTTTTTCCCTGTCTCCCCTATATCTTCATCACTCTCCCACTCTAATTGCAAAACTCTTGTAAATCCTCCGGGAAGCGCAGAACCGCAGAACGTCCCTCTTTCTTCCCAATCAAGCATGCCGGAAATCCCCATTGATATGGGATATCAGCTGCGACCATCATTTCCGTAAGCGGTTTTAAACGTCTCCTTCTCCTTAATGTCTCCACCGCTAAATCGGAATAAATCTGCAGCTCTGCGCCCCCGTAGGACACCCCTGGGCTTGTTCTAATCCTTCCCATCACCTGCATTTTTTTCCTCAACATAGTGGAACCTCACTATTACATCTCGCGGGGGTTTCTGACCTTATTCCTGAGGATCGTGTTATCCTATGTATTCTATCTATTCTTAGTGGTTCTGAGATTGCCTTATCTAGCAGTGGATTAAATATTTGTTGGGCTATTTCTCTGAGCGTTGAATTACTATGGGACTCAGGGAGTCCTTTTATACGTAAATTCTTTCTCCTGCTCCGGTTTCCCTGATCTTCCAACTTATACATTAATGTTCTATTTCCCTTTTGTAGCGCTGAGACCTGCCCTAGTATTTCCTCTATTTTCTGCTCGTGGGCCTCTACTCTATTTTCTATCTCCTCTACTCTCCCCAGTACTTGCCCGATATCTGCCCTTATTGTGGCGATTTCTGCCTTTAGAGAGGTTTTCATTCTTGAGAACATCTCCAAAAGCATCTCTTTTAACTGTGAGGTTTGTTCTAAGGGTGAAGTCTGGCCGTGTCCACCTCCCCCCCTTCCTGCACTCCCTCCTGCCTCCTTCCACCTCCCTGTATACCCATTCCATTTTTCTGTATCTCGGTTAACTTTGCGGGGATGCTCTTCCCTCCTCTACTTTCTTCCCCCCTCTGCCTACTAGGTCCTGACCGCAGAGGTTTCTCCGCTCTAGGACTCCCGATCTCCTCTTCTCTTATATTGGAGTTTTCGGCCATATATTTCTGAATTCCTACCGGGCTTGAGGCTGGGGTAATCGATTTATTAGTTTTACTTGACTTCCCCCTCATGATGGCCGGGGGGGAACACTCTTCGACAAACAGAGCGTTAGTAGGTTGACAAGCAGGTTGATAGGCCACCAAGTGCCCTTGTAACTTACGTTTTCTCTGACCCCCGCTAAGCGGTTATTTTATACACCACCCCGCCACCTATATCTTTAACCCCCAACGGCCTTACTTCAGGCTCATCTAACTCTTGGCTCCAGACCTATTTCATTAGTTTTACACCCAAATTGGTTACTAAACCTTTCTAAGGCACCACCCTATTTTATCCGACTAAACACCGTCCAGATTGTCCACATGTATATACAAGCGTGAACCATCAGCTGATAAGGCTTAGCACCAGGGTATAGTTAGACAAGAGTCTGGGGAATCATATTAGTGGCCTTCTTCCTCCACCTAGCTCCAGCGGTGCATCAATAGTTCTGGTTATTACTGAGAACCATAGGAAATTTCACACTTATAAGTCCAGCATAATGGATATCCTCCAGCGTTACCAGTCCTCCAATTAAGCAGTTTCCAGTCTCTGGTATTCTCCTTCAAACCTCAATCTTTTCATCTCAGATCAGGCACTAGACAATGTTCACAATAGCCACTTAGATCATTTCTCCCCCGTCAGTCTGGCTTACGATTCTTTATCACCATCTATGGCTGTTTACTTGGGGTGACACATAGGCACATAGGCAACAGTAAATCCTCAGTGATACAGTCCACTGGCTTTTACATTGTTCTTCAATATCAGTTGAGAATACCACTCTTCTAGTATACCAAAAAGGGTTTACAGTGTAAGACCCCTATATTCCTCAGACATAGGGACACACTCCAGCTTCCTCGCCCCAGGTCTTCTTCCCCCTTCAATGCTACCACACTACCCACACAGAGCTACATCAAGCCATCAAGCTACATCAAGCCCTCTCAGGCTGTCACGCTTACCGCCTCCACGGCTCTGCTCTGCCGGGTCTATCCAGCTGTTCCACTGTCTATATCTTCCGCAAGTGGATGTCTTCCTTCCCAAGCAGCAGAGCGGTGTGTTGGTGGGGGCAGGTGAGCGGGGGTCCGAGCAGTGGGGGTCGATCAGCTGGCATGTACGTGGGATAAGGCAGGCATGCCGCGCTTCATTCCTGTGTGCCTCGAGGTGCCTCAATCAGCTGGCCGGTCCGTACAGTTCTTTCGTCTGCGCGGTGCGCCGCATTCGGCGAGGGAGAGGGCGGAGTGAGAGCAAAGGGGGGAGTGGAAGTACAGGCTCCTGAGCCGCACCTCCTACGTCATGACGTTCGTCCTCCCCATGACCACCTAATAAAGGTTTTAACCCCCTGATTGCCCCCAGGTAACCCTTTCACCCCCTTTTGCCAGTGTCTCTAAGCAATAATTTTTTTCTGATCGCTGCATTAGTGTCACTGGTGCCGCTAGGTAGCTAGTTATTTTTTAGGTTCACCGCCAGGTTTTTATAGCGTTAGGTACCCCCATATACTACCTAATAAAGATTTTAACCCCCTGATTGCCCCTAGAGTTAACCCTTTCACCAGCGATCACCGTATAAGTGTCACTGGTGACGCTGGTTAGCCAGTTAGTTATTTAGGTTTCCCCCGTCAGGTTTTTATATAGTGTCAGGGACCCCCATATACTACCTAATAAAGATTTTAACCCCCTGATTGCCCCTAGTTAACCCTTTCCCCAGTGATCACCGTATAACTGTTACGGGTGACTCTGGTTAGTTAGTTTGCTTTTTATAGCATCAGGGCACCCACCATTTATTACCCAATAAAGGTTTAACCCCCTGATCACCCAGTGGGTGATATCAATTAGGTTTTAGGGTCAGGGTCTGCGTCGCCCCAGGCAGCGCTAGGTTAGTGGCAGTACCGCTAACACCCACGCGCAAAGCATACACCTCCCGTAGTGGTATAGTATCTGAACAGATCAATATCTGATCTGATCAGATCTATACTAGCATCTCCAGCAGTGTAGTGTTCCAAAAAAACGCATTATTAGCGGGATCAGCCCAGATACCTACTAGCACCTGCATTTTGCCCCTCCGCCCAGCCCACCCAAGTGCAGTATCGATCGATCTCTGTCACTTACAAAACACTAAACACATAACTGCAGCGTTTGCAGAGTCAGGTCTGATCTCTGCGATCGCTAACAGTTTTTTTGGTAGCATTTTATATTTAAATCCTGAAGACGGTACTTGGTTTTTGGGGTCCCGTATGCGGCTAGGCTCCCAAAAAGTCCCCCATATGTGGTATCCCCGTACTCAGGAGAAGCAGCAGAATTTATTTTGGGTGTAATTTCACTTATGCCAATAGCATGTGTGAGCAATATATCATTTAGTGACAACTTTATGCAAAAAAAAAAGTTTGTAATATTCCCGCAACTTGTGGCAAAATATAAAATATTTCATGGACTCAACATGGCTCTCAGTAAATAGCTTGGAGTGTCTACTTTCCAAAATGGGGTCATTTGGGGGAGGTTTTGTGCTATTTTGGCATTTTATGGCCTTCGAAACTGTGATAGGTAGTGAGGAGTGAAATTAAAAATTTGCACCCTTAGAAATCCTGAAGGCAGTGATTGGTTTTCGGGGTGCCGTACGCAGCTAGACTCCCAAAAAGTCCCCCACATGTGGTATCCCCGTACTCAGGAGAAGCAGCAGAATATATTTTGGGGTGCAATTCCACATATAACTATGGCATGTGTGAGCAATATATCATTTAGTGACAACTTTTTGTAAACTTTTTTTTTGTGTCATTATTCAATCACTTGGGACAGAAAAAAAAATATTCAATGGGCTCAACATGCCCCTCAGCAATTTCCTTGGGGTGTCTACTTTCCAAAATGGGGTAATTTGGGGGGAGTTTGTGCAATTTTGGTATTTTATGGCCTTCGAAACTGTTATAGGTAGTGAGGAGTGAAATAAAAAATTTGCACCCTTAGAAATCCTGAAGGCAGTGATTGGTTTTCGGGGTGCCGTATGCGGGGTCATTTGGGGGGGTTTTGTACTGCCCTGCCATTTTAGCACCTCAAGAAATGAGATAGGCAGTCATAAATTAAAAGCTGTGTAAATTCCAGAAAATGTACTCTAGTTTGTAGACGCTATAACTTTTGCGCAAACCAATAAATATACGCTTATTGACATTTTTTTTACTAAAGACATGTGGCTGAATACATTTTGGCCTAAATGTATGACTAAACTTTAGTTTATTCGATTTTTCTTATAACAAAAAGTAGAAAATCTCTTTTTTTTTCAAAATTTTTAGTCTTTTTCCTTTTATATCATAAAAAATAAAAATCGCAGAGGCAAGCAAATACCATCAAAAGAAAGCTCTATTTGTGGGAAGAAAAGGACGCAAATTTTGTTTGGGTACAACATTGCATGATCCCGCAATTACCAGTTAAAGCAGTGCAGTGCAAAATTGTAAAAAGACCTCTGGTCCTTAGGCTGACAATTGGTCCGGGGCTTAAAGAGGGATTCCACCTAAAAAAAAAATATTAAAAGCCAGCAGCTATAAATACTACAGCTGCTGACTTTTAATAAATGGACACTCACCTGTCCCTGGTTCCAGCGATGCCGGCAGCCGAGGCCGATCGATCGCTCGGCTCTCGGCTGCTGCAGTCACCATTCTAGGTGAGGGAATCAGGAAGTGAAGCGAATCGGCTTCACTTCTCGGTTCCCTACTGCGCATGCGCGAGTCGCGCAGCGCAATAGGAATTCTCCGCGCTGTCACTAGGACCCGTGTGTGTCCCAGCAGACAGCGCGGCAGGGCAGGAAATGACATAGACTCCCACGGGAGTCTATGCCCGGAAGTGGGTGTGAATATCTGTCTTTGACAGGTATCTCCACCCCCCTCCCCCCTGTAAGGTGCCAATTGTGACACCGGAGGGGGGGAGGGTTCCGATCGGCGGAAGTTACACTTTAGGGTGGAACCCCGCTTTAAGTGGTTAATTGGTATTTCCAGAATTAAGCCATAAAACCAGAGGGCTTATTCACAATTCCTATTGTATTATGTATTTTAAATGATGTTTTCTCTTATAATTTGGTTATGTTATATCGTATTAGTTATTCAAATATAAACCCTTAATACATATTATTATGGTAAAAGTCACAAATGTGAGATTTTGACATGAAATTGTTAAACTCAAAGTATGACTTCACTTTCATGACATTTACAAACACAGTTAATGGTGTGGGTACCTTACTATCACATCCATATATTTTAAGAGTTTCCAGGTTGGCTGGGGATATTGAAACTTGATTGTCAACCATTAAACAATTAATGGTGTTTTGCTAAGCCAAGGTTAGAAAGTCATGTCAATCACATTAAAAGTAATTTCTGATACAACACTGCCCCTAGAGGGGAAAATAGAAAGAATCTAAGATGGCCCATCTAAGATCTAAGTCTAAGATGGGTCTAAGATGGCACATACATGTTTGTTATGGTGATGTGGAAACGCCATTGTCATATGACATCAGTTACATAGTAATGAGACACACTCCCACTTTTGGGGTGAGATAAAAAGAAGAGACAGGAGGAATTGGGGATGAGAAAAAAATCTGGAAAGGAGAGTTGGGTGTGTTCGGAGATTGAGGAAAATAAAGTTCCTTTTGGAGATACAGCAGACATCTTCTCCAACAAGAAGTTCAAAAGTTTTGGTAACGTATAGATCTTATATCCTACATGCCATAGATTGGTTTGAACATATACCGAAGGGGGCTACTTCATTATTTTTTTTTTAGTAAGTGTTAATTGAATCTGAGATATTTTTAACTGCAGTATGAAATCTTACTGATGCAATTAGAGAACAAATATATATATATATATATATATATATATAGACACACACACACACACACACACACACACACACACACTATTATTATTATTTTTTTTCCCAATATTATTGTGAATTTTAGTGAATTGCCTGATTTTGGGATATGTTTAAACAGGTAATGCATTAGAGATAACTATATGTTTTAAAATACAGTATTAGCTAACATCTTGTTTGTGTATTTCTAGAAGTTGAGTAGAAAATCATTTGTTGGAGAAGAAGTCTAACTGTCAATTTCCACACTTGATTATTTTATAATCTGTTAGTCATTAACCACTTAACCACTTTCAGACTGGACCAATTTGCTGGTCAAAGACCAGACCACTTTTTGCGATTCGGCACTGCGTCGCTTTAACTGACAATTGCGCGGTCGTGCGACGTGGCTCCCAAACAAAATTGGCATCCTATTTTTCCCACAAATAATGCTTTCTTTTGGTGGTATTTGATCACCCCTGCAGTTTTTATTTTTTGCGCTATAAACAAAAATAGAGCGACAATTTTGAAAAAAACACATTATTTTTTACTTTTTGTTATAATAAATATCCCCCAAAAATATATAAAAAAACGTTTTTTTCCCTCAGTTTAGGCCGATACGTATTCTTATACATATTTTTGGTTAAAAAAATCACAATAAGCGATTATTGATTGGTTTGCGCAAAGGTTATAGCGTTTACAAAATAGGGATAGTTTTATAGCATTTTTATTAAAAAAAATATTTTTTTTTTTTTTTACTAGTAATGGCGGCGATCAGCGATTTTTATTGTGACTGCGACATTGTGGGGGACCCATCGGACATTTTTGACACATTTTTGGGACCATTGTCATTTATACAGTAATCACTGCTATATAAATGCAGTGATTCTTGTGTAAATGACACTGGCAGTGAAGGGGTTAACCAGTGGGTGGCAGTGTAGGGGTTAAGTGTTCCTAGGGATGTGTTACTAACTGTGGGGGGGTTGGGGTTTCATTTAGTGAACACTGATCTCTGCTCCAATCACATGGAGCAGAGATCAGCGTCACTAGTTGCTAGGCAGAATGGAGAAATGTTGTTTACAACGGCACTTCTCCATTCGACCGCTCCGTGAGACGATCGCGGGGATCCCGCGACCGGACTCACGGGGGTCCCGACCAGCGCGGGAGCGCGCCGCCGGCGGCGCGCCCCCGATGGCAGGGCGGCAAATTTAAAGGGACGTACATGTACGCCCATTTGCCTGCCCGTGCCATTCTGTCGACGTACATCGTTGTGCGCTGGTCGGCAAGTGGTTAAGGACCGTCGCATGCCAATGTACTTCATCACAATGGCATGTACAGGCACAAGCACATATATGTACGTGCTTGCCTTCCAGCGGGTTGGGGGTTCGCTGGAATTGGGTGGTCCGTTTCGCTTCAGGAGCGATCCGGGATGAGGGGATGGCCGTTGGTTTCTGGCCATCCCCTCTCGATCGCTCCTGGCGAATGAGAAGCTTCCTCCCACTGTGTATAGTAAACACAGGCAGGGAGGAAGTGATGTCATTCTCCTCGGGGCGGTCTTTTTGACCGGACTACGAGGAGAAGTGAAAGTAAGTGTGCACCAACAATACACTAACACGTAGGCACACACAGGCACACAAACCCCCCCCTGATCACCCCCCCGATCGCCCCCCGATCCCCCCCGACCCCCTCCCCCCAGTCACAGTGTCACTGATTGCAGTGATCATTTATTTACTGATCACTGCATTCAGTGTCAGTTGTGGGCAGTTAGGGTTAGGTCCAGGGTAGCCCCCTACCACCCCCCAATAAAGGTTTAACCCCCTGATTGCCCCTATAGTTAACCCTTTCACCCCCTTTTGCCAGTGTCACTAAGCGATCATTTTTCTGATCGCTGTATTAGTGTCGCTAGGTAGCTAGTTATTTTTTTAGGTTCACCGCCAGGTTTTTATATCACTAGGTACCCCGATATACTACCCAATAATTGTTTTAACCCCCTGATTGCCCCTAGTTAACCCTTCCACCCCCTTTTGCCAGTGTCACTAAGCGATCATGTTTCTGATCGCTGCATTAGTGTCACTAGTGTCGCTAGGTAGCTAGTTATTTTTTTTAGGTTCACCGCCAGGCTTTTATAGCGCTAGGTACCCCCATATACTACCCAATCATGGTTTTAACCCCCTGATTGCCCCTAGTTAACCCTTTCACCAGCGATCACAGTATAAGTGTCACTGGTGACACTGGTTAGCCAGTTAGTTATTTAGGTTCCCCGTCGGGTTTTTATATAGCGCCAGGGACCCCCATATACTACCTAATAAAAATGTTAACTCCCTGATTGCCCCTAGTTAACCCTTTCACCAGTGATCACCGTATAAGTGTTACGGGTGACTCTGGTTAGTTTGCTTTTTATAGCATCAGGGCACCCACCATTTATTACCCAATAAAGGTTTAACCCCCTGATCACCCTGCGGGTGATATCAATTAGGTTTTAGGGTCAGTAGAAGTGCCTGCCTGATTGCATACACATTGAAACTCCTAAGGTTTGACCTCATATTAAATGGTTTTGGTAAATCTGAAGGAAAAACTCAGCAGACAATCTGATAGTGTGTACAGGGCTATAGAAATCCTGAAGGCAGTGATTGGTTTTCGGGGTGCGGTACACGGCTAGACTTCCAAAAAGTCCCACATATGTGGTATCCCCGTACTCAGGAGAAGCAGCAGAATATATTTTGGGGTGCAATTCCACATATAACTATGGCATGTGTGAGCAATATATCATTTAGTGACAACTTTTTGTAAACTTTTTTTTTTGTGTGTCATTATTCAATCACTTGGGACAAAAAAAATATATTCAATGGGCTCAACATGCCCCTCAGCAATTTCCTTGGGGTGTCTACCTTCCAAAATGGGGTCATTTGGGGGGGGGGGGGGGTTTGTACTGCCCTGCCATTTTAGCACCTCAAGAAATGAGATAGGCAGTCGTAAATTAAAAGCTGCGTAAATTCCATAAAATGTACTCTAGTTTGTAGACGCTATAACTTTTGCGCAAACCAATAAATATACGCTTATTGACATTTTTTTTACTAAAGACATGTGGCTTAATAAATTTTGCCCTAAATGTATGACTAAAATTGAGTTTATTCAATTTTTCTTATAACAAAAAGTAGAAAATATCTTTTTTTTCTCAAAATTTTCGTTTTTTTTCCATTTATATCACAAAAAATAAAAGGCAATCTGCTGAAATTTGGTCCGGGGCTGAAGTGGTTAAGAGTGTTTATTGTCTCTGGAACAAGAAGCTTGTCTTCATTTTGAGAGTTTTGTACTAAAGCTAATGTTTACAATGTTTACATCATTGTAATGTAGATTTATATCCTGTGTTATCACTAAGTACATTTTGATTATTTTGCACTGATTTTATTCAATAAATATATATATATATATTTTTGCACAATATTTGTTCATATATTCAATTGGTCTTCAACTTAGCGTGGATAAAAGAATTTGAGTTGGTTTGTTGATTTGTGGAAATAAGTGGCAATCTCCACTTCTTCAGATCATTACTTATTTCCATAAATAAAATATTGTTTTATTATTTCAGTATAAACATTCTGACAATACCAAGATTTGAACTCTGTGCAGCTGTGCTAGCAGCAGATATTGCACACGCAGAAGAGTTAGTTATCAGTTGTGTGCAACAAAAGGTGTATCGGGAGAATCATAGAAGAGTGGGGTGGCCTCTAGAGTCAATGGTAATGAGTGGAGATTATAGAAAAAGAGTTGCACCATCATCCAGAATTTAAGACATAAGGGGTCAGGAGCCTAGTCCCCAACCAGGTCGCCTCAAGAAAGCGGGCAAATGGCCTATCTCGGTACAATACTATTAGAGTAAGTTACATAGATGTGAGAAAATGTGTAAAATAATACAAAAGTTAATTTATACATAACACATGACAAAAAAAAATCAGTTACAGATTAAAAACATATATAACAATCCATGCATATCACCAAGATAATACGCCCCAAACGGGGAAGATCCCAGTGGGATAGTTGATCACGGATAATCTCAACTAGTTTCGCAGACAAAGCTGCTTCATCAGGAGGATATCTGTAATTTGAGTAACAAATGATCGATGACAATATAATTAGTCACAAACATAGAAGCAACAATATCTGAAACAAGGGAGGTTATTTACGAAAGGCAAATCCACTTTCCACTGCAAGTGCACTTGAAAGTGCACTTAAAGTGCACTTGGAAGTGCAGTCGCTCTAAATCTAAGAGGTAGATCTGAAATGAGTGGAAGCTCTGCTGATTTTATCATCCAATCATGTGCAAGCTAAAATGCTGTTTTTTATTTTCCTTGCATGACCCCCTCGGATCTACAGCTACTTTACTTCCAAGTGCACTTTCAAGTGCACTTGCAGTGCAAAGTTGATTTTCCTTTAGCAAATAACCCTCAAGATGTCGAACAAACAGTATACTTATATTATACAGGGGCGAAGGTGAGAGTGCTTACCCACATCCCGGCAGGTACAGAGCACAGGACACCACTGGTAAAGAGGGGGTTCTTCCGTGGCAGAAGTGTTGAAAAGCAGTGGTTCTAGTGGATTAATAAGTGAAAATAGAAAACACAAAAAAATATAATTAAAAAGTGTGAAAAATAAAAGTGAACATGGGATTGGCCCCTCCTCTTTGCCATTGCAATTGAACCTCTGGCCATTGCCCTGTGGTCTTCTGCTCAGGTGAAGGGTCTTAGAAGGGTAGACTTGGAAGAAAAAGTGGCATTATACGCGGATGACCTACTGTTATTCCTTGGCGATACACAGGATTCTCTTCAGAAAGCTATGGATATTATTAACAAATTTGGCCAAATTTCCGGACTTAAGATAAATTGGGAAAAATCTAGCCTTCTGCCAGTAGATCCTCTGGGAAGCCCCTTGCCTGAGGAGGTGACCCAGATCCAAGTAGTAAGTAAATTTAAATACCTAGAAATAAACGTATCTAGAGACCCTCAACAGTACACTGCAGATAATATAATTCCGTTACTGAATAAATTTAGGAGGAAGACAAAAGTGTGGAAACGCCTGCCATTATCTGTGGCAGGTCGCTGTAATTTAATCAAAATGATATGGATGCCGCAGCTTCTCTATGTACTGCATAACTCTCCAATTTGGTTATATAAAATGTGGTTTCAAAAGATAGATATGGTGTTCAGGGAACTGATTTGGAAGGGTGGGTCGGCAAGAATTCGATTGAGTACTCTGCAGTTACAAAAACAGGAAGGAGGAGTAGCACTCCCACACCCCTTTAGCTACTTCCTCGCGTCACAACTCCAGAATATGGGGGGGTGTAATTTAGAAGGGGGAGTGGCAGGGAGAAAAATTCTCCTACAAAATACACCACATGACTCAATAGTGGAAGCTCTGGAGGCAGGATCCTTCCTATTAGGATGCCCTACTTTGAGTTTAATGACGAGAGTGTGGGACACAGCGAAGGCTATATTAAAATACAGAGGATTTAATGAGTATACCCTCTTATGGAAGAATAGTAAATTGGGAGAACTGCAGAAGATGGGGACAGTAAGAGAATGAGAGAGATGTGGAATAAAATTTATTACTCACCTATAACAAGATGGTGCCCTGAAAACCTTTCAGGAACTGAGAGATTATTTTGCTCTACCAAATAAATCCTTCTATTAGTATTTGCAGGTCAGGCACGCACTGGAGGAGCAGTTTAGAGGGAGGACCTTAGAATGGAGCGCAATCCCAGTTCTTCAAAAAATAATTCATGCAGAAACAGGAAAAGGTTTAATTTAGAAAATATACCCACATATAAACAAGGGGAGAATGGGAGGGATAGAGACAACTATGTACAAGAGGAAGTTGGAAAAAGATGTGGGAGATATCTCCGAAATACAATGGAATCGAATTCTTGAACTGGCTCCGTTGGTATCACTCTCTCCCTCTCAGAGGATGTCACATCTGTTCTTATTATATAGAACCTATTATACTCCTCGTAAACTTTTTCAATTTGGCCGATGGCCGGATGCAAGCTGCCCCCGGTGCGGCGACATGGAGGGAGACATGATTCATATGTTTTGGAGATGCCCGAAGTTGATCCGCTACTGGACGGAGGTGACAGGAACCATTGATCGGGTTTTTGGAACCTCCACCAGGATGGAGGCGAAGTATTGTCTCCTGGGATTAGTTGAGGGAGTTGGAAACCCGGGAAGCAGCCAGACGGCGGTCCTGAGATGCCTATTTTAGGCAAGGAAATTGATTGCCCTAAGATGGTTGTCGGTGTCGCCAACGTCTGGTAGAGAATGGATAAATAGCATGAATGTGGTAATTCTTAAAGAGAAAGCGATATATATAAAACAAGGGATTTTAAAGAAATATGACAAGATGTGGAAACCTTGGTGGGATGCCAGAGGGATTGATATGTGAATAATAATAGAGTGAAAAATAAATATTTTAATGATGAGAAATAAGAGGACAAATGAAGGGTGGAAGTGTGCGAGAATGGGGATGGGAGGGAAGATTGATAGAGTGGGAATCTAGATTATATGGAACATCAGCCAGGATGGCCCTCATGATACCAATCCTCTCTTAGGTCACCCAAGATATGAATCATCCTTTTTTATATTTTTTATTTGATAAGGTGATGGGAGGGGGGGGGGGGGGCTGAGGGGATGTTCAATTTTTGATGTATTTTGTAAACAAAATAAATATCTTAATAAAGAAATAAAGTTAAAAAAAAAAAGAACATGGGATTGGAAATGGTGTGAAAGGTAGTGAAGGGGGCTTGTTTGGACAGGGTAGGAGAAGAAAAGAGGGAAGGGGGGGGGAAGGGGAAGGGAGGGGAGGGAGGACAAGGGTTGTATTCTCACGGGTACAACCCTTACACTCCCCAATGGGAAAATCTTCACTCCCCATACTTCAGCCCACTGTGGCACGACTGGAGTTGTGTATTTAATGCTCTGCAACTGCAGAGCATTTTATGTGGGCATCAGGGAACCGAGGCAAAGAATCGGGGACCATTTATATCACTCAATAAATGGTAGACTTACCACTATTGGCCAGCATATGGGTCTCCACCACAAATTCGACCCCAAGTTGTTAAATTCCTGGTCTTAGAGGTGGTGCCCCCAGATATTAGGGGGGGTGACCGTGATATCCTGTTTCCCTGAAAATAAGACCTAGCGTGATTGTCAGTGATGGCTGCAATATAAGCCCTATCCCTCAAATAAGCCCTACCCTGTTTCCCTGAAAATAAGCCCTACCCGGAAAATAAGATCTACAAGGACTTTAACTAGGGCTTATTTGGGGGGTAGGCTTATATTGCAGCCATCACCGACAATCACGCTTGGTCTTATTTTCGGGGAAACAGGGTAGGGTGCTCCTGCAGTGGGAGACCCTCTGGATTGAGAGGCTTAACGCCACTATTCCACCTGGCCTCAACGGAGTCAACTCTTAGAAACCATTCCTATAATCCTCATTTGTCTTGACCAATGCAATGTTTCAGCTTCTATGTTTTTGTTTTGTTTGTATAATGTGTATGTTTTTAGATTCACTTAGCTGTTCTCTCTCCGTATAATGCTTTTTAGCCTAAGGCTTTATTTATGCCTGAGTCCTTGCTGTGAATTTCTATTGTTGCTTTGGCCCTTTATGGGGATATATCTAATCCCCGTTTACTAATTGTATGTAATCTATTTTGTATTGCCAATATCTCTTTCTGACATAATTCTTTAATATATTCTACTGTTTTGTATTCTTCTGTTGATATTATTGTATACAGGTGCGCTTGCTTGCCCCCTCCCTCAGTGACTGGTGCCGGTTCCCTGGCATCATTTGTATGCGTTCTCCTGCTGCGGCTGGGCCCCCGGGTGATTAGACGAATATCACGGGACCGCCGTCCTCCTCACTTGCACACGCCCTGACCTAGGGCTCCAGCCCACTGGTCATAGGGCGAGTGCGCATGCGTGCACGTGCATTGTGGGAGCCCTGACCCTGTGGCATCGCGCTCCGGTTATGGCCGGCACTTGCGATACGTCGCAGGGTTGGGGACTACAAATAGCAGGCAGAAGCCTGCTTGTCGACCAGCTGGACCTGGAACCTGGAAACTCCATCAGATAACAAGCATAAAGTAAGTCACCTTTCTTTGAGACTTATACCAGTTTTGCTGCAGCCAGTGTGCAGATTTCTCTGCAAAAGGGATTCCACAATGGGCCACGTACTTACTTTGAGCACTGTGTTTCCCTTATAGGATACCTGGGTGGGAGCGCTGTGCGTTCATGTGCGGTCACTCTCTACCCTTTTCTCAGAGTGCTCCATTTTACCATTGCATACTGGTCTCCTCCTTCCCAGTGGGACCTATTCTCCTGGGAACCCAAATCCGTTTGTACGTTCATAATAAGGTATTTAATATGTCGTCCCTCACACATCCCCATTTTATGCACTTTTATCCCAACTCCCCTTGGACAGTTGTTCTGATTTTTCCCTCCCTGCCACACCCCCTCTTTCCCTCCCTTTTCTTTCCCTTTTCTCCCTTTCTTTCTTTCTGCCAGATTATGTCCTTCATTTCCTCTCTTCTATTTCCTCACCTTTGCCCCTGTATAATATAAGTATACTGTTTTATCGACATCTTGTCCTAGATATTGTTGCTTCTATGTTTGTGAATAGTTATTGTCTAGGTATTGTCATTGATCATTTGTTACTCAAATTACAGATACCCTCCTGATGAAGCGGATTTGTTTGCGAAACTAGTTGAGATTATTCGTGATCAACTATCCCACTGTGATCTTCCCCATTTGGGAAGTATTATCTTCGTCATATGCATGGATTATTATATATGTTTTTAATCGGTAACTGATTTTTTTGTCATGTGTTATGTATAAATGAACTTTTGTATTATTTTACACATTTTCTCACATCTATGTAACTTACCCTAATAGTATTGAACTGAGATATTCTATTTGCCCGCTTTCTTGAGGAGACCTGCTTAGAGACTAGGCTCCTGGTCCCTTATCCCTATCGGGAGAATCAGAAATGTAGCCGAATTGTCTAAAAACAGTTCACTCTTAAATCTAAACCCTGTAGTTGACACCAGTCAGATGCTGAGAGTTGGTGGCCATATAAGGAAATCTGACCTATGTGGCAAAGAACAGAATCCCATAATTATACCAGGTCAACATCATGTTGCTACTCTTCTGGTTCGTCAACACCAGGAACGGGTGGCATCAGGTCAGCTGGCCTGTAGATTGTTGGTATGAAAAGGTGCGTCTTCCTCCCCGTTCTTCTGGTACCTCATGTGTCACACTTCACTTCACCTATGTTAGAGCAGACGTTTTCTGCCCATGGTCTGTAATCACTAGGAGAACTAGTGGTGGAGCTGCCAACATTTAAAGGTGGGCTGTATTGTTTACTAGTCTCAGCATCCCCACAAAAGTGATTGATTTCTTCCTTCATCTGTGTCCCACAAAGATTTTTCTCCATCAAGGGACCGGTCAAGCAGCTGAGATCTCACTGTGGTACCAACTTTGTTGGAGCATGTTAAGTGTTGCAGTTGGACACTTTCCTGGCCAATAATGGATGCATTTGGTTGTTTAACATTCCACATTCTTCACACATGGGAGGATCCTGGGAATGAATGATTGGAGTAGCATGAAGAATTCTTGACTCCATGTTGCAGAATCACAAGTTTTCACCACTCACCAATGAGACTTTGTCTACCTTTCTCGCTAAAGTGTCTGCCACAGTGAACGCAAAACCTTTAGTGCCCGTATCTTCAGATCTTGATGCTCCAGAGATCCTTACTCCAGCTTTGTTTCTTACTAAAGAGATTGGGACTTCTGTAATATCTTCAAGTGAGATCGACCCCAAGGGTATCTACAGGCATCAATGGAATCAGGTGCAACATCTAGCCAATGTGTTTTGGCATCGCTGGTGGAAGGTCATCACAAATGGCAAACATCTAAGCCTAATCTCAAGGTTGGAGCTCTCATCCCTCTAAAGGACAAGAAAGTGTGTCAGAATAAATGGCCCATGGGTCTTATTACTAAAGTTATGCCCAGTGATAATAACAAGGTCTGATAGATAGAGGTCGAGGTAACCAAAGGAGCAAACCCTTACTCAACCAATTATAGACTTGGTACTCACAGGTGAGTTACTTATACAAGGACTATAGTGGAGAAGGATCTGGGGGTTTTGGTAGATCATAAGCTCAATAACAACGTGCAATGCCAAGCTGCTTTTTCCAAAGCGAGCAAAGTCCTTTCTTGTATTAAGAGAGGTATGGACTCCAGAGAGAGAGAAATAATTTTGCCTCTGTTCAAATCATTAGTAAGACCTCACCTGGAATATGCAGTTCAGTTTTGGGCACCAGTTCTCAAAAAGGATATCGGGGAACTGGAAAAAGTGCAGAGAAGGGCAACCAAACTGATAAGAGGCATGGAGGAGCCCAGCTATGAGGAAAGATTAGAGGAACTAAATTTATTTACTCTTGAGAAGAGGAGAATAAGGGGGGATATGATCAACATGTTCAAATATATAAGGGGTCCATATAGTGAACTTGGTATTGAGTTATTCTCTCTACGGTCAACCCAGAGGACCCGGGGGCACTCTTTACGTCTACAGGAAAAGAGATTTCATCTTCAAATACGGAAAGGTTTCTTCACAGAAAGAGCTGTGAAAATGTGGAATAGACTTCCGCCAGAGGTGGTTCTGGCCAGCTCAGTAGATTGCTTTAAGAAAGGCCTGGATACTTTCCTGAATGTACATAATATAACTGGGTCCTAACATTTATAGGTAAAGTTGATCCAGGGAAAATCCGATTGCCTCTTGGGGGATCAGGAAGGATTTTTTTTCCCCTGCTGTAGCAAATTGGAGCATGCTCTGCTGTTTTTTTTTTTGCCTTCCTCTGGATCAATTGTGCCCATAAAATTGGGTATATTGGATTGTACGATTATTTTTTATTTTATTTATTTGTTTTTAAGGTTGAACTGGATGGACTTGTGTCTTTTTTCAACCTGACTAACTATGTAATTATGTAACTATGACTAGCTATGCTATTGGCACAGCAGGGAGTACATTGCTGCTAACTACAGGTTCTACTTGGAACTTTGGCATTCTCTGAAGACGTCCTATGTCGGAATACTACATGTTCTGCCATCCAGTTGAACTTATGTTTATGTTTGTTTGTTGCATGCTTTCTTCTTGTTTCCCAGGTCACTTGGACCATCTAGTCAAGCATCATCTTAACTTATGGTTCATATGTGATATTGTCGTTGCATGTTTCTTGACATTCAGGACATTCATCAGTATTGGACTTATTGAATATATATAGTTTAAGGTTATGAAATATAAAGATTTGAGATGGGGTGTTGTGTTACACTATGTGATTTATTATCATTTCTTTGTGTCCATAACTTGGTTTATCATTGCTGTGTGTCTTTAACCACTTAAGCCCCGGATCATTTTGCAGCTAAAGGACCAGGCCCCTTTTTGCGATTCGGCACTGCGTCATTTTAACTGACAATTGTGTGGTCATGCGATGTGGCTCCCAAACAAAAATTTTTTCCCACAAATAGAGCTTTCTTTTGGTGGTATTTGATCACCTCTGCGGTTTTTATTTTTTGCACTATAAACAAAAATAGAGCGACAATTTAAAAAAAAATTCAATATTTTTAACTTTTTCCTATAATAAATATTCCCCAAAAAAATATAAAAAATTTTTTTACCCTCAGTTTAGGCCGATACGTATTCTACATATTTTTGGTAAAAAAAATCGCAATAAGCGTTTATTGATTGGTTTGCGCAAAAGTTATAGCGTCTACAAAGTAGGGGATAATTTTATGGCATTTTTATTAATATTTTTTTTTTTACTAGTAATGGCGGCGATCAGCCATTATTATTGTGACTGCGACATTATGGCGGACAGGTCGGACAATTTTGACACATTTTTGGAACCATTAGCATTAATACAGCGATCATTGCGATTAAAAATGCATTGATTACTGTAAAAATGTCACTGGCAGTGAAGGGGTTAAGTGTGACCTAATGTGGGCTTCTTACTGTAGGAGGGGCGTGGCAGGCTCACTAGGAAGCACGGGGAGAGGTTTGTTTACACTTACCTCTCCCCTTTCTTCAGCTCTGTGACCCGATCATGGGACACTGTGTCTGCGGGTCCCGCGGGCATGCTCACAGAGCT
Source organism: Lithobates pipiens (assembly GCF_037356315.1). Taxonomy (NCBI): domain Eukaryota; kingdom Metazoa; phylum Chordata; class Amphibia; order Anura; family Ranidae; genus Lithobates; species Lithobates pipiens. Next base: position 155,984,927 of record NW_027507718.1, on the reverse strand, counting down.
CAGGACCAGGGCTGGGCTCTTAAAGGGCACCGTACCTGTACATGCTTGTGCCCAGCTGTGCCCTTCTGCCGATGTATATCAGCGTGAGGCGGTCCTTAAGTGGTTAAGCTGTTTCCTTTTTGTCTAAGCTGAGCTCTTTTTCTCACCACACTTGTGTATACTCCTCCCACCTCCCTCTCTTTCTAGTCATTTTACAGTTTCCTGTCATGGTGTATACATCTTTCCATGTGGCTAACAAAATTAAAAATTTTCTACCAAAGATTATCCTCCATTAAACGGAACATTCAAAATGCTTTTCTTGTCTGACTTCCTCAACATATGAGTGTATTCATTCAGTTAAACTGTCTGAATCGATGCAAGGGATAAATGCAACACCAGGTCGTATAAGCCCTATATGTTGCTGGAGATAATGTTTATGGTTACATAGTTTCATAGTTACACAGTTGGTGAGGTTGAAAAAAAGACACCGGTCCATCCAGTTCAACCTATGATGTGTGTGTGTTTATGTCAATACATCGTATACCACTGTATGTTATCTTCATTGAGGTGCCTATCTAATAGTTTTTTAAACTATTGATGCTCCCTGCTGATACCACTGCTTGTGGAAGAGAATGCCACTTCCTTACCGCTCTGACAGTAAAGAACCATCTACGCAGTTTAAGGTTAAACTGCTTCTCTTCCAACTTTAGTGAATGGCCATTTGTCTTTTTAAATTCCCTTTCACTAAATAGTTTTTTTCCCTATGGTAGGGTCACCAATACAGTATTTGTACATTGATATCATATCCCCTCTCAAGCGTCTACTCTCCAGAGAGAATAAGTTCAATGCTTGTAGTATTTCCTCATAGCTGAGGTCCTCCAATCCTTTAATTAGCTTTGTTACCCTTCTCTGGACTCTCTCCAGTTCAAGCACATCCTTCCTGAAGACTGGTGCTCAGAATTGGACAGCATACTCAAGATGCGGCCGGACCAGGGTCTTGTAAGAGAGGGAGAATTATTGTTTTATCTCTGGAGTGAATCCCCTTTTTAATGCATGCCAATATTCTGTTGGCTTTCCTTGCAACAAACCGGCATTGCATGCCATTTCTGAGCCTGCCATCTACTAGGTCCTTTTCCATACTAGATTCCCCCAGAGGTTCTCCACCTAGCCAGTAACCTGCATCTGTATTTTTGGCCCTCAAATGCATTACCTTACATTTTTCAACATTAAACCTCATTTGCAATGTAGCTGCCCACCCATTATTTTGTTTAGGTCTTTTTTCAAGGTTTCCACATCCTGTGTAGAAGTTATTGCCCTGCTTAGCTTTGCATCATCTGCAAATACTGAGATTGAGCTGTTTATCCCATCTTCCAGATCGTTTATGAATAAGTTAAACAGGGTTGGTCCCAGAACAGATCCTTGGGGGACCCCACTTTCCACACCAGACCATTCTGAGTACTCCCCATTTATCAACACCCTTTGGAATTGCCCCTGTAACCAGCTTTCAATCCAGGTACTCACCCTATGGTCCATGACAATACCTTTGTTTGTACAGTAAACGCTTGTGAGGAACTGTATCAAATGCCTTTGCAAAATCCAGATACACCACATCCACAGGCCTAACTTTATCTAGATGGCAGCTCATTTCTTCATAGAAGGTTAATAGATTGGTCTGGCAAGAACGATTCTTGATGAATCAATGCTGATTACTGCTAATGATATCGTTTTCATTACTAAAATCTTGTATATAGTCCTTTATCACCCCCTCCAATAGCTTGCAGACTACTGATGTTAGGCTAACTGGCCTGTAGTTCCCAGGGATATGTCTCGACCCTTTTTTAAATATTGGTGCCACATTGGCCTTTTTCCCCAATCAGCTGGCACCCTTCCAGTCAGTAAACTGTCCATAAAAATTAGGAACAATGGTCTGGCTATCACCTGGCTGAGCTCCTTAAGGACCCTTGGGTGTAAGCCATCTGGTCCTGGTGACTTATTTATGTTAAGTTTTCAAGTCTATTTCTGATTCTGTCTTCTGTTAGCCACGAGGGAGCTTCCTGTGATTTGTTATTAACATTAATATAGTCTTGGTTACTGTATCCACCTGTTTCCCTTGTTAAGACTGAGGAGTATTTATTCTAAACCTTCACCTTCTCTCTGTCATTTGTAGCCATATTCCCTTCATCATCCTTTATACGGCCAATATGTTTTGGCCTCGCTTTCTTACTATTTATATACTTAAAGAATTTCTTGTTTTATTTTTACTCTCTTGCGCTATGTGCCTTTCGATCTTAGCCACCCTGATTGCACTCTTACATTTCTTATTGCATTATTTGTAACGTTGAAATGCTGACAATGACACCTCAGCCTTGTTTTCCTTTAAGGCCTTTTTCCTTTGTTTTAATCTGAATTTTTATGTTGGAGTTTAGCCACCCAGCATTTTTTCTTAGCTCTTTTGAACTTATTTCCCATTGGAATGCACTGGCCAATACCTTTATTTAGTATGCTTTTAAAACACTTGCATTTTTCCTCCATGTTCTTCATTCTTAGGATGTTATCCCATTTATTTTCATCTAGCAAAGAGCGTAGTTTAGGGAAGTTAGCTCGTTTGAAATTCAGTGCCTTTGTATTACCCTTTTGTTTTATATCTCTGTGATTTATACTGAAATTAATTGGCCTGTTGTTGCTGTTTCCCAAGTTGTCCCCTATTTCTACATCCATGATCAGATCTGTATTGTTTGTAATCAGTAGGTCTAGTAACGCATTGTTTCTTGTTGGTGCATTCACCATCTGGGCCATGAAGTTGTCCTGCAAGATATTTAGGAAATGGTAAGCCTTTGACGAATGCGCAGTTCCCTCTGCTCAGTCAATATCTGGATAATTAAAATCCCCCAATATAATGACATTTCTCATCCTTGCCACCATTCCAAGCTGTGATAAGAGGCCTACCTCCCCCTCCTGCATCTGGTTAAGTGGACTATAGCATATACCCAGTATTACTTTTCCCTTAGTTTCCTCCCTTTGGAGCTCCACCCACAAGGATGCCACCTCATCCCTAGCCTAGTGATATCATCCCTCACATTCACTTGCAGATCATTCCTGATATACAGGCATACACCTCCCCCTTTTTTACCCTCCCTATCTGTCAGGAACCATGAATCAAATGCAGACAGAAAATGCAATAAAATCACACTTTTTAATATGGTGGTAAAAACGGTACAAATAGTAACGTAGTAAAAACATAGCCAGAGTTCGATAACCAAATCAGGTAGTCAGAACAAGCCAGGAAATCAGGAAGCCAGGAATCAGTGTATTAGTGCAGCAGACAGGAATGAAAACCAGAAGGGATGTCAAACCAAGCAAGTCTTTTAAAAGGAACACAGCAGAGAGTCTCTGGATATGTTGAACAAGGTGTAGGCACAGGAGGACTGATCAAAGCAGTCTATATAACCAGTGGGACGTGACGAGCAGGATATCATCAGCAGGTGAGTCACTGTGGAAAGATGGTGTATTGTGTCATCTGCACAGTGTGCACCTAAAGCTACACCAATTGCTGGTGTTCTGCTGATCCTATCTGCAGGCAGCTGTAGTAATTACAGTTTGTGTATTGTGTCATCTGCATGGTGTGCACCTAAAGCTACCCCAATTGCTGGTGTTCTGCTGATCCTATCCTCAGGCAGCTGTAGTAATTACAGTTGGTGTATTATGTCATCTGCACAGTGTGCACCTAAAGCTACCCCAATTGCTGGTGTTCTGCTGATCCTATCCGCAGGCAGCTGTAGTAATTACAGTTGGTGTATTGTGTCATCTGCACAGTGTGCACCTAAAGCTACTGTAATTGCTGGTGTTCTGCTGATCCTATCCGCAGGCAGCTGTAGTAATTATAGTTGGTGTATTGTGCCATCTGCACAGTGTGCACCTAAAGCTTCCCCAATTGCTGGTGTTCTGCTGATCCTATACTGCAGGCACCTATAGTAATTACAGTAGGTGTACTGTTTAGTCTGCACAGTGTGCACTTAAAGCTACCCCAATTGCTGGTGTTCTTCTGATCCTATACCACAGGTAGCAGCTGCGGTAATTACAGTTGGTGTACTGTGTACTCTGCACAGTGTGCACCTAAAGCTACCCCAACTGCTGGTGTTCTTCTGATCCTATACCGTAGGCAGCTGTAGTAATTACAGTTGGTGTACTGTGCACTGTGTGCACCTAAAGCTACCCTGATTTCTGGTGTTCTTCTGATCCTATACCACAGGCAGGCAGCTGCAGTAATTGCAGCTGGTGTACTGTGTACTCTGCACAGTGTGCACATAAAGCTACCCCAGTTGCTGGTGTTCTTCTGATCCTATACCGCAGGAAGCTGCAGTAATTACAGTTGGTGTACTGTGTACTCTGCACAGTGTGCACCTAAAGCTACCCCAATTGCTGGTGTTCTTCTGATGATATACCACAGGCAGGCAGCTGCGGTAATTACAGTTGGTGTACTGTGTACTCTAGCACTTCAACTGCTGCCTTCAGTTGGTAGACTCTGCCCCCTTCCATGAGTTTGTGGAATGTGCGGTTCCTCAGTGGCAGGTTCCCAAACACCACTTTTTTGCATGGAAGGCAATTCCGGCTCTCTACCGGCATGTGGAAGGCAATGTCTTGGCCTCGCTGGACAGGGCAGTCAGTGGTAATGTGCATATTACTGCTGACTCATGGTTCAGCAGGCATGGACAGGGACATTACCTATCTTTCATGGTGCATTGGGTGACTCTGCTGGCAGCTGGGAAGGATTCAGGACAAGGTGCAGTAGTGTTGGAGGTTGTTCTGCCACCACGCCTCCAAAATGCTACTACTGGTGATTCTGGCATACCTATCTCCTCCACCCCCTCCTCTTCTTCTTCCTCCGTGGCCTCTTCCTGTACTTTGTCCTCAGAATCAGTGGTGCTGCGTAGGTGTTCAAGGGGCTACGCAAGTACGCAGGCAAAAAGATTCCATGCCGTGTTTGCGCTGGTGTGCTTGGGGGACAGGAGCCACACTGGGCAGAGATTCTGTCAGCTCTGCAGGGGCAGGCTGAGAGGTGGTTGATGCCGTGCCAGCTTAAGCCAGGAATGGTGGTTTGCGACAATGGCACCAACCTCCTCTCCGCCCGGGCTTACAGGATGTCCTGAGGCAGGCCAGGAAAGTCTGTGTGCATTTCCACCGGTCATATAATGCCAGTGCTCGGCTGGCTGACCTCCAAAAGGAATTTACCCTGCCCAAGAACCGCTTAATCTGTGACATGCCCACCAGATGGAACTCAACGATGGCCATGTTGCAGTGGCTACACATGCAGCAAAGGGTAATCAATGAGTACCTGTGTAACTATGGCACCAGGACAGGGTCAGGGGAGCTTGTTTTTTTCCCCACGCCAGTGGGCTATGATCAGGGATGCATGCACTGTCCTGTCACCATTTGAGGAGGCCACGAGGATGGGGAGCAGTGACAGTGCTTGCATCAGTGACACTGTCCCTCTTGTCCACCTGTTGGAGCACACGCTGCATGGAATAATGGACAGGGCACTTGAGGCAGAACAGAGGCAAGAAGAGGAGGACTTCCTTACCTCTCAAGGCCCCCTTTATCCAGATAGTGTTCCTGCTGGCCCGCCGATCACATAGGAAGAGGAGGAGGAGAATTGTGTCAGCATGGAGGTGGAGCCTGGCATTCAGCATCAGCAGCAGTCTTTTAGGGATCATTTAGAGTCCCAAGAAACCCGTGGACTTGTACGTGGCTGGGAGGAGGAGGTGGCTGCGGATCTTGTCATCCTTAGTGACTGAAGGACATTAAGTACTCTACAAACTACTATTAACTTGTCTCTTCCCATAGTTATCTAGTTTATAAAACCCTGCTAGGCACACTGATATAAAGTTACTTATGAAAACACACACACTTCTGCTAGTAAAACACTATCTTATTTATTTCCCAAGAAATTAGGAAAGCTAACAAAGTATTAAAAAGAAATTGCAATACTACAAAGTTTACAATCAGTACTTATAATACAAGAATATGAAAGATACTTATCACAAGGCCCTCTGTGAGGCTTTGCTGCATCGGCTAGGCTCAGACCAGGAAAGGGCCTTCATCATGAGGTTTAGGCCGGAGCCATCACCCACAATAGGCCTCAAGATGGCCAAATCATCAGGTTAGCAGAAACACAGCCTCATGACAGGCTCTTTGCAGCGAACAGAGAGAGAGCATTGCCTGTGTGTGTGATCTTTTCATTCAAAAATACACACCCACTCGTAGCCACCCCCATCCTTCACCTGTCTGCCTATTCTTCAGGAGGCATGCGGTATTGTCCACTATGGGCAGCGTCTCTATTAGCCCTGAGCCATCTAGCTAGCTCTTTTTCCCTTTGAAGCCTGTAATCACACACATCACAGCAGGTGCGCCTGAGCCAAACCATTGTTCTTCTGATTACAAAGCTTTCATGTGTTTTATTTCAACTGAGGCTATGTGGCTGTCTCAATCAGGAAGTGAAATACCAGAAGTATTATATTAATTCAATCCAACAGTGACACAGAGGACTCCGGACCGAATGCCTCAGCTAACCTACACTGCATGGCCTCCCTGATCCTGCAAAGCCTGTGGAAAGATACTCGTATTCGTCTAATCAAGGAGAGGGATCATTACTGGCTGGCAGCCCTCCTTGATCCACATTACAAGGGTAAGGTTGCGGACCTTATCTTGCTGTTGCAGAGGGAGCAGAGGATGAAACATCTTCGGGAGGCCTTGCAGAAAGGTCTGTGCAACGCGTTCCCAGAGACTGGACAATGTGTTGCTGAGGCTTCAGACAATTTTTTAGTCTGCAGCCCCAAGGTATGATCGGTTCCAGCAACCATTGCCAGTGTCTAATTTACATGCAGGAATATAAAGAATTACCGCTCCGAGGTAATGACTTCTCCCAAAACAGCTGTCTCCACAATCCCACAGGGTGCTGGCTCTGTTTGCAACAGGAACTGAAGTAGAAAACATGTAGATGGATAGCCGCACTCCAAATTATTCAACTTTGTTTCAAAAATGTAATTAAAATCATAGCATCCAGGCTTGTATACAGACTAACTGCACAGCCGCTAGCTATGATTTTAATTACATTTTTGAAATAAATTTGAATAATTTGGAGTGTGGCTATCCAGCTACATCTTTTCTACTTACAGTACATGCAGGAATACCTAGGGGCAAGATCAGACTTGGACACCTTTCCCACCGAAAATCCTCTGGGTTACTGGGTCTTGAGGATGGATCACTGGCCAGAGCTTGCACAGTATGCATTTGAGCTACTGGCCTGTCCTGCATCCAGCGTTCCTTCGGAATGCAAATTCAGTGCTGCTGGAGGCTTTGTAACCGATCACAGGGTGCGCCCGTCCACTGACTTGGTTAATTGACTGACCTTCATAAAAATGAATCAGTCTTGGATCACCACCAGCTACCAAGCACCTGATGCTGATGTAACCGAATATTTTTGTTTTTTAAATGTCAGATCCCTTCAAGACTGCCTATGCTGATGCTGAGTGACTATCCTGTTATGCTGAGTGGCTAGCCTCTTCCTCCTCAATGATCATTCTGATAGCTTGTAGGAAAATTTTTGGTTCTGGGCGCCGCCATCGGTGGCTAAGGCCCAATTTTTCAGCCCCTGTTTAACAAGGGCACGTAATTAAAATTTTTGAGGAGGGTTCGTTGCTGCACTCCAACTAGAGTATCTGTGAGGGGTTGCAGTGTTGTGGCACCAGCACCAGTGCCTAAGGCCAAATTTTTCAGCCCCTGTTTAACAGGGGCGTGTAATTACAGTTTTTGATGCAATACTTTGCAGCAGGTCTCATTCCTGCGCTCCAACTAGAGTTTCTGTGAGGTGTTACAGTGTTGTGGCACCAGTGCCTAAGGCCCAATTTTTATGCCCCTGTTCAACAGGGACATGTAATTACAATTCTTGATCTAATATTTCACAGCAGGGCTCATTCCTGCGCCCACCATGAGTAACTGTGAGGGCTTACAGTGTTGTGGCAACACCACCACCACCAAAGGCCCAATTTTTCTGCCCCTGTTCAACTTGTGCATGTAATTACAATTCTTGATATAATATTTCACAGCAGGGCCCATTCCAGCGCCCACCAAGAGTAACTGTGAGGACTTACAGTGTTGTGGCACCAGAACCATCACCACCACCAAAGGCCCAATTTTTCTACCACTGTTCAACAATGGCATGTAATTACAATTCTTGATATAATAGTTAACAGCAGGGCATTACAGCGCCCACCAAGAGTAACTGTGAGGGCTTAGCCCTTGTACACACGGTTGGAGATTCCGACGGAATGTGTCCGTTTCGGACCGTTTTGTCAGATATTCCGACTGTGTGTGGTCTCCATCGGACTGTTTCCGTCGGAGTATCCGACGGACCAAGTTTTCCAATTTGTTGGTAAAATTTTCCGACAAAATGCTCCGATCGGACATACTCCGATCATGTGTAGAGAATTCCGATCGGACAAAGTGCCACGCATGCTCAGATCAAATTCCTACACCAAAGCTATTGGCTACTAACGTGAACGTAGTCCCGTTGCTACAAAATAACGTCATCACGTTCTGAATGATCGGATTTTCCGATAACTTTGTCCGACCGTGTGTATGCAACAGTTTCGGACAAAATCCGTCTGAAAAAATCAGACGGACAAAATCCGTCGGAAAAAATCAGACGGACAAAATCCGACGGATTTGGTTGTCGGCATGTCCGACCGTGTGTACAAGGGCTAACAGTGTTGTGGCAACACCAACACCTCAGGCCCAAATTTCTGCAGAGCATATAGGGCAGGCCCCTACTTTCAAACATCCAACTTACAAATGTCTCCTACTTGCAAACGGAAGGAGACAACAGAAATTCTCTCCTATAAGAGTTGATATGGGAAAAACGTGTCTGCTCTCCACTGATGCTTTATCACCAATCCTTGTTTCACTAAAAACTCAAAATTTACAAAAAACATTTGTCATTGGAACAGAAAGTAAGGTGAAATCTTCTGAAGAGGTGCACAAACAGCAAAACAAATGTTACAGGGGTGATAACCTTTCCCTATGTTTTCCAAAAAGCTTAAAAATAGATTTTTTGACTGGAGCTACACTTAAAAAATCTACCAGTTCAAAATTACGGATTCTACTTAACAACAAACCTACAGTCCCTGTCTTGTTTGCACCGCTTGTATACTGTTGTTCAGAGTATATAGGGCCTGGGGGTCCCACGCCTTTCCTTTTTATAATTTGGGTGTGAGGTTCCCCTTAATATCCATACAAGACCCAAAGGGGGGGGGGGGCTACCCATGCTGTTTTAAATGACTTTTATTCCTTTAAAAATGTCATTTTGTGCAGGGACTGTTCTAAGCACGGGAAACATGCGCCACTTTACAGGCATACTATAGACACCCAAGTACGATATTGAAAGGAATATTTCAATTTTTTATTTTCACTTTAAGCATCATTAAAATCACTGCTTCCGAAAAAAACTGACGTTTTTAAAAACATTTTTTGCATTGATACATGTCCCCTGGGGCAGGGCCCGGGTCCCCAAACCCTTCTTAGGACAATAACTTGCATATTAGCGTTTAAAATTAGCACTTTTGATTTTGAACATTTGAGCCCCATAGACTTTAACGGGGTTCTAAAGTTTGCACAAATTTTCGGTCCATTCGCAGGTTCTGGTGCGAACCGAACCGTGAGGTGTTCGGGTCATCCCTATATCTGTAGTTGTGACACAAAAATACATAAACAATGGATTCCAACAAGATCAAATAGCTACAAAATGTTACCTGCTAATCACTGGGCAACACAATGGTTGTCATTGCGCTCTTGTAGTAATGGATTCCTGAGATCAGTTTACTACACTGTACATGTGTGCTGCAGAACTCAAATGACAAATAATTTATTGTATTTGATTATGCTAGTGCTGATTAAAATGTACATTGGTCTGTTGGGACAAACGAGGATAAACAGTCCTGGATGTATTTAGTAAATGTAGAATTTAAAGGGAAACTTTGGCTTGCATAATATATTTTTCAAAGTATACACATTACTAGAATTAACACATGCTAGTGGGTATGTTAAATAGATGAAACTAACAATATGCATTGAGCTACACATCAGGGATCAATTAAATTCATGGTTTCCAGCTTTAGAACCAGTTTCCTACAGATGTACTCCATTAGTTTCAGGCAGTGTGAGATGCTCTTAGCCCACGTACACACGGTCGGAGATTTTGCCAATCAAATCCGTCGGATTTTGCCCATCGGATTTAGTCTGACGGATTGTGTCCGAAACTGTTGCATACACACGGTTGAGCCAAGTTGGCGAAAAATCCGATCTTTCAGAACGTGATGACGTAATTTCGTTACGATGGGACTACAGCTTTGATGTAGGAATTTGATCTGAGCATGCGTGGCACTTGGTCCGATCAAAATGCTCTACACATGATCGGATTAGGTCCGTCCGGCCCAGTTGGTCGGGAAATATTTCCAACATGTTGGAAAATTGGGTCGGACGGAGATTCGGACGGAATCTGTCCAATGCATACCACACACAGTCGGATTATCTGACGACATGGTCCAATAAGACTCATTCCGACAGATTCTCCGACCGTGTGTACAAGGGCTAAGGCTTCAAAAGTTGTTGATATTGAGAAATTACAGGGACCATTTAGAGAACAGCAACTATTGCATGTTTAGGTATTTTGCGTGTCAAAAACTCCTAGCAAGCGTTGAAGTGGGAATCTTAGAACATTCTGAACCTTTGACATGCTAAGCCCAAGTTCTATGTCTTCCACTAGCAAAAGACACATATTAAAAAAACAAGAAACAACTTCAGATAAGTTGAATTATGACATACAAATCTAAATCCTGCAGAAAGTGAAACCTTCTATGTAACCCTTAGGCCTGATTCACACCTATGCATTTTTAGTGCTTTTTGCATTTTGCAGATTTGCTCTACAGAATGTGTTCCATAGGAAACAATGTTAAATGGACTCTAGTGCAAATCTGCAAAATGCAAAAATCACAAAAAATGCATAGGTGTGAATCAGGCCTTACAGAGGAGCAGGTCTGGATACAAGACAGGTCAGAAGCCAGTCGGTGCAATAGTAGCAGACAGAAGGTCAAGGACAAGCCAGGGTTGGTGCAGATGGAGTTGAGAGAGTGGTCAGGCAAGCCGTGTCAGCAACTGGAATTAGGATACAGGATAACAGGAACACAGGATGTGGGGAAGACTGAAAGACAAAGCATCACTAATCCTGAGCACTTGCTGAGTTTAAATAGCCTGTCTGGCACCATCTGTCACAGGTGCACGCATGTGCCATCACGCGTGAGAATGTGCAACAACTTGTGTGTGTGTGTGAGTTTGCATTAGCCAGTGCCCAATTCTTGCGGTCATGAAAAGGAACATGTTTTAGCCTGTGCACAGAAGGCCTTTCCTTACAATGCTGCAATCAGAATTGAGGTAGAGTGGAAGATGGAGCAAACTACTTGGACATCTTGATTATACCTCTTATGTGCACAGTTTAGCAATGATCTTGTTCCCTGCAGATCACAGCAGCTTCTCCAGGCAGAAAAAAAAATAAAAAATTTGAAAGCTGTCCTAAATAAGTATTCCTGATTGAATTAAAATACACCTAAAGTACCCTGTGTAACTGTCTAAACAGGGCCCAAATCTACTTTGGTGATACACTTATTAAGTGAAAAAAACTAAAAAAAGTTACCTTTCCTGGTGAGAAAAAAAAGACTCTTTGTGCATACCTCCCAACTTTTGAACAGAATGATGAACACTGGAGGAGCAACAAGAGCTGTGGGGCGCCTAGGGTTGTCAAGCGCTTAGCAGTGGGAGGGGCTTAAGGGATGTGGTTAAACCAAATCCGTGCTTCATTGTACCTATACAATATGCTTTGATTGCTTTGTCTGAGTCTACCTTAAAGCGGTATTGTACTCAAATTTGCAGTTTCATCTTAATGAAGTCTGTTAGGGCTAGGGATGAGCCGAACACCCCCCGGTTCGGTTCGCACCAGAACTTTCGAACGGACCCCAAATTCGAACGAACTTTAGAACCCCATTGACGTCTATGGGACTCGAACGTTCGAAATTAAAAGTGCTAATTTTAATGGCTATTATGCAAGATACTGTCCTAAAAAGGGTTTGGGGACCTGGCTCCTGCCCCAGGGGACATGGGTCAATGCCTAAAATGTTTTTAAAAATGGCCGTTTTGGCGTGAGCAATGATTTTAATGATGATTAAAGTGAAAAAAAAGTGAAATATTCCTTTAAATATGGTGCCTGGGGGGTGTCTGTAGTATGCCTGTGAACTGCCACGTGTTTCCCGTGTTTAGAACAGTCCCTGCACAAAATGACATTAAACAGAAATAACATCACTGAAAACTGCTTGCGGTTTTAATGTTATATCTGGTTCCTGCAATATGGTTGAAAACCATTGAGAAAAATGGCATGGGTAGCCCTCCCTGCCCATTACCAGCCCCTTTGGGTCTTGTACGCATATCAAGGGGAACACTGTACCCATATTAAAAAAAGGAAATGCTTGTGGCCCCCAGGCCCTATATACTCAGAACAGCAGTATACAGGCGGTGCAAACAAGACAGGGACTGTGTAGGTTTGTTGTGTTAAGTTGAATCCATTTGTAATTTTCAACTGGTACATTTTTAAAGTGTAGCTCCAGTCAAAAAAAATATTTTTAAGCTTTTTGGAAAACATGGGAAGGGTTATCACCCCTGTATAATTTGTTTTGTCGTCCATCTTTTTTCATCTCACTTGCTGTTGTCTCCTTACGTTTGCAAGTAGGAGATGTTTGTAAGTTTGATGTTTGAAAGTAGGGGCCTGCCCTATATGCTCTGCAGAAATGGCGGAACAGGTTGTTGGTTTTGCCACAACATTGTAAGCCCTCAAAGTGACTCTTGCTGGGCGCTGGAGCGCCCTGCTGTGAACGATTATATCAAGAATTGTAATTACATGCCATTGTTGAACAGTGGTAGAAAAATTGACCTTTGGTGGTTGTGGTGCTGGTGCCACAACACTATAAGTCCTCACAGTTACTCTGGGTGGGCACAGGAACGGGCCCTCCTGTAATATATTTTATAATAAGAATTGTAATTACATGTCCCTGTTAAACAGGGGCAGAAAAATTGGGCCTTAGGCACTGGTGCTGTTGCCACGACACTGCAACCTCTCCCATATACTCTAGTTTTATTGCAGGAATTAGCCCTGCTGCAAAGCATTGCATCAAAAATTGTACTTAAACGCCCCTGTTAAACAGGGGCAGAAAAATTGGGCTAATGGCATCACCCAGAACCAGAAATGTTCTTCCAACATATCAGCGGAGGAGGAAGAGGATAGACAATCAACATAACAGGACAGTCACTCAGCATCAGCATAGGCAGTCTTGAAGGGATGTGATATTTCAAAAAAAATTATTCAGTTACATCAGCTTCAGGTGCTTGGTAGCTGTGGGTGATCCAAGACTGATTCATCTTGATGAAGGTCAGTCGATCAACTGATTCGGTGGACAGGCGCACCCTGTGATCGGTAACAAAGCCACCAGCAGCACTGAAGGTGCGTTCCGAAAGAACGCTGGATGCAGGACAGGCCAGTAGCTCAATTGCATACTGTGCAAGCTCTGGCCAGTGATCCATCCTCAAGACCCAGTAAGCCAGAGGATTTTCGGTGGGAAAGGTGTCCAAGTCTGACCTTGCCCCTAGGGATTCCTGCACCATGTAAATCAGACGCTGGCGATGGTTGCTGGAACCGATCATACCTTGGGGCTGCGGACTAAAAAATTGTCTGAAAGCATCAGTCAGACGGCCACCTTCTCCACCGCTCCTTCTGACCGATGCCTCAGCAACACGTTGTCCAGGGCCAGGAGTTTGTAACCTCCCAGTCTCTGGGAACGCGTTGCACAGACCTTTCTGCAAGGCCTCCCGGAGATGTCTCATCCTCTGCTCCCTCTGCGAAGGCAAGATAAGGTCGGCAACCTTACCCTTGTACCGTGGATCAAGGAGAGTGGCCAGCCAGTAATGGTCCCTCTCCTTGATCCGAAGAATACGAGGATCCTTCCGCAGGCTTTGCAGGATCAGGGAGGCCATGCAGCGTAGGTTAGCTGAGGCATTCGGTCCGGAGTCCTCTGGGTCACTAAGGGCAACATGATCCGCAGCTACCTCCTCCCAGCCACGTACAAGTCCACGTGTTTCTTGGGACTGTAAATCATCCCTACAAGACTGCTGCTGCTGCTGATGCTGAGTGCCAGCCTCCACCTCCATGCTGACACACTCATCCTCCTCCTCCTCTTCCTCCTCCTCATCCTCTTCCTGTGTGATGGGTGGCACAGCAAGAACACTGTCTGGATAAAGGGGACCTTGAGAGGCAAGGAAGTCCTCCTCTTCCTGCCTCTGTTCTGCCTCAAGTGCCCTGTCCATTATTCCACGCAGCGTATGCTCCAAGAGGTGGACAAGAGGTACAGTGTCACTGATGCATGCACTGTCACTGCTCACCATCCTTGTGGCCTCCTCAAACGGTGACAGGACAGTGCATGCATCCCTGATCATGCCCCACTGGCGTGGTGAGAAAAAACCGAGCTCCCCTGACCCTGTCCTGGTGCCGTAGTCGCACAGGTACTCATTGATGGCCCTCTGCTGCGTGTGCAACCGCTGCAGCATGGCCAACGTTGAGTTCCACCTGGTGATCATGTCACATATAAGGCAGTTCTTGGGCAGGTTCAACTCCTTTTGGAGCTCAGCCAGCCGAGCACAGGCATTAAATGATCGGCGGAAATGCACACAGACTTTCCTGGCCTGCTTCAGTACATCCTGTAAGCCGGGGTACCTGCCCAAAAACCGCTGCACCACCAGGTTAAGGACATGAGCTACACAGGGCACATGGGTCAGTTGTCCCTGTCGGAGGGCGGAGAGGAGGTTGGTGCCATTGTCACAAACCACCATTCCTGGCTTAAGCTGGCGTGGCGTCAACCACCTCTCGGCCTGCCCCTGCAGAGCTGACAAAACATCCGCCCCAGTGTAGCTCCTGTCCCCCAAACAAACCAGCGCAAGCACGGCATGGCATCGTTTTGCCTGCGTACTTGCGTAGCCCCTGGAGCGCTTACGGAGCACCGCTGGTTCTGAGGACAGAGCACTGGAAGAGGCCATGGAGGAAGAAGAAGAGGAGGGGGTGGAGGAGAGAGGTGTGTCACAACCAATAGTAGCATTTTGAAGGCTTGGTGGCGGAACAACCTCCAACACTACTGCACCTTGTCCTGCATCCTTCCCAGCTGCCAGAAGAGTGACCCAATGGGCCGTGAAAGACAGGTAACGTCCCTGTCCATGCCTGCTGGACCATGAGTCAGCGGTAATATGCACCTTACCGCTGACCGCCCTGTCCAGCGAGGCAAGGACATTGCCTTCCACATGCCGGTAGAGAGCCGAAATCACCTTCCGTGAGAAAAAGTGGCGTTTGGGGACCTGCCACTGAGGAACCGCACATTGTACAAACTCACGGAAGGGGGCCGAGTCTACCAACTGAAAAGGCAGCAGTTGAAGTGCTAGCAATTTAGCCAAGCTAGCATTCAACCGCTGGGCATGTGGATGGCTGGGAGTGAACTTCTTTCGCCGGTCCAGCAGCTGGGGCAGGGACATTTGCCTGCTATAATCGGACGTGGGTGTACTGCTAGCAGAGTTCCCGGAAGCACTTGGCTGTGACACACCTAATTCTACACCTTCATTCCTCTCAGAGCAGGTTTCAGAGAGGACTGAAGGTCTAGTGGGGTTGGAGATGCCAGCTGATGAGGAGCAAGGAGAGGTCCGCTTTGTTCTTTGGTGTGGGTCTTTGAGGTACGCTTGCCAACGAGCTGCATGGCAGGTCAACATATGTCTGGTCAAGCATGTGGTGCCCAAGCGACTGATGTTTTGGCCACGCGAGATACGCTTGAGACATATGTTGCAAATAGCAGCGGTGCGATCTGATGCACTCATCTCAAAAAAGGCCCACACCAAAGAACTTTTAGAATAACGCGCAGAGGCAGCGCCCTGCACAGGCGGAGCTCTGCGGTGTGATTCAATCGGTGTGCTGCCCCTAAGCTGGCCCCCGGAGGGCATCCTGCCTCGTTGGACATGTGCCTCCTCCTCCTCCTCCTCCTCTCTCCTACCAGGCACCCACGTGGAGTCAGTGCCCTCATCATCCCCTCCCTCTTCATCGCTGTAGCAAACCTGGCAGTATGCTGCAGCTTGTGGAACATGACTGCCAGATTGCTGTCCTTCTTGAGCATCCCCTCTCTCTGTGCTCACGCTACTGCCTTCCTCTAGCTGAGTGTCATCATCAGAGCCCACAAAACACTGGGCATCCTCCTGGAGCATGTACCCAACACTGTGTTTAAAGAGTTCAGGAGACTCCTCAGGAGGACGTGGTGGGTCTAGGGAAGGAGTCACTGATGATGACATTGAGAGGAGGGAAGACGATGCGTTGGCAGCTGCTTTGCTAGTACCCTGAGACTGGGTGAGAGAGGATGAGGAGGATGAAGAGGGCTTGGTCATCCACTCTACCAAGTCATTGGCATGTTGCGGTTCAACATGTCCAGCTGCCGAAAAGAAGGACAAGCGTGTCCCATGGCCACGTGCTGATGACAATGCACCGCGTCCACAACCAGCACTGTTGTCTCTAGACACAGAGCCTGCTTGCCATCTTTTATCGGCTCGCGCCTGTCTGCCTCTCCTTGCTGACCTTCCAGACATGGTAATGGCCTGAAAGGAGTTGGGTAAAACAGCAGTGTAATGGAGTCACACAACACCCACTAAGCCCTGCAGATGGCTCTATTAGAGAACAGCAATAAACGGTAGATACAGGTGTATATTGTGCTGGAGTCACACAACACCCACTAACTCCTGCAGATGCCTTTATTATAGAACACCAGAGATAAAGGGGTATACTGTAATTGAGTCACACAACACCCACTAAGCCCTGCAGATGCCTCTATTAGAGAACAGCAATAAAGGGTAGATACAGGTATATATTGTGCTGGAGGCACAAAAAACCCACTAACTCCTGCAGATGCCTTTTTTATAGAACACCAGAGATAAAGGGGTATATACAGATGTATACTGTGCTGTGCTGGAGGCACACACAACTTCCAATAACTCCTGCAGATGGCAAGTGGGCTCAAATAGAGAAGAGCTATGTAGGTGGATATAGCGGTGTGTACTGGGTACAGAGCACGCAGACAGCACGCACAAGCTCCTAACACTACTGACTGCAAGCTCTATTATAAAAGATAGATCACTAGCTATATAGGTGAGGTGAATATAGTGGTGTATGCTGCGGTCAGGGCACACAGACAACAACCACTACACAACAGCAAGATCAAAAATAGGCCGAAAACGATCGGTGTGTACTGTGTTGAAGGTACACAGAACACCCACTAACTGCTTCAGACGCCAACACACTACACTAGGCCGCCGCGCTGGCAGCCTTATATAGTGTGGGGCGTGTACTACACAGCCTGAGCTATGATTGGCCACAGGCAGCCTGCCTGTGGCCAATCATGGCTCTCCTCGCTGCTGGCTCTGTGATTGGCCAAGCATGCGGGGTCATAGTGCATGCTTGGCCAAACATGAGCCAACAATGCACTGCGATGACGCAGTGCATTGTGGGCCGTGAGCGCCACACGAATTTGGCGCGAACGGCCCATAACGTTGGGAATTCGCCGAACGGGCAAACAGCCGATGTTCGAGTCGAACGTATGTTCGACTCGAACACGAAGCTCATCCCTAGTTAGGGCCATAGACACTCAAATGCCCATAAAAAAAATAATTTTGCCGTAATTACCTTTTAAGCGTAATTAGTATCTTGACTTCCAGGCTCTCCTCCTGCGGGAGTAGGCGTGTTTATCTCCTTTCCCCGGCTACGCAAAGACCCCTGGGAGCTTTTCAGAGTCTTCCCAAGAATCAGTGCGGAACGCAGTCATGCCGAAATCTCGTGAGATCTCGGAACCGAGTGACACTGGTCCCTTTGCGATGGCAAGCCGGATTTTGACGGCGCTGCTCACTGTTATCATTGAGCATGCGCGGGATAGAGCAGTGAATGCTGGGAGCACAACATTCACCGCCTCTCAGAAATAAATACTTGTGGGCTTCAAATGCCCACAAGCAAAATTACAACGGCCAGGATACATTTTTATAAGTTATTGTTACTGACGAAATCAGCAAGCGGGGGAACTTAAAACCACAAAAAAAGTGAGTACTATCATTACATTAATAAAGTATATAAATGAACCTGGAAAAAAAATATATATAGGTAGGGGGAATCCCGCTTTAAAGAACGTCATTAAAATAGTCAGGGACTGCATAGCATCATCAATTGTTGAGACAATTAACACTTTGGTGACAAGTATATAATGTACAGTATTATGTATATAGAGCAGGAGTGTGCAAAGCAGAGCACAGGGGTTGGGGATGTCCAGTAGGCTTGTGCAATTCGTTTAGTAACTAATCGAAATTCGGCCGAATTTTGCATCGTTCGGACATTCGGAAAGTCCGAATAAAAAAATAATGAATAACAACGAATACGAAAGAAATATAACAAATTAATTTGAATTAATTCAACATGATTCGGTAATTCTTTAACCACTTAAGGACCGCCGTATTGCCATTGTACGTCATTACAATGGCACAGGCAGGCACAAGCACGTACATGTACGTGCCTGCCTTCCAGCGGGTGGGGGGTCCGATCGGACCCCCTCCCGCTGGATACGGCGGTCCGGTTCGCTCCAGGAGCGATCCGTGATGAGGGGATGGCCGTTGGTTTCTGGCCACCCCCTCTGGATCGCTCCTGGCCAATGAGAAGCTTCCTCCCACTGTGTATTGTTTACACAGGAAGGAGGAAGTGATGTCATTCTCCTCGGGGCGGTCTTTTTGACAGGACTACGAGGAGAAGACTAAAAGTAAGTGTGCACCAACACTACACTGACATGTAGGTACACACAGGCACACAAACCCCCCCCCCCGATCCTCCCCCGATCCCCCCGCCCCCCCCCCCCAGTCACAGTGTCACTGATTGCATTGATCATTTCTTTACTGATCACTGCATTCAGTGTCAGTTGTAACAGTAAAAACTGTCAGGGCAGTTAGTGTTAGGTCCAGGGTAGCCCCCTATCACCCCCCAATAAAGATTTAACCCCCTGATTGCCCCTAGAGTTAACCCTTTCACCCCCTTTTGCCAGTGTCACTAAGCGATCATTTTTCTGATCGCTGCATTAGTGTCGCTACTGTCGCTAGGTAGCTAGTTATTTTTTTAGGTTCACCGCCAGGTTTTTATATCGCTAGGTACCCCGATATACTACCCAATAATGGTTTTAACCCCCTGATTGCCCCTAGTTAACCCTTTCACCCCCTTTTGCCAGTGTCACTAAGCGATCATTTTTCTGATCGCTGCATTAGTGTCACTAGTGTCGCTAGGTAGCTAGTTTTTTTTTAGGTTCACCGCCAGGTTTTTATAGCGCTAGGTACCCCGATATACTACCCAATAATGGTTTTAACCCCCTGATTGCCCCTAGTTAACCCTTTCACCCCCTTTTGCCAGTGTCACTAAGCGATCGTTTTTCTGATCGCTGTATTAGTGTCACTAGTGCCGCTAGGTAGCTAGTTATTTTTTTAGGTTCACCGCCAGGTTTTTATAGCGCTAGGTACCCCGATATACTACCCAATAATGGTTTTAACCCCCTGATTGCCCCTAGTTAACCCTTTCACCCCCTTTTGCCAGTGTCACTAAGCGATAGTTTTTCTGATCGCTGCATTAGTGTCACTAGTGTCGTTAGGTAGCTAGTTATTTTTTTAGGTTCACCGCCAGGTTTTTATAGCGTTAGGTACCCCCATATACTACCCAATAATGGTTTTAACCCCCTGATTGCCCCTAGTTAACCCTTTTACCAGCGGTCACAGTATAAGTGTCACTGGTGACGTTGGTTAGCCAGTTAGTTATTTAGGTTCCCCGTCAGGTTTTTATATAGCGCCAGGGACCCCCATATACTACCTAATAAAAATTTGAACCCCCTGATTGCCCCTAGTTAACCCTTTCACCACTGACCACCGTATAAGTGTTACGGGTGACTCTGGTTAGTTTGCTTTTTATAGCATCAGGGCACCCACCATTTATTACCCAATAAAGGTTTAACCCCCTGATCACCCGGCGGGTGATATCAATTAGGTTTTAGGGTCAGGGTCTGCGTCGCCCCAGGCTAACACCCACACACAAAGCATAAACCTCCCGTAGTGGTATAGAATCTGAACAGATCAATATCTGATCTGATCAGATCTATACTAGCGTCCCCAGCAGTTTAGGGTTCCAAAAAAACGCATTGTTAGCGGGATCAGCCCAGATACCTGCTAGCACCTGCGTTTTGCCCCTCTGCCCAGCCCACCCAAGTGCAGTATCGATCGATCACTGTCACTTACAAAACACTAAACACATAACTGCAGCGATCGCAGAGTCAGGCCTGATCCCTGCGATCGCTAACAGTTTTTTTGGTAGCATTTTATATTTAAATCCGGAAGGCAGTGCTTGGTTTTCGGGGTCCCGTACGTGGCTAGGCTCCCAAAAAGTCCCCCACATGTGGTATCCCCGTACTCGGGAGAAGCAGCAGAATTTATTTTGGGGTGTAATTTGACTTATGCCCATAGCATGTGTGAGCAATATATCATTTAGTGACAACTTTGTGCAAAAAAAAAAAGTTTGTAATATTCCCGCAACTTGTGGCAAAATATAAAATATTCCATGGACTCAACACGCCTCTCAGTAAATAGCTTGGGGTGTCTACTTTCCAAAATGGGGTCATTTTGGGGGGTTTTGTGCTATTTTGGCATTTTATGGCCTTTCGAAACTGTGATAGGTAGTGAGGAGTGAAATCAAAAATTTGCACCCTTAGAAATCCTGAAGGCAGTGATTGGATTTCGGGGTGCCGTGCGCGACTGACTCCCAAAAAGTCCCACACATGTGGTATCCCCATACTCGGGAGAAGTAGCGGAATATATTTTGGGATGCAATTCCACATATAACCATGGCATGTGTGAGCAATATATCATTTAGTGACAACTTTTTGGAAAAAAAAAAAAAATTAATTTTTTGTCATTATTCAATCCCTTGGGACAAAAAAATATATATTCAATGGTCTCAACATGGCCCTCAGCAAATAGCTTGAGGTTTCTACTTTCCAAAATGGGGTCATTTGGGGGGGGGGGGGGGTTTGTGCCATCTTGGCATTTTATGGCCTTCAAAACTGTGATAGGTAGTGAGGAGTAAAATAAAAAATGTATGCCCTTAGAAATCCTGAAGGTGGTGCTTGGATTTCGGGGTCCCGTACGTGGCTAGGCTCCCAAAAAGTCCCCCATATGTGGTATCCCCGTACTCAGGAGAAGCAGCAGAATTTATTTTGGGTGTAATTTCACTTATGCCAATAGCATGTGTGAGCAATATATCATTTAGTGACAACTTTGTGCAAAAAAAATAAAGTTTGTAATATTCCCGCAACTTGTGGCAAAATATAAAATATTCCATGGACTCAACATGCCTCTCAGTAAATAGCTTGGGGTGTCTACTTTCCAAAATGGGGTCATTTTGGGGGGTTTTGTGCTATTTTGGCATTTTATGGCCTTCGAAACTGATAGGTAGTGAGGAGTGAAATCAAAAATTTGCACCCTTAGAAATCCTGAAGGTGGTGATTGGTTTTCGGGGTGCCGTGCGCGACTGACTCCCAAAAAGTCCCACACATGTGGTATCCCCATACTCGGGAGAAGTAGCGGAATATATTTTGGGGTGCAATTCCACATATAACCATGGCATGTGTGAGCAATATATCATTTAGTGACAACTTTTTGTAAAAAAAAAAAAATTTTTGTCATTATTCAATCCCTTAGGACAAAAAAAATAAATATTCAATGGGCTCAACATACCCATCAGCAATTTCCTTGGGGTGTCTACTTTCCAAAATGGGGTCATTTGGGGGGGGGGGGGTTGTACTGCCCTGCCATTTTAGCACCTCAAGAAATGAGATAGGCAGTCATAAATTAAAAGCTGTGTAAATTCCAGAAAATGTACTCTAGTTTGTAGACGCTATAACTTTTGCGCAAACCAAAAAATATACGCTTATTGACATTTTTTTTACTAAAGACATGTGGCTGAATACATTTTGCCCTCAATGTATGACTAAAATTTAGTTTATTCGATTTTTCTTATAACAAAAAGAAGAAAATATCATTTTTTTTCAAAATTTTCGCTCTTTTTCCATTTATATCGCAAAAAATAAAAAATCGCAGAGGCAATCAAATACCATCAAAAGAAAGCTCTATTTGTGGGAAGAAAAGGACGCAAATTTCGTTTGGGTGCAATATTGCATGACCACGCAATTACCAGTTAAAGCAGCGCAGTGCGAAATTGGAAAAAGACCTCTGGTCCTTAAGGTGTTTATTGGTCCGGGGCTGTAGTGGTTAAAGATCTAATGAAACAAAAGGTCAGCTCAAAGTAAATCTTATAGTCCAGTCAGCTAATTAATTTTGTGCCGGAGGATGGATTACTGGCAAAGTGCATTCCTGAGAACTGAGTTAGAAGGGTGTTGTATTGTATTTGAGCCGAGGAGAAGAGACGTTGTCATTGTGTGTGTTAAAAGATTCAATAAACAAACGACTTTCCAAACTACGAATCATTATCACGAATGTCTGTACATACATAAATAGCAAATTTCAACGAATACGAACGAATAAATTAGACACTCTACGAATAATAACGAATTATTCGAAAACGTATTAACGTAACATACTGTAACGAATATAACAGAACGAAATGATGTAATTTACGAATGACAACGAACCGAAACTAAACGAAATTTTCCGTTGTGCACAAGTCTAATGTCCAGTGCACTGCAGTCAGTTTTGGGTTTAAGAACACTCTGGCCCCCAAAGAGTGCAGGGGGCCAAGGTGTGTAATGCAATGTGTTCAAGAATCAGGAGTATGTAAGGCAGAGTACTGTAGTCAGTGCTGGGTTTAGGAGTATATAACTCAAGAATACTAGGGTCCAAGCGTTCATAATGCACAGAATTCTGGGGATAGGAGTGTGTAATGCATAGTAAGAGTCAGCAGTATAAAACAAAAAGAGTGCAGGAATCAGGGGTGTGTAATGCACAGTGTAGGGGTAAGGAATGGGCAACATTCCCCCCACAATCGATACTCTCCCCCACGTTACCCATTTAGCAAAAAAATAAATCACACTCCCTCCCCTCCAAAAAAAAAACAGCACTAATTTGGACACTAACCCCCCCCAGTACAAATTCTTTCTCCCCCTCCCAGAATAAATCCTCCCACGCAAATCTTCTTCCCCCTTCCTCAGCCCCTCAGTCGTTCTCCACCCTCCCCAGATCCCCAGCACTATTCCCCCTTCTTCTTCATCCTAGCACTTATCCCCACACCCCTCAATTCCATCTCACAGCTCAAATCCTTTCCCCCCAATCCCCCTTTCCAGCACAAAAAAAATCCCCCCACATTTCTTCTCCCAGTAAAAATACTCTCACCCTTAAGCATAAACCCCCCCCCAAAATCCCTCCTCTAGCACAGATAACAGTTAACTTAATGACCCCCAAACACTGGTCACAAATGCAGTGCGTTTGCTCGCAAGGTACAGTAATACCATGCAAAGCAGTTTTTTTGCGTTTTTTAAAGTAGGGCATGCACTACTTTTGGTGCAGTCTGGCATGATTTCAGCCCAATCGCATGAATGGTCTAAAATTGCACTGTACCTAGGTCACATGTGAATCCCACTGAATGCACAGTGGTGTGAATCAGCCCTGTGTCCTAGAACCCACACTTGGCTCCACTAACTTGCCTGGAAGGGGGGCACTCGTTTGAGCACCTGAGGGGGGTGTAAAGGCGGATAGATTTCATATCCAACCGCCTTGTAGCACAAGTCCTCTACAATCTTTAAAGGGGTGTTTCGGACGCTATTTTTTTAAATGTATACTGTAGCTGCTGACTTTTAATAAGGACTTACCTGTCCAGCGAGCCTGCGATGCCGGCTGCCCGAGGCCGATCCATCCATCGGACCAACTGCCGATGCCTCCATCTTAATGAAGGGAAACGGTTTCCTACTGCGCATGCGTGGCGCTTTGTGAATGGCCCCATTGTTTTCTGGGAATACGCACGTGTCCCAGAATTTAATGGGGCCACTCAACGAAGAGGAGGAAGTACTGTGGAATAGGAAGAGGCAGATTAGGAAGACTGCCTAGCAACAGCGGTTTCAGGTAAGTAATTTTTTTTTACAATATTTTTTACATTTTTTAAAGAATTTTAATGCCATTTTTTATTTTAGGGTGGCCCTCCACTTTAAGTGCCCCTAGCATATATCCTTCCCCCAAATCACTTCAAGTGAACTGTAGGCTTGCCTCCCTCCTCTGCAAGTGTTCAGGCAGTGGTGTGCCTGTTCCCCACCTCCTCCTTTGTGTACAGGAAAACATTACAGCAGCAGGAGGGGCGGGTTCCAGGATGGTCTCGGTGAATCAGGGACGGTTGGGAGGTATGTTTGTGCCTCACATGCATCTCATCTCAGACACTGTAGTTCAAAATGGGAAGGGTTTCAGCAGAAGAGGCAGTGCTGTCAATCCAGAAAGCAGTGGACAGTAGTGATGGGAAGTCCGGATCTTTAAAGTGAATCGGTTCATTTCGAACTGCTCACTGAAATGAACCGATTCAATGAATCGATTCTTCGGTTCTTCGGTTCACTTGCTGAGTCTACTGACAAGCAAGTGAACCGAAGCTCTGATTCAACCACATTAAATGATTAAAAGCAGAAGAGTGATTCACACAGAAGTTTGGCAGGTCCTGGGGACGTTTACTTTGATTTAGTTGATTGGCGCAGAGCACAAGCCTATTGTTGTCACATTAGCTCAGTGTCATGAATTTTGGTGATACACAAACAGCTGTGTTAGGCTGGGTTCACACTTGTGCGATGCGGGAACCCTCCGAATTCCACTACGGGTTCCTGCATCGCACCCGACTCGCACGACAGTTTACAATGACATATGCGAACTGCTGGGGAGTGTCATACAATGTTAATGACACCCCCATTTCAGCTCGCATGTCGCACTGCAAAAGTGTCAGTTTGGACATGAATCGGATTGCATGGGTGCCATGCGATACGATTCTGGTGCGGACCAAAAAAAGGGTCCTGTGCGAGTTTAGTCCAAATGCGATACGATTTCAGCCATACTATCTGTATGGCTGAAATCGCATTGCACGGACATCGCCTGTAAATTGCACTGCAGTGCAAATCGGATGCGATTTTGCACGATGCAGCAGTGTGAACTGGCCCTGAGCCTAGGTTTCCGCAAATTTCATGGATAGCAATGTTAACTGTGAAGTTGCCCCAGAATGCAGTTCACATGCACACAAACTCCGCTTTTCAAATGAATAGGCTCTGTTTCCACTTGTGCAACTTGTCCTGCGACTTGGGACTGCAAAGTTGCATGACAAGAAGTACCCGATTTCCAATGAGTACCATTCATATCTGTGTGACTTCAAGTCACAGCGACTTCAAAATAGTCCCTGCACTACTTTGGTCCCATTTTAATGTGACTCGAGGTCCCTAAACCTCCAGAATACACAGGCATTGCTTCAAGTCGCGGCAGAATCGTGCAACTTTCAGGCTTTTTAGGCTAACGCAGCCTGAAAGTTGCACAATTCTGCCGCAATTTTGATGCGACTTTAAAGCAATGCCTGTGTATTCCGGAGGTCTATGGATCTCAAGTTGCATCAAAGTGGGACCAAAGTAGTGCAGGGACTACTTTGAAGTCACACAGATATGAATAATACTCATTGGAAATCATAGAGTACAAAGTCACAGGACAAGTTGCACAAGTGGAAATGGAGCCTAAATGAAAAGTGGGTTTTTGTGCATGTGAACTGCATTCTGATGGGCCAACTTCACAGTTAACATTGATAGCCATCAGATTAGCCCGTAGCCTTTACAGCGCATGCGCAGTAATGATGATCAGATTTTACTACCACTACCATGGGCGAAGTACCCCTGGTAGTAAAATTCAATCGTTAAGGCTATTTTCACACTTGTGCGACTTGAAAGTCAAGTGCTTTTGCCATGATTTTTGCCATGACTTGAAGCAATGTCTGTGTAATCTTGAGGTCTCTGCCACAAGTCGCATCAAAGTCGGACAAAAGTAGTACAAAAACTACTTTGAAGTCGCACAGATATGAACTGAACTCGTAGGAAATCACGGGTTATGACTTGTCATGTGACTTTGCAGTCTCAAGTCGCACGACAAGTCGCACGAGCCTTAGGCTGTCCGTACCACCTTATCACTGCTGCTACCTCATTGGTTTAGTGTATTGTTTTACTGGTGGTGACTTGTGGTTCTTTCAGTGTACTGGGTTCTAAAAACTGATATGATTCTTTAACTCGGTAACTTGTATGATTCTTAAACTCGGTAACTTGTATGATTCTTTAACTCTGTCACTTGTATGATTCTTTAACTTGGTAACTTGTATGATTCTTTAAAGAGGAAGTAAACCCTGATGAATTTACTTCCTCTTTCATTCCCTGCAAAGGCAAAGCATAATGGACTACTATGCATCGCATAGTAGCCCATTATGTGTCACTTACCTGACACAGGAGCCAGCGAAGTCGCCGCTGTCCCCTGTAGTCCACCTCATCCATCTTCTTGGTGGGGTCTCGCAGCTCCGCCGCTGTCATTCGGCGAAGCCGTCACTTCCGCGCATGCGCACGGGAGCTCCATCTCTGAGAATGCCGCGCTCAGCAGCGGTGCCTGTTTTCGGGCAAATATCTCCTAAACCATATAGGTTTAGGAGATATTTCTTGTACCTACAGGTAAGCCTTAATCTAGGCTTACCTGTAGGTCAAAGTGGTTTGTAAGGGTTTACAACCACTTTAACTCGGTAACTTGTATGATTATTTAACTGGGTGTACTGTGTACTCCTGACTCTTGTTTTAAGTTTGTATCCAGTTCCTGAGTGTCACTGTGCTGTGAGTCAGCTGATTGGTTGCAGGGAGGGGCCGAGGTCTCTCACTCTAGGATCATATTACCAGGCCTGCTCTACTGTGTACTGAGTGCATAGTGAACTGTTTCAAACGAATCAGTTCACTCAGATGAATCAATTCATCCAGTTCACTGAAAAGAATCGATTCAAAAGAACGATTCGTTCATGAACTGGACATCACTAGTGGACAGGCTTGTAAATCAGCAGTGTTCCACACGCCTGCAACATTTTTCAATCTCACCATAGTTCAGGCAACTACAGCCTACATCAGGGTGACAATGCTCTGATTTTTTTAGTAGTGCTACAGCGTTGTCCCCATCGCAGAATGCTGCATACAATTCGCTGGCAGGATCAACAAATGAGACAGGGGGATTAAGGGAAAACCATTAGTACAAATGCATTTGCTGCAGCACATTTTATTTTAAATAAAACTCTACTGTAATATGTCATGTCACTAAGCACCCAAACTATTTCATTGAAGCATGTACTGATGCAGAAGGACTGACAATGTCTCTCAGACTTTACATGATTGGATTTCTGGCATACCTCTAATGCTGATGAACAAAGATGGGAAGTGCACACTCTGTTGTGCGTGGAGCAGGTTTATCTAAGAAAGTACAGAAAAGGGTGTAGGTAGAATATTTAGTAGACACATTGGAGGAAAACTATTTTTAAATTCCAGTTAAAGGGGTTGTAAACCCTTGTTTCTTTTCTTCTTTTTTTAAAGCGGAGGTCAACCCTAAAGTGGACCTTCCGCTCATTGGAATCCTCCCCCCCCTCCGGCGCCACAATTGGCACCTTTCAGGGGGGAGGGGGGGTGCAGGTACCTGTACAATACAGGTATCTGCACCCACTTCCGGCGTAGATTCTGCAGAAGGTACGCCCCTTTCCACAGAATCTACGCCCCTTTCCGAAAGTCCCCCGCTGCCTGCTGGGAAACACACGGATCCCAGAGACAGCGGGGACCATCCTTATTGCGCAGCGCGACTCGCGGAAGTGCGCAGTAGGGAACCGGCAAATGAAGCTGAAAGGCTCCACTTCCTGATTCCCATACCCAAGATGGCGGCGGCAGCACCCGATAGACGATCGAGAGATCGGCTTCGGGTGCCAACATCGCGGGCGCACTGTACGGGTAAGTGTCACTATTTTAAAAGTCAGCAGCTGCAGTTTTTGTAGCTGCTGGCTTTAAAAAAAAAAAAAAAACGGCGGACTCCCGGCGAACTCCCGCTTTAAATAACAAACATGTCATACTTACCTCCACTGTGCAGTTTGTTTTGCACAGAGTGGCCCTGATCCACCTGTTCTGGGGTCCCCCAGTGGCGCTATCAGCTCCTCCCCACATCGGTAAAGTGCTATCCCTGGGGATTATCATGCGCGCTCGGATTTTGCGTCCATAGACACAGAATGCTGGATTCAGCCCTGCCCCCCCACATCATTGGATTTCATTGACAGCAGATGGAGCCAATGGCTGCATTGCTATCAATCTATCCAATCAAGAGCCGATACAACGGGCAGAGGGGTAGAGCATGTCTCTGCCGTGGGAATGAATGGGCTCAGGTGAGTAAAACGGGGGAAGGGGGGCTGGTCTGTGTCAGAATTTTTTTTACCTTAATGCATAGGATGCATTAAGGTGAAAAAACACAAGGGTTTACAGCCCCTTTAAGTGGTGGACAATAGAGTAAGAGTGGTGAATGAAAGAGTAGGGGATAGTATGACCATGCAAACTGAATGTAAATGCCACCTATAGACAGAAAATTGTAGATGCATGTCACGTTTCACTGATATTGAGTCCTTTTAGATCGCCAACTCGGGGTTCCCCAGGGTACAGAGTCTAAGCCCCATCATGCTTTTTCACCTGATGGTGGGGATGGACTTGCAGCAAGCTGGAACCAGGTTGCGGCCTCCAGGTACGCCCAGCTGAAGATGCAGAGACTAATCACATGTGCAGAGTAAAAACTGCAGGAGACATAAGGAAATCCAGGAAACAAGACAAGATCAGTGTGGGGAGCAGGGAAGCATAAATAATAGACGAAGCTGGGGTTGGTACATGGGAAGTCAGACACTGAATATATGTAATAGGCAAACAGGAGCTCATAGAACTAGGGAGTTGCTCAATCAATGTGGATTGCACTGAGCATGTCTTATATAGAGAAGCAAACTGGAAGGTGGGCCAGAAAGTGATAGAAGGGAAAGGGAATATAAACCCACAGAATAGCAGGCACCCATAGGTGAGCACATAAGCCAAACATCACATGTGAATGGAATCACAGGTTTAGGAGAACCACTGCAGCAAGGAGGTAAGAATTACAATGCACTAATAGGTTCTGCAGTACACATTAACAAAAAAAAAAGCCATAGTTTTACTGTAAAATGTTATGTGAATGAGTGCCTGGACTTCATGGAAGCACGTCCTGATGCAGAAGGACTGACTACCAGTGTCTCCCGTACTTTGCATGGTTGGATTTCCAGCATAATTCTTGATACTGAGCAGTGGCGTCACTGGGGGGTGGGGAGGAGGCCATGCCCCCCCCCCCCCCCCAACAGTATACTGTGCCCCCTCACGTGCCCAATTAAAATGCCTTTTTTTTTTATTTGTGTAGCTAGTGCTGATTCCAGGTGCCGAACCCCCACCCCCCTCGCACATTCTATCAGCCCCTGCTGCCACAGGGCAGTCGCTGCGGTACCAAAACTGGCAGGCTCTGTGAAGGGAGTGACAGGCAGAGGTGTAGCTGTGGGGATTTCCACCCCTCCTTCTCGGACCCATGCTGGACACATGATTCAATGCGAATTGTGGCTCCCCAATTACCGGATATGCCCCCAGCATTGCTGCCTAAATTAAAGGAGAGAATGGGTCACCCTCCAGCAGAGAGCGGAGGCAGGGCCGCCGTGTCTCTGACATGACGGATTCTTGGTAGAGTTGCCACCTGTCCAGGATTCACCGGACAGTTCGGGTTTGGGTTCATGTGTCCGGGTTTCAGACTGTCTGAAACCCGGACACATTATTTAGACTGGACTATGGGTTTTCAGCAGGATTGCTGGCAGTGGTTGTCTCAGCTGAGAGTGTCTGTTACACTCTTTCACAGCCCCTAAAGCCAGCACTAACAAACCACCCCCCCCCCTCCAAACACATACAGATGGGAGAGGAGAGAGGGCTTGATCTGCACCTCTTCCTCCCCCCTACCCCTTTGTGTCTGCCCACGCTCCAATCCCCGGCGCTGTGCCTCAGAAAAGGGAAAGTGGGAGCTGGAAATTTGAAGTTCAGCAGCCTCAGATCCATCTGGTGCTGACTAAAGGGTGAGTGCGCTCACCATCCATCCCTGTCTGTGACTGAAGTCTCCCCCCTTCTCTCTCTTGCCTCTGAGTAAGTACAGTAAGGCAAATTACGGTTCTCAGAGCACCCTTACATAAGAGTTCCCCTTCACACCAGCGGCTATAGTGTTTCCCCTTACATTAGAGTCCTCTTCGTACATCAGAGTTCTCAGTGTTCACCCTTAAATCAGGACTCCCAGAGCATCCCTTATATTAGAAGCCCCAGAGGTCTCCCATACATCAGAGTCTGCAGAGTCCTCCCTTACAGTGAAAGGGAACTCTGCAAGTTCAGATGTGAAAGGGGGAACTCTGTGGACTCTGATGTAAAGGGGGACTCTTGTTATTAACTTCATATAATTATAAATGTTATTTAGTAGCAAAATATATGTATAGTTTATACAAAAAATTGCTGTGCACCACAAAAGTGTTCGGGTTTGACTTGAAGAAAAGGTGGCAACCCTAATTCTTGGGCTCCATAGAGAGGACAGTACCTGATAAAGGAGGACACCCCCGGTTGGCTAAGATTACACGCTGCTTGCTTCCTGTGACACACGTAGCCTGGAGCATGGCTAGAATGGCAGCACTGGAGGTAGCAAAGAGGACACTGTTTCACTAATGATATGATCTAAATCTATATGTGCATAGTGTCTGGTTTTGTTTCTGACTGGGAAGGTGTGTAGTGTGCCTGGGGTGGAGATGGGGCTCAGACTCTCCAGGTGTCAGGAATAATGTGGACACATGCAGTGGTGAGGGGGGGGGGGGGGGTTCTGGGCTGGCTTGTGCTGTCAACTCCTAGGTTTCCTCTGCCCAGATTTCCCCTGACATGCCCTTGGGATGGTCTGAACTGTGACCTGTCATATGAAGTGCTGTGGACAGGTTCCTCAGCTTCTTCCTCTTTTCACAAGTTCTCTTTGACCCCTTTGACACAGGTGATCCGATCAGGTCTAGGTCCTGTCAGTTTTTTAGGTGGACCTGATCGGATACGGCTGTCTCTCCTATGGAGCAGCAGATGTTGACTGACACTCGCCACCATCCAATCTGATCCTGTCCACAAAAACAGATGGATGGAGCGGAGGTCCTATTTTCCATCCATCCGGCGGATTGGATGGCATCAGATGGAAATGGAGAGGCAGTCCATTTCCATCTGATTGTCCTATAGAGGAAAGCAGGATTGTGTCCATGACCACTTTGAATAGCGGAGTGGACACAGATGTGTCATCCACCAGCTTAGAGGGGATCAGCAGAGAGATTCCCCACTGAGCAAACAGATTCCACTTCACGGAGGCGCCCCCTGTAAAAGGGGCCTAAAGGAGTTCACAAGTCATGTACACAGCTCTGTGTGGTAGTGCAGGTGTTTTTCTGCAATCAGGTACTCCATGCATTGCGAGTGGGCTTACAATGCACTTCAGCACATCTAAACATGTCTTTGAGACTCTTGTGGCACAACAATATAAGCTTATTTATGGCTACAAGAAAGCTTTTGGTTTAGTTAACCATACCCCTTTAGGGCCGGTTCACACAGGGGGCGACACGACTTGCCATGCCGCGACCTGACAAGTCGCCCCTGTTCTGTACTACGGAACCGTTCTAAGAGGAGTGACTCGAGTCGCTCCGACCTAGAAAAAAGGTTCCTGTACTACTTTTGGGCGACCTCGGGCGACTTGCATTGACTTCTATACAGAAGTCATTTGCAAGTCGCCGCTGAGGTTGCGGCACGGCAAGTCGTGTCGCCTCGTGTCGCCCCCTGTGTGAACCGGCCCTTAAGCCCCACCCATTGTTAACATAATCTGGCCATACCAACTGTTCGATGTGGCCTGCATAGCATGCTGCATTACTGCCCTCCTCAGGGCACCAAAGGTCTTTTTTGATCCCAGCTAAATGTGTAGCCTTTCTTCCTTTGTTTATATGCATTTTACATTTATGCAAGTTTCAGCATTTCAGGGTTTTTTTGTTTTTTGTCCAATTTTTTTTTCATGTCCAATTTTTCAGCATTTCACATTGTAACTTTAATTACATTTGTTACTTGATGTACAATATACATTTTGATTTCTAATAAAATTATTTGCATGATTCTGTAAATATTATCTGATGTGTATAGACTTTCTATTAAGACTCCATTCACATCTTGACGTTCCGAATCATAGTTACATAGTTAGTAAGGTTGACTAAAGACACCAGTCCATCCAGTTCAACCTGAGTGAGTGTCTACAATTGTCCCTATCCCTGTACATTGCACACTCACATCAGTCCTTACCCTCAAGGAGCCCATAATCCAAGGGCCTAGCCATATACTAGGGCCAATTTTTGGACAGAAGCCAATTAACCTACCAGCATGTCTTTGGAGTGTGGGAGGAAACCAGAGTACCCGGAGGAAACCCACGCATGCACAGGGAGAACATACAAACTCCAGGCAGGTGGTTGGGATTTGAACCAGTGACCCTTTTTACTGGTAGGTGAGAGTGCTAGCCACTAAACCACTGTGTCGCCAAATTATGGGTGGAATTGCCGCGATCCAAAATAGCAGCAAAACACAAGATGCCCGTGCGATCTCTGTTACTTCCAATGGCACTCCGATCACAAAGTTCTTGTACTTGAAGCAATTGTACTTCTTTTGGGTGACAGGCATCCTACGATACTGTTTATGCAATTTTTCCCCATGCCATCAGGCCACAATTGCAGCAAAGTCGCTCCTCAATCGGGGTGCCATTGGAAGTGATGAGGATCACATGGATGTCCCACGATTTTCCACTATTTTAAATCGCGGGCAGAATCACAGTGATTCCGCCCACGATTCAAATTGCCAAGATGTGAACGGAGCCTTATAGTCAAATGTAGCAATATTTGTAGTACTTGAATTAAGTTTTCAAGAAATGTGGTTCAGGGCTCACCATGTGGGTGTTTATCTATTTTAAAATATATTTATATTTTAACTATTATTATTGTTAGCACTGGATTTGTTAATTTTGTTAATTATAGTAGTGTAAGATCCCTGATGGGGTGAGTGCATGGAAGAGGGGTATAATTCTTGAACACTTTGCTTTAACAATTAGGCTACTTTCACACTGGGGCGGGTGGGTTCCGGCGGTAAAGCGGCACTATTTTTAGCGCTGCTTTACTGTCATTTTAGCGGCGCTATTCAGCCGGTAGTGAGGCCGTTTTAACCCCGCTAGTGGCTGAAAAGGGATAAAATGGCCCGCAAAGTGGTACTGCAGCGGTGCTTTGCCGGAGGGTTTGCGGCGCTACCCTATTGTTTTCAATGGGAAGGGGTGCTTTAGGAGCGGTGAATACACTGCTCCTATAGCACTGCAAAGATGCGGTTTGCAGGACTTTTTTGACCGTCCTGCAAGCGCACCGCTCCAGTGTGAAAGCTCTCGAGCGACAGGAGAGGCGATTTACAGGCGCTATAAAGCTTCACCTCATTCCCAAGCTCTGAGCGAATTGCAAAGTGAGTTGCTTTTACTAAATCAACCCTAAAGTGTGCAGTAATTTTCTAATTTAAATTCTTGAAATAAACCTACATTTCTAATATTTATTTCCCTTTTTTCTGTCACCACACCCTCTTTGCGTTATCCATCATTCACGTGGCATTTGTATATTTTATTACTTTCATACTATGCATTTTCATTACTTTAAATAACTTCATGGCAGTTCGACGATGCAGCCAGTTTGATATTCGAACACCTGTGAGATTTGCCACATTAGGAAGTCGAGACTCGGCAAGGTAAAATATTATTTATACTAGCTGTGACATTTATTCATTATTTTGCTATGTAAAACAAATGCAGCTTGCTACAGAGATTGATGAAACACAGTAAAGGAGACAGGTACTGATAAAGTATGAAGTTTGCCATTGCTGAACGCTCCTTCTGGAAATATTTGTACCCATCATCCTTTTTTCATTGTGGAACACAGCCTCACATTTTAATTGAGTTCATTAAGCCCTCGTTCATTTAGAGGCGGGTTTGAAATTGAGTTCAGCTTTCATTGCGAGTTCGGGGGCGATTTTAAAGATATCTGTGCAGGGTCATGCACAGACAGATGTCTATTGAAGTCACCAAAAGTAGTGCAGGAACTACTTTTGGGAATCGGTGCAGCATTGCACCGATTCGGACAGTGCCATTGCCGGAAATAGGCTGAGATTTAGCATGCAATTTGACATGTCACATCGCATGACAAATCAGCCTGAGGTGAAAGGAGGCTAAAGGGTATATCCACTTTTGTGATGAAAAAATTGTTTAAAATAATAATAATATTGCATCTACAATTGCCACACAGGCCATATTGTAATTTAAACCTTTCACTGCCCGAGACCGTTTTTACAATTTTCTTTTTGCACATGTTTAAAAAATTATTTTAGGCCTGAAGATTGCATAAAACTTCCAAAATATTATATATCTTCTTAAGGCAAACACCCTGGAGAATAAAATAGTGGTAGTTCCAATTTTTTATGTTGCACAATATTACCGCAAAGGTCTAGGAAATTTAAAGATCCAGTAAAAAAATACACTAAAGTTAATTTTAGGGCATACAAACGCAATAGATGGTGGAAAATATAAAAGATGAGATTGCACTGAGTAAATACATACCCAACATATCAAACCTTAAATTTGCCTGCTCCCAAGAAATGATGACAAACTTCAGTACCCTAAATTTCCTATAGGCAACACTTTAAAGGCCCCCTATATGTCATCAGTTTAGTGTTACAGAGGAGGTCTGGTCCTCAGAACATTGCTCTCACTCTGGCGTGTGTGGCGATTTTTTTTTTAACATGTGTATCACAATCAACGTTTTCATGCGTAGGTGCCACCGATGCATGCCTTTTTAAATTCATACATGTATGTGGGGGTAAGCCTCAATATATGCTTGGGTGTACAAGCATATATACATTTTTACATTTACATTTTTTTTACAGTTTGTGATGGATTTTTTTGGCAACAGGTTTTCTTCAATGAGACATCTGGGATCCAAAAGACCCTGGATGTCTCCCCTGTGCTCCACTGCATGTAATGCAGTGCAGATTGCATAGCATTGCATTCTTTTCTGGCCATACTGGCCGGGAGAGCTGAAAGGGGGACCTGGAAGTGATGTGAAACATGTTTTCGGGTCAGCAACAAGAAGGGGAGTGTCGTGCAGCTGCTCAGTGCTTTCCCCCCCCCCCCCCCCCCAAGTAGATCATGCTTTACTGAGTGTTTTTGCCTTCCTTTGGATCAACTGTGGGGTTTGGATTGTGTATATAGAGGGTATTTTTTTTTTTTTGGTTGAACAAGGACATTCATCTGATCAATCTTGAATAAAAAAAACTCTCCTAAAGTGCTACAATTGAGGATTTTATTGTCAAAAGCGGTATATGTAAAAAGTTAAATTAAAGCCCAAGTTTACCTGCAAAACATTTAAAAATGAGCTCAGTGTGATGTGTCCCTTGTGCTTCTGTCTTCTAGTTCAGTAGTAGGGATGAGCTTCGAGTCGAACATCGGCTGTTCAATCGCTCGAAGATCGAACATTATGGGCTGTTCGCGCCAAATTTGAGCCACGCGTCACGGCCCATAATGCACTGCGTCATCGCAGTGGTTTGCTGGCTGATGATTGGCCAAGCATGCACTATGACCCACATGCTTTGGCAAGTCACAGTGCCGTAAGCAAACAGAGCCATAATTGGCCAAAGGCAGGGTGCCTTTGGCCAATTATGGCTCAGGGGGTTAAGTGCACACCCCACACTATATAAGGCCACCTGTGCGACGGCCCTGTGTAGTGTGTTGCTGCGTTATATAGTGATAGATAGAGAGAAAGAGAGAGCATGTCATTTCATTTACTTTGAGCAGGCAGTTTATTCAGTTAGGTAGATCTCACTGCAGACCAGCCCTGCTGTACTATTTCTAATCTACTTCAGGTAGGCAGTTGATCCAGTTTAGCTAGATCTCACTGCAGACTGTTCCTGCTGTGCCATTTCTAATCTACTTCAGGCAGGCATTTGATCCAGTTTAGCTAGATGTCACTGCAGACCGTTCATGCTGTACTGTTTCTAATCTACTTCAGGCAGGCAGTTGATCCAGTTTAGCTAGATCTCACTGCAGACCGTTCCTGTTGTTCTGTTCCTAATATACTACAGGCAAGCAGGTCATTCAGTTAGCTGCAGTATATTCAGTTTACTGTATCCAGTTTATCTAGATCTCGCTGCAGACCGTTCCTGTTGTTCTGTTCCTAATATACTACAGGCAGGCAGTTCATTCAGTTAGCTGCAGTATATTCAGTACTGTATCCTGTGCAGCTAGATCTCGCTGCAGACCTTTCCTGTTGTTCTGTTCCTAATGTACTATAGGCAGGCAGTTCATTCAGTTAGCTGCAGTATATATTGAGTACTGTATCTTGTGCAGCTAGATCTTACTGCAGACCATTCCTGTTGTTCTCTTCCTAATATACTACAGGCAGGCAGTTGATTCAGTTAGCTGCAGTATATATTGAGTACTGTATCCTGTGCAGCTAGATCTCACTGCAGACCGTTCCTGTTGTTCTGTTCCTAATATACTACAGGTAGGCAGTTCACTCAGTTAGCTGCAGTATATTCAGTATTGTCACGATCAGGGGTCAGGCTCGAAGACCAATTGCTATAGCAGTTGCAGGACTACCACTAACCAGCAGGATAGGAACACAGGCAGTCACCCTGGCAGATGACACAGGCTCACCTGAGGTGCGGAGTCTAAGTACTAACCGGTTTTCACCAGAGCTCCAGATGGTGGAGATGGATTTAGCTGCGTGTTAGTACCAGGTCGCGGTCCTCAGGATCGCCCCACCAGGAGGTGAGCAAGCCGGGGTTCAGTAGCGGATGAGCCGGTAAGGATCAAACAGAAGCGTGGTCAGTAAGCAAGCCAAAAGGTCAGTAACGAGTTGTTGCAGGTTGGAATCAGGCAGAAGCATAGTCGTGGAACAAGCCAAGGGTCGATAAAGAGCAGTAGCAAATATAAACGGCAGCAGGGAAGACAGGAGCGAGATACAGGCTGGAGATAGCACAATATTCTGGCAAGAAGGAAGTGCAGAGACATGGCTTATATCAGGAAGTTCATGGGAGGAGAAAAGAGTTCAAGGTTCAGCTGAAATCAAGGTACAAGGCAGGGTTGTCTAAAGGATCTGACACGGCACTGTCCAGCATCTCAGATAGCTCAGAGAGAAGATTCATTGCCAGACACAGCTGAGGTCCTGGGTTCAAGTCCAGGTCCTGACAAGTATACTGTATCCAGTTTAGCTAGATCTCACTGCAGACCATTTCTGTTGTTTTGTTCCTAATATACTGCAGGCAGTTGATTCAGTTAGCTGCAGTATATTCAGTACTGTTACCTGTGCAGCTAGATCTCACCGCAGATCATTCCTATTGTTCTCCTCCTAATATACTACAGGCAGGCAGTTGATTCAGTTAGCTGCAGTTTTATTCAGAATCAGCATATATATAGCAGATATGGGTCCAATTCTACCCTCCTGTTGGGGTTACTCTGCCTAGTATGTCTCTGACTGTCCCCAAGGCCAGCACAAACTCTGTGACGGTGAGCTTGCGATTAAGTAAAGGGTCTCTGGCCTTCAGGATGACGGAGACATCTCCCCGTGAATATGACTTGTTCTAGGCCAAGTTGTGTACTGCTATGAGGAGGGATGCTAAGTTAACGTCGTTGTCATCCAAGATGTCCTCCCAGATGCCCTGCTAGGACAAGGTGTGCAGGGAAAACAGTGGTGCAGAAGTTGGGTGTATCTGTAAGTGAAGGTATGGGAATGACGGTGGTGACTGGAGCTGGTAGGGGCACGGCTGGGCGTACCTCCAGGGCTGTCACTCTGCTTGGACTTCGGCGACTGCTGTTGACAGTGTGGTTACCCAGGAGTGCAGCTGAGTAGTCG
Source organism: Lithobates pipiens (assembly GCF_037356315.1). Lineage (NCBI taxonomy): Eukaryota > Metazoa > Chordata > Amphibia > Anura > Ranidae > Lithobates > Lithobates pipiens. The sequence continues at coordinate 155,946,691 of NW_027507718.1, read as the reverse complement.
CAAAGAAGATAGACTGAAGTGGTGCCTGGAAGGGCTGCCACTGGCGGTGGAAACAGTAGCCTAAAAGCTTGGTTTCCTGGCTGCGGCAGGGTAGGATTTACTCCTGCGACACTGTTCTGCTATGAGTTTTTTTTTTTTTATTGGTCCAAGCTCTTGTGAGACTGTAAACCGCCGCTTGCTGAGCCCGTAAAGGGTGATGGCAGGGCTGAGGCAAAGTCCTCACTGTCTGCCTGCGACATGGCGTCAACTAAAAGCAAGGGGGGGGTGCGTATGTTTGAGGATAGTTGCGTTTGGCTAGATAAGATGAAAGGCGGAAGGAAACAAGAAGAATAGGACAAGGAACGACAGCCATAGTGACAGTGGGTTCGGTCTACTAATGCTTGCACTGCCAGCAAGTATGGAGATTAGGCGACCTTGTCTGTGTATTGAAGGCTTGTGCTTTGAAAACAGAGTGAAGTGCACAGAAGTATGTGACAGTTGCTAACGCCTCAGGAGCAGGTCAAATTCTGTATGTGAAGTAAAAATATGTAGTGAAAGAGTGTTTAAGAGAAAGGGGGAATCCCATTGAACTAAACACCTGACTTTATGCCCAAGTTGAGAAGTCGACTGGTTGGGGTCGAGAACTGAGTTGACCGGGAGCCTGTAGTAAGGTGACATGAGAATTTCATTTTGACAAGTGGGATTGCAAAGAGCTGTTTGGGGCAAAGCTGGCCCCCTGGTGAAGATGCAAGCCCTCGACAATGGGGTGTTTTTTTTTTTTTTTTGGGAGATACTGTCCAAACCTGGTGCAGGGTGGACTAACTGGTGTTCTAACTGGCCTAAAAAGGGGAAAGCGACAGAGAAAATGATGAGCAGCCGTGTTGCTACTGGAGACGATGAGTGGCAGTTTGAGCCACTTGCTGAAATGCTTGCAGCGATTGCAAGGAAGCGGCCTTATTTGAATTATGAGGTGAGACTGAATGAATGGATGAATGAGGTGAGCAGCTGTGTTGCTACTGGAGATGAGTGGCCGTATTAAGCTATTGCAGAGATGCTTGCAGCGATTGCAAGAAAGCAGCTTTATTTGTATCTATAAATTAAATTTATAAGTGTGTAGGAATGAGGAGAGCAGCCGTGTTGCTACTGGAGATGAGTGACCGCATTGAGCTATTGCATTGATGCTTGCAGCGATTGCAAGGAGCTTTGTTGAAAGGCGAAAGAAAAGGTTATAGAAGAAATGTGATTATGTAGGAATGACCGTGCGCAACACTGAGCAAATTGGTGGAGAGAATTGTGTATGATCATATATGGATAGACTGAGAAAGTCAAACGTAAGTACTGCTGAATTCGTACAGTCGATGTGACTAGTTTGAACTGGGTTATAGCTATGGAATAGTCTGCGAAAGATTTGAGTCGGTGATGCAACAGGATTCGGCTTGGTTGTTAGAGTTGCGTTTGGCAAGGACTGGAATCGTTGCGCTGATGCTGCGACTAGACTCTAATCCTCCGTAGATGCGACTGAGAGGCTGGTATATGGGATCCGACCATATCGCTGAAGATATGGCTGGGTTCGGATTGATTGAATTGTGATGGTGGTTGAAGGGGCTTGTGATTGCCAATGATCCGAATCGACCGTAGATGCGAGGTGACTACAGGGCTCGTATGACAGATCTGCCCGTATTGCCGATGATATGGCTGGGTTTGAATCGACTAAATGGTGATGGTTGTTTAAAGGGGCTTGTGATTGCCAAGGATCCGAAACATAGAAGCGAAGTTGTGACTAGATTCGAATCGGCCGTAGATGCGAGATGAGTAAGGGGCTTGAGTGTCGGATTTGACCGCATCGTCGTGAAGTGAACGGCTCGAGTAAACCCGCGTTGGGTAGAAAGCATGAAATACATGAAAGATGACATAGAAAGACTTACGGTGGCGTAAGTGCGACTTTTTGCAAAACGAACATGATAACGTAACTACTAGAGTTTAGAGGAGCGGTAACAACAAAGTCCTACCTACGACAGCGAGTGTGTAGCGGTCCGAGCGAGGGACAATCGATGAAGATATACGACCGATCTCGAAGGTACAACTACGTGGACACGCAGTGAGTTGGCAGAGTCAGCCTGTGCAATGCTTTTGACACGAATCAGCTTAAAAAATTTATGAGATGAATCTGATATAAATTGGCAGTAAGGAGTATCTGATATGAATTGGTTGTAGAGTGTATGCCATTCCTTACTGTGAAACCAAACGCCTATCAACCACCCATCCCCCCCCCCCCCCAGGCTAGTCAAGTGCAGGAAAGACATCAGGTGGGTTTAATTACACCTCAATCAGCCACAGAAACCCATACAAACAATACCTGTTTATCTAAAAAAAAAAGGATAAGAACAGTGAATCTTATAACCAGTGAAGCCTATGGCGAGTGATATTGGAGAACGACTGACAGCGACTCGGAGGCTTGGATTTATGAATGAATCGTATGTTTGGTAGAAGGAATTTATGAATGTACTATGCCTGTGCCGAAAGATGTCGGGACATGAGTGTCAACAACTCAGAGGTAGGTTTTGCGAAAGGGGTGCAGGATAGTAAGCATGATAAGCCGCAAGTTTGCACATGATATGAAAAGATTCGGATACTACTTATCTGCGACCATGAGCGGGAACCGCCGACGAAGACCACGAATGAAGAAGCCAATGTGCACCTGCGATTGGACACACAAATAGTCGACCGTGAGGGGGCTGAGAAGAGACGGCCCCTTGATGTGCAGTACCTTGCACTGGAACCGACACAGACCATTGTGGGTGGTCTAATTAAATGCCCTCCAGGCTCCTCCCATAATTACGGGCCACCATACTGGCCCTCTTATATACACACACACACACACACACACACCCCAGCTTTTTGCAGCTACATCTCACTGCAGGCTATTTCTGGTGTACCTATTCAAATATATTACAAATTAATCAAATACAGTATGTCTGTAAGGCCAACAAGGAGAGTCAGATGCTCACAGTCCACTAAGAGAGGGCAAGCAGGCTCTGCGTTTACAGCCAACATTGCTGGTCATGGACACGGTGCATCCTCAGCATCCTTGTCCGTTTTTTTTTTTTTTTTTAAGCCGTGTTGAGCCACAACATGCAGAAGAGTTGGTTGAGTGGATAACCAAGCCAGCCTCCTCTTCCGCATCCTCTGTCACCCAGGCTGAGAGTACTTTGGCTGCCAATGCAGCTGCCAAAGCGGCCTCCTCCATCGGCTCAATGTCATCAGTCACTCCTTTCCTAGCCCCACCATCATGCCCTGAGGACTCCCCCGAACTATTTGACCACAGTGTTGGGTACTTGGTGCAGGAGGATGCGCAGCATTTTGAAGGCTTCGATGATGGTACCCAGATTGAGGAAGGCAGTAACGTGAGCCCAGAGAGAGGGGGTGCCCTAGAAGCACAAAAAACTGGCAGTCATGTTCCCCCACCTGCAGCATACTTCCAGGATTGCTTCAGTGACGAGGATGGAGGGTATGATGAGGTCACTGAATCTACGTGGGTGCCTGATAGGAGAGAGGAGGAGGATGAGGAGGAGGCACAACTCCAATGAGGCAGGATGCCCTCCAGGGGCCAGCTTCAGGGCAGCCAATCGACTGCATCACACTGCAGAGCTTCGCATGTGCAGGCTGTTGCTGACTGCGTGTTTTTCCAAGAGTTCTTTGGTGTGGGCCTTTTTTGAGACATGTGCAGCAGATGACACTGTTGCTGTTTGCAACATGTGTCTGAAGCCTATCAAGCGTGGCCAAAACACATGCTTGACCAGACATATGTCGAACTCCCATGCAGTCCGTTGGCAAGCGTACTTAAAAGACCCACACCAAAGAACAAGGCGGACCTCTCCTTGCTCCTCATTAGCTGGGATCTCCAACCCCACTATACCTTCAGTTCTCTCAGAAAAACCTGCACTTAGAGGAATGAAGGTGTAGAATTAGGTGTGCCAAGTACTTGCGGGCAATCTGCTATTGCTACACCTACGTCCGATTGTAGCAGGCAAATTTCCCTACCCCAACCGGCGAAAGAAATTCGGTCCCAGCCATCCACATGTCCAGTGGCTGAATGCTAGCTTGGCTAAAGTGCTAGCACTCCAACTGCTGCCTTTTCAGCTTGTAGACTCTGCCCCCTTTCGTGAATTTGTGGAATGTGCGGTACCTCAGTGACAGGTTCCCAAATGCCACTTTTTTCATGGAAGGCAATTCCGCCTCTCTACCGGCATGTGGAAGGCAATGTCTTGGCCTCGCTGGACAGGGCGGTCAGTGGTAAGGTGCATATTACTGCTGACTTATGGTCCAGCAGGCATGGACAGGGATGTTACCTTTCATGGCGCACTGTGTGACCCTGCTGGCAGCTGGGAAGGATGGAGGACAGGGTGCAGTATTGTTGGAGCTTGTTCTGCCACCACCCCTCCAAAATGCTACTAGCGGTGATTCTGACACACCTCTCCTCCACCCCCTCCTCTTCTTCTTCCTCCATGGCCTCTTCCTCTATAGATTTGTTATTGGAACCAGCGGCATTAAAGGGGCTACGCAAGCACTCAGGCAAAAAGATGCCATTCGGTGCTTGAGCTGGTGTGCTTAGGGGACAGGAGCCACACTGGGGCAGAGATTCTGTCAGCTCTGAAGGGGCAGGCTCAAAGGTTGTTGATGCCATGCCAGCTTCAGGCAGGAATGGTGGTTTTCGACAATGGCACAAATCTCCTCTTTGCCCTCTGTCAGGGACACTTCACCCATGTTCCCTGTTTGGCTCATGTCCTTAATTTGGTGGTGCAGCAGTTCTTGTGCAGGTACCCATGCTTACAGGATCTCCTGAGGCAGGCCAGGAAAGTCTGTGTGCATTTCTGCCGGTCATATAATGCCAGTGCTCGGCTGGCTGACCTCCAAAAAGGAATACAACTTGCTCAAGAACCACCTAATCTGTGACATGCCCACCAGATGGAACTCAACTTTGGCCATGCTGCAGCGGCTGCACATGCAGCAGAGGGTCATCAATGAGTACCTGTGCGACTATGGCACCAGGACAAGGTCAGGAGAGCTTGGCTTTTTTTTGCCAAGCCAGTGGCTCATGATCAAGGATGCATGCACTGTCCTGTTTGAGGAGGCCACGAGGATGGTGAGCAGTGACAGTGCATGCATCAGAGATACTATCCCTCTTGTCTACGTGTTAGAGCATACGCCACATGGAATAATGGACAGGGCGCTTGAGGCAGAACAGTGGAAGAGGAGGACTTCCTTTACCTCTCAAGGCCCCCTTTATCCAGACAGTGTTCCTGCGGGCCCGTCGATCACACAGGAAGAGTAGGAGGAAGATGGGGTCAGCATGGAGGTGGAGCCTAGCACTCAGCATCAGCAGCCGTCTTTAAGGGATCATTTACAGTCCCCAGAAACCCATAGACTTGTACGTGGCTGGGAGGATGTGGCTTTGGATAAGGTCGCCCTTAGTGACCCAGAGGACTCCGGACCAAATGCCTCAGCAAACCTATGCTGCATGGCCTCCCTGATCCTGCAAAGCCTACAAAAGGACCCTCAGATTCATGGTATCAAGGAGAGGGATCAATACTGGCTAACAACCATCCTTGACCCACGTTACAAGGGTAAGGTTGCGGAACTTATCCAGCTGTCGCAGAGGGAGAAACATCTTTGGGAGGCCTTGCAGAAAGGTTTTTGCAAGTTTTTCCAGAGCCTGGGAGGTTTCAAATTCTTGGTCCTGGAAAACGTGTTGCTGAGGCTTCGGTCAGTCACAGACGGAGCGGTGAAGGTGGACATCTGACAGATGCTTTCAGACAATTATTTAGTCAGCAACACCAAGGTCTGATTGGTTCCAGCAACCATGATTTACATGGTGCAGGAATACCTAGGGGCAAGATCAGACTTGGAGACCTTTCCAACTGAAAATCCTCTGGGTTACTGGGTCTTGAGGAGGATGGATCACTGGCCAGAGCTTGCACAGTATGCAACTGGGCTACTGGCCTGTTCTGCATCCAGCGTTTTTTTGGAACCCACATTCAGGGAAATTCTCTCCTGTAAGAGTTAATATGGGAAAAAGGTATCTCCTCCACTGATGCTTTATCACCAATCCTTGTTCCCCTAAAAACCCCAAATTTTCTAAATCCAATTGTTGGAGGTAAAAGTCATTTATTATATCAAAAAATAGTTGTCTTTGGTAGCGAAATAGAGCAGATCCATGATAAATCTTTTTTGAGTCCCAGGAATGGTATGGTTTTTACACAAAAAAAAAAGCTCAACAGCTGAAAGGCCTAGATCATGTGGTATGCATATGTATAGGGGCAGTAACTCTGCAGTGACCAAAAGTCCTCACTGTAGTTAACTTGTTGTAGTAAAGCGATTGTGTCCCTAGTATCCTTGAGGTACGAGGGTATAGATTTAACCATAAGCTGCAAATGAAAATCTATATAGTGCCCTATGCAGGAGATGACAGAATGTATACCGCTAATTATGGGGCGCCCCAGAGGGCATTTAGCATTCTTATGCACCTTAGGCAGGTAATAAATTATAGGAATACTGGGGCAACTGATACGAGATAGTATCTCTCCTTTTTTCTAGAATACCCAGCTGTGAGCCGGTATCCACAAGATCAGCCAAAGCTTTTTCGTAGTCGGATTTGGGTTTCTTAGGTAACCAGACATAGGTTTCAGTGTCACTCAAAATTTTGGTCACTTCCAGATCGTAGTCACTTTTGTCCAGAATAACTATACCACCTCCCCTTATCTGTCAGATGGATGGTAAGATCGTTCCGCTCGCCGAGTTATTTAAGGCCTGTTTTTATATTCTGGTCACTGTGTATTTTCTTTTTTGGTAATGTTTCCAAATCTTTAAGGACCAAATCACGAAAATCAATGCAATGCAATCGGGCAGGGGAGATTGAAGGGGAGATTGAACAAAGAAGGGTTAGAAAGACCTGAGTGTACCGTGTGAGAGGCAACTTCAGGATGAGACGGTCTAATGGGATTGAAAATGAAGTATCGCTCAATATTTAATTTCCGTACAAATTTATGCACATCGATGAATGTGGAAAATGTATTTAAATTTTTTAGGGGGACGAACTTGAGTTCCCTATCCAGGACTATTTGTTCTGCAGCTGTAAATGTGGCCCCACTTAAATTAAAAATGGCATTGTCTCTTATGTACGCTTTCTTTTTCCTGGCACGCTGCCCCCCCTCTGGAGCTGCTTTTGGTTCTGTACCTCACTGGTGCCCTTCTAATTCCCTGGGAAAATCCCCTGTATAGGAGGGTCCGGAATGATTCTGGTTGTAGTTAAATGGAGATCTATTTTGGTAATTATCTTCCCTGTTAATAAAGGCATATTGGGCGTTGTATGCCTCTCTTGTTCGTTCCTCTCTCAGTGGTGAAAATCTATTATAAGTGTGCACAGGTGTTCTTTGTGGGTAATGTAGTAATACTATTGATAATTGTCTTTTTTACCTCTACCATTACCTCTAGTCTTTCTCTACCTCCATTGTTAGGAAAGGGTCCCCTACGAATAGGGCCATGTGTGTGTGTGTGTGTGTGTGTGTGTGTGTGTGTGTGTGTGTGGGCCAGTCTGTAATTAGACTCATACATTCTGTGTATGGTCCACCGTAATTAATTTAGGCAAAAGTCCCTATTGTGAGAGATGTCTAGATTCAGTGGGAACGGATGTTTCCATACATGTCTGATCATTGCCGGTATTTCCCGATACATTATCCTTGTTCTACCAACAAATTGACATCATCATTGACATCTCTGGTATTTTTCTGTTTTTAAATTTTTTGTTCTCGCTCTTCCTTCTCTAGGTGGTTTTTAAGATGAGTAGAAAGTGAGCTGTATTCAGAGGTGGATTTGTGTGGCAGAAATTTCTCTCTAATTTCTTTTGATTTCTTTATCTGTTACTTAATCTCAAACGTTTTTTCTCAGTTAAAAATCCTAAAAAGGAGATGCCCGCCTTATTAAAATAGCAGAACCATACATCTACTTCTGAATCTCCTTGTTGGGGGTGTACATTGCATCTTAAACACCTCAGAAACATACACTCTTTAGAGTACTGTTCCAAAAAAGTTATATCCCACTCTAAGCCCACGTACACACGGTCGGAGATTTTGCCAACCAAATCTGTCGGATTTAGTCCGACGGATTGTGTCCGAAACTGTTGCATACACACGGTCGGGCCAAGTTGTCTGATTTAGCGGTTGCCAAGAACGCGGTGGCGTAAGCCGTGTACGGCGGGACTAGAAAATTAGTTCAGCATCACGTCCGGCACCCTTTGGGCTCCTTCTGCTGATCTCGTGTTTTAGTAGGTTTGGTGAGAGACTATTCACGCTTTTCAGATTAGTGATTCAGATCGCTACCGCTCTTCAGTTTGTGCTTGTCTTTGCGTATCTGATAATCAGTGCGTGCAGTCATTAAGTATTTTCTTCTCATTGTGGACTATATCTTGGTAAAGTACGCTTTGAAAGGCATTTTTTATTGTCTGCTTGCTTCTGCTGTTCAGGTCGTCCTTTCAAGCCTTGCTGTTTATCGGTGTTTTCTGGTGTCCGTTCTGACCAGCCGACCGTTTTCCAAACATGTTTCGTCTACGTACTTATCGTACAGTTTGTGCTGTGCAGGAACTTCGTGTTGGGGTTCTTACTTTGACTTTGACACAAGCCCAGTCCATGAACAGGGATGGGAGGCGTTTGTGGACCAAGAATTGGTTGCGCCAGCGTCACCGTTCTCCCACATGCCTTTGCTCCGTGAGATCCGCGAGAATAATCCTGATCATTTCTGGATTTTTCTCAGGATGACGGACCCTGTTTTTCACCGTCTGCTGGCTTTGCTGACCCCCTTATATCACCAGGCAGGATACCTGCATGCGGCAAGCCATCACTCCGGAGCAGAGGCTCATCGCCACGTTGAGCTACTTGGTGACAGGGAGAAGCCTTCAGGACCTCAAGTTCTCTACAGGCATCTCCCCCCAGGCTCTGGGGATCATTATTCCAGAGACCTGTTCTGCCATCATTCAGCTCCTGCAGAAGGACTATATTATGCAAATTTTTAGCCTTAAACATCACATTCTATGTATTTCATGGTTGCTAATGTCTTGCATTTCTTTCCTCATTCCCCAATTACCATCATTGCAATATGCTCTAGTTCATGGGTCTTCAAACTACGGCCCTCCAGTTGTTCAGGAACTACAATTCCCATCATGCCCAGCCATGTCTGTGAATGTCAGAGTTTTACAATGCCTCATGGGATGTGTAGTTTCGCAACAGCTGGAGGGCCGTAGTTTGAGGATCCCTGCTCTAGTTCATATGCTCTGCCCCTTTGTCCTCATGCAGATTTGCCTCACTAACATCCCCACCATGCTCTTCTTGGCCCCTAAAACTATAGTCTAGTCACTTAACAATGTCTTTTGGCAGCTCCATAGTATTGCTTTCCCCTAAACACCCCCTAAAATCTCTACAAATGTGATGTGTGTGCTTCAATTCATGCAAAGTGACCTTTTTTTGTTTTTTTGGAGTTGTGCCAAACTCATTAGTAACCCCCCTCTCCCCAACTGCTACCTCAGCTGATAGCAATCCTCTATCTGATGACTTGACCCAACCCAATACACACTCTAAATACCTTTTTCATGATCACATTTATGGACAAATTCACCAAAGCATGTAGTGTAAGGGCCTGCCTCAATACTTTCAAATGCTATTTTTATTTTTTAAACACATTAATTTTCTTGCTATGTAATAGCAGAATGTCAAAATGTCCTTCCATTTTGTTATTATGACACTTCTTACCTGTCCGGTGGGCTGCCAATAGTGTAACTAAGGAGGGGCTTCACAAAGTATCACACATTATTTAGGCATTCAGCTCTCAATCAAGTGGAGAGCGTTACCTGTCCTAAACATCCCCCCTTATTTTTTTAGCAAGGGCCCATCAGATAAGGGGGGGGGGGGGGGGTATGCCTCTCATAAGGGGACCTTATACTTTAGGCTTTAAATACTCATTTCAAAAAATGTTATACTAATTTTGCCAAAAAATGTGGTTGTCTAATCTGCATGCAATGTTGATTTGTCAAATTACTAGTTTTTTTTTCTTGTCACTACAGTGTCCTTCAACGCCACAGGAATGGCAGACTGTGGCCTCCCACTTTGCCAGTTTTATTATAGTTTTGCCTTTTTCACCAACAGTGCAAACCCAAGTTCAGAGCGAGATGAGGGGACAGTCTCTTCTTCAGATAATCTTATTATGTTGTGGGTCTGCTACACACACACCTTGTTTCTGTAATTAATATATGTAGTGAATTACTGACCAAAATCATGCTCATTTTCAGCACCATGGCAGGAAAATGGCATGATTGTCCAAATTTACACATCACTGTGGGTGCTTTTTACTAAAGGCACATCCAGTATGCACTACAAGTGCACTGCAAAAGTACCCCTGAAACTGCACTTGGAGTGCAAACTGGAGTTGCACTTTATTAAAGCGCACTCCTTATCAGCACAAACTCAAATTTGACTACAAATACATTTTAAGCCCAATGTGAAAGGAAGCCACACATTGTTGAGAATTCAACTTTTTAATACAAGCACATTCATATGTGCGTTTTATTAAAGGTTTTTACAACAAACCAAGAGATTTTGTGTATCCAAAACAGAGTTTAATCATATTTTTTTTTACTTGTTTTTTTTGTGTAAACAGGCATGTATCAAACCGTAAAATACAGAACACAGGAACTTACAAAGTTCAACTTGGAAAAGTGAAGACAATATCAGACATGAGTATGTACAAACTGGGCTGATATTGCCTTTAATCACATGGGGTGTGACCCCTGAAAAATCCAAATTTGGAAGATGCACACAGTGTGTCAACATGTGCTAACTCCCATCATGGGGGATCAATGTACATGCTTTGGGGCTGCAACCCCTTCATCTCAGACACTTTCCACAAAACATGTACATTGATCCCCCATGATGGGAGATAGCGCATGTTTACACACTCTGTGCATCTTCCAAATTTTTAATTATGCAAAATACAACATTTTTATGTTAAAAAGCAAAAATAAAACCCTATCTAGTTTTAGTTTTCACACTCTCCCCAAAACATCAATGATGTTCTTCATTTTATTTTTAACATCATTGATGTTTTGTTGTACAATTTCCAAATCCCTATTGCACCCCATTATCTCCCCGATCAAGATCTGGGCACTTTCACTGGTAAAACGGGAATCTTCCTCCACATCACCTAGAAAACAGCTTACCGGAAGCTGTGTTCTCCAACACTCACCTGTTGTGGTGACAATTTGTCCAACCTCCTCCTGCTCCTGCTCCTCTGTTTCTTCTTTTGGAAGTTTCTCTTCTTTGGGAGGGGTGTGGTCCTTGGTGTCCTCATGGTCCCTGGTATCCTCATACTTGCCGAGTCTTCTCTTCCCTATGAGAATGTAAACAAAGATTAATTAGCACACAGAGGGTAGAAATAGGAATCTGAAACATTGCTTGGAAGTGTTGTACAATTGTGTTTTTGGGCCGAGTTACAAGGTGAGAACATTATTGGGGACACTTTGTTAAGCTGGAATACTTCCCTGCAGAACAATGTTTCATACGAACGAACTAAACCATGACCTTGAAAGTGGCCATTTTAAAATGCACAACATGAAATCAAAGCACATGGAGCATGTATGCAAGCAAGAATAAATCATATGAACACACGACAACTACTTACTTTTTTTTAAGAACACGCTTGATCCTTAGGTACTGCTCGTGCTCCCTCAGTTTCAGGTCTGACTAGCGTTTTCTCAGTTGATCCTTGGATCGGCATACCCCAAAATTCTTCAGAAGACTCTTCACAACTTTATTCATGATCTTGGTCTTTCTGATATTTGGGTTTGGGTAAGTTCCATACTTCCCATCATAGTCGGTCCTGTTCAATATGTAGACCATCTCCAACATCTCTTCAAAAGACATAATTGAGGCCTTAAATCTTGTCTTCCTGGATCAGGACGTTTCAGGTTCCGGTCTTTCCTCACCATCCTCCTCGTTAGTGGAACTATTAGTGCGCACCTGCGTTCTCTCCGCCATGTGCTCTCCCCACTGTGCGGGAAGCGAAGGGGCGGGGAATAGTCTGGAAAGAACCTCAGTGGCGGGCGGAGTTTCACGCATGCGCACTGTATATAAAACGCAACACACGTGTATCGTTCGTACGATCTGGGAGGAGAGTGTGAGTCACGGACGTGGCAAACGTGGAAACGAAGGTAACATTTTTAACTTGGTGCTTCACTAGACTAGACTGCTTCTATCTAGGCCGATGTTGGGGCAAGATTAGGAGGGATTTTAATTGCATTATTAGTATTTGAGGGTTTGTCTTGCGTTGTGTCTTGCAGACAAAATGGATCCATTCAACAATGCCAACTTTATGGGGCTATTCATAGAACTGTACATGGAGATGCCCTGCCTGTGGCAGTTCCACAACAAGTTTTATAATGACAGATCAAAGAGGAACGCAGCACTGGAGAAACTGCTTGCTTTGTTGCAGATCATGGTTCCCACGGCAGACATGACCTATCTGAATCGCAAAATTGTGGCCATGAAGCTTAAATATTTCAGGGAGAGAAAGAAGCACCTGGAGTCCTTGAGAGCAGGAGATACAGATGCTGTTTATTACCCCAGGATGGTGCACTTTGACAGGCTGCATTTTCTGGTAGACCAAGGGGTACCCAGGCCACCACTCAGGCCACCACTCTCCAGGCTTCCTCCAAGGCATCCTTCACCCCCAGCTGAGGCTTCTGATGTCCAACCTGGGCCTTCCAGGCAGCACCATGTGGTGGGGCCCAGCTTGAGACAGGTATTGCATTGTTGAACATATTTCTTGTGTTACATTTAATGATGTTAACTAGATGTTCTTATTGATCAGTAAGTTGAGATTTCTCTAAGTGGTTTACATCTCAATAGACAGTAGTGACCAAAAATGATTGGGACGGGAAAGAAAAATGCTGGTGTCAGAATGATAGTCTGTTCTATTTGGTAACATTCAATTAGCACAAGTCAGGAGCACAAAATGGTGTGATTGATGATCAAAAAACTAAAACTATGTCCCCTTTTCATACACAGGAAGACCTCAGTCGGGGGGAGGCTGTGGCAAGTGGCAGCCAGGAGGTCCACCAATGCCCTCCCTCTCCTGCCCCAGCTACAGGAGCCCAGCCACAGCCTGGAAGGATGCCTGGTGGGAAGTCCCAAAGGAAGACCAGATTTTCAGCACCATGGCAGGAAAATGGCATGATTGTCCAAATTTACACATCACTGTGGGTGCTTTTTACTAAAGGCACATCCAGTATGCACTACAAGTGCACTGCAAAAGTACCCCTGAAACTGCACTTGGAGTGCAAACTGGAGTTGCACTTTATTAAAGCGCACTCCTTATCAGCACAAACTCAAATTTGACTACAAATACATTTTAAGCCCAATGTGAAAGGAAGCCACACATTGTTGAGAATTCAACTTTTTAATACAAGCACATTCATATGTGCGTTTTATTAAAGGTTTTTACAACAAACCAAGAGATTTTGTGTATCCAAAACAGAGTTTAATCATATTTTTTTTTACTTGTTTTTTTTGTGTAAACAGGCATGTATCAAACCGTAAAATACAGAACACAGGAACTTACAAAGTTCAACTTGGAAAAGTGAAGACAATATCAGACATGAGTATGTACAAACTGGGCTGATATTGCCTTTAATCACATGGGGTGTGACCCCTGAAAAATCCAAATTTGGAAGATGCACACAGTGTGTCAACATGTGCTAACTCCCATCATGGGGGATCAATGTACATGCTTTGGGGCTGCAACCCCTTCATCTCAGACACTTTCCACAAAACATGTACATTGATCCCCCATGATGGGAGATAGCGCATGTTTACACACTCTGTGCATCTTCCAAATTTTTAATTATGCAAAATACAACATTTTTATGTTAAAAAGCAAAAATAAAACCCTATCTAGTTTTAGTTTTCACACTCTCCCCAAAACATCAATGATGTTCTTCATTTTATTTTTAACATCATTGATGTTTTGTTGTACAATTTCCAAATCCCTATTGCACCCCATTATCTCCCCGATCAAGATCTGGGCACTTTCACTGGTAAAACGGGAATCTTCCTCCACATCACCTAGAAAACAGCTTACCGGAAGCTGTGTTCTCCAACACTCACCTGTTGTGGTGACAATTTGTCCAACCTCCTCCTGCTCCTGCTCCTCTGTTTCTTCTTTTGGAAGTTTCTCTTCTTTGGGAGGGGTGTGGTCCTTGGTGTCCTCATGGTCCCTGGTATCCTCATACTTGCCGAGTCTTCTCTTCCCTATGAGAATGTAAACAAAGATTAATTAGCACACAGAGGGTAGAAATAGGAATCTGAAACATTGCTTGGAAGTGTTGTACAATTGTGTTTTTGGGCCGAGTTACAAGGTGAGAACATTATTGGGGACACTTTGTTAAGCTGGAATACTTCCCTGCAGAACAATGTTTCATACGAACGAACTAAACCATGACCTTGAAAGTGGCCATTTTAAAATGCACAACATGAAATCAAAGCACATGGAGCATGTATGCAAGCAAGAATAAATCATATGAACACACGACAACTACTTACTTTTTTTTAAGAACACGCTTGATCCTTAGGTACTGCTCGTGCTCCCTCAGTTTCAGGTCTGACTAGCGTTTTCTCAGTTGATCCTTGGATCGGCATACCCCAAAATTCTTCAGAAGACTCTTCACAACTTTATTCATGATCTTGGTCTTTCTGATATTTGGGTTTGGGTAAGTTCCATACTTCCCATCATAGTCGGTCCTGTTCAATATGTAGACCATCTCCAACATCTCTTCAAAAGACATAATTGAGGCCTTAAATCTTGTCTTCCTGGATCAGGACGTTTCAGGTTCCGGTCTTTCCTCACCATCCTCCTCGTTAGTGGAACTATTAGTGCGCACCTGCGTTCTCTCCGCCATGTGCTCTCCCCACTGTGCGGGAAGCGAAGGGGCGGGGAATAGTCTGGAAAGAACCTCAGTGGCGGGCGGAGTTTCACGCATGCGCACTGTATATAAAACGCAACACACGTGTATCGTTCGTACGATCTGGGAGGAGAGTGTGAGTCACGGACGTGGCAAACGTGGAAACGAAGGTAACATTTTTAACTTGGTGCTTCACTAGACTAGACTGCTTCTATCTAGGCCGATGTTGGGGCAAGATTAGGAGGGATTTTAATTGCATTATTAGTATTTGAGGGTTTGTCTTGCGTTGTGTCTTGCAGACAAAATGGATCCATTCAACAATGCCAACTTTATGGGGCTATTCATAGAACTGTACATGGAGATGCCCTGCCTGTGGCAGTTCCACAACAAGTTTTATAATGACAGATCAAAGAGGAACGCAGCACTGGAGAAACTGCTTGCTTTGTTGCAGATCATGGTTCCCACGGCAGACATGACCTATCTGAATCGCAAAATTGTGGCCATGAAGCTTAAATATTTCAGGGAGAGAAAGAAGCACCTGGAGTCCTTGAGAGCAGGAGATACAGATGCTGTTTATTACCCCAGGATGGTGCACTTTGACAGGCTGCATTTTCTGGTAGACCAAGGGGTACCCAGGCCACCACTCAGGCCACCACTCTCCAGGCTTCCTCCAAGGCATCCTTCACCCCCAGCTGAGGCTTCTGATGTCCAACCTGGGCCTTCCAGGCAGCACCATGTGGTGGGGCCCAGCTTGAGACAGGTATTGCATTGTTGAACATATTTCTTGTGTTACATTTAATGATGTTAACTAGATGTTCTTATTGATCAGTAAGTTGAGATTTCTCTAAGTGGTTTACATCTCAATAGACAGTAGTGACCAAAAATGATTGGGACGGGAAAGAAAAATGCTGGTGTCAGAATGATAGTCTGTTCTATTTGGTAACATTCAATTAGCACAAGTCAGGAGCACAAAATGGTGTGATTGATGATCAAAAAACTAAAACTATGTCCCCTTTTCATACACAGGAAGACCTCAGTCGGGGGGAGGCTGTGGCAAGTGGCAGCCAGGAGGTCCACCAATGCCCTCCCTCTCCTGCCCCAGCTACAGGAGCCCAGCCACAGCCTGGAAGGATGCCTGGTGGGAAGTCCCAAAGGAAGACCAGAGAGTGATGGCCTGGGTTAAGTCTGGTGTGCCAGAAGATGCAGCCTCTTGAAGATCCACATCCTGGGGACAGAAATGGCATCTGAATTTCCTGCTCTGTAGGACTTCGGGACCAGACTTCTCTCCCTGAGATATCTACTGCTCAGGCCACAAATTTTTTAATATCTCATTTAGTAATGTCTGCCCTGGGGGCCAAAGGCTGCACCAAAGTTAAGAAGTTTCTCCAGTGCTGTGAACTAAATAACAACCTCCTGTAGATTAAAAAAGAAAAAGAAAATATAAAAAATACAATAATGTTGTTGTAAGTTTACACACAAAAAAAATAAGGAGAAATGAGCAAAGTGTCTTTAAAGGAGATTTTTAGGGAATCCCCCCCCCCCCCCCCCCCAAAAAAAACATCAAAAAAATAAAAAACCAAATCAAGCATTGTGTAGATGTGACGCAAACTAAAATTGTATTGCTGAAATGGTTAAAAAAAGAGTAATGAAATCAGTTCGGGAGAAGTGTGTGTGACTATGAGCATCAAAAGAAGTTCGTTCTTGCAGCATTGTTAAAGAACAAGAGAATGCGCTTGATGAATGAATTTTTAACATTGCTGCGTGACGAACGTGCTATATCGTTTACGAGCAGTAGTTTTACCTGAACGAGCGCTTCCTTGTCGGAATTTGAACGTGAGCATGCGTGGCACTTGGTCCGATCAAAATGCTATACACATGATCGGATTAGGTCCGACTGGCCCAGTTGGTCGGGAAATATTTCCAACATGTTGGAAAATTGGGTCCGACGGAGATTCGGACGGAATCAGCCCGATGCATACCACACACAGTCGGATTATCTGATGACACGGTCCGATAAGACGCATTCCGACGGATTCTCCGACCGTGTGTACGCGGCATAAGTGTAGTTCCGATACCAAGAGGTTTTTTTAACCTCAGGAACAAACCTCCTACCTCAGAGTCAGTGTTCAGGTAGATAAAAACACCCTCAGTGTTAAATGAGCGTCCATGATGAAATGGAAATTTGGGAGGTTGCAGTATTAGTGTCAGTGAATTGTCAAGTGAAAAAATGGTATGAATACTGCAGCAACCTAAAACATTAGCAGCCAACACAACAATAAGACTTATTGTAAAATGATATGTGAGATCAATGTGTAGCGCTGGTGGTATGTATTACATACCGGAATATGTCCCAGATATAAATCTGAAGGATGTATACACCATGAATGCAATTACATATCACTTGGGCAAAGTGTATATCACATAAAATATATATAGGTGATGTGATTAAAGAGTTGCACAAGACAGTAGTAGGATTTTTTAATACAGCTTACCTGTAAAATCCTTTTCTTGGGAATACATCACGGGACACAGCGCCTTCATTACATTTTGGGTTAGCTAGTCACCTGTGGTGATTGGATACCAGGTTGACTAAGGAGAGTTCCTCATCTATATAACCCCTCCAATATGCGGAACACCTCAGTTTTGTAGCAAAGCAATAATTCTCCATGTAAAACCCGTAGAGGGGCGACAGCTCTGTGTCCCGTGATGTATTCCCAAGAAAAGGATTTTACAGGTAAGCTGTATTAAACAATCATATTTTCTTGTTCATACATCATGGGACACAGAGCCTTCATTACATAGTGGGACGTCCCAAAGCAATGCCCAAATGAGGGGAGGGAGAGACAGATCAGAAAGCATAGACCGCAAAACAACCAGAGGAACTAGACTGCAGTCTGCAGTACACTGCGCCCGAAGGCGGCATCCTCTTGCCCTTTTACATCCACCTGATAAAATCTAGTGAATGTATGAACTGAAGACCAAGTCACAGCCTTGCAGATCTGAGCCATGGAGGCCTGGTGATGCACTGTCCAAGAAGCACTAACAGCCCTAGTAGAGTGCACCTTAACCTGAAAAGGAGAAGTCTTCCCCTTTACACCATAAGCCTGGAACATTACTTGTCGAATCCATCTAGAAATAGTGGACTTTGATGCTGCCTGGCCCTTCTTGGGGCTCTCTGGCAGGATGACTAAACAATCAATCTTTCGTATCTGAGCGGTCACCTGCAGATAGATGCTGACTGCTCTAACAACATCAAGAGTGTGTAAAGAATCTTCTTCTGCTGACTGCGGATCTGGAAAAAAAAAGGATGGTAGGACTACATTTTGATTCGAATGGAATCCTGAAACCACCTTGGGGTCGGGTGAGGACGCAGCACCACCCTGTCTTTGTGAATAATCAAACATGGCTCTTTACAAAGAGCCGCTAACACCTATACCCTTCTAGCAGAGGATATGGCTACCAGAAAGACCAACTTCTTAGTTAAAAGTATTAAAGAAGTATGGAGCAATTGTTCAAAAGGTTGTCCCTGTAATGCGGACAAAACTAAATTCAGATCCCATGGGCACACAGGAGGTTTGACTGGTGGATTTAAGCGCAGCGCCCCCTGAACAAAGACCCTGACCAGGGAATGTGAGGCAAGTGGCTTCTGAAAAAATATTGACAAGGCAAAGATTTGGACCTTGATAGTGCTAAAAGCCAACTTCATCTCTAGGCCTAACTGGAGAAAGGCAAGGATCCTGCTAATGACATACTTTCTAGGATGTCATCCCCTGAGTTCACACCAGGAAACATATGTGTTATGTCTCCAGGATACCTTTCTCTCTCCTAAGGTGAATTCCCTTTTCTGAACCTTGTCATTTAATTTGTATATTGTGTTGTTGCATTATTAAAGGGGAAGTAAACCCTGATGGGTTTACTTCCTCTGTCATTCCCTGCAAAGGTAAAGCATAATGGACTACTATGCATCGCATAGTAGCCCATTATGTGTCACTTACATGACACAGGAGCCAGCAAAGCCACCGCTGTCCCCTGTAGTCCGCCGCATCCATGTTCTCTGTGGGTACCGCCGCTCTACCGCTGTCATTGCCGGGTGCCGCGCTCAGTGCGCCTGCGCGCCGCTGTCCACGGCACATGCGCCATAGACAGCGGTGCCTGTCTTTCGGCAAATATCTCCTAAACCGTTTAGGAGATATTTCTTTGACCTACAGGTAAGCCTAGATTAAGGCTTACCTGTAGGTCCAAGTGTGTTGTAAGGGTTTACAACCACTTTAAGCTATAAATCATGTTTGTTCTAGGTTAGCTGTTACGCTTGCGCCAGCTACTGGCCAAACATTAATATCGTTTATGAGAGAAATTATCCAGCCACTTGGCAAGTGATGTAAAATCATCATATCCTCTTTAGTCAGGAAGTGAAACAGCCACAGGGATGAACATGTTCAATCTCATGTCAGCAGCCTAGATGCTATCTCTCCCCATCCATGGCACCGGAGTTTTACCGCATATCACATGTGTCATTCACAGGTATATTAAAATCTGCAATTTACCAATAAAAGACACAGACAAAAAACAGCAGTCAATTATTGTGTGCGCAGAAAAGGGTTATCTGCCTGGATAGCTACCCATAGACTCTGGGAGTACGGAGGGCGAGGCCAGGACAGTAAAACTCCGACCAGGAACACTATGGATAGTGCAGAAGGGGAAGAGGTTTGGCCACACGGAAGAGCTACAGTCTGCAACCGACTATACAGCCACTTTCATACAGGCAAGCAGCATACAGAGACTGCAGCCCTATACGCTTACTGCTCCCACAGGCCGCTACTCAGTCAAGCAGCCATGTCACTCAGTAACACATCCTCACTCAAAACCAGATCATTGTTCCAGTAAGTCGGTGACAGCCAGTGTTGCAGCCACCATTGCCGGTGGGAAAGCCGAAGCGGCAAAGACACGAGCTACCTTTGCCGAACAAGAAATGCAGTTGAAGTTAGAAAAGGCTAGAAGCCAAGCAAGCGCAAGATAGGACCCCAATAGAAGCCAAGCAAGTGCAAGATAAGGCCGCAATAGAAGCCGCTATAAAGTTTGAACAAACACGTCGCACTGGAGAAGCTCACTACAGAAAAGGAAGCTGCAATTACCATAGCTGAAGCAGAAGCCCTGGAAGCAGCCGCGAGCCTCAGTGGTGAACGCATCAATGTGCTTGGCTCTGAACAAGGAGAGCCAAATCCCTCGCAACGCACTTCAGAGTACTTGCACCAACACTTCAAATCAACCTACGATACCTCTTCTCTACAGGGAATAGACGATGTCCTAGGATAACAAACCAAGCACTGCAGGTAACAGAGCATGAGAGCAACCAAATTCCTCAGAGCTGCAAGCAGCAGAACTCCTGCCAGCACATTACAGATCAAGCCTACGTCTCTGCATGCCATGACCCCCAACCTCCAAACCAGCATCAGAATAACCCTTCTACTACACAACGATACGGGACGAGAGAGCCTAAAGCAGAAACTTCTGACAGGTATGGTCGCATACCACAGTCTCACTACAGTATTGAATCGCCAACATGCTCTAACACCAAACAAGTTATAACAGACTTTGCCAAGTTCTTCTCCAGACGTGATTTCATCACAAAAGGACTTGTAAAGTTTAACGATCGGCCAGAAAATTACAAAGCCTGGCGGTCGTCCTTTCAAAATACCATAAAAGGTCTAGACCTGTCTCACGCCGATGAAATAGACCTCCTAGTCCAATGGCTTGGGAAGGACTCTGCCGAACATGCCAGTAGAATCAGGAACATTAACATAAAACAACCAGAGACTGGTCTTAAAAAGATTTGGAGCAGATTAGAAGAGTGCTATGGCTCGACAGAGACTATAGAACATGCACTTTTTAAAAGGATTGAGGACTTTTCCAGAATACCTAGCAAGGGTTATCACAAACTACGAGAATTAGCTGACTTGCTAGAGGAACTACTTCTTGCTAAAGAGGAGGTAGACCTGCCAGGTCTCGCCTTCCTGGATGCGGCCAGAGGGATTAAACCTTTAATTCTGAAGCTTCCTTACGACCTACAACAAAGGTGGGTCACATATGGTTCTAAGCATAAGAAAAAGTTCCAAGTACCATTTCCACCATTCAATGTTTTCGTAGACTTTGTTTCAGAGCAAGCTAGGTTCCTGAATGATCCCAGCTTTGACTTTATACTGCCATCAGCCACGTCCCCTAGCTTCAAACAGCACAGGATGCCAGTGACAGTGAACAAGTCTCATGTTTCTCCTACAGATTTTTCCTATAGGTCTTCCAACATTGTTCACCCAGAGGACAAAGTCAGAAATCTTAGCAAGCATTGCCCTCTACACAAGAAGCCGCACCCTCTACAGAAATGCAGGACCTTCAGGGAAAAGTCTCTAGAAGATTGCAAAGCCTTCCTAAGAGAGAACCGCATATGCTTCAAGTGTTGTTCATCCACATCACATTGCCAAGGACTGCAAGGTTAGTGTATCATGCACAGAGTGTGACAACACAGACCACAACTCAGCCCTACATCCAGGTCCTGCTCCTTGGACCGCCCAGCGATACCAACGAGCATAGCGGGGAGCAAGAGAACACCGGTTCAAACATCTCAATGGTTACCTCAGTGTACTGAGGTATGCAAAGATCCTGCAGGCGGTAGGTCTTGTTCAAAGATCTGTCTTATTAGAGCTTATCCAATGGGTCGCAGAAACAAAGCTGTCAAGATGTATGCACTCTTAGATGACCAAAGCAACCACTCTATGGCTAAATCCACATTCTTTGACACCTTCGGTATCAGGGGTCCAAGCTCCCCTTACTCCTTAAAGAATTGTGTGGGTACTGTTGAGACAGCGGTGAGAAGAGCCATTGCCTTCTGTGTAGAGTCCATAGATGGTCAGACTCTCCTACCTTTACCCACCATACTCGAGTGCAACCAGATTCCAGACAACCGGTCAGACATCCCTACACCAGATACACTAATTCACCAACCTCATCTAAAAACGCATAGCCCATCTCCTACCAGAATATGACAAGCAACCTCAGTTAATGCTGCTCCAGGGAAGAGACTTTTTGGAGGTTCATAAAGTAAGGGAACAGATTAATGGTCCCCGCAATGCTCCCTTTGCCCAAGGACTCATCGTAGGGGACGTCTGCCTAAAGACTGTACACAGACCCACCACGGTCAATAGCAGATGTTCCACTGTTTTCTCGTTAAAAAGGAACACAGGAACTTTTTGAGATTTTTCTGGTTTAAAGATAACGACCCTTCCAAAGAAATCGTAGAGTATCACATGAAGGTCCACATATTCGGGAACAGCCCTTCCCCCCGCAGTTGCCATTTACGGGCTTAGACGCTCGGCTCAGGAAGGTGAATCCATCTACGGGTCTGAAGTGAAACACTTAGTAGAAAAAGACTTATGTAGACGATTGCTTAAAATCTCTACCCACCGCTGAAGCAGCTATCAGTCTCCTCAAGAGAGCACAGGAGATGCTAGCCTGTTCCAATTTTGAAGCTCCACAAGATCGCCTCTAACAGCGTAGAACTGATGAAGGCCTTTCCCTCTCAAGACCACTCGGGTGAGTTCAAAGACTTAGACTTGGGTTCGGACTCTCTGCCAACACGACGTAGCCTTGGACTACTTTAGGACTTAAGGTCAGACACCTTCACCTTCCAGGTTAGTCAGGAAGAAAAATCCTTTACACGCAGAGGCGTTTTGTCAACCATGAACTGTCTGTATAACCCTCTAGGGTTTGTAGCTCCAGTCACCATTGAGGGTAAAGCACTTCTCAGAGACCTGACTCAAGAGACAATGAACTGGGATGATTTACTTCCCCCCCCGAGAAAAGAGATCAGTGGACAGAGTGGAAAAATTCCCTCACAGCCTTATCTAACTTAAAGGTCCCTCGACCATATGCTCCTGTACCGTCCACAGAAATCCAAGAACAAAGATTTTGTGTTTTCTGCGATGCTTCTGTCAAAGCAAACGCTGCGGTAGCTTAGTTTCAGACCAAGGACATGAAAGGACAGTGCCATATAGGTTTTGTCATGGGAAAAGCCAAACTTGCTCCACTCCCAGAACACACAATACCTAGGCTAGAACTTTGTGCCGCAACGTTAGCTGTGGAGTTAGCCAACGCGATCACTAGAGAGATGAACCTAGAAATCAAAGACACAGAGTTCTACACTGACAGTAAAGTAGTCCTAGGGTACATCTACAATGAAACCAGGCGCTTCTACCTAGGTAATA
This sequence comes from Lithobates pipiens, assembly GCF_037356315.1. Lineage (NCBI taxonomy): Eukaryota > Metazoa > Chordata > Amphibia > Anura > Ranidae > Lithobates > Lithobates pipiens. The sequence goes on along the minus strand of NW_027507718.1, from coordinate 155,923,459 downwards.
GAGTGTTGAGGATTAGGAGATCTGTACACCCAAAACAGTGGCATTTCGTTCCAACTAAACACAAACCTGCAGACCTAGCGACCAGAGCTGTCCCAGCCAACTGTCTTAAGGACACAACATGGTTTACTGGCCCTGCATTCCTGTACAATTCAGAACACAACACTTCTGAATCGGAGACCTTTAGCTTGGTAGATGCAGTCAAGGATGCAGAAGTTCGTCCTCAAGTGTCTGCATTTGTCACGGTAGCTTCACAAAACCAACCCAAATCTCATCGGTTCTCCAGGTTTTCCAAATGGAAATCACTCATTAGAGCCATTACTTCCTCATCCCACATAGCCCGTTCCTTTGGGAAAAGGACTAACGGCAAAGGCTGGCACCGCTGTAAAAATAAGTACTCAGTGACTGACCTAGAGCAATCAAAACATCTGATCATTTACACTGTGCAACAAGAGACCTTTGCTAGAGAGATTGACTGTATTAACAACAAAAAGCCAATCCCTAAAGACAGCGCCTTAAGGAAACTCGATCCATTCCTCGACAGCAGTAACCTGTTGAGAATAGGAGGACGCCTTAAAGAATCTACCTTGGAGTACGACGAGAAACATCCTCTCATTCTCCCAGCTCAGCACCATGTCACTGCCTTGCTTGTACAACACTATCACAGTCAAGTTAAACACCAAGGCCGGCTATTCACTGAAGGAGCTTTGAGGGTTGCTGGACCGAGGACAATATGTCTTGCAGATTCTATAGTAAAAAAGCTTGGAAGCCAGATTTCTGGCATTAATCAGAGTGGAAAGGACTGAATCCGAGAGCCCACAGCCTTTTAGAATGTGTGTCTCGGCAGCCAAACCATCAATTCAGACTTTATAAGGCAGGATGGAATATTGGACCTTGTGAGAGTAGGTCTGGATGTAGCGGAAGAGCCCAAGTCTTCCCTACTGTCATCTTTACAATCTCTACATACCAGGGTCATCTGGGCCAAGTCGGAGCCACTAGAATGACTGACTGACTGACTGACTGACTTTGCTTCCCTTTTTATTTTCCAAAAGAACCACAAGTAGCGGAATTGGAGGAAATGCATAGATTAGATTGTACTGATCCCATGGCGCAGTTAAGGCATCTGATCCCTGAGCAACCAGATCTTTTGTTCTTGACTCAAAGCTGTCCAGTTTCCTGTTGAATCTGGATGCGAACAGGTCTATATCCGGAGTTCCCCACTTTTGACATATGATATGACATATGTCAGGGTGTAGAGACCATTCTCCTGGACACAGTTGCTGGTGGCTTAGAAAGTCCACCTGCCAATTTTCCACCCCTGGAATAAAGACTGCAGATAGGCTATATAATAATATACTTCTCTGCCCACACAAGAATGCGATTCACCTCTCTTTGGGCATCCAAACTTCTGGTGCCTCCTTGGTGATTGATATAAGCCACTGCTGTGGCATTGTCGGATTGTAACCAGACAGGATGACCCTGTAATCTGAAAGACCAGACTCAGAGGGCTTGATAAATTGCCCGGACCTCCAGAATATTGAATGGCAAGAGCTTCTCAGTTGCAGACTATCTTCTCTCTTCACAATTCTTTGAGAACTGCTCCCCAGCCTGTCAGGCTGGCATCTGTGGTTAGGATTTTTTCACGTTAGTGGGGGAAAGAATCTTCCTTTTAAGAGGAGATTTCCAGTCTGTAACCACCAATTGAGGCTCTGGCGTACCCCTGGGGATGGGCACATTGGAAGATCTAAGGCTTGAACCCTTCCAAGCCTAGAGGATGTTTATTTGTAAAGGCCTTGAATGATACTGGGCAAAAGGAACGGCGTCGAAGAAGTGACCATCTTTCCTAGTAGCCTCATACATAGCTGAATGGAGGATTCCTTTTTGCTATGACAAGCCTGGACTAGAACTTTATGGCTTTGGCTTTTCATCCAGGTAAAAAACACCTTGCTTTGAGCAGTGTCTATGATCATGCCCAAATATTCCAACCTTTTTAGAGGTTGTAAGGAAGATCTTTCCAAATATCTTACATGCTGAGCACACTTTGGCTTAGGCATGCTACGGAATGTTCCATGAGCAGCAAATCGAAAGATAAGCTGTCACTGTTATGCCCTGGACACTTAGATTTGCCAAGGGTGGGGGTGACACCTTTGTGAATCCTTAGTGAGCAGCAATATTGGCAGATGTAAATATGCATCACTGATGTGTATTGATGCTAAGAATTCTTCCCCTTGAAGGGTGGAATCCTAGATAATTAAAGGAGGCTAAATTGACATGCCTCGCTATGCAACCATGCCAAATCTAGGCGATCATGCATTCTTATGCGATTCAGCATATTTTATGCGACTAGCATCTTTATGCAGTCAAGCATCTCAATGTGTGTGTTTTTTTTTTTTTTTTGACATTTCTCTAAAACAAGCCTCTCTGGGTGACCAAGTATCCTTGGCTAATCAAGGACTCCTGAGAACATACACCCTTGTGTGACCCCGCAACATTATGCATCCAAGAAGTCTTATGCGATTTAGGCATTGCGAAAAAAAGCCTTTCTGTGTTAGCAGGTATCTCTGGGCAAACAAGGACTCTTGTGAGGTTAAGCACTCTTGTGCGACCCCATATCCTTATGAAAACAGGTATTTATGCCTTTTTTTTTTTTAGGCAATTATGCGATCTTAGGCATTCATGTGATTTTTAGGCACATTCTTATGTGTCTATGTAAGTCCACCATAAACAGCAAAAAAAACATGTATTACACATGTACACGTTACATGTATTATGTATATGTGTTACATATTTACATGTTCTGCCACATGCACTTTATACCTTCCAATACTCAGGTAATTTATGCAAAATGGACTGATACAAAGAAGTTTGTCCTCCGCTTAACATGCGCTCCCGCACTCATGCGTTTAGCTGTTTTGTGATAGCAACAATGTTCAAAGAACCGTGTACAGTACCTCGTAACCCAGGTGATCTTCTATACAGGTATTAACCAGGCCTGACCCTGCTTAGCTTCTGAGATCAGATAAGATCGGGCCCTTTTCAGGATGATGTGGCCGTAGGCATCTCAGCAGTTGTGCATTTTGGCTAGTTTATAAGCAAGCACCTGCATGAGGATTTTGTAGTGATGACAAAGTTGGACAGGTACAAGAAGATAATGGGAATTTTAAGAAAAAAACTCAAGGAGGCAGAGGCTCTGGCCATCTAGGCTGATGGTAAGTTATATGCAGCCTGAATCTCTGTGAAAGATTGCAGCTACCACTTCCAAGCCTGCGAAGCCTCCAATACCTCCACTTCGTCAGATTGCACCTGTTCCCTGATGGTGATCTTTCATCATTAGATTGTAGATCCTCTTGATTGAGGATCTAGGGCAAGGAGATGGGAATTATCCCAATCTTTTTCCCTTTTTGAGAGGATGCTGTGGTTAACCACTTCAATACTGGGCATTTAAACACCTTCCTGCCCAGACCAATTTTGAGCTTTCAGCGCTGTCGCACTTTGAATGACAATCGCGCGGTCATTCTACACTGTACCCAAATGAAATTTTTATCATTTTTTTCCCATAAATAGAGCTTTCTTTTGGGGGTATTTGATCACCTCTGCGGTTTTTATTTTTTGCTGAACAAATAAAAAAAAATACAGAAAATTTTGAAAAGTTTTTTTTTTTTGTTTCAGTTTCAAAACTTTGTAAATAAGTAAATTTTCTCCTTCACTGATGGGCACTGATGGGGTTACACTGATGGGCACCAATAAGGCGGCACTGATGGGCACCAATGAGGTGGCACCAATGAAGTGGCACTGATGAGGTGGCATTGATGGACACTGATATGTGGCACTGATAGGCAGCACTGATGGGTGGCACTGATAGGTGGCACAAATTGGCACTGATAGCTGGCATGGATTGGCATGGATGGGCAGCATGGATGGGCACTGATAGGTGGCATTGTATTATAATATGCTGTACTAATGGATGCCAATCAGTGATGCCCATTGTGGGCACTGATTGGCATCCATTGTGGGACTGACTGGAATCCCTGATGGTCTAGGGTGGCATACCTTATCCTGGGCATCCCTGGTGGTCTGGTGGTGTCCCTGGTGGTCCAGTGTGGGCATCCTCGGGGGGGCTGTGCTGATAATCGATCAGCACAGACCCCCCCTGTCAGAGGAGCAGCCGATCGGCTCTCCTCTACCCGCGTCTGACAGACGCGAGTGAGGAAAAGTCGATCACCGGCTCTTCCTATTTACACTGTGATCAGCCGTGATTGGACACGGCTGATCACGTGGTAAAGAGTCTCCGTCGGAGACTCTTCACCGAGATCGTAGTTGCAGGGTGTCAGACTGACACCCCGCAACAGCGATCGCCACGATGCGCGCCCCTGGGCTCATAATCCTGATAATGTCATATGACGTCCGATCAGGATTATGAAACCACTTTGCTACCGTTATTTTGTTATAGGGCGGGACGGCAAGTGGTTAAACAGTTAACCTCTCAAGTACACCCCACACTGCAATGCAAACAACCGTCTTTGGAAGGCCTATGCACGGCTGCAATGTTGGGAGAGGCTTGCAAGTCTTCTAGGAGAAGTGGCTTATGCTGTGCAGCTGCCTCCACTCTTTCAAGGGAAGAGAACCTTTAGATCAAGGTGAGATTTTTTATCTTCCCCTGAAGCGCTCTTATGGGGAGACATAGTCCTAAGCTTTCATAAGCAGAGGTTCTAGTATAATGCAATCACTATTGTGCCTGGTCTTACAATATTATTATTAGCTGCACAAACAGATACTGAGTAGTTTAGGCTGCAAAACCTGACAGGGGCACTGACTCATCCTGTGAGGTTGGCTCCAGTCTCCAGGCTCCAGGAGGGATGGTAATCTGCAGGCATTCCTAGTACCCCTAGAGTAGGCGGTGATCTCTCGGAGCCTCTTTTACCTCACCCTGAAGTCTTCTTAAGAGGAAACATAGTCCTAAGCTGCAAAGCAGAGGTACTAGTACATATGCAACCACTGTTGTGCTATATGCTCACAATATGAAGTATATGCTAATACTGCACAACCTGTTGCCGAGTAGGTGTCTTAGGTTTGCCCGGATCCAATCACTTGTGATGCTTTCAGCCCACAGCTCTGTGTCCTCTGCTTACAGGAGCTCTGACTCTCTGGGCTTTTCAAACTTGCTGCCTGCGCACTGGTGTGCCATGCACGGCACCGCAATCACTCCCCCCTTCCTTCCCGCCGAGCTAGCCGTAAAAGCGCACCCCTGTGTGCGCGGGACTGTAATGGCGGCGGCCAGGAACCAGGGGGGGGAGTAGAGGACCACTCAGAGGCACTGCCTGGCCTTTCTTGGAACCGTGAGACTACGTAGAACCCCCTTTTATATGGAGATGTGACAGAGCCTGCAGCTGAGGAGGTGAACGTATTGACAAACCAACTTCACTGAGCGTGTATCCTGGATGACATGTAACTGCATCAGGTTTGCCTCTTACTCCCTCTAGTGGCAGAAACCAGGTAAGACAGATTCCAGCCTTCACCCACCAGGGCGGGCAATGTTGTGCAAACCTTCAGGGATTATGGGTTCCTATTATAGGATCCTCTTACCTGGACCTGTAAAAGACTATGCCTGAAACTTTCGTGCCACTGTTTTATAGTACACCAAGTCTGGTTTTCCCTGAGCCCAGTCCTCTAGAGAGACATTACAGGTAAAACCTTGTTTCTTCTGGTCACGAGGCCCTGGTACCATACCATCTTGGGAGTCAAATATCGGCCCCAGATATGGATCCGGTTTGTATAGTTCCTAGACCCCTTGCAGGGATCATCAAGCAGAGCTCTCTTCTTTGCACATGTTTTACGTGACCAACCACCTTAGACACTGGTGAAAAAACGGTGGTGCTCCCCATATGGGAGGGGTTATATAGAGGAGGAACTTTCCTTAATTAGGGTCAACCAGTGTCCAATCACCACAGGTGACTATCTAACCCATTATGTAATTAAGGCTTTGTGTCCCGTGATGTATGAACAAGAAATGTATTTTCTATGTGATTCCAAAATTGCAGGAAATCACATAAACAGGTAAATATAAGAAATAAGATAAATGTTGTAATGTTTAGCAAATATTCAACTTGAAAACAGTTAACATAACCCTAAAAGGTGAAAAACAAATGATAAGTTGAGATAATCAAAGTGAATGTATATCCCATAAACATGTGTTAGGTTTACAGATGGTAATCAAAAGTATATCACTGAAGATAGATATCCAAAAAACATCTTCAATTTCACAACAAAAACCCTGCAGGTACCAAGTTTCAAGTCATAGACAAATTTGTCTCACATTGGAGGGGCGAATCAAGTCTTAGAGGCATTTCTAGACGTGAAACTTTCTGGATATACCAGTTGAAATGTTATACCCCTCATGGGTTAAATGTAGAATGGGATATCAACGCTTTCATCAATTCAGCTTGATCATCCATTCACTGATGCTCCATTCTGCATCACCAGTTTATGACATTTATCTATGGAGGACACAGAGGCAAATTCATCCTGTTGAGATCTCTTAGCCCACGTACTAACTTATAGGGGTGCCAACCTCCAAAGTTATATTCTTGTTTAAGTCCATTTTTTTTGTATCATGTAATTCCATCTTCTGGTTTCATTTATTGTACTATAGTATATTATTTGTTTATTGCACTAATGACATTCAACGGTTTGGGTATATACTGAGCTGTGGGTACTGTCCGCCCGGTTAATATCATCTCAGGTCCTCTACACTAATATCTGTGTTCAAAAGCCCCGACGATTGATTGTTATATAGGAGATATGTCACTCAGCGATGAAGGTACTATCCATATCCCCCAAAAAGGTCTTCCATAATCACCGGGCAGCTGGTTTATTGGCTTACAATATAATTAGAGAAACCACCAATTTGTCTGTTTATGAATGTACATGTGCCCATGTACTGGCTGCATACAATTTAATTTCCTGGTTACTCTTTATTTGACACTTCCAGGCTAGATCATCTCAGTACCTATCCTGGTTTGAGATGCCAGTTATACTCAGTAGATTTTCATACACCCTGGTACGCATCTGCATCCCATTGTTTTGTTTTTGTCTGTCCTTTTCTTGCTTGCCTTGAACACATTGCGATCTATTGGTTGCTATAGTTCCTTGGCCCGCCAGTTCCCTGCTTTCCGCATTCTAATGTTCTCACATAATCGCATTACCTGTTGTTGCCTGGGTGATTTGATACATCTAATAAACCAGCCTCTCTCGTCCGATGTGCGTGAAGTTGTAATCACGTGGCACACTCACCAACTTGACTGGTGTTTCATACAGAGGCTTGGCTCTATCGCTAGTTTATATTTTTCTTTGCTGTGCATTCCCACCGTGATGCCGCTTGGTGCTTGAAAAGCATGCTGGCCATAGATTTCATGACAGTTACACAGGTGCCCAATGTAATAATTGATGTCTGTCTTTATAAGCGCAGTTGTGGCCGGCAAGCGTACACCCCAGTCGAAGTCTCTTAAGACAAAACGCGTAGGTTATTACGCTTGCCTAGCCACATTTTTACTGTGCATTTTCAGATATTTGTTCAATTGAACCTTTTCATACATTTGTATCCACTTTGAAAATATTGGACTACTTTTTACAATAAATTTCAAGATTTATACTATGTGGAAGTTTTTTTTCTCTCTCTTTTAAATTTTAAAATTTACTGTCACAATTTGGACTGGCGTTTGTGTGGTGCCCTCGAATCACCCATCTGACCAATAGGGGAGAAGTTTGGTCACCCTGCCTTTCAAACCGGAACCCTGTCCACTGTGTCCTCATGGTGAGCTGAATCTGTAAAAGCAGTCGATTGATAAGGACTTCTTCCTTGAATAGGGATTGAACACCTCTTCCCTGGAATCTATCCAGACTTACTGGATTCAGGTCTATGCTTAGTGCTGGCGAGTGGGTCCACCATTTAGGGTAAGAGTACCCCATCCCCCTTACCCCCAAAAGGTGGAGGCACTACCCCGGGTGTTCTCACAACTGATGAATGTGCGTACATCATATAGAGGATAAGAGGAAAGATTGGCTGGTCCTATACCTTCTTGTCTTCAGACTACAGCACTTTAAAACCACAGACTCCATTAATTGCTTTTATTAAAAGAGATTTATATAAGTTATTGCTTCACTTTTTTACTTGTAATATTACCACTTACCATATTTGCACCTTATATCACATATTTGGGATATCAGTTCACAGTGTTTTCACTCCACAGTATGTGATATACTTATTATCCTTTTATATACCGGTGTGGTTCTTTAATCCCTCTGATTTTTTTTTTCCATGCAGTTTGGTGCGACTTATCTTAGCCACGTCAGGATTTTATGGTTTTTGGATATCTATTTTCAGTGATATACTTTTGATTACCATCTGAAATCCTAGAACATATTTATGGGATATGCATTCACTTTGATTATCTGAACTTATCATTTGTCTTTCACCTTTAACTGTTTTCAAGTTGAATATTTGCTAAACATTAGAACAACAATATATTAGACGAATTTCAAAGTCGTACAAATTTCTCAAAATTCGTACGTTCGGGAGGATCCGAAATACGAATTGCCGTGCGTCCGAATTCTGTACGGAATACGAACTTTTGTTTACGAATTCCGGATCTCAGTCATTATGCTTATTATGACTTGCAGAAGACTTCTGTGATAGAAGTCAATGTAAGTTGCCTGAAGACATTGGTGGAGGACTTTCATCCTCTCTGGGCAGGCTGCCAAGAAAAGAACAAAATGATACAATGTTTCTTCTTCAATGGGCTGAACTCCATGTGTAGAAGTTCTCAGTTTAACCATTTAAAGACTAAATCTTTTCTGACACTTGTTGCTTACAAGTAAAAATCCAGTATTTTCTGCTAGAAAATCACTCGGAAGCCCCAAAAATTATATATATATATATATATATATATATATATATATATATTTTAGCAGAGACCCTAGGGAATAAAATAGCAGTTGCTGCAATATTTTATGTGACGCGGTATTTGCGCAGAGGTCTTTCAAACGCAAGTTAGCCCTTTTTTTTTTTCGGTCGACCTCTAGAGAGCACTGACATTAGCAGCGTGACATACAGCAATGACACCTGCACCGTGATAGAGTGATCTGACACCAGCACTGTGATAGAGAGCACTGACATCAGCAGCGTGACATAAAGCACTGACACCAGCACCGTGATATACAGCACTGACACCAGCACCGTGATATACAGCACTGACACCTGCACCGTAAGCAGCCCCAGGAGGAAGTCAGCATAGCACAGGGATGGTGGGAGCCCCTCATAATGAGCATAGCACAGGGATGGTGGGAGCCCCTCATAATAAGCAGCCCCAGGAGGAAGTCAGCACAGCACAGGGCTGGTGAACTTTACAAACCTACAGGTCATATTTGCAGCCACAAAATAATTACTAGCTGTACACACGTAGTCCCACCACATGGCCAATGACATAACACATGTATGAGGTGAATCTGGGATCGACAACTACAAGCATTCTTTTTTTTATATGTGAAATTCTGAAAATTCAGGAATCTTGAGACAATGGAGGCAAGGGAAGGTGAGGGTAGGCAAAGAAGAGGGTGCAGGAGATGAGCACCAGCACCGTGATATAGAGCACTGACACCTGCACCGTGATAGAGTGATCTGACACCAGCACCGTGACATAACACATGTATGAGGTGAATCTGGGATCTACAACTACAAGCATTCTTTTTTTATATGTGAAATTCTGAAAATTCAGGAATCTTGAGATTATGGAGGCGAGGGAAGGTCAGGGTCAGGAATAATCCCCTGCACCCTCTTCTTTGCCTACCCTGACCTTCCCTCGCCTCCATTATCTCAAGATTCCTGAATTTTCAGAATTTCACATAAAAAAAAGAATGCTTGTAGTTGTCGATCCCAGATTCACCTCATACATGTGTTATGTCACGGTGCTGGTGTCAGATCACTCTATCACGGTGCAGGTGTCAGTGCTCTATATCACGGTGCTGGTGATCATCTCCTGCACCCTTTTCTTTGCCTACACTGACCTTCCCTCGCCTCCATTATCTCAAGATTCCTGAATTTCACATGTAGCGGGGTCTCTTTAAGGACTATAAAACTACTGTTCCCAGAACCCCGCTGGTTCCCAGGATGTTTGGAGTTATGCCCCAGAGACTCATGGGGGAGGGCATATAAGGAGGGGGAGAGGCCTAGTTCTTTCTCTTTGGACACCCCCCCTCTCCTAGCAAGAGGAGGTTTTGTGCTGAACTGCTGGAGGCACAAGGCCTGAAGCCTGGGCCTTGTGCTCTTTTCCAAAGAGCCCTTTGCCAGCCTAGCTGCACCTGAGACATTTTCTCATCCTTGCTGCAGTACACCAGAAGGATTGAAGATTTGGAGGTCGGTGGATTCCTGTTCCTAGACGAATCGGCGGAGGAAACGGACTTGGACTTGTCCGGGTGGTGAGAGCTGTTTAAAGACAGATACTTTATCTTTATTATTCGTTTGGATTACAAAGTTGTTCTTCAAGTGCACCACCGAAAGATTGCTAGCGAATATTGTTTCACTGGACTTCCATCTAGATCAGTCAGGCCTGACTGCATAGGTAGATAGTGCTGGGTGTTAGTTTACCCATGCAGGGAAGTAGCTGAAAAAGGGCAGCGCTAGAGTTGCATAGCAATACTTTATTATGCTGATTACTCTGTTTATCTTTATTACTGGTTACTGCAGGGACCTGCTTATGTGTTGCAAACCAAATGTTCGATTCATGTTATTCCTTTTATAAAACAACAAGTAAAGTCAGTTATATACTTTCAAAGATTGTCTATGAGCTTGAGTTATCCACCCACGCACACACATATTTAGAGTATAAGTGATTTAATGTGTATTGCTAGATACTAACTGTGCCAGAGTGGGTAGAGCAGATTGCCGGGGGGGAGCTGTGCTCAGGGCCCAAACCAAACTTGCGGCCCTCTTAAGTGAGGGTATCGCTATACGTGGGGTCTCGTAAATCCGGGATTTCTGAGACAGCGGTGAACACGCCAGAGGTACCGGCATGGACCCACAGGGAGTCAGAGCGTGGTGTGAAGCGGCTAAGGCCGACCCAAGTCAGTCAGTGGTCATTAGCCTCCCAGGGGAGAAATGGTCGACTGAGACCGTAGAGGAGTTAATGAAGTTAGTGTCCCCAGACCATGAACCATGGGTGATGGAGATAAAATCAGACCCAGACATCTCATATCCGTACGCGCTAGTGGAATACTGGGATGGGATGCCGGAGGCTTGCAAGCGCAACTGTGTACGGACACAAGACAACAGATCCTATAGGTTGGCGCACGCAACAAAGGAGGAGCCATCGCCAACGGGATCACCGCAGGCTGCGGCCCGTACCTTACCCGAGAGTCTCAGACCAGCACCGGCCACCCTTAGGGCAGAACTGTGTGCTGTCCTGGGGGAGATTGTGGCCCAGTGCAAGAAGGATCCCACAGATTACCCGATGTCGGGGTACAGAAAACTCCGGATGTTTTCAGGGAGGAAACCTGTACCTTCGGAAGAAGAGGGATTTGAAGAGTGGTTAGATAGCGCAACTCAGGCACTAGAGGAATGGGAAGTTCCAGAGTGCAGAAAGAAGCAGAGGATTGTGGAAAGTCTAAAGGGGCCTGCTCTAGAGGCCGTACGCAACCTGAAGATGAGCAGGACAGACTGTAATGCCCAGTAGTACCTAGATGTATTACAGAATGTGTTTGGTGGGACAGAGAAAATCTCTGAGCTTGCTTATCAGTTAGAGCATTGCTACCAGAAGAAAGGTGAAAAACTATCAGACTACATGGGACGTTTGGATAAAATCCTGCATAGGATGATCCTAAGGAAGGGGATCAGCCCAGGGAAAGTAGATGAGGCCCGTGCTCAACAGGTACTGAGGGGAGCTCAACCCATGGATCCTATTGCATGGACACTGCGTGCCCGACAGGATGGGAAGAATCTGGAGTACACTGACCTCATCCGAATGATCAGAGAGGAAGAGGCCCTACTGGAAGAGAAAAGGGAAGAACATCCCATCGAGCCCGTCGAACAACCGGTAGCAATAGTTACACCGGCCATGACTCCCGCTAGAGATAAGGAGGTGGACACTTTGAAGTTACAGATGTCCCAGGTGATGGAGATGTTGACTGCTATGATGGCGAAAGGTCAAGGGGGAGCCAAGAAACCAAGTCCTAGGAAGGAGTTGTTTCCAGATACACCAACACCAAGCCCCACTCGGGACCGAGAAGAGATGCTATGCTACAACTGCGGGGGCAGTGGCCACTTCGCCAGTAGATGTTCCAGTCCCAAGAAGAAGAAGATAGATAACCGCCAGCCAGCGGGAAACTCCAGAGAGCCCCGGTGAGGGAGTCAACCGGGTGCCCATGCCTTTCAGTGAACTCCAAACTGAATAGAAGGAAGAGAAAGAGAGAAAACCAGACCCCTCAGAAGGAATGTCTACAAATAAGAAACAATAACATCCCTCAGCGGGTTTGTACTCCCATTACTGTGGGGAGGGTCAATGCATACCAGGCTCGAAAAAGAATAAAGTCAAAAACCAACTGGATGAAGACGGGTCCCCAGAAGAAGGTGGCCTCAACCCGGCCCTACCCAGAAGAATTGGTCGGCCCGTCCCCCACTGTCTCCATCCAGGTGGAAGGAGTCTACACGAAGGCCCTCCTGGACACTGGAGCTCAAGTGACTTTGTTGTACAGAGACTTCTATGATAGGCACTTGAGCCATTTGCCTATACAGAAGATAGAAGAGCTGGAGATATGGGGCCTGGGAGCTCAGAGTTTCCCTTACGATGGTTACCTGCCCATAAAGCTGACCTTCGATCCATCTGTGGGGGGGAAAACAGAGGTGTTTGACACCCTGGCAGTTGTGTGTCCTAGACTGCCCGGGGCCAGCAAGATGTCCCTCATCATAGGGACCAATACGGATCTGGTGCGAAGACTTCTGACCCCCCTAGTGAAGACGGGAAACCATCAAGATCCCAATATCCATCCCATGCTGAAGACAGCCTACCAACGGTTGGTCCTAGAGCAGAAGACCCCAGGAGAGGGGATAGGGAAGGTGTGGAGACTTGGTAGAGAGTGGTGCTGCAGGCCGGAGAGGTAGCCTGCCTCAGGGCGACGGTGAAGCTTACCTGGGAGCAGCCTGGTCCCTTTGTCATGCTGGAATCCGATCCAAGGGAGGACCACTCAGGCCTGGAAGTGATACCGGAAGTGATTCCAATCAAGGCCCTGAAGAAGGCTCGAGGAATAGTCCCAGTGAGTGTGAGAAACCCTACGGAGAGACCCATCGAGATCCCTGCCAGGATGCTGTTGGGGCAGGTGAGTCCTGCGGCCCCAGTCAGCTGGTCAGAAGTAAAAGGAACGGGTGAAGGAGGAGATGTTTGGGAAAAACTTTCCATGGAGAACCCGGACCTACCTGGAGCTTGGAAGGAGAGAGCCAAGGCCCAGCTGACTAGATGGGAGAGGATTTTCTCAAAGGATGAGTTTGATGTGGGATGTGCCAGGAGTGCCACCCACCGAATCCGCCTCCACGAAGACAAACCCTTCAGGGAAAGGGTTAGGCGGGTCCCTCTAGCTGATCTGGAGGATCTGAGGGAGCAGCTTGCGGAGTTGAAGAAGACGGGTGTGATTCGGGAGTCTAGAAGTCCCTATGCCTCCCCCATAGTGGTGGTCAGGAAAAAGAATGGGTCGTTGAGGCTTTGTATCGACTACAGGACTCTCAACAGGAGGACCATCCCTGACCAGTATACCACACCGAGAATAGAGGATGCCCTACAGAGTTTGCCTGGTGCCAAGTGGTTCAGTGTAATGGACCTCAAGAGTGGGTACTACCAAATCCCCATGCACCAGGAAGACGGAGAGAAGACAGCTTTCATAACCCCAGTGGGATTCTTTGAATTCAACAGAATGCCTGTCTGGAGCCCCTGCTACCTTTCAACGCCTCATGGAGAAGACCGTTGGAGACATGAACCTCATAGAAGTCCTTGTGTACTTGGACGATGTCATTGTCTTTGGGAAGACTTTGGAAGAACATGAGGCCAGGTTGGAGAAGGTGTTGAAAAGACTCAGCGAAGAGGGACTCAAGCTTTCTCCCGAGAAGTGCCAGTTTTACCAATCCTCTGTGAACTATCTGGGACACATAGTGTCTGAAAAGGGAGTGGCTACAGACCGAGAAGTTGGAGGCAGTTACCTCTAGGCCAAGACCGACAACAGTCACAGAGCTCAGATCTTTCCTGGGGTTCTGCTCCTATTATAGAAGATTTGTGGATGGGTTTGCCCGGATTGCCAAGCCACTAAACGAATTGCTCAAGACTGAAGGAGAAGAGGATGGCTTGGGACCTAGGAGGGCTGGTGAGTCGGTTCGAGATCAGTGGAACCCAAGGTGTGAAGAGGCTTTCCGAACCTTGAAGAGGAGCCTTACCACGGCCCCAGTCCTGGCCTATGCCGACCCCACCAGACCATATGAGCTACATGTCGATGCCAGTCACGAGGGCCTAGGCGGAGTGCTCTATCAAGAGTAAGAAGAGCAGCAGCGACCAGTAGCCTATGTGAGCCGGAGCCTGACTCCCTCAGAGAAGAACTACCCCACTCATAAATTGGAGTTCTTGGCCCTCAAATGGGCAGTAGTAGACAAACTGAAGGACTATCTCTACGGGGCGGAGTTTACCGTAAAGACAGATAACAATCCTCTGACCTACCTCTTCACTACTGCAAAGTTAGATGCAACCGGACACAGATGGTTGGCTGCATTATCCGGATTCAACTTCAGTCTAAAGTACAGACCAGGGGCTGGAAATAGGGATGCAGATGCCCTGTCCCGAAGATCTCATGTCATGGTCAATGACTGGGAAGACTGGACCCAGGTAGCACCGGAAGGAGTGCGAGCACTCTGTCAGGGTGCTGAGTTTCAAGCAAGAGGGGGCTCCAGAGCAGAGGAGATAGGAGTCACCGCAGTGGGAGTCCCTTAACCCTACTGTGGGGTAACTCAACTAGCAGAGGAACTCCTGCCAAAGCTGTCCAGAAAGGAGCTGAGCTATGACCAATTGGAAGACCCATGGGGAGATTGGTCCTTGAAGCTTTGGAGAACGAGAATCCAGAGGGACTTCGACATCACCCTTCCAAGGAGGCTCGCCTGCTGAGGAAAGAGTTGGATAAGCTACAAGTACATCAGGGAGTGGTCTACCGAAGGGGCCCCTCTGATAACTCAGAAGATAAGTGGCAGTTGTTTCTCCCAGAGAAGCACCGAGAGACGGTACTAATTGCCTTACATGACCAGCATGGCCATCTAGGGGCGGAGAGAACTTTCCAGCTTGTCAGAAGCCCTGTATGTGGGCAGAAGTGGAGAAATATTGCCATTCTTGTGCATGATGCATCCAGAGGAAGACTCTACCCCATCAAGCTGCCCCAATGGGCCACCTACAGAGTCAGGGTCCAATGGATCTGGTGTGCATTGACTTTCTCTGCCTCAAACCCGATTTGAGTGGATTGGGAAATGTTCTGGTGGTAACCGATCATTTCACCCGCTATGCCCAGGCTTTCCCCACCAAAGACCAAAAGGCCTCTACTGTGGCCAAGGTGCTCATGGAAAAATACTTTGTCCACTATGGATTACCACAGAGAATCCACTCAGACCAAGGAAGGGACTTTGAGAGTCGTCTGATCCGGAACCTACTGGACTCATTGGGAGTAGAGAAGACCAGGACTACACCTTATCATCCACAAGGAGATGCCCAACCTGAGAGGTTTAATCGGACCTTACTAAACATGCTTGGAACTCTAGAGACAGAGAAGAAGCAACACTGGAGCCAACACATATCAGCTTTGATGCACGCTTACAACTGCACCACAAGTGATATGACGGGTTACTCCCCCTACCGGCTCATGTTTGGGAGAGAAGCAAGATTGCCGGTGGATCTGGCCTTTGGCATTTCCCTAGACCATGCCTTTGCTACCTCCCACAAGGGATATGTGGACCGACTTAGACACAATTTGAAAGTGGCCCATGAACGAGCTCAGGCGGCCTCGGACCAAAGGGGAGCCCGCAACAAGAGGAACTTCGATCTGAAAGTTCGAGTGCAAGACCTGCAGCCTGGGGACCGTGTACTGCTACGCAACCTGGGGATCCCTGGGAAGCACAAGCTTGCTGATAGATGGAGATCGGAGCCCTATGTCATTTGCAGAAAGCTACCTGGATTGCCTGTGTATAAGTTAAAACCAGAGGGGAAAGTGGGGCCCTTGAAGACTTGGCACAGGAATCATTTGCTCCCGCTTACTGAAGCAGTCAGAATACCTCCAGTGAGAAATCCACCAGAATCTGTTTCCATTCTGGATACCCCGGGACCTAGCACTCGGTCTCAGACCTCCCGGGTTAGAAATGGACAAGATTCCCAACGAGGTGAAGGTGGAAGAGGAGAGCGTGAGTGGCTGTGGCCTTCATCAACTCCAGGAAATTCTGCCATAGATCTCCCACCTACTGAGGATACACAGGATGGGACGCTGAACCCAGAAGCTACAGAGTTCATTCCATCTAGTGGTGTGCCTGAAGGCTGAGAAGATATCCCTAGCATTTACTCAGAAGAGGAAAGGACCGATGTTCCAGAACCAGTGATGCTGTCAGAGTGTGTTCCTGAAGTAGAGCCTGTGGCACCAGAGCCTGAAGTCCCAAGAGAACAGAGAGCTCGCCGAGTTGTGAGACCCCCCAAGAAGCTAACCTACTCTCAAATGGGGGAGAGCTCTGAGGACTCTGTTGTGACTGCTAGAAGAAGTGCTGAACGCTCTAATCCCTCCACTGACCATTTGGTGGAGGGCAACCCCAGCTCACTCTCTGGCACAGTTAGGCAGGCCACTCATGCCAGTGTGACCTGTGGGACAGGGAATCCCACCTCCTGAGTTCTGGTGGAAATTCCCTGTACCAACATCATACCCAGCACTTTCAAAATTGGTACAGGATATGTGTTAAACGTTTATCTTTGGGGACCAAAGAGTTTAAGTGGGGGGAGTGTGTAGCGGGGTCTCTTTAAGGACTATAAAACTACTGTTCCCAGAACCCCGCTGGTTCCCAGGATGTTTGGAGTTATGCCCCAGAGACTCATGGGGGAGGGCATATAAGGAGGGGGAGAGGCCTAGTTCTTTCTCTTTGGACACCCCCCCCTCTCCTAGCAAGAGGAGGTTTTGTGCTGAACTGCTGGAGGCACAAGGCCTGAAGCCTGTTCCTTGTGCTCTTTTCCAAAGAGCCCTTTGCCAGCCTAGCTGCACCTGAGACATTTTCTCATCCTTGCTGCAGTACACCAGAAGGATTGAAGACTCGGAGGTCGGTGGATTCCTGTTCCTAGACGAATCGGCGGAGGAAACGGACTTGGACTTGTCCGGGTGGTGAGAGCTGTTTAAAGACAGATACTTTATCTTTATTATTCGTTTGGATTACAAAGTTGTTCTTCAAGTGCACCACCGAAAGATTGCTAGCGAATATTGTTTCACTGGACTTCCATCTAGATCAGTCAGGCCTGACTGCATAAGTAGATAGTGCTGGGTGTTAGTTTACCCATGAGGGGAAGTAGCTGAAAAAGGGCAGCGCTAGAGTTGCATAGCAATACTTTATTATGCTGATTACTCTGTTTATCTTTATTACTGGTTACTGCAGGGACCTGCTTATGTGTTGCAAACCAAATGTTCGATTCATGTTATTCCTTTTATAAAACAACAAGTAAAGTCAGTTATATACTTTCAAAGATTGTCTATGAGCTTGAGTTATCCACCCACGCACACACATATTTAGAGTATAAGTGATTTAATGTGTATTGCTAGATACTAACTGTGCCAGAGTGGGTAGAGCAGATTGCCGGGGGGGTTGGCGGAGCTGTGCTCAGGGCCCAAACCAAACTTGCGGCCCTCTTAAGTGAGGGTATTGCTATACACATATAAAAAAAGAATGCTTGTAGTTGTCAATCCCAGATTCACCTCATACATGTGTTATGTCATTGGCCATGTGTGCACAGCTAGTAATTATTTTGCGGCTGCAAATATGACCTGTAGGTTTGTAAAGTTCACCATCCCTGTGCTGTGCTGACTTCCTCCTGGGGCTGCTTATTATGAGGGGCTCCCACCATCCCTGTGCTATGCTGACTTCCTCCTGGGGCTGCTTACGGTGCAGGTGTCAGTGCTGTATATCACGGTGCTGGTGTCAGTGCTGTATATCACAGTGCTGGTGTCAGTGCTGTATATCACAGTGCTGGTGTCAGTGCTTTATGTCACGCTGCTGATGTCAGTGCTCTCTATCACGGTGCAGGTGTCATTGCTGTGTGTCACGCTGCTAATGTCAGTGCTCCCTAGAGGTCGACTGAAAAAAAAAGGGCTAACTTGCGTTTGAAAGACCTCTGCACAAATACCGCGTCACATAAAATATTGCAACAACCGCTATTTTATTCCCTAGGGTCTCTGCTAAAAATATATATATAATTTTTGGGGCTTCTGAGTGATTTTCTAGCAGAAAATACTGGATTTTTACTTGTAAGCAACAAGTGTCAGAAAAGATTTAGTTTTTAAATGGTTAAACTGAGAACTTCTACACAGGAGTTTAGCCCATTGAAGAAGAAACATTGTATCATTTTGTTATTTTCTTGGCAGCCTGCCCAGAGAGGATGAAAGTGCTTCACCGATGTCCTCAGGCAACTTACATTGACTTCTATCACAGAAGTCTTCTGCAAGTCATAATAAGCATAATGAGCAATGTTTTTGCCTTTAAGAACGTTCGTACATGTTAACGACAATTCGTATTTCGTACGAAACAGAACGGAATTTCGGACACGAAATACAAAGTACGAATTAATTTTATTACGAATCGAAACGGAACAGAACGAAACAAATTTATTGACGGCGCCCATGTCTACAATATATTTACCTGTTTATGTGCTTTCCTGTGATTTTGGAATGGCATAGAAAATAAATATTGCCTTGTGAGAATATTTAATCGCATGTAAATGCATTCATGGTGTATTCATTCTTCAGATTTATATCTGGGACGTATTCCGGTACATAATAAATACCACCAGCACTACACATTTATCTCACTTGAAATAGGGGGAGAGGTAAACACAGTCTTTAATTGTTCGAAAGCGACTTGAGCCTCTGCAGTCCACTTAAATAAAATATGCTGCTTGGTCAACTGTGTAACTGGTGCAATGATACCAGAAAAGTTCTGTATAAACTTCCTATAAAAGTTGGAAAACCCCACAAAGCATTGTACTGCTTTCTTGTCCTCTGGAGCAGGCCATTCCAATACAGCAGGAACTTTTTGTGGGTCCATAGCAATGGCATATGCAGAAATGATAAGTCCCAGGAATGGAATAGTCCGTCTTTCGAATTCGCATTTCTCAGCTTTTGCGTACAGATGGTGTTGACAAAGTCTATCCAGTACCTTCTTTACATGGCTCCTGTGAAGGTCCAGTGAGCTGGATAATACGAGGATATCATTCAAATAGACAATAATAAACAAGTCAAGAAAGACCCAAAATATGTCATTGACAAGATGTTGAAACGTAGCGGGGGTAATACAGAGACTGAACGGCATGGCTACATATTCAAAATGTCCAAAGTGCGATCGGAATGCGGTCTTCCATTCGTCTCCTTCACAAATTCTGACTATGCACCTGTCAAATCGAGTTTAGAGAAAACATGCGCCCCTCGCAACCTCTGGAATAACTCTGAAATTAAAGGAAGTGGGTAGCGATTCTTAACAGTTATTTTATTAAGGTCACAATAGTCCACGCAGAGAGAGTATGATCTTTTTCATCAATAAACATGCCCACTCCTGCAAGGGACTTGGTAAGTTGAATGAATCCTTTCTCCAAACTTTCATCAATATAGTTATGGAGGGTTTCTAATTCAAAGTTCACAAAGAGGGTAGATCTGTCCAAAAGGTATTTCAGCCCCGGGCAGAAATTCAATGGGGCAATCATAAGTCTGATGTGGAGGAAGAGTATCCACATTCTTTTTATAGAAAATGTCTAAGTATTCATAGTAGACCGCAGGGACTTGTTTTGACATCTCTGGATCAGGCTGGATAGCCAGGAGAGGAGTAGCAGTGTGTGACAATGTACCTGGCTGTACCTGGCAGTATGGATAAAGGTAGAGGATCTCACCCGTAAGCCAATTGATGCTGGGGTTATGCCCTCAGCCAAGGCATACCCAGAATGACTGGGTGACATAATGACATCTAGGCATAGTAATTATTGATGGCCAGTGGAGGAAAGACAGAGGATTGAAGCCGTCTCTTGTTTCACCGGGCCAGAATTAATATCAGCTAGATGAACAACAAACCCCTGTTTCTTGGCACAGAGGGGAAGATTGTGCTGGACTACAAAATTACAGTCCACAAAGCAGCTACAGGCACCAGAGTCTATAATAGCAGGAACAGAAACAGTCTTTTCAGAAAGTCTTAGATGACATAGGAAAGTGAGGTGTGTTTGATCAGTCCCAGGTGGATGCATCATGTGAATTAGTAGTAGACTTGTATGGTCTTACTGGACAGGTCTGTAGAAAGTGACTGGCAGACACTCGTGGGCATCACTGGACAGAGAGGGAGCTCAGGTAAGTATTAGGGGGGCTGCTGCACACAGAAGGCTTTTTATCTTATTGCATAGAATGCATGCATTGCCACAGTAGAGGCAGAGGTTGGAACAATGGCATCAGAGACTTTCAGCTGCGGACCTTGTCGTGTTACCAGTGATGCAGGAAAATATATTTTCTGGTCTGGGGTGGACCAAAGAGCCTTTGCCGGTTTTCTCAGATTGTGGCTCCTATAACCGTCTGTCAAGCTGGATGATGAGATTAACCAGATCCTCCAAAGCTGTTGGTACCCCCACTCGGGCAAGTTCTTCCTTTAGAGCATCAGATAAACCGAAGCGAAACTGGTAATGGAGAGCTTATTCATTCCATTGGGTATTGGTAATCCACAGATGGAAGTCAGTCACGTAATCTTCTACGGGCCTTTGACCCCACTGCAATTTGCTGAGCATTAGTTCGGCAGTCTAACAGTGGAAAGGGTCAGTGTATAGCTGAGACATGGCAGAGAAAAAAAAGTCAATAGATGCCAGATCTGGGTCGTGTTTCTCACGAAAGTGATAAACCCAGGATTGGGGCTCATCCTAAAGTAGGGAGATAATGAATCCCACCCTAAAATCTTGTGTAGAGAAAGTTTGTGGCAGGAGGGAAAAATACAGTTCACAAGAGTTACGGAAATTCTGAAGTTTCCTGCGATCTAAAGAGAAGCATTCGGGAACGGGCACTCAAGGTTCAGGTGGAAGAAAAGCTCTGCTGGGTGTGCTGGTCTCCATCTGGGTAGCTTCTTCTGTGACAGCAGGAGGACCCAAAAGTGGCAAAACCTCTGTGCTGGCTGACAATCAATCTTCCATGCGATTCAGTTTTCCTTGTAGACTTTGCATGATGTAGGATAGTGCACAGATCGATCAACAAATGTCCTCTAGTGGGGAGGCCTCACTTTCAGACTCCATCATTGGCTGACTGATACTGTCATGCACCTGATAGGAGACTGAGTTGATGAGGTGGGCCTCTCTTATGCGCGTGCCTGTTTTTTGAGACAAGCTATGCAAATGAGCACATCTGTGTGCCAGTTGCCTCACAGGGATTCCCTTACACACAATTTCCCATTGAAGAACAAATGCAGTTTGCAGTTTTCACCCAGTGATTGTTGGGTGACTCTACTTTGAAATCGGGGGAATTTCCAAATAAATCAATGATAAAGACATCCCTTTGTCTTGGTATCCACTCTGTTTTGAACTAGTGATGAGAGAATATGGTTGGGTTTGATTTGTGAGACATTTGCTGAACTCTGGAAATTGCAAACTTCAATTTAAAACCCACTGATTCTAAAGGCTGAAGTTTTTTGTTTTAATGCATTCATGCGTTAAAATAAAAAAACCTTCTGTGTGCATAAGCCCCCCCCTAAGCCCTTGTACACACGGTCAGAGAATCCGTCGGAATGTGTCCTATCGGACCGTGTTGTCTGATAATCCGACTGTGTGTGGTATGCATCGGACTGATTCCTTCGTAATATCCGTCGGACCCAATTTTCCAACTTGTTGGAAATATTTTCTGACCAGCTGGTTCGATCGAGCATAATCCGATCATGTGTAGAGAATTTTGATCGGACCAAGTGCCACGCATGCTCAGATCAAATTCCTACATCAAAGCTATTGGCTACTAGTCTGAACGTAGTCCCATCGTAACAAAATTACGTCATCACGTTCTGAATAATCAGATTTTTTGTCAACTTAGTCCGACCGTGTGTATGCAACAGTTTCGGACACAATCCGACGGACACAATCCGACGGACAAAATCCGACGGATTTGGTTGTCGAAGTCTCCGACCGTGTGTACAGGGGCTAATACTTACCTGAGTCAATACAGCGATGTTGTATGAGAGCCACAAAGTCCGGGGACTCTCCCTCCTCATTGGCTGAGACAGCAGCGAGCCAGTGAGCATAGAGAGGCATTGGGGCCGAGCCGCGGCTCCGTGTCTGAATGGACACACAGAGCAGCGGCTTGGCTCGGGTGCCCCCATAGCAAGCTCGGCAGGAGGGAGGGGCCAGGAGAGCCAGCGATGGACCCGAGAAGAGGAAGATTGGGTCTGCAAACCCACTGCACAGACCAGGTAAGTATAACATATAATATTTTTATTTTTGACCAAAAAAAACAAGACTTTAATATAGTTACATATGGTATGGTTGGTAGGTGAGGTTGAAAAAAGACACAAGTCCATCAGGTCCAACCTATGGGAAATATCATTGCAAATCAATAGGATGGGTGAATCTTGAAAATCATGTCTGCCCATTTTTTCCCAATGTACGTCGGTGCATCAGCACCGACGGGCACAAGCACGTACATGTACGTGCTCGCCTTCCAGCGGGTGGGGGGTCAGATCGGACCCCCTCCCGCTGTATGCGGCGGTCCGTTTTGCTGCAGGAGCGATCCGGGATGAGGGGATGGCCATTGGTTTCTGGCCATCCCCTCTAAATCGCTCCTGGCGAATGAGAAGCTTCCCCCACTGTGTATAGTAAACACAGGCAGGGAGGAAGTGATGTCATTCTCTTCGGGGCGGTCTTTTTGACCGGACTACGAGGAGAACACTGAAAGTAAGTGTGCACCAACACTACACTGACATGTAGGCACACAAATCCACCCCGATCGCCCCCCTCCCCCTCCCAGTCACAGTGTCACAGTGTCACTGATTGCAGTGATCATTTATTTAATGATCACTGCATTTAGTGTCAGTTGTGACAGTAAAAACTGTCAGGGCAGTTAGTGTTAGGTCCAGGGTAGCCCCCTACCCACCCCAATAAAGGTTTAACCCCCTGATTGCCCCTAGTTAACCCTTTCACCCCCTTTTGCCAGTATCACTAAGCGATCGTTTTTCTGATCGCTGCATTAGTGTCACTAGTGTCGCTAGGTAGCTAGTTATTTTTTTTAGGTTCACCGCCAGGTTTTTATAGAGCTAGGTACCCCCATATACTACCCAATAATGTTTTTAACTCCCTGATTGCCCCTAGTTAACCCTTTCACCAGTGATCACCGTAAAAGTGTCACTGGTGACGCTGGTTAGCCAGTTAGTTATTTAGGTTCCCCGTCAGGTTTTTATATAGCGCCAGGGACCCCCATATACTACCTAATAAAAATTTGAACCCCCTGATTGCCCCTAGTTAACCCTTTCACCAGTGATCACTGTATAAGTGTTACGGGTGACTCTGGTTAGTTAGTTTGCTTTTTATAGCATCAGGGCACCCACCATTTATTACCCAATAAAGGTTTAACCCCCTGATCACCCGGTGGGTGATATCAATTAGGTTTTAGGGTCAGGGTCTGCGTCGCCCCAGGCAGCGCTAGGTTAGTGCCAGTACCGCTAACACCCACGCGCAAAGCAT
The DNA here is from genome assembly GCF_037356315.1 of Lithobates pipiens. Lineage (NCBI taxonomy): Eukaryota > Metazoa > Chordata > Amphibia > Anura > Ranidae > Lithobates > Lithobates pipiens. The sequence continues at coordinate 155,899,484 of NW_027507718.1, read as the reverse complement.
AAACCTCCCGTAGTGGTGTAGAATCTGAACAGATCAATATCTGACTGATCAGATCTATACTAGCATCCCCAGCAGTTTAGGGTTCCAAAAAAACACATTGTTAGCAGGATCAGCCCAGATACCTGCTAGCACCTGCGTTTTGCCCCTCCGCCCTGCCCACCCAAAGTGCAGTATCGATCACTGTCACTTACAAAACGCTAAACACATAACTGCAGCGTTCGCAGAGTCAGGCCTGAACCCTGCGATCGCTAACAGTTTTTTTCTTTTTGTAGTGTTTTATATTTAAATCCAGAAGGCAGTGCTTGGTTTTCGGGGTCCCGTACGTGGCTAGGTGCCCAAAAAGTGCCCCAGATGTGGTATCCCTGTACTCGGGAGAAGCAGCAGAATTTATTTTGGGGTGTAATTTCACTTATGCCCATAGCATGTGTGAGCAATATATCATTTAGTGACAACTGTGTGGGAAAAAAAATTGTAATATTCCTGCAACTTGTGGCAAAATATAAAATATATCATGGACTCAACATGCCCCTCAGCAATTTCCTTGGGGTGTCTACTTTCCAAAATTGAGTCATTTGGGGGGGTTTTGTGCTATTTTGGCATTTTATGGCCTTCGAAACTGTGATAGGTAGTGAGGAGTGAAATCAAAAATTTGCACCCTTAGAAACCCTGACGGCAGTGATTGGTTTTCGGGGTGCCGTACGCGGCTAGACTCCCAAAAAGTCCCACATATGTGGTATCCTCGTACTCAGGAGAAGCAGCAGAATATATTTTGGGGTGCAATTCCACATATAACTATGGTATGTGTGAGCAATATATCATTTAGTGACAACTTTTTGTAAACTTTTTTTTTTTTTTGTGTCATTATTCAATCACTTGGGACAAAAAAAAATCTTCAATGGGCTCAACATGCCCCTCAGCAATTTCCTTGGGGTGTCTACTTTCCAAAATGGGGTCATTTGGGGGGGGGGGGTTTGTACTGCCCTGCCATTTTAGCACCTCAAGAAATGAGATAGGCAGTCCTAAATTAAAAGCTGTGTAAATTCCAGAAAATGTACTCTAGTTTTTAGACGCTATAACTTTTGCGCAAACCAATAAATATATGCTTATTGACATTTTTTTTTACTAAAGACATGTGGCTGAATAAATTTTGCCCTAAATGTATGACTAAAATTGAGTTTATTCGATTTTTTTCCGCAGTGCAGTGCGAAATTGTAAAAAGACCTCTGGTCCTTAGGCTGACAATTGGTCCGGTGCTGAAGTGATTAATGGGCAAGGGATTGTCAAAGGATTTGGGGAGCTTGTCACTGCCTTGGGGAACATGTACTAATGCTAAATAAAATTAAAAAGTAACATGCAACAGGCCTCCTTTTTGAGACTTGCAGGGTGACATTAGAAAAACATCAATCCTTTCAATTACGTGCTTGGGAGATGCCTTTAAGCTGTATGTATTGTCATGATTCTTATGAAGAGAATTAGCGACACTGCATGTTGGCATTATATTTTTTTTATATTATTGCTCGGCTTTAATGAAACCTCATGAACACCCAATCTGATTCATTAATATAACTAACCTGCCTTACTAGGCATGAATTTACTGGTGGGTGTGGCAGAAACACATAACACATCTAAAATCTATAGGAAATTGTTCTCTTCAACAACATAAAAGCTCAACTCCTCAACTTCTTTGCCAGTGACACAACGGCTTGATAGTGCAGTGATGGCGAACCTATGGCACGCGTGCCACAGCTGGCACGTCAAGCCCTCCCTGTCGGCACGCCAGGGGAATCCCCCAGCCAGGCAGTCACTTGCACTGACATTGCAGGCAGGGAGGAGCCAGCTCTCTTCCTTGCTTCATTGCTAGTGACATCGGCAGGGGAGTGGACAGCCAGTCATCTTATTCCTTGTGTGTCATTTAAGTGTAAAATTCTTCTTTCTCCACCATCCAGACTCTGTTCAGCAGCTTATTGCCTCCCGCGGACCCCTACACTTCTGGTAAGGCATTCAGGGATTCCTTTCTGCGGGTACCCTATTTCAGCTCCCCCTGCTCCAGGACGACTTTGGTTCAGTCTGTCCTAGTGCAGCCTGTGAAAAAGAGAAGGGGGAGGGGCGGTGCTGGGAGCTGATTTTCAATGGGGAGAGGTGCAATGGCTGCTAGCTGGCATCCAGGCGGCGGGGATATCAAGGAATGGCTGGATGTCGGGGATTCCTTCAATGCTGTCTGGGGAGAGCTGGACGATGAGGCAATAGAAAGGTAAGGAGGAGGGTGGATCCTCCGATTTACATTGTACTGTGTGGGGGCATGTTAGTAGTGCAGGAAGCATGTGTCATGTACAGTAGGTGAGTGTAATGGTCAGGTAGGTGAGTGCATGTGTCATGTAGGTGAGTTCATGTGTAGTTCATGTGTCATGTAGGTGAGTTCATGTGTCATGTAGGTGAGTTCATGTGTAGTTCATGTGTCATGTAGGTGAGTTCATGTGTAGTTCATGTGTCATGTAGGTGAGTTCATGTGTCATGTAGGTGAGTTCATGTGTAGTTCATGTGTCATGTAGGTGAGTTCATGTGTCATGTAGGTGAGTTCATGTGTCATGTAGGTGAGTTCATGTGTCATGTAGGTGAGTTCATGTGTAGTTCATGTGTCATGTAGGTGAGTTCATGTGTCATGTAGGTGAGTGCATGTGTAGTTCATGTGTCGTGTAGTTCATGTGTCATGTAGGTGAGTTCATGTGTAGTTCATGTGTCGTGTAGTTCATGTGTCATGTAGGTGAGTTCATGTGTCATGTAGGTGAGTGCATGTGTAGTTCATGTGTCGTGTAGTTCATGTGTCGTGTAGTTCATGTGTCGTGTAGTTCATGTGTCATGTAGGTGAGTGCATGTGTAGTTCATGTGTCATGTAGGTGAGTTCATGTGTCATGTAGGTGAGTTCATGTGTAGTTCATGTGTCATGTAGGTGAGTTCATGTGTAGTTCATGTGTCATGTAGGTGAGTTCATGTGTAGTTCATGTGTCATGTAGGTGAGTTCATGTGTCATGTAGGTGAGTTCATGTGTCATGTAGGTGAGTGCATGTGTAGTTCATGTGTCATGTAGGTGAGTGCATGTGTAGTTCATGTGTCATGTAGGTGAGTTCATGTGTAGTTCATGTGTCATGTAGGTGAGTTCATGTGTCATGTAGGTGAGTGCATGTGTAGTTCATGTGTCATGTAGGTGAGTGCATGTGTAGTTCATGTGTCATGTAGGTGAGTGCATGTGTAGTTCATGTGTCATGTAGGTGAGTGCATGTGTAGTTCATGTGTCATGTAGGTGAGTGCATGTGTAGTTCATGTGTCATGTAGGTGAGTGCATGTGTAGTTCATGTGTCATGTAGGTGAGTTCATGTGTCATGAAGGTGAGTTCATGTGTAGTTCATGTGTCATGTAGGTGAATGCAATGGTCAGGTAGGTCAGTGTATGTTGCACAGTGCATTCTGCATTCTTTTTGGTCCCTTAGGGCTCATTCAAAGCTGACAGGTTTAATTCTGTGTTGGCACTTTGAAAGAAATAAGTTGGTTTTGCGTTGCGGTTTGGGCACTCGGGTTCAAAAAGGTTCGCCATCACTGGTATAGTGTGAGCTTCTTTTTCACATTCACATTAGCACACTGCATTTTCTTAAAAGTAATGTCAATGTTAATAAAATGTCAAAAGAAGGAGGTATGGTCAGGATGTGATACCAAGGAAATGCATGGCTGAAAAGCTCCATTACCTTACTGGCGCAAAACTGTCCGTTTGATCTGTAATTCCACTTTGTAATCTTGCACCAAGCCTATATGTAGCCTTGTCAGCCAGCAAGCAGAAACCTTGCATACTGCCTTGTTCTTCCCACGCCTTTTCTCCGACAGTTCTCTAGCAGCATACAACAAGGTCTCTACCAGCATGCAAATGGTTAGCATGGAGAAAGATGACTCTTAACCCTCAGGACCTGGCCATCTCCACCTGTAAAGACTTGCGTAACTCTAAAATTAAAACATGCAAATAAAAAAGTGACAGAAAAACTGCATAATCCATGTATAATGAAAATTCGTAAATACCGGTAGTTCATGGTGGTGAAAATAAAGTGCAAATCACAACAGTTTTTTAAGAGTGCATTCAGCATGGATAAATGTGATTACTCCGTGAATGGATCACCCAGATGTGCTGCCACTGAAAAATGAACAAAATACCTCCTTACCAGAAACACTGGACTCTAGATCAGTGATGGCGAACCTTTTTGAACCCGAGTGCCCAAACCGCAACGCAAAACCAACTTATTTCTTTCAAAGTGCCAACACAGAATTAAACCTGTCAGCTTTGAATGAGCCCTAAGGGACCAAAAAGAATGCAGAATGCACTGTGCAACATACACTGACCTACCTGACCATTGCATTCACCTACATGACACATGAACTACACATGAACTCACCTTCATGACACATGAACTCACCTACATGACACATGAACTACACATGCACTCACCTACATGACACATGAACTACACATGCACTCACCTACATGACACATGAACTACACATGCACTCACCTACATGACACATGAACTACACATGCACTCACCTACATGACACATGAACTACACATGCACTCACCTACATGACACATGAACTACACATGCACTCACCTACATGACACATGAACTACACATGCACTCACCTACATGACACATGAACTCACCTACATGACACATGAACTACACATGAACTCACCTACATGACACATGAACTACACATGCACTCACCTACATGACACATGAACTCACCTACATGACACATGAACTACACATGAACTCACCTACATGACACATGAACTCACCTACATGACACATGAACTCACCTACATGACACATGAACTACACATGAACTCACCTACATGACACATGAACTACACATGAACTCACCTACATGACACATGAACTCACCTACATGACACATGAACTACACATGCACTCACCTACATGACACATGAACTACACATGAACTCACCTACACGACACATGAACTACACGACACATGAACTACACGACACATGAACTACACGACACATGAACTACACGACACATGAACTACACATGCACTCACCTACATGACACATGAACTCACCTACATGACACATGAACTACACATGAACTCACCTACATGACACATGAACTACACATGCACTCACCTACATGACACATGAACTACACATGAACTCACCTACATGACACATGAACTACACATGAACTCACCTACATGACACATGAACTACACATGAACTCACCTACATGACACATGAACTACACATGAACTCACCTACATGACACATGAACTACACATGAACTCACCTACATGACACATGAACTACACATGAACTCACCTACATGACACATGAACTACACATGAACTCACCTACATGACACATGAACTCACCTACATGACACATGAACTACACATGAACTCACCTACATGACACATGAACTACACATGAACTCACCTACATGACACATGAACTCACCTACATGACACATGAACTACACATGAACTCACCTACATGACACATGAACTACACATGAACTCACCTACATGACACATGAACTACACATGAACTCACCTACATGACACATGCACTCACCTACCTGACCATTACACTCACCTACTGTACATGACACATGCTTCCTGCACTACTAACATGCCCCCACACAGTACAATGTAAATCGGAGGATCCACCCTCCTCCTTACCTTTCTATTGCCTCATCGTCCAGCTCTCCCCAGACAGCATTGAAGGAATCCCCGACATCCAGCCATTCCTTGATATCCCCGCCGCCTGGATGCCAGCTAGCAGCCATTGCACCTCTCCCCATTGAAAATCAGCTCCCAGCACCGCCCCTCCCCCTTCTCTTTTTCACAGGCTGCACTAGGACAGACTGAACCAAAGTCGTCCTGGAGCAGGGGGAGCTGAAATAGGGTACCCGCAGAAAGGAATCCCTGAATGCCTTACCAGAAGTGTAGGGGTCCGCGGGAGGCAATAAGCTGCTGAACAGAGTCTGGATGGTGGAGAAAGAAGAATTTTACACTTAAATGACACACAAGGAATAAGATGACTGGCTGTCCACTCCCCTGCCGATGTCACTAGCAATGAAGCAAGGAAGAGAGCTGGCTCCTCCCTGCCTGCAATGTCAGTGCAAGTGACTGCCTGGCTGGGGGATTCCCCTGGCGTGCCGACAGGGAGGGCTTGACGTGCCAGCTGTGGCACGCGTGCCATAGGTTCGCCATCACTGCTCTAGATTATAAGAGTCAGAAACGCTTGATAAACCCAAAGACAGGAAATCCAAATTCTGTTACTTGCATTAATGGGGAATAGTGGCAAGGCTCATGGTATAGGACAGTGGTCATCAACCCTGTCCTCAGGGCTCACTAACGGGCCAGGTTTGCAAGATAACTGAAATACATCACAGGTGATATCATTTGCTGCTCAGTGATTGCAGTATTCTAGTCTGCATCTCCCCAAGGTAATACATAAAACCTGGCCTATTAGTGTGCCCTGAGGACAGGGTTGATGACCACTGGTATAGGATGTTGCATCATAGTAGACATGGAGAATGAAGGGAGAATGACCCACATAGTTTAAACTGCATCAACATGAATTAAAATGCAAAGAATGCTTGGGTTTATCTAGCGTTTCTGACTCTTATATAGTTGAGAGTCCAGTGTTCCCGGTAAGGCTTCATGCACACGAGACGCAGATGCAAACGCTGCTGGACACATGTTGAAACCGGCGTTTAGAAACGCGCGTTTTGCCGCGATTTTTACCGCGATTTAGCGGCGTTTTACCGCGTTTGCGTCTAGAAGCGTTTAGTTAAGCTAACATCATAGACCCTCCCCAGCTCAAAAAAACAGTATTAACTATTTCAGCAATTTTGTGAGACCAGAGTGAGTAGCAGCAGCTGTGAGAGCTGCAGTGTACTTGTATTTAGCGTGTCACTTGCCACAGCACCTGCCACAAGTTGTGGATTGTCCACTTGCCACGTCATCTGCCACAAGTTGTGGATTGTCCAACTGCCACATCGCCTGCCACAAGTTGTGGATTGTCCACTTGCCACGTGACTTGCCACATCACCTGCCACGTCACTTGCCACGTCACCTGCCACAAGTTTTGGATTGTCCACTTGCCACGTCACTTGCCACGTCACTTGCCACAAGTTGGGGATTGTCCACTTGCCACATCACCTGCCACGTCACCTGCCACAAGTTGTGGATTGTCCACTTGCCACGTCACTTGCCACATCACCTGCCACGTCACTTGCCACGAGATGTGGATTGTCCACTTTCCACGTCATCTGCCATGCCACCTGCCACAAGCTGTGGATTGTCCACTTGCCACGTCACCAGCCACATCACCTGCCACAAGTTGTGGATTGTCCACTTGCCACGTCACTTGCCACATCACCTGCCACGTCACTTGCCACGTCACCTGCCACAAGTTGTGGATTGTCCACTTGCCACGTCACCTGCCACGTCACCTGCCACAAGTTGTGGATTGTCCACTTGCCACGTCACTTGCCACATCACCTGCCACAAGTTGGGGATTGTCCACATCACCTGCCACGTCACTTGCCACATCACCTGCCACAAGTTGTGGATTGTCCACTTGCCACGTCACTTGCCACATCACCTGCCACGTCACTTGCCACAAGATGTGGATTGTCCAATTTCCATGTCACCTGCCATGCCACCTGCCACAAGTTGTGGATTGTCCACTTGCCACGTCACCAGCCACATCACCTGCCACAAGTTGTGGATTTCCACTTGCCACGTGACTTGCCACATCACCTGCCACATCACTTGCCACGTCACCTGCCACGTCACCTGCCACAAGTTGTGGATTGTCCACTTGCCACGTCACTTGCCACATCACCTGCCACGTCACTTGCCACGAGATGTGGATTGTCCACTTTCCACGTCATCTGCCATGCCACCTGCCACCAGCTGTGGATTGTCCACTTGCCACGTCACCAGCCACATCACCTGCCACAAGTTGTGGATTGTCCACTTGCCACGTCACTTGCCACATCACCTGCCACGTCACTTGCCACATCACCTGCCACAAGTTGTGGATTGTCTACTTGCCACGTCACTTGCCACATCACCTGCCATGTCACTTGCCACAAGATGTGGATTGTCCACTTTCCACGTCACCTGCCATGCCACCTGCCACAAGTTGTGGATTGTCCACTTGCCACGTCACCAGCCACATCACCTGCCACAAGTTGTGGATTGTCCACTTGCCACGTCACCAGCCACATCACCTGCCACAAGTTGTGGATTGTCCACTTGCCACACCACTTTCCACGTCACCTGCCACGTCACCTGCCACAAGATGTGGATTGTCCACTTGCCACGTCACCAGCCACATCACCTGCCACAAGTTGTGGATTGTCCACTTGCCACATCACTTTCCACGTCACCTGCCACAAGTTGTGGATTGTCCACTTGCCACGTCCCTTGCCACGTCCCCTGCCACGTCACTTGCCACATCACCTGCCACGTCACTTGCCACAAGATGTGGATTGTCCACTTTCCACGTCACCTGCCATGCCACCTGCCACAAGTTGTGGATTGTCCACTTGCCACGTCACCAGCCACATCACCTGCCACAAGTTGTGGATTGTCCACTTGCCACACCACTTTCCACGTCACCTGCCACGTCACCTGCCACGTCACCTGCCACAAGATGTGGATTGTCCACTTGCCACGTCACCAGCCACATCACCTGCCACAAGTTGTGGATTGTCCACTTGCCACATCACTTTCCACGTCACCTGCCACGTCACCTGCCACAAGTTGTGGATTGTCCACTTGCCACATCCCTTGCCACGTCCCCTGCCACGTCACCTGCCACAAGTGGATTGTCCACTTGCCACATCACTTGCCACATCACCTGCCACAAGTTGTGGATTGTCCACTTGCCACGTCACTTGCCACATCCCCTGCCACAAGTGGATTGTCCACTTGCCACGTCACTTGCCACGTCCCCTGCCACAAGTGGATTGTCCACTTGCCACGTCACTTGCCACGTCACCTGCCACAAGTGGATTGTCCACTTGCCACGTCACATGCCAGTCACCTGCCACAAGTTGTTGATTTTCCACTTGCCACGTCACCTGCCAGGTCACTTGCCGCGTCACCTGCCAGGTCACTTGCCACGTCACCTGCCACAAGTTGTGGATTGTCCACTTTCCATGTCACTTGCCACTTCACCTGCCACGTCACTTGCCACAAGTTGTGGATTGTCCACTTGCCACATCACTTGCCACCTGCCATGTCACTTGCCACAAGTTGTGGATTGTCCACTTGCCACATCACTTGCCACCTGCCATGTCACTTGCCACAAGTTGTGGATTGTCCACTTGCCACATCACTTGCCACCTGCCATGTCACTTGCCACAAGTTGTGGATTGTCCACTTGCAATTGCAATTGTTTAAAATATTTTTCTAATGGTTTTTCATCATTTGCAATCATTTTTGAGATTTTTAATGTAAAAAAAAAGGTCACCTTTAAAAACGCATATAAACGCAAACGCGGCTAAACGCGGTAGCAGCGTTTTGCCGCGTTTTGCGTCTGAATCGTGGAAATTTTTGCTTCTGAACGCATTTTTTTGCTTCTGGAAAAACGAGATTAAATGCAACTGCATAAAAACTGAAAAAAACGAGACTGTGTGCATGGACACATAGGATAACATTGAATGAGTTCAGCGGCAGTTGAAAAAACTGTCCAACTGCATCTGAACGCGCGCTTAACTGCGTCTCGTGTGCATGAGGCCTAAGGAGGCATTTTGTTAATTTTTCTGTGGCGATACATCTGGGTGATCCACTCACAGCATATTCACATTTATCCATGCTGGATGCACTTTTAAAGAACTATTGTGATTTGCGCTTTATTTTTACCATCATGGACTATTTATGACCTTTCATTGTACATTGATTATGCATTTTTTTCTGTCACTTTTTATTTACATGTTTTAATAATCACTGCAGCAACCCTATGCTTATATTTACTGTCCACAATCCATTATATTGTGTTGTTGCCATCAGCTTTTCTGGTCTTACCTGGGCAAAAGAATTGGTGGCTTACCTTACCTCCAAAATTGACTTGCTCTCTGCAGACATCAGCTTCATCAGACATGATCCTGACAAATTCAGGGCCAAAATGACATGAAGCTGAGAGCTGTATATCCTGAATGGAGAACACAATCCCTAATGACTCCATGGAGCTTCACATCCTGCAAAGGTAAACCAGAGCCTTGCAATAATAGGAGAGTTGTGGGCCTGCTGGACCAGGCAGCAGGTAGTTGTGTTGCGTTATATGCTAAAGCCTCAGTACTATGTCTATAGGTCTCACAATCCTTTCACCAACTTTTGTGATGGAAAAGGTGTAGTTCTCACCACACCACCAGTGGCTGGGGCACTTCTCAGTCCCTTCCCAAAATTCTAAATTGTATTTCTAATAATCCTTTTAAATTTGAGATCACAATGATCCTCCCCAATGCCCAGAAACACCCCACATTAACTTTTAAAAATGTTCAGATTCTTAAAGGAGATAAGACCTAGTTCTTAGCCCTTGTACACTTGGTCAAACATTCCAACGGAAAATGTCCGATCGGACCGTGTTGTCGGATAATCCGACTGTGTGTGGGCTCCATCGGACTGTTTCCGTCTGAATATCCGACTGACAAAGTTTGAGAGCTTGGCTATAAAATTTTCCGACAAAATGATCCGATGCACGTCAGTTCCGATCGTGTGTAGCCTAGTCCAACGGACAAGGTGCCACGCATGCTCAGAATAAATTTTGACACGGAAGCGCTCGGTCAGGTAAAACTACCGCTCGTAATCGATATAGCACATTCGTCACGCTGCAATGTTAAAGATTCTTTAATGCAGCGCATTCTCTTTTTTCTTTACAATGCTACAAGAATGAAGTTGTTTTGCTGCTCATATTCACACACACTTCTCCAAAACTTATTTCTTTATTCTTTTTCCTCATTTCATGAATATAATATTTTAATTCATCACATCTCCCAAATAATTTTTTTGTTTTTAAATTTTGTGTTGGTTTTTTAAATCGAGATCTCCTTTTTTGACAGTTTACTCATCTTCGGAATTTTTTTGGTGTGTCAACCACAACACCATTATTATCTTTTTATTTTATTGTTTTCTTTTTTAATCTAGAGGAGGTTGTTTGGTGTTGGTGCCCCTTGTTATTAATTTGACTTTGTATTTTTGAAATGTACTTGCCTACTCACAAATAAACTGTCCTTTTTGAAGTAAAACACATAGGCAAGTATTTCTTGAAACAAAAAAACCTTTATTTAGGTGTCAGTAACAAATAGGGAGGCAGCTCTGGAGAAACTGGGGAGATTAGCGAAGCCTTTGGCCCCCAGGGCACACATCAACAATTTAAACGCAAAAATTGGTGGCCTGAGGAGTACATATTTGAGGGAGAGCAGTCTGGTCCTGAAATCCAAGAAACCCGGAACAGCAGCAGATAACATCTATGTTCCCAGGCTGTGGTCCTACAAGAGGCTGCATCTTCTGTCAGACCAGACTGAACTCAGGCCATAACTCTCTGGTCTTCCTTCCACGCTTCCTTCCAGGCTGTGGCTGAGGTGCTGGAGATGTGGCAGAAGGAGGAGGAGGAGGAAGAGCATGGTCCAAATCACACAAGTGTGGTGTTTGTGTAATTTGCCCCAACAACCCCTTGTTGAGGGTGTGGATAATGAGCTCCTCACACAAGAGGTGTTGCCCCTCCTCCATTTGCTGGAGTTTTCAGGCAGCAAAGGTGGCAAAGGCCTCTTGATATGTGGGGGTGGCTTTGAGGGCCGCTGAAGCCTCCCCAATGAGCTTCAGAGTCGACTCCTCCACATCCCCCCCCCTTTCTGGCCCTTTTGGGTGTAAGGCGGAGGGGAGGGACTGAGTCAGGCTCCTACGCCTGCCCACCTCTTGGCTGCCGCTTACCTCTGCCTCCTCCTGGCTCCTGCTTTCCACAGCCACCTCCTGGCTGCTGCATTCCACACCCTCCTCCTGGCTGAGGTCTTCCTGTGTATGAAAAAGGGACTTAGTTTTTGGTTCATCAAACACACACACAATTTTCAGCTCAAGACTGTTACAAATTGTTAACAAATAAAAAAGACTTTCATTCTGAGCCCAGCATTTTTCATTCTTGGTCACAAATGTTTTAGCCACTACTGTCTATTGATATGTGAAACACTTTCTAAAATCAGCAATTAGTGAGCAACAATCAAGTTAACATCATTCATTTTTACTCCCAAAATATATAGAACAATACTATACCTGGCTCAAGCTGGGCTCCTCCAGTTCTTCCTGTCTGGAAGGCCCAGGTTGGGTGTTGGAAGACTCAGCAGGGGTGGAATGAAGCGTGGAAGGAAGGGTAGAGAGGGATTCCCTAACATCAGCCTGGTCTGACAGAAAATGCATCCTCTCATAGTACCACAGCTTGGGGACATAAATTTCATCTGTTGCTGCTTCAGTTTGCATGGACTTCAGCATGGTGATGTCTGCCCTGGGGACCACCGGCTTCACAAACTCCAGCAGTTTCTCCATCGCTGCCTGCCTCTTTAATTTGAACTTTGGTCGTTAAATACATCCATATTCTCTGCAAAACACAACACAAGTCAAACCCTAATGTCAGGCTAAACTCTCCTAAATCTTGTCCCAATACAGGCCTCAATCTAGAAGCAGTATAGGCTAGTGATGTACCAAGTTAAAAATTGTACCTTCATTTGCACGATCGGCACGTCAGCTTCTCCCTCTGCTCACAGATCGTATGTACGGCACATGCGCATTGCGTTTTATATACAGTGCACATACATGAAACTACTCCCGCCCCTGATGTTCTTTCTAGACTATTCCCCGCCCCTTCTCTTTTGGTGCAGTGGGGAGAGCACATGGTGGAGACACAGCAGGGGCATGCTAATTCCGCTAACGAGGAGGAGGACGAGGAAAGCCCGGAGCCTGAAACGTCCCGATCCTGGAGGAGAAGATTTAAGGCCTCAAATATGTCTTTTGTTGAGATGTTGGAGATGGTGGACATATTGAAGAGGAACGAATATGATGGGAAGTATGGACCTTACCCAAACCCAAATATCAGAAAGGTCAAGATCATGACTAAAGTTGTGAAGAGTCTTCAGAAGAATTTTGGGGTATGACGATCCAAGGATCAACTAAGAAAACGCTGGTCAGACCTGAAACTGAGGGAGCACGAACAGTACAGAAGGCTCAAGCGAGTTCTTCAAAAAAGTAAGTAGTTGTCGTGTGTTATTATTATTATTATTATTGCTTGCATACTGCTCCATGGGCTTTGATTTAATGTTGTACAGTTTAAAATGGCCATTTTCATGTTTGTGGGTTCAATCGTTCGTAATAAACATTGTTCGTTAGCCCACTCCAAAAATTATGTTTTGCCAACTTGCACTTGACTACATTTGTTCACACAACAGGTAAGTATTCCAGCTTTAGAAAGTGTCAAAAATAATGTTTTCACCTTTTGGACTCTACCAAAAAACACAATTGTACGACATTTCCAAGCAATGTTTCATATTCCTATTTCTGCCCTCAAATATCTGTGTGCTAAGTATTCCTTTTTTACATTCTCATAGGGGAGAGAAGACTTGGGACGTCTGAGGACACCAGGGACCCCACACCTCCCAAAGAAGGGGAAATGCCAAAAGCACAAGCAGAGGAGGAGGAAGGAGAGATTGGCGAAATTGGCACCACAGCAGGTGAGTGTCGGAGACCACAGCTTCAGGTAAGCTAATCAACGTATGCCTGTATATTTATAATACATGGTGTGTTTTTTTTTTTTTTTTGGTTTCTTTAGGTAATGTGGATGTTGTCTCCCATCATGCGGGATCAGTGTACGTGTTTTGTGGGTGCAACCCCTTCCTTGCTACTAAAGTGGCTGAAATGAAGATGTTGCACCCCCAAAACACGTACATTGATACCCCATGATGGCAGATAGCACATGTTGACATTAGGCATGGGATCAGGAGGAAACTGGCCACTTTATGATTCTCAATTTGTGTGCATCTTCCAAATTTTGGCTTTTCCAGGGGTGACACCCCATCTGATGAAGGCAATATCAGCACAATATCAGCACAGTTTGTACATACTCATGTCTGATATTGTCTTCACTTTTCAAAGTTGAACTTTGTAAGTTCCTGTGTTCTGTATGTTATGCTTTGATACATGCTTGTTTACACAAAAACGCCAAGTTAGAAAAATGTTACCCAAAATAATGTTTTATATACACCAAATATGTTGGTTTGTTGTAAAACCCTTTTCAAAATGCACATGTGAATGTGCTTTGAGTAAAAAGTTCAATTGTCAACAATGTGTGGCTTCCTTTTTCAATGTGCAAAAGCAGTATTTGTAGTAAAGTTGTTGTTTTCTGTGGCAATGGGTGGTATTTACTAAAGGCAAATCCACTTTGCACTCCAAGTGCAGTTTCAGGTGCACTTTTGCAGTGCACTTGTAGGGCCTTTAGTAAATAACACCCACAGTGATGTTAAAATTTCCCCAATCATGCCATTTTCATGACCCCACATATTTCTGCCATGGTGCTGAAAATGTGCAATATTTTTGTCAGTAATGCACTACATACATTATCAACAAAAACAAGGTGTGTGTGTGTAGCAGACCCACAACATAATAAGATTATCTGAAGAAGAGACTGTCACCTCATCTTGCTCTGAACTTGGGTTTGCACTGTTGTAGAAAAAGGCCCAAAAAAAACACAAAAAAACCTAGGAGACACCTAAAACAAAGCCAAGCAGTAAATGAAAACAAAGATTATTGGAGTTTCAAAGAAAAATGTATTTAAAAAATGCCTCTCAGACATTGTCTGGCATATCAATGGCCCCCCTACCCACAAAGTACTCCACATATCTGGATCTGACCTCACAGGCTCTTTGGGGGGGCAAGCCATGACGAGCAGCTTCAAGGGCCGTGAGGTTCACATTTTCCGTCAAGTCTGCATCAGGGCCAAATGAGGCCACATAGTTTACTGAATGTTTTTTCAAAAATTTGTGCAGAACGCAGCAGGCAAGCACAATATGATTTAGTTTATATTCCGCCACGTGTATTGGAGTAAAAAATGGGCAGAACTAGCTGGCCATTATCCTGAAAGTGTTCTCCACTACTCTTCTGGCTCTGGCCAGCCGCACCTTAAAGATCCTCTGATCCGGGTTGAGGGTCCTCATCGGGAAAGGCTGCATCAGATGATTTGCCAGAGCAAACGCCTCATCCGCGACGAAAACGAAGGTCCTTCTACATTCTCCTCTGGAGGTGGCAAGCCCAGACTGCCACTCTGGAGATGCCAGTAGAACTCCATCCGCATGAACACTCCACCATCCGACATACGGCCATTTTTCCCCACATCCACATACAGGAAGTCATACGTCGCCGACACTACCGCCAACATCAAGATACTATTATACCCCTTGTAATTATAATAGTAGGACCCCGAGTTGTGGGGGTGGGATGATGTGGACGTGTTTCCCATCAATTGCACCTCCGCAATTGGGAAAGTCCCAATGGCTGGCAAAGTGGGAGGCTACAGTCTGCCATTCCTGTGGCGTTGAAGGAAACTGTGGAGTCAAACAGGAAAAAAAAATTAGTCCTTTTGCACATCAACATTGCAAGCAGATTAGACACAAACATTTTTAGCCAAGATCAGTATAACATTTTTGGAAATGAGTATTTAAAGCCAAAAGTATAAGGTCCCCTTATCAGATTCCTCACCCCCCCCCCCCCCATCTGATGGCCCATTGCAAAAAATGAGGGAGGGGATGTTTTGGACAGGTAACCCTCTCCACTTCATTGAAAGCTGAATGCATAAATAATGTGTGATACTTTGGCCAGCCCCTCCTTACTTACACTATTGGCAGCCCACCGGACAGGTAAGAAGTGTCCTAATACAAAAAAAAGGAACAAATGGAAGCACATTTTGACATTCTGCTATTACCTATCAAGATAATAATAGGAGAAAAAAAAAAGCTTTAAACAGTATAATTTGAAAGTATTGAGGCAGGCCCTTGCACTACATGCTTTGGTGAATTCATCCATAAATCGGACCAGAAGAAGGTAGGTATAGTGTGTACTGGGTTTGGCAAAGTTAGCAGATAGAGGATTGCTATCAGCTGACCTAGCAGTTGGGGGGAGGGGGTTTTCTAATGAGTTTGGCCCACCAAAAAAAAAAAAACTGGCACTCTGCATGAATTTAAGCACACACATAACATTTGTACTCATTTTAGGGGGTGTTTAGGGGAAAGCAATACAATGGAGCTGACAAAATACATTGCTAAGTGACTAGGCTATAGGTTTATGGTCCCAGAAGAGCATGCTGGGGAAGTTAGTGAAGGCAAATATGCATGAAGGACAAAAAAGGAACTTGAAAAGCTTCCAGCATGCATGAGGACAAAGGGGCACCGCATATCAATTACAGCATATTGCAATCATGGTAATTAGGGAATGAGGAAAGAAATCCAATACATTAGCAAACATTAAATACATAGCCGCCCCCCATACTTTGTAATAAGCTACATACCGAAACGTACAGGATGGGTTCGTATGCTGCCATGGTTTGGCGCCAGGAAAGGAAGATTACGGTAAATATTTCATACAATTTTCAGTTTTCCTGATGACAACATGGCAGCATACTAGTGATAAAAAAATGGCTAACGGGGTAGGTTCTACTTGCCAAACCAATCTTCTAATTATGATGAGAGAGAGGACTGAATAGCCCTTCCTACAAAGTCCCCTGGTGACAAGACACCTGGGTCTACTCTGTAAAGTTTGAGTAGGTATGCTGGGATGACCATGATACCTCTCTACAGATGGACACTATAGATGCTATCAAATGTGCTGCCTATGAGGCTGCAAACCACTCTGGTAGAGTAGTACGCCCCCTGCCGCTGACGGAGGCTCGTGACCCCTTGTCCTATATGCACAACCAAGCTTGCTAGGCAGTAACCTCTTTTCCTTGATGATTTCCAGCTGGAATGACAAAAGGTTTATTAGATAACCAGAAAGGAGCAATTATGGACAGGTACTTTCTTTAAAATTCTGAAAATGACCAGTTTGTGTGTCTTTTCTGTGTGATGTTCTAGAAAGTTCATCAATGTCCAGATGTCTTGTAAATAGAGGGCTGTGGTAGATCCTGTTTCCTCCCTTGTGCTAAGAATTCTAGTTGAAACTTGCGCAGGTGCCCATGTGCCCAAGGAATCATGGGTATGCATGATGACGTTGTGCCCAGGTGACTGAGGCCCTGAGAAGCCATCAAAGAAGCGGAAGTATCTGTCCTCAGAATTCTGTTCCTGACTGTCACCACTCTCTGATGGTTAAATAAATAAATAAATAAAGTCGCGCTATGGAAAAACCAAAACAAAACTAGATCTCCAATGTGATAGACATATAAAAAAGGTAAATAAATAAAAAGTGAAGAAAGTGTACTGGGTTAGAGCTGCCTGTGCCTGAAGCCCTCACTTCCTTAATAGGGAGGAAAGGGAAATGAAAAGTGTAGAATAAAAAGGTTATGGCGCTAAACCCTATCAGTGATGTGATAAGTTAACCTATCAAAACCTGGTGTTTAATTTTTTATATAAAAAGAAAAAACTGTTGGCAGTAGCGTGCAAAGATTTCCTAAAATAATTTTATCCTAATTAAAAGATGTGTGTGATCAATGTGGAATCAACATACGTGTTCCATCATTACTTAATATCCACTTTGATTATAATTATCTTATACGTATCAGCCTACTATGGGTGGATACTAAAAACATGTAAACATTCATTTAGGTATGCAACATGGTGAAAATGTTGTTTGTATTCAACAATGTGCTAGTTCAGAACAGACTGTGCAAACATGTGCAAAATATGTGCAAAAAACAACTAAGGATCAGAACAACCAGGGTTCAGAAATATATTCAACCAATAATCGCATGAAGACGCAAAATATGTGCAAAAAAAGCAACTAAGGATCAGAACAACCAGGGATCAGAAATATATTCAACCAATAATCGCATGAAGACGCATCTATGTCCAATGTAAGTCCAAAATTAATGTTTGGCTTAATGATACTGCCTCTTCAGATTATTGTTGTAATTGATGCATAAAGTCAATAGGGAATATTTGATTCACTCGTGCAAATAGTGCGGGTTTTCAATTAGAGAACTTCATCCCCGGTGCGCCACTCAGTGCTATAGTATGTGAATGCTCTCACCAGAGTTAATGCCCCTTATGGGGCTGGATGGACCTTCACAATGTAAGCCACTGTGCCGCTCTCTGGCTGCTGCTGGTGCGCTGGGTGAAGCTTCGTTATTCCGTCCGTATGGTATCCAACGTTAATTATATATGAGGAAAGACATATCCATAGTGTAATACATTCTTAACCAGATCGTTCATTTATTAGTATTAAAAACTACTCACATTTGACATTAAAAGCATATGCGTATGGAAAAACTCAGCCGTTCGTCTCAAACGAGTGCACACAACGTAGCCACGCCCTACGCGTTTCGTCACTACGACGTCCTCTGGAGCGGCCATGTTGGTGCACCTTACTGCTTAAATAGGGTGCAGTGCTCCACTACGCCTGCGCTGGACTGACAGCGCCATTTTGGGTGTGGGATGCCCTTACTCTGCTAGGGATAAACACAGATACTTCCCCTTCGTCTATAACGCCCTTAGGGAAGGCAGATTAAATTAGCCTTGGAGCACTGCAGCCTACCTATATACCTTTGAAAACCATACCCAATTTAAATGACATCCCTTAGTATTTTCCCATTATGTTATTTTTAAACCGAAAATCTATTCAGGGAGGAATATATATAATTGCTTCTGTCTGGGGGATATTGAATAGGTAACTCCCAGGTAAATTCGGACAGAAGAGAAAAAAGATATATTAAATTATATAAAAATAGCAATAAAAATACAATAAATAAATATATGTATAAAAAATACATATATGCATATATATAAAAAAATTCACATGTATATAAAAAAAATTCATACATATATAAAAAAGGGGGTACATATTAATAACATCCTATTGTTTAATTAATACTGAAGAAAGACGCATGAAGATTCATAAAAATTATGTAACATTATTTAAAAGAGGTTTTTTATATGCTAATATATGAATTAGAAGAATATAGAAGAGGAGATTATTCTAGGGGAAAGTTTTTTTTTTTTTTTTTTTTTTTTCCGGGAAAATTATTTTAAATTTATGTATATGTAGAGGTACAGGGAAGGTCTATTTAGAGTTGTCCTATAGGTGATTGTAGTGCTTGTGACTGTATGTTTGGTTCCAACAGGGGGACCTTTAGATTATTATTACTCCCCAATTGAGGGTAAAACTATTTTTTGTTTGGTCGTGCTGGAAAAAGAAAAAATTATTTTAAATCAAAGAATATGTTCTAACCTACAAAAAATTAAATGTAAATAGAAAGTGTATAAAGGGACGTTCATATACCTAAAGTGTCTGATAGTCAAGTCTTGTTATAATTCCGACACATCTAATGTATTTTGAATGAATAACATTCGACCCGAACCCAAAAGTTTAGGCCATGAAACTCATGAATTGTCTTGTGTTGGGGCATGTAGGCTACTAATTTATGTGGCCAGGTCTTGTTGGAATCCTGACACATGATGTGTTTGTATGGATAACATTCGACTTTGACCACAGAATATTCGACCAACATTAAGCTAATGGATTTATCCAATGTTGAGGCAAGCAACTAGCTATTAAAAATTAGTTAAGAAGCAATTGAGGTCTAAGTCTATATTCATTCCCCTTGGCTGGAGGGTGTCTAAATTAAAAATCCATTTCGTTTCATTCCTGGATATTTTGATCGTTTTGTCTTCCCCTCTCCAGTGGCCTCTTATTTTGTCTATTCCGTAGAAAATCATTTGTCCAGGGTCCCGATTGTGGAAATCCCTGAAGTGTTTAGAAACACTATGTTTCTGGAAGCCTTTTTTGATATTTGCAATATGTTCCCTTATCCTGACTCTTAACTCCCTAGTGGTTCTTCCCACATATTGTTTGTGGCAAGGACACTCAATGACGTAAGTGACGTGGGAGCTATTACAAGTGATCAATTCTTTGATTTTATATTCTTTTCCATTAGAGGTGGATTTAAAAGTGGTTTTCTTTTTTTCGGTCTTTTTACTATTTCTGCAAGGGAGGCAGTTTCCGCATTTATAGAATCCTTTTAGGGTCTCAGAGATTCTTATTTGTTTTGGTGGGTCCACCACATTTTTTACTAATTTATTTCGGAGTGTTGGAGCCCTCCTGTAGATGAACCGTGGTTTGTTCGGCAACATGGCCTGGAGTGAGCTGTCTGCTTGTAGAATCGGCCAGTGTTTTTTGATGATACGCTCCACATATTTGTGTTGCCTATTGTACCCTGTAAGGAACGCGATGGAGGTTTTGTTTTGATTTTGCTTTCTTGCCTTCTAGTAATTTTTTCCTATCCATATGTTTTACTTCATTTTTTAATTTTCGGAGATTTTCTTCCTTATATCCTTTCTTCCTAAACCTTTCGATGACGATTTCCGCCTGCTTGTCAAAGTCGTCGATTTTACTGCAGTTCCTATACAATCGTAAAAGCTGGCCCTTGGGTATATTCCCTAGCCACCTAGAATGGTGGCAGCTATTTGTGGGAATGTACCCATTGCGATCTGGGGTCTTGAAGAAGGTACGGGTGCCAAGATTTCATTCATGTTTGTAAATTTGGAGGTCCAGGTAATCTACACTCTGGGTGTTAAACTTTCCTGTAAATTTAATGTGGTATATATTGTTATTAATTTCTCCAAAGAAGTCTTGCAGTTGTTCTACCGTGCCTCCCCATACCAATACAATATCGTCTATATATCAACGGTAAAATTTTAAATTTTGCCTATGCACTCCATAGATTTGTTCTTCCTCCCATCGGTTCAAAAACAAGTTCGCCACACTTGGAGCGTACTTTGCCCCCATTGCTACGCCTTTCGTCTGTGTGTAGAAAGTTCCATTGTACCAGAAATAGTTCGAAGTCATTGCCATCCTTCAATGATATATTTTATCTGCTCCTGTTTTAAATCCGATAGTCGTTGCAGTGCCCACTCGACACTGCTGATGCCATCCTCTTGTTTAATGTTTGTATATAACGATTCTACGTCTATCGTCACCAGTATGTCACTTTCATTGATGGGGAGGCTCCAAGGCTAATTTAATCTGCCTTCCCTAAGGGCGTTATAGATGAAGGGGAAGTATCTGTGTTTATCCCTAGCAGAGTAAGGGCATCCCACACCCAAAATGGCGCTGTCAGTTCAGCGCAGGCGTAGTGGAGCACTGCACCCTATTTAAGCAGTAAGGTGCACCAACATGGCCGCTCCAGAGGACGTCGTAGTGACGAAACGCGTAGGGCGTGGCCACGTTGTGTGCACTCGTTTGAGACGAACGGCTGAGTTTTTCCATACGCATATGCTTTTAATGTCAAATGTGAGTAGTTTTTAATACTAATAAACGAACGATCTGGTTAAGAATGTATTACACTATGGATATGTCTTTCCTCATATATAATTAACGTTGGATACCATACGGACGGAATAACGAAGCTTCACCCAGCGCACCAGCAGCAGCCAGAGAGCGGCACAGTGGCTTACATTGTGAAGGTCCATCCAGCCCCATAAGGGGCATTAACTCTGGTGAGAGCATTCACATACTATAGCACTGAGTGGCGCACCGGGGATGAAGTTCTCTAATTGAAAACCCGCACTATTTGCACGAGTGAATCAAATATTCCCTATTGACTTTATGCATCAATTACAACAATAATCTGAAGAGGCAGTATCATTAAGCCAAACATTAATTTTGGACTTACATTGGACATAGATGCGTCTTCATGCGATTATTGGTTGAATATATTTCTGATCCCTGGTTGTTCTGATCCTTAGTTGCTTTTTTTGCACATATTTTGCGCCTTCATGCGATTATTGGTTGAATATATTTCTGATCCCTGGTTGTTCTGATCCTTAGTTGTTTTTTGCACATATTTTGCACATGTTTGCACAGTCTGTTCTGAACTAGCACATTGTTGAATACAAACAACATTTTCACCATGTTGCATACCTAAATGAATGTTTACATGTTTTTAGTATCCACCCATAGTAGGCTGATACGTATAAGATAACTTAATATCCACTTTGATTATAATTATGATGGAACACGTATGTTGATTCCACATTGATCACACACATCTTTTAATTAGGATAAAATTATTTTAGGAAATCTTTGCACGCTACTGCCAACAGTTTTTTCTTTTTATATAAAAAATTAAACACCAGGTTTTGATAGGTTAACTTATCACATCACTGATAGGGTTTAGCGCCATAACCTTTTTATTCTACACTCTCTGATGGTAGCCAAACAGAGGAACTAGCAGAGCACCCCCTGTACACTAACCATTGGGTTGGAGAAAGTTGGCTTGCTTTCCCTTTTTTTTTGGAAGTTGATAACCCAGCCATATCTCTGCAGGGTATAAGGACCTCTTGGTGCAACAGCAATTGTTCCAGTCCTCTGGATAGAAGAAGAATGACGTCCAGGTAGTGGCAAACCTGTTCTCTGAGTGGAGCTGACACGGCACTGAGACCCTTGAAAACATTCTCAGATATATTTATAAGCCACAAGGTAAGCTGTTAAAGTGGAGATGCGTAACCAATCGCCAAACTTACTTCTTTTTGGAGGGAAAAGGAAAGAAAAAAAAATTGGGATGTGAGGATAGGCATCCTGACAATCCAGCAGTAGCATCCAGTGGCGGCAACGACAGCGACAGAAGAACAGACAAATGCTAGTAAAAGAGCTAGCAGAAGATAGTGGAGGCCTGGCGGAAGAACCAAAGAGGGGGACAAGACCCCCGAAGAGCAGGACAAGACCCCGAAGTCGGGAGAAGACCCCCGGACGGCGGTGATGACGAAGAAGAAAGCCGGGCTTCTCCGCTAGTAAAAGAGCTAGCAGAAGATAGCGGAGGAGTCCAGCGAGAAGATCCCCCAAGACGGAAGAAGAGAAGACCACCGGAGCTGTCCAATAAATTAATTAAAAAAACTTGTGTTGTGCTTTTTTATTTACTTTTTTTCACCCCCTACCCCAAAGCACCCCCCATGTTGAGGGCACACGGCCTGGTCCGGCTCAGGAGGTACGGCCCTCGTCCCCACCTACTTTCCTGACCGGCCGGGCTGCGTGCTCGGATAAGGGTCTGATATGGACTTTGGGGGGACCCCCATGCTGTTTTTTCGGTGTAGGGCTTCCCCCTTTAAGTCCATACCAGGTGACGGGGCTAGTGACGTGTCAATCTCGCCGATGGAGGAGGCGACATTGACTTCCTTCACTAGTCCCGTCTACCTGGAGCAGCGTTCAAAACTAACAGACTTTTCTGTGTGGGCAAGTCTGTTAATTTCAAAAGTCCAGCGGATGACTAGCACACAGACGGGCAGATAGTCCAGCGGACAATTTTGAGTCAAAACTTCTTTCTAAGGCCGCGTACACACGGGCGGACTGTCTGTCCAACTTAGTCCGCTGAAACACATTTCAGCGGACAGTCCGCTCGTGTGTGGGCTTCAGCGGACTTTTTCAGCGGACAGTCTGGCGGACTAAGTCTTTCGGAATTTCCGTAATACAGTCCGTCCAACTTTGGTTTCAGCGGACAGTCTGCTCGTGAGTAGGCTAGTCGGACGGACTAAGTATGACGCATGCCCAGAAAGGATTTACAGGGCGGAAGCGCTCAGTCTTATAAAACTAGTGTTCGTATTGAAGCTAGCATATTCGTCATGCTGCTAATTTTGTGTTTTTTTAATATAGCCCATTCTTTTCTTCATAATGCAAGTAGCTTTGCTGCTTATATTCACACAGAGTTATCCCAAATGTTTTTATTCATCCTCATCCTATGATTAATATTCCAATTTTAGAAAAATATAAAAAAAAAATATATATATATAATTAAAAAATTTATAGAATTTATCTATTACTATATATTTTTGGAACTACTATTGTCAGTTTAAAATTATTTATTTATTTATTTATTTTTGTGGGGGGGGGGGGGGGGTGTTGAAACAAGATGGACTTGCATTTTTTTTGGCCAAGCAGGACTATGTAAGTAGATAGATAGATAGATAGATACCCAAACCAGCATTTTAGCTTACACATGATTGAATGTTCAAAATCAGCAGAGCTTCCCCTCATTTCAAATGTTAAGCCTCAAATTTACAGCGACTGCATTTCCAAGTGCACTTGCAGTGCTTTAAAAATTGCACTTGAAGTTAGCATATTTATATTAACTTGAACGTGTGTTTTGTAAATCACCCCCAGAGTCTTTTGACATGTACCTGCCTACTCACAAATAAACTGTGTTTTTTTTAAAGCCAAAATAACAAAAAAAAAACATACAATATTTTTGGAAATAATAAATATTTATTTTTCGTCAGAACAAAACTAAATCAAGAGGGAGGCAACACTGGAGACAATTTTGAAGTTTTGTGAAGCCTTTTGTCCCCCAGGCACACATCAAGTGAGTGGCCACCAAAATTCAGAACCTGTGTAACATGTAAATAGGGAGCACAACATGGTCCTAGAATCCCAAAGACCAGGAACAGCAGCAGATAAGATCTATGTCCCCAGACTGTGGTACTACAACAGCCTGCGTCTTCTGTCAGAGCAGACTGAAGCCAGGCAGTCACTTCCGACTCTTCCGTCTAGCCTTCCCTCCACGCTTCGCTGGAGGCTGTGCCTCTGGTGGTGGACTTGTGGTAGGAGGAGGAGGAGGAGGAGCAGTAGGGTCTGTGTTATACAGTCTGGTGGTCGGTGTTAGCTCATCCTTCAGCCCCCGTTGAATCGCATAAAAAAAAAAAATTGCTTCGCACAAGTTGCGCTGTGCCTTCTCCATTTATAGCAACTTGCTTGCCAAATATGTACCGTAGGCCTACTCAGGATTGGGGGGTTTGCTCAGCACTTGGGTGGCTTGGCGTATAAGTGCCAATGACTCCTCCTCTGTCCGTGTCATCCTCCTGGGCCTTTTCCTGGCTAGGCGGAGGGGAGGGACCTGACTTTCGGTCCGACTCCTGCTGGGCCCAGCTAGCTCCTGTGTGTGGCTGGTCCCGGCCTCCTCCTCCATACCACTGGTCCCGGCCTCCTCCTGGGTGAGCTCATCCTGTGTAAAAAACAAAGAAATCAATAAATAAAATATGTCTATATTTTGAAATCATCAATCACTAACAATTTTACAGTTCTCACTTGCAAATACATTTGTCTTGAAATACAAAAGGCTATCATTTTGACACCATCATTTTTCCATCAGTTCACCAAGATTTGAGCCACATTTGTGGAAACTACTGTATCCTTATATCTAATTTAATTTGTGGTGAAATCCTAGATTTGGAAGCAATTCAAACATTGAACTTTACATCATTAATATTTGAGCAATCCTAACTTTAGAAACTAAAATATACCTGGCTCCAGCTGGGCGCATCAACTTCGTCCAGCAAGGAAGGGTCTGGATCTTCCAGGAATGGCTCACCTGAGGTGGAGGGAAGGGTGGAGGGAAGGGTAGACGGAAGAGTGGAAAGTGACTGCCTGGCTTCTGACGTGTCATCCAGAAAATGCAGCCTGTCATAATACCACAACTTAGGTACGTAGATCTGATCTGGTGCTGCTCCTGATGTTTGGAAATCTAGGATCTTTTTGCGCTCCCGCCTATACACGTTACGCAGATTCTGAATTTTGGAGCTCACAAAGTCAATGTCTGCCTGGGGGAGTCGGGTTTTCACAAACGTCAACATTGTCCCCAGTGTCTTCCCCCGGCCAGGACGGCTGGAATATTGTGGGTGTTTGGAATCCCACAGGCTCCTGTGCGACTCTAATATATCGATAAATGTGGAGAGGAAGGCCTCCTCCTTAAAGGGGTCTGGGGTATACTTTTGCATTTTGATTTCTGAAAAACAAAACAAAACAAACAAAAAACAAAACAAAAAAATGTCAGACCAAATGCACACTATTTATATTGTGACAATGTAGGCGAGACCCACACTACACCCACACACACACTACCACACACACACTACCACACACACACTACCACACACACACTACCACACACACACTACCCCCCCACACACACACTACCACACACGCTACCCCCCACACACACACTACCCCCACACACCCACACTACCCCCACACACTACCCCTCACACACACACTACCCCCCCACACACACACTACCCCCCCCACACACACACACACACTACCCCCCCCCACATACACACACACTACCCCCACACACTACCCCCCCACACACACACTACCCCCCCCCACACACACACACTACCCCCCCATACACCCACACCCACACTACCACACAAAACACCAACCCCACTCAACCACCAACCCACATAAAAATCAATTAACCATCAACAAGGTGAAATCTCACTATATACATTCCTAACGCAGGCTTAAAATTAAAAAAAAATAAAAAGATAACCATCTTACCGTCGCGTGTAGCACTCGCTGCTGCCGTTCAGACAAACGTACGGCCTCGCGGTAACGCTTTATATACAGCGCATGCGTTCAAGCTCCGCCTGCGTCGCCCACGTTGCCTGCCCCTGACGTTCCGTGTGACCGTATTTCCCCGCCCCTTTTACCCTCGTTCCGCTGTGGGAGATTGATAGATGAAAATGGCGGACGGAATTTCAGTGAGCAGCGCGGAGGAAAGCCCTCAACCCCATGCTTCCGGAGCAAGGAAGAGATATAAGGCCACAAACATGGCCTTTGAAGAGATGGTGGAGATGGTGGATATATTGAGAAGGGAGGATTACGATGGGGAAAATGGCCCGTATCCCAAACCCAATATCCGCAAAAACTGCATCATGAATCCAGTTGTCGAAACTTTGCAAAGCAAATTTGGGGTCCGAAGAGGCAAGGATCAGCTCCGGAAACGATGGTCCGACATCAAATCCAGGGAGCCGGACCAATACCATCGAATCAAAAAGGCCCTGAAAAAAAGTGAGTAAACTCCGCATTTATCGTGACTGTCGGACATAATCGTTCGTATAGGTATACGATATATTTGTAAATCTGGCGAATTTGATCGTTCGTGTGGTTAATAGTTCATGTAATGAGCGAATATGCTTGTTCGTATATGTGGACGTAAATAGCATGAATTTGTATATGGTGTACATTTATCTGGTGTTGGATTAGATTTTAATTAGTTATTATTTTTTTTGTATTGTTCATGATAAACTGAATTGTCACACTCAGTCTAGGATATACATTTTAAATAAAGTTTCAGAAATTTATTCAGTGTAATGTAGTCTCAATAAAAAAATGAGATAGATAGATAGATAGATAGATAAAATGCTGGTTCAACATCTGGACTGGGAATCATTTAGTGTAGTTTGGGACATCATAGAACATTTTTTTGACATAATCACACACAGGTACTCCAGGGGATGATTCGAGTGTGTCCGTCTGTGAAACTTGGACAAAAGATATAAAGTATCACAGTTTGGTTAAAGGCTAGGTTCACATTGCTGCAATGTACGAGATCGAATGTGATTTGCACCGCACTGCAGTGCAAATCACATGTGATCTCTGTGTGATGCGATTTCAGCCATACATATAGTATGGCTGAATTCGCATCGCATCCTGCCCAAACTTGTACATGGCCCTTTTTTTAGTCCACAGCCGAATCGGATCACATGGGTGTTCACACCATGTGGTCCGATTCCTGTCCGAGTTTAAAGATTGCACTGTGATATGAGAAATATTTGGAGGTGTCAAAACTTTACACTGACACTCCCAGCAGGTCACATAGGGCAGTGTGAACTGCCTCCGGGAGGCATGCGGTGCGTGAAACCACAGTAGATTTGCAGCGTTCGCACATCGTAGCAGTCTGAACACAGCCTAACTAAAAAAATGTCATTTTAATGATGTATTAAACTAGGATCTTCTAATAACCAGCTAATAATTGTACACCACTTCAAACCAATGTTTCATATTCCAATTTCTGAACTCAAATATCACTATGCTTAAAAGTATACCTTTTTTTTTTTTTTTTTTTTTTTTTCATTCTCATAGGGGAACAAAGACTCAGACAAGAGGCGGAGCAGCCCAGGACCCCCCGACCTCACCAGCCTGATTGGGCAGTTAGCCCAAGCCCCGTGTTCGAGATGGAGCTGCCCAGCCCAGTGTCCGAGAGGGAGCAGCCCAGCCCAGTGTCCGAGCTGGATCAGCCCAGCCCAGGGCTAGATGTGGAGGAGGAAGAGGTGGTGGAGATACGCACCCCACAAAGTGAGTGTCTGACAACCCAGCTTAAGGTAAACAATTAATGGCTGTATATTTTAACCAATTTTTTATCTACACATGTTTTTAGGTGATGATCTGGTTGTGGAAGGACAAGCCGCGGAGCCATTTACGACTGATAGTGCCCAGAGACTCATTGGTCAGATCATGGCCTGGAATGGCAAGATTGATTTGATGGAGAACAACATCCATGCCATGCAACAACAACTGGACACTATGAGGCAGGAAATGAAGAACATGATCGGTGTTTTAGGGAGAATCTAAGCCCCTTTTCCCTAAAACGAAAGATCATGTTCTTCATTTCCTTGACAAAAAGTTTTTAATGTTTTTAGAACATTGTTTTTAGAGGCCAAATTTTGAAGATGCACACGGTGTGTCAACATGTGCTATGTGCCATCAGAGGATTGCAATGTACGCATTTGGTGTTTGCAAACCCTTCCTCATTCTAGTATGTGAGAGGAAGGGATTGCACCCACCAAACACGTCCATTGATCACTCATGATGGTACATAGCACATGTTGACATTACCAATTTTTGGTGTGCATCTTCAAAATTTGGCTTTACCCCTTGTTTTCTGTAAATAGTTAAAAATTTGATTTTATGTATTTTTTTTATAATTTTATTTTAGAGAGAGATAGCGATAGAGATAGCGATAGAGATAGCGATTTCCAAAAAAAATTACAAAAGAAAAATATCTAAAAAAGAGGCACTGGTTGGAATGTGCACTATTAAAAATTAAAAAAAAAAAGATGTGTGTGTCTACTTCTTTCAATACTCAATACCAGTTTGGGAAGTCATTTTGTGTTTTCTGTCACAAAGGGCTTTATTTACTATTGGCAAAAACCACTTTGCAATACAAATGCACTAGGACAGGAATATGCAATTAGTGGAAATCCAGCTGTTGCAGAACTACAAGTCCCATGAAGCATAGCAAGACTGGCAGCCACAAGCATGTGACCCAGAGGCATGATTGACTTGTAGTTTTGCACCAGCTGGAGGTTGGCCAATTGCATATCCCTGAATTAGGAGAATGTAGGAGACAAGCACCGTGAAAAGCAAACAAGAACCAAACTTAAAAATTTGAACAGACAATAGATATTTCAAGAAAAATACATTTTTATTGGTCAGCTGGCATTGGAATAGCCCCCCTACCATTAAAATAGCTGACATACCGGTCACGCACCTCACGTGCTGTTTGGGGGGCTAAGCCAGGAAGGGCATGATCCAGCCCTGTGAGTTCAGGTAATATTAGTCCGGCCTCAGGCCCAATTGGTTGCAGGTACTGGTTTCCTGAAAGTTTGCGTAGAAAATTGTGCAAAATGCAGCAGCAAAGAATTACATAGTTCAGTTTATACTCTGCTAAGTTGATTGCTGTCATAAACAGACAGAACCGGCTGGCCATAATACCAAAGGCATTCTCCACAACCCTTCTTGCTCTGGCCAGCCGGTAATTAAAAACACTCCTCTCCGGGGTGAGGGTCCTTTGGGGGAAGGGTTTCATCAGATGGTCACTCAGACCGAACGCTTCATCAGCAATAAACACAAACGGTAGACCCTCCACATTCTCAGCATCTGGTGGCAAGTCCAGGCCACCAGTGATGAGACGGTGGCAGAACTCGGTCTGCCTAAAGACTCCTCCGTCAGACATCCGGCCGTTCTTCCCCACATCCACATACAGAAAGTCATATTGTGCTGACACCATTAACACCACACTATGGAACCCCTTATAATTCCAATAGTAGGACCCCGAATGGGGTGGGGGCACAATCCTCACATGTTTCCCATCGATCGCCCCTCCGCAGTTGGGAAAGTCCCAACGGGCAGCGAATTGGGAAGCCACAGTCTGCCATTCCTGTGGCGTGGAAGGAAACTGGGAGTCAAACACAGGAAAAAAAAAATTAGTCATTAAATCCAAACAATGCATAAAAAATAAAACTCAAAAACATTTTGGAACAGTTAAACAGAAATATTGAAAGTTTTTCATCAAACAAAAAAAAAGGACGGCCCAATTCACAGATTACTCAGCCCTCTGATGGACCAGGGGACATAAGTTAGGTGGGTGAGTGGGGTGGGGGACTAATTAATGAGTATACAATACCTGCAACCAATTTGAGTGGGGTGGGGGACTAATTAATGAGTATACAATACCTGCAACCAATTTGAGTGGGGTGGGGGACTAATTAATGAGTATACAATACCTGCAACCAATTTGAGTGGGGTGGGGGACTAATTAATGAGTATACAATACATAATATATATACATATACATATTCACACACACACACACAAAGGGTGTATACAAAGAGTATACAAAGGGTGGGGGGGCAGTAAAATAGTACAATGGAGCTGACAATATGAATTATAGAGAAAAACTCTCAGCTGTGGGTGTATAGGGGCCCAGGATTGCATGCTGGGGACGTTAGTGAAAGCAAATATGCACGTGGGACACAAAAAGGTAAAAAGCTCCAAAAAAATGACACAAAAAAAAAAAAATGCATGCATTCATATAAAGGGGACATTCACATCATATTCCTGTCATGGATATTAAAAGTCATGATGAAATTAATACAAACATACAATGCATATAATGCAATATTAAAAGAACAAACTTACCTTCATATATTCCTTCTGCAGGACCCGAATAATGGCAGAACAGGTCTCTGGAATAATGATCCCCAGAGCCTGGGGGGAGATGCCTGTCGAGAACTTGAGGTCCTGAAGGCTTCTCCCTGTCGCCAAGTAGCGCAACGTGGCGACGAGCCTCTGCTCCGGAGTGATGGCTTGCCACATGCAGGTATCCTGCCTGCTGATATAAGGGGTCAGCAAAGCCAGCAGACGGTGAAAAACGGGGTCCGTCATCCTGAGATAATTCCTGAAATCATCAGGATTATTCTCACGGATCTCACGGAGTAAAGGCATATGTGAGAATTGGTCACGCTGGCGCAACCAATTCTTTGTCCATGAACTCCTCCTCACCCTGTTCACAGACTGGGCTCGGGTCAAAGTATTAACCCCAACACCAAGCCCCAATATAGCACGAACTCGTTCCCGAGTACGTCCACTCTCCATGGCTTTGAAACGGTCGGCTGGACAAACAAGCTCAACTGAACGCACTGAAGAACAGCCAGACCTATGAAGAACGACCTGAAACCCAGAAACGAGCGGACCAGAAGCGCCTAACAACAGGTACCAACTGATCCACGCGTACCGAAAGACAGATACTAACCTCACAGGTAGACTGCGCCGCAGTAAACGGACAAATTAAGCTGAAGTCTGAAAAGCGCGAATCGTCTCTAACCAAACTTCTACTAACGCAAAGTCAGCAGAAGGAGCCCAAAGGGTGCTTTGCTGTGTCTTGGACTTCCTATTTCTAGTCCCGTCGTAGTGCTGTACGTCATCGCGCAAGCTTTCAACGGACTGTCTGTTCATTCGAAAGTAGGACGGACTGTCCGTCGGATTGTCTGACGGACTTAGTTGGCCAGACAGTCTGCCCGTGTGTACGCGGCTTAAGTCTGCTGGACTTTTGGGAAGAAAAAGTCCGCCGGAGCTCACACACGGGCGGATTGTCCGGTGGATCAAGTCTGCCGGATAGTCCGATCGTGTGTACGGGGCATAAGAGGGCCAAAAAGGTTCAACCTCTTCCGATCTGCAACTGGACGCTAGCCACTGTCCCCTGCGAACTACAAACAGGGTTGGGTAGAAAACATGCAATCTTTCCTGTGAATGGGATTCTTTTTTTTGAATGGGATTCTTTCTTTTTTCTTAAACCAGAAGAAATAAATATATATGCATTTCTCTTTTGTTTTGGTGTCCTACCTGTTAAAAAGTAGTGGGGGGGGGGGGGGGGGTGCCTAGAGCGCTCTTGCTGGCAAGAGGGAGCTTTTGCCCATAAGCAAGATGGCGACCGAAAACCCAATGGCTGGAACAGCCTGATGAGGCGCCCTGGCCAAAGAAAAACAGCACTGGGAGGCCATTCTTTCCCTATAGAGAGGCCTAGGATGCATGGGAAAACAAGAGGGGAACAGAACACTCAAAAGAGAAACAGACCAAGGTAAGGGAGAACACATATGAGGAGACAGAAAGAATAAAAGGGATAGGTAGCCCTGTTTGGTGCAAGGAACCCCCCCCCCCCCCCAAAAAAAAGGAAAAGGAATGAACTAGCTAGCCCCCCCCCCAAGCCTCAGCCCACAGACACTTACATGATGGCAGATTTTGTTCCTAATGAGAAAACACTACAGGGCCCCATCAAGACCCACTGAAGGTGTTCCCAGGCTATTAGTGCATTTAGCGGCCAGAGCACTGGGACTTCACACTCGGAGAGGCTAAACCCAGACAGCTACTGCATTGAGGCAGAGGCGGGGACGTAGAACAGCTTATGCCTCGTACACACGATCGGAATTCCTGCCAGAAAAAGACCAATGAGAGCTTTTCATCGGAAAATGTGACCATGTGTATGCTCCATCGGAATTTAGCTGTCCGAATTTCCCCCAGCCAAAAATCTATAGCATGTTCTCAATTTTCCCAACGGAAAAACTTTCTATCGGTAATTCCGATTGTGTGTATGCAATTTCGACACGCCAAAAATCACGCATGCTCAGATTCAACTACGAGACAGAAGCTATTGGCTACTGACTATTGAACTTCCTTTTTCTAGTCACGTCGTACGTGTTGTATGTCACTGCGTTATAAATGATCGGAATTTTAATGTGACCGTGTGTAGGCAAGACAGCTTGAGCCGAATTCCGTCGGAATTCCGTCGGGAAAACCATCAGAGCTTTTTCCGACGAGAATTCCGATCATGTGTACGCGGCATTGCTCTTCACTGGTGCGTGGAAGTATGAGGAAAAAAAGAAGAATGGGGGGGGGGGGGGGTGGCTAACTAGTCCTTTTTTATGCCATTCACTGGTACTGAGGGAGTGGTCAAGAGGCGGGCTCTATCACTAGTATGCTGCCATGTTGGCGTAAGGAAAATGCTTCACTAGCAATATAAGCAATAAGTGCACAACAGTGGGAGTAATAAATATGACACTTATAACTTTAAATAAACAAAACAGTCCATAAGATAAGTGCAATCTTCTTGTGAACAGGTGCAATCCACAAGGTATCCAACCATGAATAGATGGAAAGTAAGTGACATACACCAAGTGGACCCTCCACCACTCACACTATGTGCTCATCTCTCAGAATGGCCCCCCAATTAGACCTAGTAGCACCTTCTTGGGGTCACAATCCGAGATGTCTTTTTAAGCTCCCATCAGTGGGCTCCTGCAAGCGTAGTCTCTCATAGGTGTTGGCAACATATGGGTAAAGAAGGAACTAACAGTGTTGTACTGTAAACGTAATTTATTAAAAAACATACAACTATTCCACTCACATTTAAGAAAGCCCTGGTGCATACAGGTGATGAACATAGGCATATACAGATCAGTCCCTGGGTTACTGAATAATCGCAAGTCCTTGGCCCTGCTGCCTTCCTGGGTAATCGTATTGAGGGCACTCAGGACTGTCAAAGCGGGAATCTGTATGGTTTGCTTATCTGTCCTCATCTCCTCCCAGAAAAGAATGTGGGTAGAAGGCGAGTAAGTAAATCCCATAAAGTCTCAATCTGATAGTCAGCAATGTGCCCAAGCTGCGATCCCATACCTCTACAACAATGGCATCTCACCCTGCTGGCTGCCTGTCAAAAGTGTTAAAGGTCAGCTTCCCCTAGGCTTCTTCTCATCTCTGATATGTCAAGATGAGAAGGAGCTTGGAAAAAAGGACATACCATAGCCATCTACCATGCTGAATCTAAGGTCTGTGTGTTTGAGAGAGAGGGAAATTGCACTGGGGACACGGGGGGGGGGGGGCAGAGTAACAATCATTTGTGCTACAGACAAAGTACTTGTGCTAGGAGGTGGAAGGGAGAATAGGATTAGTGCTTGGAAGAGGGAATAAGTGCTGGGGGGGGGGGATTTTGCTGGAGAAGGGGGATTGGGGTGTGGAGATTTGTGCTGGGAGGGGGAATTTGTAGGGTGACGGTAGGTAAGATTTGTTCTAGGAGTGCCCTGGTAGGAGGGAGAAATTTTGTTTAGAGAGAATTTTGGCTCACAAAGGAAATGTATGCTTAGGAGGTAAGCATGCAGATTAGTTCTTAATATTTTTTATTTTTTTGGGGGACAGGGGGATTGGATATTTGCTCACACATAATGCCCATACATCTTTGATCTGGGTGCTAGATGACCTTGCCCCAGCATTGGATGTAACCACTGAACAGATGGATTATATCCTGAATTTTCAGGACCCTTGTAAAAACATTGTGTCAGAAACTATGAATGAGACCGAGACAGAAGTACAATTAAATCACACGTGTTTATTATATAACAATAAAAAGGTAAATAGAAAAATCATAGTCAAAGCATAGCCAGAGTCCAGTAACCGGATAGAGTAGTCAGCCAGGCCAGAGTTCAATAACCAGAATGGGTAATCAGCCAGGCCATAAGTCAGGGATCCAAGTAGAGCAACAGCAAGCAGGATAAGGAGACAGAAGGGATGTCAGCAAGCCAGTCTTTAAACAGAACCGCAGGAGATGGTTTCTTGTGATGTGACCAGGGCGAAGGCAGAGGTCACATCACTTCTCCCACCCCGTGCGCAACAGATGGGGGAAGACATTCATGCTGAGTTGGATTTTTCAGCAGATTTGGAAGCTCGGCCCTGCCCTGCCATGACCACTTAGTGCTTGCAGCAGTAGAGTGATTGGAATATTTATCTGAGTTTTCTTTTAAACAAGGAGAATGTTTGTTTATAAGCTGCAAAGGATGGTCCAGGCTTATAGTATGTCTGGCATCTTTACCCTTGCTCAAATAAGGCAGAAAAGTGTCTCTTACTCCTATATAATATGGAAAATAGGCAATCATCCATCAGAGGAAACTTAAGTATTCTAGGAAGCTTGGGTAATCATCAAGTACTTCAGTAATAGGAGCCTAAACAGAGTCATGAGTGGCACAATCACACTAGTATCCAAAGCTACTTCACACAAGTACTTAGGGCCCAGTTCCATCTGATCCATTAGCTCAGTCAGGCCTAGGGGAACCTTTTCCAAAATCCTGGTGTAAGTGTCTGAAACCCTAGTACAGGAGCCAGAGCTGGTCACAATTGAGATCCAGAGACAGTCTGAAAGAATTGCACAACCAATTCCATCTTGCCATCAGTTGGACACCTAAAGGTAAGAGTCTCCTCTACAGGGATGACCATTGCCTTGTTTAATCTGAAGATTTGTGAGTCTACAATAGATGGTTTTGCCCATTTTGTGGGAAGGTATTCCGCAAATGGATAAAGGACCAAAGAATATTTAGGCAAGGTAAAAGTCTTGCTAGGCCATATGATAGTGAAAAACCTTTGCGCCATGCTTTTGTGCATGAGAACCAAAGGCAACTGAATATTCTGCTCCATCTTAAGCAAAAACTGCAAGAATCAAGGCAGAAACCCTTTCTTTCTCACAAACACCTATCCTCATCCTTTATAGATGAAGTAATTTCTCACTTGAGCCTCCCTCCAGATCAGGTTCAGCAGTTTCTAGGACTATTGGAAATATCTAAGAAAAAATTGGAAGGGAGGAGGGTACATTTTTAGCTCCTTTTCATTAAGGGCAAGAGAGAGAGCATTAAAACGACATGACAAGAAAATTCTTCCATAGTGGAATTAAAAGATTCATGGTTCAGAGAGGAGGACAGGACATCTAAATGGTATCAGATGGGGATGCAACCTGGATGATTTTTTTGCATGGCAGCCAAGCTGAGAATGAGTCTCTTCTTGGTGTCAGACATACTGCCAATGGTGTGGAATGACACATTAGCAATCAGGTATGCCGAGGTACAGTGGGACACCCCCTTAGTGCATAAAAATAATGCTAAACTCACTTACTAGCAGTGTTGGTTGTATGTAGAAAGGAGTCTGTTCAATTTCCATATCTCCCCCAAGGCCCTCCTAGCACAGGGAGCATGTTTGTTAGCAAGGTCTTCAGAATCAGCAGCTGGTAGAAATAAGAGAAATACCTTACTAATATTAGGTAAAATGGAGATGGAGCCAGTCCTTGATTGCTTTTTACTGCACTAGAACTCACTGGTTCTGATTGATCTATAGATTGACAGCTGGGTTTCCTAATGAACGATAAAGAAATACTATTTGGCTGTCATGACAATCCAGTGATTCAGTTCTATCCTAGTCACCAGCCTGGATCAAGAGTACTAGCTTCATACCAATTTGCTGATCTACATGCTCTTTCTGGTTCAGTGTCTCAAAAAAAAATTAATAATAAATAGATAAAAGGCCAGGCAACTAGGATTTTTAGGAATTCACAATGGCAGCAATAATATTTCTCAATAAATGTTAGTATAGTTTAAGTTATGCATGATTTATTATTGTTCCAGTGACCTGTGTGTGGTGGATCACATTAACTTAAAGGCATTATGCACTTTTTTTACCTTACCCTGTAATGATGGCCTTACATGTTGTGGCTGCAGTTTGTAATGTCATGGCTGGTTAATTCCCCTTTGGCCATGGTTTATTCAGCTAGCCTGTCCTTCATTTGCCAAAAGAACAAGTCAACTTTTTCTTTCGAGTCAGTGTCCAGTGCATGCATTGACATCCACTCTATGTCACATCACAAATATGTAAGTGCTAATGTAAAAAAGCTAGCTGCATGACAAACTGTGTGTTTCTTGCTCAGCCTGTTTGTGGCTGTAAAATCAAATTAGCTCTCCTCTACACCAGCACTAGACTGAGATATTCAGAGATGATATGTTTTATTTACAGACTACAGACAGAGATCATGCAGTAACCTGTGCAGTGCCATGCCACATGTTTGTACACAAACATAAATTGCTGATGATTTTTTAAACGTGTGCAAAAATCGCAAAGACGGCTCTGGCAGCGAAAGCATTAACTCCTTCCTGCCGACCGCCTCACGGCCCTTTAAGTGTTCTAAAAGCCAGGAGGTAGAGGTGGGCATTTAGGTCATGTGACCACTGTGATTGGCTGTCACAGCGGTCACATGATCGGAAAGCTCCCGATTGCTAGTAAGCATGGGGAGCTTTCCAGTAACCGCATACTGTGGTTGGAGCACGTAGAGAGCGCACTCTTAGCGTGGTAAGAGGTTTAAACAGGCCGCATATATGGGGTTGCTTGGCATGACACATATATGTGTGCGAACAGCATGAAGAGGTTAAGAAAGCTCCTTCACTTGAATGGACTTCCTAATGTGCCTAAAAAAGGTGCTTGCACTATTTTTAGCAATGCAGTGCACAGCAAAGTGCACTGTTTTGGTGCTCTGTGCTCTGCAGTGCAGCTACGCAGGGGTGCCAATGAATGGCACCAGAGTGCACTTATGCAAAAAAAACATTAATTGCTGCATGTGAGAGCACTTCTGTATCCACCTTTACTGCTTATGTCACAGTAAATCATTATACATGGTGAACATTTGATCCTTCTGCTGCTGTTCTAGAGACCCACACACCTTGGTTCAGCTTACCTCTTTTATGGCGATAAACAAATTTCAGCCTTTCCATGTATCCATTTGCAGTAATGCTCTTCTACTTCTGGTGAGTCTTAGACATTTTTAGCTTTCTATTCTGTTTTCTTTATACAGTAAGTCTTCTGTAATTCTGATTTCTCATTGTAGGATTTCCATAGCCATCTAACACAAAGTGAAGTAGTTGGATATCTTGGGGGACAATGGGATACCAACAGCCAGTGTGAGTTTTTTTTTTTTTTTTTAAATTGAGAGTCATGTTAATTTTTCCCTTGGGCCACAACATAAGGTAAATCTGTGTTTCTTTACAGTACTTACTGTGCTCCGTGCCTTTCCCTGCCGTTCTCGTCTCAGAGACCCAGAGACCGCTGCTGCAGCAGAAGAGGAGGTGATATGTGGGGAAAGTAAATTTTTATGTGGTTGGTTAAGACAACATGAATGACTTTTACAAACATGAGAATAAAATAATGTGAGGCAGATTGGCAATTAATTGCTCTGTTATATAGGAGATTTTGAATCCCTTTGTACCAGAAAATAAAAGAAGGGAAAAAAAACGGAAAAAAAAAATTGCTGGGTTACAAATAGATAAATCTCAAAATCTCTGGGGGTCTATGCCACCTCCTGGATCACTGCAGGTTATTTACAATTTCATTAAAGCTTGAAGGATAATTTTACTATTTAAAGAGGAGCTCCACCTTAAAAAAAATATATTAAAAGCCAGCAGCTACAAATGCTGCAGCTGCTGACACTTACCTGTCCAGGGTGCCCATGATATCAGCAGCAGATGACGAGCAATCGCTCGTCTCTTGGCTGCCCCGCCACCATTCTTGGTCAGGGAATCAGGATGTGAAGCATTGCAGCTTCACTGTCCGGTTCTCTACTGCGCATGCGTGAGTCGCGCTGCGTGTCTTCACTGGTCTCTGTTGTGTTCTGGGAACTGTGTGTTCACCATCAATGCACACAAACATAGGATTCAGACTCCCGGCTCTTTATTGGTCCTGCACCTCAGGCCTCATGCCTCAGTCCTCCTGACCATCAAACACATGGTCCCAGTGCTCATGCACATGTAGCGTTACCCCCTAGGGGGCTGCTGATTGACTCTATACCTCACTGGCTACCCCGACTCTGCAAATCCTCTCTTACCTCTGACACCTTGGGTTCCATTCTGCAATGTGGCGTTGGCAATAAGAAACTCACACGATATCACTGAACTACTCAGAAAAGTTTACTGAGATAAGTAATGGAACACAATGAAAAACATGAATGAACACAAGTTATGATTGACTACAGTTATCACTTAATGCACATGCACAGAACATATAACCTTATAATAACCTGAAGGGGTACTCAATATCTTCTAGACATACCGTATATACTCGAGTATAGGCTGACCCGAATATAAGCCGAGGCCCCCAATTTACCCCCAAAAAAATGGAAAAAATTATTGACTCGTGTATAAGCCGAGGGTGAGACATGCCTGTCCATCCCTGTGTGTCCGTCCATCCCTGTGGGTCCATCCATCCCTGTGTGTGTCCATGCATCCGTGTGTGTGTGTGTGTCCATGCATCCGTGTGTGTGTGTGTCCATGCATCCGTGTGTGTGTGTCCATGCATCCGTGTGTGTGTGTGTGTGTGTGTGTCCATGCATCCGTGTGTGTGTGTGTCCATCCCTGTGTGTGTGTGTGTGTGTGCATGCATCCGTGTGTGTGTGTGTGTGTGTGTGTGTGTGTGTCCGTGCAGCCTACCTGTGTCCAGCCTGCCTGTGTCCGTCCAGCCTGTGTCCGTCCAGCCTGTGTCCGTCCAGCCTGCGTCCGTCCAGCCTGCGTCCGTCCAGCCTGCGTCCGGTCCCGGCCCGTCCCGTCCCGGCCCGTCCCGAGCCGAGCCTCCGTCCTTCAGCTCTTCGTCGGCGGCCATTCTAGGATTCAAAAGCCGCGCCTCCGTCGGTGATAGGCGGAACACTCAATTTCCCACTGACTGCTGGGAAATTGAGTGTTCCGCCTATCGGATGTCCGTGATAGGCGGAACACTCAATTTCCCAGCAGTCAGTGGTCCGCCTATCATGGACGTCCGCTCATCCTCATACTACGGACGAGGATGAGAGGATGTCCGTGATAGGCGGAACACAGACTGCTGGGAAATTCAGTGTTCCGCCTATCACCGACGGAGGCGCGGCCTTTGAATCCTAGAATGGCCGCTGTCTGTCTGCTCGACACGCTGATCGGGCAGACAGACAGCGATGACTCGAGTATAAGCCGAGGGGGGCACTTTCAGCCTCAAAAAAGAGGCTGAAAATCTCGGCTTATACTCGAGTATATACGGTATATTAAATACCTTCCCACTGAGGCCTCAACACATAGACCAAAATGCAGTATATAATCTTTACATTTAGTAACATGTAAAATTAAGCATGTACACAAATGGCTCCCCCTAGGCTATAATTCAGAGATCAACTTGTGATTAGAGCAGCAATGCTTAGTAAAAGAAGAAGATGTCTTCAGCTAGCCTGATGGTTAAACTGCAGTATATTGTAATTTGTAATCCACAGAGACACAGGGAAAGAAATGACTGTTGAACAAAAGGTGTGCTGATTATTGCTTTACTGAAGAACTATCACAACTTGTAGATTCCTCTTTACATGTGAGTGCAATACAGTACTGACCTTACAGCGCAGGGGAGAAAGACAAGGCCCCCAAAGTCCAGCTGTATGATGCCTGTGAAGAAGTAGATTCACCTCCGTGGAACTACAAGTCTCACCAGCAGTCAAAGAACTCACTCAGCAAAGCTGTAATCTCTACTGGAATGGTCAGGTGCCCTCTCACCACAATATACTCCAATGACTGTGAGGCTCCGTCCGGAATACCCTTCTGCTATCTCCGTCTGGTTAAGATGGCACTGCCACACCATGTTGCAACTCGCCACCGGACTAAAGTGCAGGTGTCTTCCAGTTACTCTGAAACGCAGGCCAGTCTGCTTGCTAGAATAGCAGGGCTGTCCTCCAAAATCCCTCAGAGGCGGATGATCTTGCTCTCAGCTGTATAGGCCGCAGTCTCTTACTCCTGGTCACACACGCATCTCCTGCTGGCAGGTGTTGAATGGCGTCCAGAGAGGCTGAAAACAGGCCATGCCTCTCCTTTTATCACTCCTCCCAGCAGGCAGTTCTGCGCGCTTTGCATTGTCTGTCCTGTAGTCCAGGGTTGATCCAGCTAACAGAGTCACATCCTCCTCCAGACAAAATCTCCCACAATGCTTTGCTTCATTATTTTCAAAGAGTAAGGAAAAATCCTAACAGAGTCCAGCAGACACTAGGGGGGAGCCAAACTCATCTGCAAACAACAACAAACTGTTCAACTATAATGACTATAGTAGCAAACCCCTGGCTACACACTCCCCCCACTTGAACTCTTTGGTCTCCAAAGACATAAAGAGAACCCACTCCAGCTTGCTAAGAAGGAAGGAATGAATTATTAGTGATTTGTTTTTTCATCATTAACCACATTTAAATCTAGCAAATACTGACACACTTCTGAGTTTCTTTGGAACCATCTATACACACTGTAATGCCGTGTACACACGGTCGGACTTTCTGGCAGAAAAGGTCAGACTAAATCATTTCATCGGCTATTCTGATCATGTGTGGGCTTCAGCTGACTTTTTATTTCGAAGATTCTGAAGGACCTAGAATGCTAGAATGTTTTAAATCTTTCCAATGGAATCAATTCCTATCAAGAACACCGTTCGTCTATATGCTATTCCAACAGACCAAAAATTACGCAAGGGTAGCTATTGGCTACTGGCTATTTAACTTATTTTTTTCTAGACCCATCGTATGTGTTTACGTCACCGCGTTCTAAAATGGACTTTAGTGTGATTTTATGTACGCAAGTCCGTTTTCAGCGGAACTCTGTCAAAAAACCATCAGAGTTTATTCTGATGGAAAAAACGGTCGTGTGCATGTGGCATTAGAGTCCAGAGCTTACTACGCATGCACCAATGACACATTGCCACAAGAGGAAATCCATGCCAACTGAGCACGCGCCAAAGATGCCTCAGGGCGCTAACCCGCACCTGTGCAGAAGACTTGATGGAAAAGGGCAGAAAATGCCCAGGACACGCAAAGGAAAAAGACAGGAAAATACCCAGGAAGCCTACACGAAGTGACATCATCCTGATGGAAAAAGGCAGGAAAATGCCCAGGAGCCTGTTGTGACCTGGTTACCTGTTTGACTACTCTTGATTGCTGCTTGCCATTAACCTCGGATTTGT
Organism: Lithobates pipiens; assembly: GCF_037356315.1. Classification (NCBI taxonomy): domain Eukaryota; kingdom Metazoa; phylum Chordata; class Amphibia; order Anura; family Ranidae; genus Lithobates; species Lithobates pipiens. The sequence continues at coordinate 155,857,311 of NW_027507718.1, read as the reverse complement.
ACCTTAATCATTCTACTTCTTTGCCCCTTTTGCACTCAGCTACCAGACTGGAACTGACCCTGGCTTGGATTTCGACCATTCTTCTTCTAATTAACCCTTTTATGCTTCGGTACCCAACTGGACTTGACCTCGGCTCAGATCCTGGACTAAGGATTGCATGGTGCTCTGCACCCCTAGCACCCCTGCCACTCAGTGTCCCCACCAAGTGTCTGTCTCCATCTCCAGAGGCTTTAAGGACCCAAGGTGCAAGGGAGGCCTTTCCACTACTTCAGTCTCACATCAGAGAGAGACCTCGTGACAGTCCTTAAAAGGGCATTCCGGCCAATACATTTACTTTTAGTGGGGTAAATAAAATAAAACGTACATTTTGTGAAAAAAATGCCCTTTTCTTTGTTTCTGTCATAAATGTTTGCTAATTAGTAATTTTTCTTCATAAATTTTGGCCAAAATTTATACTGCTACATATTTTTGGTAAAAATAACCCACATTAGTATATATTATTTGGTCTTTGTGAAAGTTATAGAGTCTACAAACTATGGTGCCAATCACTGAAAATTGATCACTTCTGATCAGGCCTTCAGTACATCAGGTGTACAGGGGCGGACTGACCATTCGGTCACTCGGTCGCCGACCGAGGGCCCCGGAGTCAGGGGGGCCTCATGAGCTGCTCAGTCTGCCCTTGGATATGCCCACAGCTTATTATGAAGGATTGGGGAAGTTTATGCACTGTGGAGGTAGTGAGCAATGTCATCCCTGCCTGCAGTTAGTGAGGCTATATGAGAGGACTGGGGTGCTGGCCGATTACAGAGCGATCGTGGAGCAATAATTATGATAGAAGTAACAGGCGCTCTGGCCACCTCTCCTCCTGGGGAATTCAGCAGAGGGGCGGGGCCACAGTGTACATCCATGCCGCTGGGGAAAGCCAGTGAGAGAGCTGGAGGCTGCAGAGTGAGGACAGAGAGGAGTTATGTTGGAGATAGCCACCTGACCTACCTTGTGTGCAGCAGCAGGTCAGTGTGTAATCGTAGCATGTCTCTGATAACCAGCCAGGCTCACTGTGTGTTCCTTCTTCCCCAGTGCCCATCTACCAAGTGCTATTCCCCGGTACACTGATAGCTGTGCACTGAGTGCCCATCAGTGTACAGATATATCAGTTTTGTATATAAGGAATAGCTCTCTGTATACAGATATCAGTGTTAGGAAAAGCACTTAGTGTATAGATGTCAGTTATATATAGAGAATAGCACTTAGTGTATAGATGTCAGTGTAACACATAAGGAAATATCACTGAGTGCTTTCCCTAACATTGATATCTTTATACTGAGAGCTATTCCTTATATACAACACTGATATATCTGTACACTTCAGCAGAAAGAACGATCAGTGAGAAGAATGTTCCTTACATTGGTGGTCAATAGAAAGAATGTTCCCTACATTTGTGGTCAGCAGAAAGAATGTTCCTTACATTGGTGGTCAGCAGAAAAAATGTTCCCTATATTGGTGGTCAGCAGAAAGAATGTTCCCTATATTGGTGGTCAGCAGAAAGAGTGTTCCTTACATTGGTGGTCATGGTGGTCAGTAAGAAGAATGTCCCTTAGATTGGTGATCAGTGGGAACAATGTTCGTTACATTGGTGATCAGTGAAAATTATATAAAGTAAATAAAAATTATAAAAAAAATATGTAAAGCACACCCATGACCCCCGCACACACTCTATATGAAAAGCTTTATGTAGGACGAGCACATGTATGTAAATATGTGTCTATAGACAAAAATGCTGCACTCAGGAGCATGCCTGCAAGGTAACCTCCCCGGGAGATCGCTTCTTGTAAGGGGTTATCTGATGCAGGGAGGAGCCTCGAGGGCCAACGCCAGACCCCAGAAGTCAAGAATCAGGGCCACTCTGCAAAACAAACTGCACAGTGGAGGTAAGTATATGTTTATTATTTTTTTTTTTAAAAGAGTCTTTACAAACACGCACTTATGTAGTGTGGGCAGTGCAATATGATTGTGGGGATTTGTGTGCGTGTGGCTTGAGTGTGGGAACACATGGGCGGGGACAGTGGGCCCCAGGATCTCCTATTGCCCGGGGGCCCCATGAGTCAGTCCGCCCCTGCAGGTGTACCTCATTTCTTGAGACACTAACAAGTCAGGAAAGTACAAATACCCCCCAATGACCCCTTTTTACAAAGTAGACATTCCAAGGTATTAAGTAAGTAGCATGGTGAGTTTTTATAGTTGTCATTTTTTCCCACAATTCTTTGCAAAATGAAGATTTTTTTTATTATTATTTTTTTTTTACAAAATTGTCATATTATCAGGTTATTTCTCACACACAGCATATGCATACAACAAATTACACCCCAAAATACATTCTGCTACTCTTCCCGAGTACGGCGATGCCACATGTGTGAGACTTTTACACAGCCTGGCCACATACAGAGCACCAACATTGATGTAGTACCTTCAGACGTTCTACGAGCAAAAATGACGCATCTCATTTCTCAACCACCTATTACACTTTTGAAGGCCCTGGAGTACCAGGACAATGGAATTTCCCATAAAATGACCCCATTTTGGAAAGCAAACACACCAACGTATAATCTGCGAGGCATAATGAGTCTTTTAAATGGTTAATTTTTTTCCACAAGTTTTTGGAATATGTGGAAAAAAATTAAAACGCATTTTTTTTTATACAAAATTGTCGATTTATAAGATATTTCTAACACATAGCATGTATATAGCAAAAATTACACCCCAAAATACATGCTGCTACTCCTTCCGAGTATGGCGATACCACATGTGTAGGACTTTTACACAGCCTGGCCACATAGAGAGGCCAAACATTGAAGTAGTACGTTCAGGCGTTCTAGGAGCATAAATGACACATCTCATTTCTTTCCTACCCATCACACTTTTGAAGGTCCTGGACCACCAGGACATTGAAATTACCCACAAAATGACCCCATTTTGGAAAGTAAACACCCCAACGTATATTCTATGGGACATGGCTGCAAATAGGTACTTGGGTACTCTGATGGCCTGGTGACAGGTACTCTGGTACTCTGATGGCCTGGTGACAGGTACACGGGTATTCTGATGGCCTGCAGACAGGTACTCGGGTACTCTGATGGCCGGGTGACAGGTACTCTGATGGCTTGGGGACTGGTATTTGGGTACTCTGAAGGGCGGTGACAGGTACTCATATGGACTGTGACAGGTATTTAGGTACTAAGATGAACTGTGACAGGTACTCAGGTACTCAGATGAACTGTGACAGGTACTCGGGTACTCAGATGAACTGTGACAGGTACTCGGGTACTCGGACTGTGACAGGTACTCGGGTACTCAGATGGACTGGGACAGGTACTCGGGTACTCAGATGGGCTGTGACAGGTACTCGGGTACTCAGATGGGCTGTGACAGGTACTCGGGTACTCAGATGGGCTGTGACAGGTACTCGGATACTTTGATGGGCTGTGGCAACTACTCGGGTACTCGGATGAACCGTGACAGATACACGGGTACTTTGATGGGCTGTGACAGGTACTCGGGTACTCTGATGGACTGTGACAGATACTCGGGTACTCTGATGGACCGTGACAGATACTCGGGTACCCTGATGGACTGTGACAGGTACTCGGTATTCTAATGGACTGTGACAGGTACTCGGGTAACCCTGATGGACTGTGACAGGTACTCGGGTACCCTGATGGACCGTGACAGATACTCGGGTACCCTGATGGACCGTGACAGGTACTCGGGTACCCTGATGGACCGTGACAGGTACTCGGGTACCCTGATGGACCGTGACAGGTACTCGGGTACCCTGATGGACCGTGACAGGTACTCGAGTACCCTGATGGGCCGTGACAGGTACTCGGGTACCCTGATGGGCCGTGACAGGTACTCGGGTACTCTGATGGGCCGTGACAGGTACTCGGGTACTCTGATGGGCCGTGACAGGTACTCGGGTACTCTGATGGGCCGTGACAGGTACTCGGGTACTCTGATGGGCCGTGACAGGTACTCGGGTACTCTGATGTGCCGGGACAGGTACTCGGGTACTCTGATGTGCCGGGACAGGTACTCGGGTACTCTGATGTGCCGGGACAGGTACTCGGGTACTCTGATGGGCCGGGACAGGTACTCGGGTACTCTGATGGGCCGGGACAGGTACTCGGGTACTCTGATGGGCCGGGACAGGTACTCGGGTACTCTGATGGGCCGGGACAGGTACTCGGGTACTCTGATGGGCCGGGACAGGTACTCGGGTACTCAGAGGAACTGTGGCAGGTACTCAAATACTATGATGGGCTGTGACAGGTACTCTGATGGACTGTGATTGACAGGTACTATGAGGGGTGGTGACAGGTCCTCTTTATTGGGGGGGGGCAATCAGTATGATTGGTGTACACTGTAGGCGGTAACGAGATGTTACCGCAATCTCCTCCTCACACACGATCTGTGTGTGAGGAGGAGAACCCGGTAACATCCCGTTACCGCGGTTTGTTTAGATTTTAGTGATCGGCTGTGAAAGGATCACAGCTGATCACGTGGGTAAACAGCCGGCCAATGGCTGTTTACCAGCGTCGGTGACGAGCAGTGTTCCCGGGGAACACGCCGCCACCGACGTGCAAGCGCAGCACGCTCACGATCGCGTGCATGCGCCGTGCACAGTCGGGGTGTGACCATCTGTGATCGCCCGTGACTTCATCACGGCCGATCACGTGGTAAACAGCCATAACCAATGGCTGTTTACCCCCTTCGGTGGCGAGCGGTGTCTCCGTGACATGCCGCCACGAAGAAACAGGGATGCGCGCGCACGGTCGCGCGCATTCCGTGTTTGAAAGGGAGGCCGTCATATGACGGCCTCCCACCACAATAGGTGCGCCGCCTGGCCGTCATTTGACAGCCGGCGGTCAGCATCTAGTTAAACTTTAACCACAAACTTGGAAAACATTGTACCACTTCCTTTAAAGCACAATTACCATCAATATCAGGCCATTTTTGTTCTGTAGACATATTGGTAATGGAGCCAACATTACTGTATAACGAGGGATCAATAAGCACTGATTTGGACCTAGATGTATCTTTCCAAATACTTTTATTAGCCAAATCAATCACCCACTTTTGTTTATTGATTACATCAATGGCAAATAAATTCTCTGCTTCGTGACAGACCCAAATGTTAATATTAGTTTTCACTAATCCAGGTACTTCAAATGTTACATTAGATACCTGTCTAGCAGTGGAATTACCTGTATTATTAAAACTCACTATATTAGACATAGGGGAATTAGGTTTCACAGGTTATCTGGTAAGGCTAATCTCAGATCCACTGTCAATGAGACAATTAATATTTTTATCATTCAGAAAACCTTGTATATATTGTCTACCATTCTTGTCCAATATAATTGGTGCTACATAGTGTAATGCCAGAGAAATTGAATCTTGATGTGATTCTATTTTTGGCATGTTGTCTGAACTGCTGTTAACAGTCAAATTACAGATCTGTTTGACTTCAGTGGCATAAGGCAATTCAGTCAAAATGTTAGCTGATTTTTCATTCTCCATATCTTTAGTTTTTATTTGCAAGTCCATCTTAACCACTTGCTTACTGGGCACTTAAACACCCTTCCTGACCAGACCAATTTTCAGCTTTTGGTGCTCTCACACTTTGAATGACAATTACTCAGTCATGCAACACTGTACCCAAATGAATTTTGTGTCCTTTTTTTTTCCCACAAATAGAGTTTTCTTTTGGTGGTATTTGATCACCTCTGGGGTTTTTATTTTTTGCGCTATAAATGAAAAAAGAACGAAAATTTTGAAAAAAAACGCATATTTCTTTGTTTCTGTGATAAAATTTTGCAAATTATAATTTTTTTTCCAGAAATTTTGGCCACAATTTATACTGCTACATATCTTTGGTAAAAATAACCCAAATTAGTGGATATTATTTGGTCTTTGTGAAAGTTAGAGAGTCTACAAGCTGTGGTGCGAATCGCACAAAATTGATCACACCTGATGTACTGGTGGCCTATCTCATTTCTTGCGACCCGAACAAGTCAGGAAAGTACAAATACCCCCCAAATGACCCCTTTTTTGAAAGTAGATATTCCAAGGTATTTACTAAGATGCATGGTGAGGTTTTTGATGTTGTCATCTTTTTCCCACAATTCTTTGCATAATGAAGATTTTTTTTTTTTTTTTTCTCACAAAATTTTCAATGTAATAGGTTATTTCTCTCACATGGCATGTGTATACCACAAATGACACCCCAAAATACGTTCTGCTACTCCTTCTGAGTATTACGATACCAAATGTGTGAGACTTTTACACAGCCTGGCCACATACAGAGGCCCAATATTGAAATAGCACCATCAGGCGTTCTAGGAGCATAAATTACACATTTCATTTCTCAACCACCTATTACATTTTTGAAGGCCCTGGAGCACCAGAACAATGGAAATGCCCACAAAGTGAAATTTTTTTTACGCAAAGTTGTCCATTTATAAGATATTTCCAACACATAGCATGTACATAGCAAAAATGACACCCCAAAATACGTTCTACTACTCCTCCTGAGTATAACGATACCAAATGTGTGAGACTTTTACACAGCCTGGCCACATACAGACGCCCAATATTGAAATAGCACCATCAGGCGTTCTAGGAGCATAAATTACACATCTTATTTCTCAACCACCTATTACAGTTTTGAAGGCCCTGGAGCACCAGGACAATGGAAATGCCCACAAAGTGACCCCACGTGGCACTGACGACACGTGGCACTGGAGGCAGATGGCACTGGAGGCAGATGGCACTGGAGGCAGATGGGGCTGACAGATGTCGCTGACAGATGGCACTGGGGCTGGCACTGGCAGATGGCACTGGCAGATGGTGCTGGCTATTTGCTCTGGCTAATTGCTCTGGCAAATGGGGCTGGCAGATGGCACTGCGGCTGGCAGATGGCGCTGGCAGGTGGCGCTGGCAGGTGGCACTGGCGCTGGCAGGTGGCACTGGCAGGTGGCGCTGGCGGCACTGGGGCTGACGGCACTGGGGCTGACGGATGGCACTGGCGCTGGCAGGTGGCACTGGCAGGTGGCACTGGCACGTGGCACTGGCGGCACTGGGGCTGGCGGCACTGGGGCTGACGGATGGCACTGGCGCTGGCAGGTGGCACTGGTGCTGGCAGGTGGCACTGGCAGGTGGCACTGGCGGCACTGGTGGTGGCAGGTGGCACTGGCAGGTGGCACTGGCGGCACTGGGGCTGACGGATGGCACTGGCGCTGGCAGGTGGCACTGGCACTGGCGGCACTGACGGCACTGGGGCTGACGGATGGCACTGGCGCTGGCAGGTGGCACTGGTGCTGGCAGGTGGCACAGGCGCTGGCAGGTGGCACTGGCGGCACTGGGGCTGATGGCACTGGCGGCACTGGGGCTGACGGCACTGGGACTGATGGATGGCACTGGTGCTGGCAGGTGGCACTGGCGGCACTGGGGCTGACGGCAGGCACTGGTGCTGGCAGGTGGCACTGGCACTACTGGCAGATGGCACTGGGCTGACAGATGGCACTGGGCTGACAGATGGCACTGGCACTGGGGCTGAGAGATGGCACTGGGGCTGAGAGATGGCACTGGGGCTGAGAGATGGCACTGGGGCTGACAGATGGCACTGGGGCTGACTTACAGATCGCTTTCCCTCCTCACACGCTGTCTGTGTGAGGAGGGAGAGACATGGCAATGGGAGATGATCTCATATGTTTACATATGAGATCATCTCCCATTGGCAGCTGCGATCGCGCTGTGAACGGCCGCTTTGATTGGCCGTTCACGGCGATCTGTATTTGCCTGTCTCCGGGAGACACGGCGAATACAAAACTTCCACGATGCGCGCCCCCGGCGGCGCGCATTGCGGAAGTAAACACAAGGCCGTTCAGGGACGGCCAGGCGAAGAAACCCGCCTGCTCTAAGGCCATCATTCAGCTATAGGGCGGGCGGGAGGTGGTTAAATTTACAGCAATGTTTTCTCATATGGCCAGATCTATGACAGTAAAGACAAGTGATAGGCTCTCCTTGCCTCACTTGTCTTCACCTGTCATTGTCATTCTTGCTAAGAACTGTAGTTTCTGACATGTCTATAGCATGACTATTTTTGTCACATTGAATTATAGCTACCTTGTGTGTGAGATTGCTTTGATTCAATTGTCTCCTAATTTTATCAATGAAGCTTACTATATCATTTAAATTTTGATTTGTGCTATAGCTACTGAAGTTGAGTCAAGGTTTTTTTATAAAATTTTATAAAACATTTTTTTATAAAAGCCATTTTCAAACCTGGACCATAGTCATTATCTACTCCAAATATAATTTCATAAACTTTGCAAAATGTTATTTTAACCTCAAATGGACCTTTTTCTGCAGTAGTCTGTAATAGATCTAACATTTCTATGGTCGGTATTTACTCATCACTCATGCATAGCAATAATTGTCGCAGTCTGTCGTGTAATTTTGTTTTTCCTGACTTTCGTCATAAATAACAGGTAAATTAATTAGTTTAGCAAAATTAACAGGAACCCGCAACTGAAATATGTAATTGCGTTGATCATTTGACAGACTAAAACGATCCGCAAACATTTCAAATAAATCCCAATTAGAAAATACAGTTGCCTCAAAGTCATAAATAGGAAAGTATTTTAAAACTTTCATAAGCTGATCGTGCATTTGTAACTTTAGTTTTGCAGTACTACATAATAAGTCTTTGTTTCATTTCTATTTCATCAGTAGAATCAACATTCTCCATTTCCAAACTTTATGGAATATAAGAAGGTTATGGCTTAAATTTGGATTCAGTCTTTTTTCATCTGTTGAAATTACAGCAATTGGTGGTGCAGATAGATAGGATTGGGTGGTCTGTTTATAATTTGTTAACACAACTGTTTTATGTTTGCTACTTCCTTCAGTTCTCTTTTCCCAAAACCCCCAAAAAAGCTCAGGTACTTAAACATTTTTGTAGTAATAAGAGTTTTTTAACTAGACAATGAGGACATTGTCTAAATGACCTGGGGGAATGTGTAGCGCCGGTACTCCTGACGAGTATGTGCTATGTCTGCAAATTTATTTTTTTCCCAAGACTATAGTTGAGTCTTGGGGTTAATTGTTCTAAATTGTGGGTTTGGCATCACTTTGGCTGGGCTGTACTAATGTTCTGCCTGGTCACAGGTGCATGTATCACCTCTGACAGGCATTGGAACACAGTCTGGTTGGACGCACTGGGTGCCAATCTCTCTCTCTGAGCCAATCAGTGGGTGCTTTGTCTCGCTGTGTATTCCGGGAGAGGGTACTTAAGGTGATTAAGTCACATGGTTCTGGGTTACGGTCCAGAAGTATGTTCTGACTCCCATGATCCTGGTCCTCCTGACCATCCCCCAGAGGCCCTCATGAGTCTCGGAACTGGCTAGTCTGAGGCACAGTAACTGAAAGGAGGATTCTAAAGTGGTCCGGTGCCGTCTCGGGTTTTGGAGAGGCTCAGCAACTCGTCATGCAACCAGGGGAGGACTCTTCGGAAGAGGGCCACGCATGAGGCTGGCTGCTCGGTAAGAGGCTGAATGTTGAGCTGTATGGACACTAACCGAATCCACATTTCTTACGGTATCGCCAGACTGGCTGCAAGATACTGGTACCGCAAGAAGGTTCCTATTCCTATCCTTCTGTTACAACTAAGTTCCAGTGAGAGACTTTCTGTGTTCATCTAAAAGTTTGCAACCAAGTCTGTGGCAGAGATTTTGCTAAGTTTGATTTATGTGTCGGCTGCTGAGTCCCTAAAACTAGGACTTATCCAACAGTGGAAATATCCAGTTGCGAGTGGCTACTCCCTGGATTACCTAGAAAGAGGCATTCATTAAGTGTCAGCAGTTTCAAAGTGCCTGAGCTTCCATACCTATACCTTCTATTCCCAACCGATAGACTGTGTTTCTGTTCAACGTTTTAAGCAAATAAAAATTCCAAAAGGAATACAGGTGTCGGTCTCTGCAGTTATTTGGCCATTAACCTCTGGAACCCCTAGACAAGAATGATGTGCTACAAGGCAGAGGAGGTAAACGGTAAGCCCAAGAAAACCAGCTGCTCCTTCGGGGTCAGTGCTACATACACGTCTAATTTTTTGACTACCTTTTGCAATTTTGAAGGCCCTGGAGCACCAGGACAATAAAAACGCCCCAAAAAAGACCCAATTATGGAAAGAAAACACCCCAATGTATAATCTATGAGGCATATAAAGTATTTTGAACATGTTGTTATTTTTTTCTATAATTTTTTGGAAAATGTTGAAAGAAAATTAAAACGCATTTTTTTTTTAAACAAAGTTGTAAATTTTTACAATATTTCTAACACATAGCATGTACATGGCAAAAATTATACCCCAAAATAGATTCTCCTACTGCTTCCAAATAAAAAAATACCACAAGTGTGACTTTTACACAGCCTGGCCACATACCGAGGCCCAACATGCAGGGAGCGCCATATGTTGTAGGTAAATAAATTTCAAATCTAATTTGACTACCTATCACACTTTGAGGCACTGTAGTGACATGGACGAGCTGTGGATGGGGATGGCTGGGTATGGCTGAGTATGGCTGGGTCGGGTATGGCTGGGCGGGGATGGGATGGCTGAGTATGTCTGAGTATGGATGGGATGGCTGAGTATGTCTGAGTATGGATGGGATGGCTGGGTTGGGTATGACTGAGTATGGCTGGGTCGGGTATTGCTGAGGCTGGGTATGGCTGAGTGTGAATGGATGGATGAGTATTACTGAGTATGGAGGGATGGCTGAGTATTGCTGAGCATGGTTTAGGATGGATGGCTGGGCATGGATGGATGAGTATTGCTGAACATGGATGGATGGATGAGTATGGATGGTTGAGCATGGATGGATGGATGATTATTGCTGAGTATGGATCGATGGATGAGTATTTCTGAGGATGTATGAGTATGCATGGATGGATGAGTATTGCTGAGGATGGATGAGTATGGATGGATGAGTATTTATGAGTATTTCTGGGATGGATGAGTATTGATGAGTATTGCTGGGATGGATAAGTATTGATGAGTATTGATGGGATGGATGAGTATTGATGGAATGGATGATTATTGCTGGGATGGATGGATAGATTAGTGCTGTAGTGGACACATAGCAATGCTGTAGGCAGTACACATCCAGCCCACAGCACTGTAACACTTGATCTCTCCCCTCTCTGTACCTATCTGTACAGAAAGGGATAGAGGAACCGGACGTGATGCCGGTTTGTTTACAAGTGATCTCTCCATTTAACGGAGAGATCACGTGGTAAACGGCCGCTATCAGCAGCCATTTACCGCGACCTGGACCCAATGGTCATGGATATTGCTAGGTGCGCACCCCAGGGGGAGCGAGGTAGTAGATTCTGGGAGGATGTCCATAAGCCGACCGTGCTGTAGCCGTCTTTCAACTATGGCCCGGTCAGCATGTGGTTAATATATATATATATATATATATATATATATATATATATATAATTTTGTTGGCTTGTAATACACAGTTATGCACTAGGCACTTTAACTATATCCATAGTATTATATATGTGTATTAACATTTATAATTCGCTGGTTCATTATTTATATCATTTGAGATCAATTATTCACTGTGTACTTATTATACATACCTTTTTAGTGCAGCGTATATATATATATATATATTTATAATGGTATCTGCATTACCATTGCATCCCGCAGCATTTCTTTGAGAAATATCCCCTCAAACAAACCTGATATCTGTTGCCAAGTCAAACATACTATACTACTCTTAATACACTACGTATGAGAATGAAATCAGAGAAACACACACATATATACATACATATATATATGTGTATGTGTATGTGTATGTAGTGCCCACTCCTGACGAGCATGTGCTATATGTTTTCGAAAATTAATATTCCTGAAACCACAGTTGGGTTTTAGGGCTAATTTTGATAAATTATGGTTTCAGTACCAGTCTAGCTGGATTGCACTGAGTTCTCCTTGGCTGCAGGTGTCGCTGTTACCGCCAGCAAGTGGTAGAACGCAGTCTAGTTGGGTGTATTGAGTGCCATCCTTGCCATCCTCACATTTTTGTAAATATTTTATTATATATTTTCATGTGACAACACTGAGGGAATTCCACTTTGCTATAATGTAAAGTAGTGAGCGTACAGCTTGTATAATGCACGATCGGAAATTTGGCCAGCAAAAGACAGATGAGAGTTTTTGGTTGGAAAATGTGATCGTGTGCATGCTCCCTCGGACTTTTGCTGGCAGAATTTCAGCCAGCAAAAGATTGAGAGCATGTTCTAAATTTTTCGGTCGGAAAAAGTTCCTATTCGAAAATGCATTTGTATGTATGACATTCCGACATGCAAAAACTCACGCGTGCTCACATTCAAGTACGAGACTGAAGCGATCGGCCTGGCAATTCGCTGAATTTGTTTTAATAGTTTCATGCAATGCATAATCTTCTTCTTTACAATGCTAGAAGAATGAAGTTGTTTTACTGCTCATATTCACACAGAGTTCTCACAAACTCCTTTCTTTATTATTTCTCCTGATCGCATGAATAATCTTTTTTTTTTTTTCTTTTTTTTTTAAAGGCAGATCTCCATAATAATGTTTGTATTTTTATTTTATTGTCATTATTTTTTTTTAAATCAAGAGCTCCTTTTTTTTTTAATATTTTGAAATTATTTGCTAGTCATCTCCGTCAATTTTTTTTTTTTGTGTGTCAAGTTTACACAACAACATTATTATCTTGTCTTTTTAAAGCTCAAGGAGGTTGGTTGGTGTTCCTTGTTAATTTAACATTGTATTTTTGAAATGTACCTGTCTACTCACAAAAAAAAACTGTCCTATTTGAAGAAAAATACATAGGCAAGTATTTTCAGAAAAAAAAAATCTCCATTTATTCTGGCTGATACCAAAATAAAGAAGGCAACGCTGGAAGCCTTTCTACCCCATGGCACACATCAACTATTTTGAAAATAAAATTGGTAGCTTGAGAAGTCCATATAATGGGGAGCACAATCTGGCCTAGGACTCCCAGAGATCATGAACAGCAGCAGATGACATATATGTCCCCAGGCTGTGATACTACAACAGCCTGCGTCTTCTGTCAGACCAGACTGAAACCAGTTGAAATTTTGATATCGCCTTATAAAGAAATTGTTATGAGGGGTACCATCATCCCGTAAATGTTTTGAATAGGAAAACAGAAACTCAAATAGTGGTAGCTCCAGAGGGTACCTTTTGAGCAAGAAAAAGGGGGATGGGGGACTATTACGGTACCAATATATCAGCTTTGAAAAATATTAAAATACAAATAAATATTTATTAAAGAAATTAGTAATAGTGACATAAATTTAGAAAAAACAATCACAGAAAAACCACATAATGAACAACACTACATGATAAATACACAGAATTCATAAATTACAATGGTGTCTATTGCCCCTCCAGTAGGTCAGGGGCCGATGGATAAAGGGTTTGGACGTATTCCTCGACTAGTTTCGCGACATAAGAGCCGCTTTTTCAAGAGGTGTCACCCATAAAATCTATCAAAATATAATAATTCTTTATTAAAGACAATTCAAATAAAGAGTTAAACATAACGGAGGTAAACATAACATTGTCACTAGAAAAACATTAGAAACGTAAACTACATAATAATGACACTGGAGAGTTATAAAAGAATCAAATGACTCACCCACATGGAAGAATTCTGTGTATTTATCATGTAGTGTTGTTCATTATGTGGTTTTTCTGTGATTGTTTTTTCTAAATTTATGTCACTATTGTTGTGGAAATTTTAGATGTATTTATTATATGTATTGTCATAAGAGTCCTCCTGTGTTCATTCTCCCCCAGCCCGCTCTTTTAGAGCTGACTGGGGCAGACTGACGCTGGTTGAGATCCGTTAGGTAGTGGATAATATCTTGGGGTTGGAAAGAAAGGTGTTTGCGGAGTTGGGGGTATGTCCACCAGCAAAAGGGCCCCTGTACATTGTACAGACGATCGTCTGGGGACATATGCGTGCTCTGTAGGCATTGGCTGTGTGCGGATGTGTGCACATTGTCTCTCCTGTGTCTGATCAGCACATGGAGATAGGCGGTGCACATCTGTAGATGGCTTTCCATTCACAAGAGATGAAGAATTATCCAAGTATACATTGTTCTCTGGAACAATGTATATATATATATTAAGGATTTCTATCAACGGAATTATAATCATCGTTCATTGGTTTTGTATGGTTTCCATCATTGAAAGCACTATGGTCTGTGTGCCATGCTGACTAAAAGGGGGCGTGTGCATTTCCTCTTGTGAATGCCCTCCCCTTTAATGTATGTCATTTCCTGTGATGTCATTTTCTGTAGTAAGGAAGTCCAGCCTGTTGGGGGCAGGACTTCCTGTTTGTCATTCTTTGAGAGATAATAAAAGGCGATGTTGAGCCCCCAGCGGGGGGCAGAAGCATGGAACTGAGAACGTAGAAGGATGGTTGAGTCTGGTCATTGGGATGAATGTGTTGGAAGGTAACCTGAAAGCATTATATCATTAAGACGGAAATGGGTGCTTATTGGAAGCGCAAAGTAGGTAGTGGGGCTGTGAGCATAGCAGCCAAATTGCTACCACACTATTACTAATTTCTTTAAGAAATATTTATTTGTATTTTAATATTTTTCAAAGCTGATATATTGGTACCGTAATAGTCCCCCATCCCCCTTTTTCTTGCTCAAAGGTACCCTCTGGAGCTACCACTATTCCAGACTGAAACCAGGCTATCACTTTCTTGTCTTCCCTGAAGCCTTCCCTGGAGGCTGTGGCTCTGGAGGTGGACTTGTGGCAGGAGGAGGAGGAGGATGAGTGAGCATACATACGTGCATGTTATCACTTATTTGGCCACTCAACCCGTTCTGAATGGCCTCAAAAACAAATTTCTCACACCTGAGGCATTGGCCCTTCTTCAGTTTAGCAGCTACCTAGAAGCCATAGGCCTCTTCAGCATCAGGGGGGCTTTTCAGGGCCGCATTAGCGTCCTTAATGAGGCCCAGTGCTGCATCCTCCACATTATCCTTCCTGGCCCTTTTTGTTGAAGGCAGAGGGGAGGCACCTGGGATTGGGTGAGGCTACAGGGCCCTGCCTCCTCCTGGCTGCCACTTACCCCCGCCTCCTCCTGTCTGCCACATTCCAGAGCCTCGTCCTGGCTGAGGTCTTCCTGTGTATGAAAAAAGGACACACTTTTAGTTTTTGGTTCATCAATCACACCCAAATTTCAGCTCATGACTGTTGCAAATTGAATGTTAATAAATAGAAAAAACTATCATTCTGACCCCAGCATTTTTCATTCTTGTCACACTCATTTTTGGCCCCTACTGTCAATTGTTAAATCAATAATTTTTTTGCAAGAATAACATCTAGTTAACAACAATTCACTAAAAATATGTTAAAAAATACTATACCTGGCACCAGCTGGGCTCCTCAACTTCTTCCAAGATTGAAGGCCCAGGTTGGTCCTCGGAAGCCTCAGCTGGGGTTGAGGGAAGGGTGGATAGAAGTTTAGAAAGTGATTCCCTGGCTTCCATCTGGTCTTCCAGAAACCACATCCTGCTGTAGTACCACAGACTTTGTACATACACATCCTCTGCTGTAGCTCCTGATCTCACGGAAGCCTGGTCTTTATTAACCACTGAACAACCGCCCATTGCCGATTAACGGCTTCAGGGCAGTTGTTTAACTCTGAGAGGCCGTTCATTAACGGCCTCCCAGAATTCTGCTCTCGCGCGCCCCCTGGGGCGCGCACACGAGAGCATCCGTGACCGCCGGGTCCACTGGACCCGGCGCATCACGGATCACGGTAAACAGTCGCTCATCGCGACCGTTTACCACGTGATCGCTCCGTCAAATGACGGAGTGATCACTTGTAAACAAACTGGCGTCATGTTATGATGCCGGTTCCTCCCTCCCCCTCTCTGTACCGATCGGTACAGCGGAGAGGAAAGAGATCGGTGTCAGCAGCGCTGTGGGCTGCATCTGCAGTGCCCACATCGCTGATCACCGAATTTAACCCCTCCATATCCTGGCAATACTCTGTAAATACTGTGCAATACCCCCCAATACTCTGCAATATCCCCCCAATACTCTGCAATACCCCCCAATACTCTGCAATACCCCCCCAATACTCTGCAATACCGGCCCAATACTCTGCAATACCGGCCCAATACTCTGCAATACCGGCCCAATACTCTGCTATACCGGCCCAATACTCTGCTATACCGGCCCAATACTCTGCAATACCCCCAATACTCTGCAATACCCCGTCAATACTCTGCAATACCCCCCAATACTCTGCAATACCCGCCAATACTCTGCAATACCCCGCCAATACTCTGCAATACCCAGCCATACTTGGAGATACACTGCAATACCCAGCCATACTCGGTGATAACCTGCAATACCCAGCCATAGACGCCCCCCCCCCCTCACCGCCCTCTGGTGCTTCTACCAACTTGCCAATACGATCAAAGCCAGAATCTTTTTATTTATTTTTTATTTTTTATTTCAGGCTTCCCAGCCTAGAGGTGAGATGTGGGGTCCTATTTGCCCCCAGGATCTCACTGTAAAGAGGACCTGCCATCCCATATTCCTATTGCAAGGGATGTTTACATTCCTTGTAATAGGAATAAAAGTGATCAAAAATGTATTTTTGGGGAAAAAAATGTCAAACTAAAATAAATAAAGTAAAATGAACAATAAAAAAAAGAAAAAATGTAAAGCGCTCCTGTCCCCATGTGTACCGCCCACATATGAAAACGGTGTTCAAACCACACATGTGAGGTATCGCCGTGAACATTAGAGCAAGAGCAATAATTCTAGCCCTAGACCTCCTCTGTAACTCAAAACATGTAACCAGTAAAAAAAATTTAAAGCGTCGCCTATGGGGATTTTTAAGTAGCGACGTTTGCCGCCATTCCACGGGCATGTGCAATTTTGAAGAGTGACATGTTCGATATCTATTTACTCAGCATAACTTCATCTTTCACTTTATGCAAAAATTGGGCTAACTTTACTGTTTTTTTTTTTTAAGCACAAAACAGTTTTTTCCCCCCAAAAAAAAGCGTTTGAAAAATTGCTGCGCAAATACCGTGTGAGATAAAAATTTGCAACGACCACCATTGTATTCTCTAGAGTCTTTGCTAAAAAAATATATAATGTTTTGGGGTTCTATGTAATTTTCTAGCAAATAAATGATGATTTTTACATGTAGGAGAGAAATGTCAGAATTATACTGGGTGCTCCAGAACGCCTGATGGCGCTCCCTGCATGTTGGGCCTCTGTATGTGGCCAGGCTGTGTAAAAATCTCACACATGTGGTATCGCCGTACTCGGGTGTAATAGCAGAATGTGTTTTGGGGTGTAATTTGTGGTATGCATATGCTGTGTGTGAGAAATAAACTGATAATATGACAATTTTGTGGGGAAAAAAAAGGAAAAAAAATCTTGATTTTGCAAAGAATTGTGGGAAAAAATGACAACTTAAAAAAACTCATCATGCCTCTTACTAAATACCTTGGAATGTCTTCTTTCCAAAAAGGGGTCATTTTGGGGGTATTTGTAATTTTATGGCATGTTAGGGTCTCAAGAATTGAAATAGGCCGTCAGTACTTCAGGTGTGATAAATTTTCAGATATTGGCACCATAGCTTGTGGGCTCTATAACTTTCACAAAGACCAAATAATATCCACCAATTTGTACTTATTTTTACCAAAGATATGTGGTGGTCTAAATTTTGGCCAAAATTCATGAAGAAAAATTACTAATCTGCTAAATTTTATAACAGAAACAAAGAAAAATTATTTTTTTTACAGAATTTTAGGTCTTTTTTATAGCACAAAAAATAAAAAACCGAGAGGTGATTAAATACCACCAAAAGAAAGCTCTATTTGTGTGAAAAAAGGACAAAAATTTCATATGGGTACAGTGTTGCATGACTGAGTAATTGTCATTCAAAATGTGAGAGCACCAAAAGCTTAAAATTGGTCTGGTTATTAACCGGTTCCCGACCAGCGCACACCGATGTACGTCGACAGAATGGCACGGGCAGGCATATTGGCGTACGGGTATGTCCAATCTTCAATGCCGCCCTGCCATCGGGAGGGCGCCGCTGGCGGCGCACTCCCGCGCTGGTCGGGACCCCCGTGAGTCCAGTCCTGGGACCCGCGGACTCGATACCCGCGATCGTCTCACGGGACGGCTGAATGGAGGAAATGCCGTGTAAACAGCACTTCTCCATTCTGCCTAGCAACTAGTGACGCTGATCTCTGCTCCATGTGATTGGAGCAGAGATCAGTGTTCACTAAATGAAAGCCCAACCCCCCCACAGTTAGTAACACACCTCTAGGAACACTTAACCCCTACACTGCCACCCCCTGGTTAACCCCTTCACTGCCAGTGTCATTTACACAGGAATCACTGCATTTATATAGCAGTGATTACTGTATAAATGACAATGGTCCCAAAAATGTGTCAAAAATGTCCGATGAGTCCCCCACGATGTCGCAGTCACAATAAAAGTCGCTGATCGCCGCAATTACTAGTAAAAAATATAATAATAAAAAATTATTAATAAAAATTAAATAAACTATCCCTATTTTGTAAATGCTATAACTTTTGCGCAAACCAATCAATAATCGCTTATTGCGATTTTTTTTTTTTACCAAAAATATGTAGAAGATTACGTATCGGCCTAAACTGAGGGAAAGAAAATGTTTTTTTTATATATTTTTGGGGGATATTTTTTATAACAAAAAGTAAAAAAGAATGCGTTTTTTTAAATTGTCGCTCTAATTTTGTTTATAGCGCAAAAAATAAAAACCGCAGGGGTGATCAAATACCACCAAAAGAAAGCTCTATTTGTGGGAAAAAAAGGACGTCAATTTTGTTTGGGAGCCACGTCGCATGACCGCCCAATTGTCAGTTAAAGCGACGCAGTGCCGAATCGCAAAAAGTGGTCTGGTCTTTGACCAGCAAAATGGTCCGGTCTGTAAGTGGTTAAGGGTGTTTAAGTGCCCAGTGGTCAAGTGGTTAAGCACCTTCCTATACATGCTTCTTGGGGATGTGCGTCTTCACATATTCCAGCAGTTTCTTCAGCGAGGCCTTCTTAGATGGTTTATTTCGATATAAGGGGTCTTCCACAAATTTCGCATATCCCTGTATTTGTCTATGAATTGGCCCATGAATTCAGGGTCTTTGAATTGTTTCATATTTGCTGCAAGACAAAACACAAGACAAAAACATGAAATATCAGGCTAAACTCTCCTAATCGTATCCCAATATAGGCCTCAATCTAGAATCAGTATAGGCCACTGATGTACCAAAGTTAAGATGTTACCTTCGTTAGAACGTTCGTCCTCTTTCCTCTGAACATACGTACGACCCACGCGTCTTAACTTTATATACACTATGCATGCGTGAAACTCCGCCTGCGTCACCCGCCCCTAATGTTCTTTATCAAAGATTCCCTGCCCTGTCTCTTTCGGCGCAGTGGGAGAGGAACATGGAGGAGACACAGCAGGTTGTCACTACTACTAGTGGTAACGAGGAGGAAAGCCAGGAGGCCAAATGTGCCGATCCAGGAGGGGGTTTAAGGCCTCCAATATGTCCTTTGAAGAGATGGTGGAGAAGGTCCACATATTGAAGAGGGCCAACTATGAAGGGAAGAATGGA
The DNA here is from genome assembly GCF_037356315.1 of Lithobates pipiens. NCBI lineage: Eukaryota > Metazoa > Chordata > Amphibia > Anura > Ranidae > Lithobates > Lithobates pipiens. The sequence goes on along the minus strand of NW_027507718.1, from coordinate 155,837,519 downwards.
CCGTACCCAAACCCCAATCTGCGAAAGGCCAAAATCGTGACAAAAGTGGTGAAGAGTCTGTGGCGGAAATTTGGGATACGAAGATCCAAGGACCAATTAAGGAAATGCTGGTCAGACCTAAAATTCAGGGAGCAGGATCAGTACAGAAGGATAAAGAAATTGCTTCAAAAAAGTAAGTACTTGTCGTGTGTTCCTATTATGATTATTAACTTGCATGCTGCTGCATGTGCTTTTCTTTACTGTTGTACAGTTTAAAATGGCTACTTTCCTGTTCGTGGCCACAGTAATCGTTCGTAGGAAACATCATGTGTTTGCCAACTAAATACAATGTTTTTAGCAGATACAGGGTTAACTACATTTGGTCATGCTCATTTGTATTATAAGAAGTTTAGGACATTGTTGTCTAGATGTCTTTGAAACTAGAATGAATTAAAAACGTAATTCAGTGTAATGTAAGGAGAAGACACTCAGCGGCTGTCTAGGGTTGGAATTATTGCTCTCGCTCTAACGATTGCGGCAATACCTCACGTGTGTGGTTTGACCAACGTCTTCATATGTGGGCACCACTCACGTATGCGTTCGCTCCTGCATCGGGACGGGGAAGTTTAAAAAATATTTTTTTTTCTTTATTTTACTAGATTTTTTTTATTTTTTTATTTTTTCACTGTTAAAAAAAAATTGGGTCACTTTTATTCCTATTACACGGAATGTAAACATCCCTTGTAATAGAAAAAAGCATGACAGGTCCTCTTTCACACTGAGGGCATTTTGCAAGCGCTGTAGTGTTAAAAATAGCACCTGCAAAACGCCCTAAAACAGCTACCCCATACACTCCAGTGTGGGTTAGCGCTGCGATACCGCGGGCGGATTTAACCCCTTTTTGGCTGTTAGTGGGGAGTTAAAACTGCCCAGCTAGCGGCCGAATAGTGCTGCTATAACGACGGTAAAACGGTGCTAAAAATAGCGCCGCTCTACCGCTGGCGCCCTAGGTGGCGCGGTGTGAAAGGGCTCTTAAATATGAGATCTGGGGTCAAAAAGTCCTCAGATCTCATATTTGGACCTAAATGCAATAAAAAAAAAAAAATTGTCATTTGAAAAGATGACAACAAAAAAATTCCCTTTAAGACGTATGGGCGGAAGTGACATTATGACGTCGCTTCCGCATGCTATGGTATGGAGACAGGTGGGGGCCATCTTACCCTCACTCGTCTCCATACCCAGCCATGGAGAGGTCCTGATCGCCTCCGCCACTGCTGATGGCTCCAGTAAGAGGCAGAGGGTGCGGGAGAGCGGCAGAAGGGGGGATGGCCCCTCTTCCACCTCTGATAATGGTGATCTCGCGGTGAATCCACAGCAGAGACCACCGTTAGGACCGCCAGCTCAAAAGATGGATACCTCGGTTGTGGCAGCACCATCTTTAAACTGCCGACGTATATATATATAGGAGCTGGTCGGTAAGTGGTTAAGGGAATTAATCATGTCTTCAAATTGGAACTCTGCCCAAACAGACAATTGTACCCCACTTCCAAGCAATGTTTCCCATTCATATTTCTGTCCACAAATATCTGTGTGCTAAGATAAGTTTCATTCTCATAGGGGAGAAAAGACTCGGTCCGTCGGAGGACAACATGAACCCCCCACCTCAAGAAGAAGGGGAGCAGAGGATTGTGGTACCTCAGGACGTGGAGGAAGTGCTTGAATTTGGCACCACAACAGGTCAGTGTCAGCCACCACAGATTCAGGTAATAGATGTATGCCTGCATATTTTTAATACATGGTGTGTATTTTTATTTTAGGTGATGTGCAGGTTGTGGTACCAAAATCAAGTCATTTTACCAGTGACAGTGCACAAAGGCTTATCCAGGAAATTATGTCTTGTAGTCATAATTTGGACCTTATCAAAGAAAAAAACAAGGAGATTGAACAAAGACTGTAGAATGTGATTGATTGATTAAAGTTTTAATACAGTTTAAAAGCCAAATTTGGAAGATGCACACAGTGTGTCAACATGTGCTATATGCCATCAGGGTATTTCAATGTAGGCGTTTTGTGGGTCAACTCTAGTAGGTGAGAGGAAGTGGTTGCACCCCCAAAACACGTCTATTGATCCCCCATGATGACATTAGGTATGGGATCAGAAAGGAAATCCCCATTTTGACTTAATTTGTGTGCATCTTCTAAATTTGGCTTTTACAGGGGTGATTTCACCCCATCTGATGAAGGCAAGATCAAGACCTTTTTCACACTATAAAATGTCTGATATTGCCTTTTTTTTCCAATGTTGAACTTTGTAAGTTCCAGAGTTGTGTATTTTATGTTTGGAAACATACTTGTTTATGTATTTTTCCAAAAATTTCAAGGTAAAACTTTGAACTAAAAAGATGTGTTTTTTTAACTACCAAATGTTTTATAAAACGCACACGTGAATGTGCACGGAGTAAAATGCTTTCTACTCATCAATGTGTGGCTTCTTCTTTCAATGCTCAATAACACTTTTTGTAATAAGTTGGTGTTTACAGTGACAATGGGTGTTATTTAAATAATGTTAAAAACACTTGGCACTACAAGTGCACTAGGAGAACCTAGGAGACAGATAAAAGAAAAACAAGCAGTAAATACAAATCAAGATTTTAACAGATCATTTTTTTTTTTATATTTACAAATTAGGTGGCATAGCAATGGCCCCCCTACCTGTAAAATATTACACATATTTTTCACGCATTTCAGGGGCGCTTTGAGGGGGAAAGCCAGGACAGACAGCTTCCTGGGCCATCAGTGTTGTTTTATGAAGTCCAGCCTCAGGCCTGACTGAGGCCATATAATTTGGAGCATTTCTTTTTAAATCGTTGTGCAGGATGCAGCAGCATAAAACAATGTGGTTCAGTTTGTACTCCGCCAGGTTGATTGCCGTTAGAAATAGGCGGAACCCAAGCCACCACTCTGGAGATGTCCGTAGAACTTGGTCTGGGCAAAGACTCCACCAACCAACATCCAGCCATTCTTCCCCATGTCCACATAGAGAAACTCATATGTCACCGACACCACCGCCATCAACACGATACTATGAAACCCATTATAGTTAAAATAGTATGACCCCGAATGGGGTGGTGGGACGATGTGGACGTGCTTCCCATCTATTGCCCCTCCGCAGTTGGAAAAGTCCCAAAGATGGGCAAAGTGGGATGCCACAGTTTGCCATTCCTGTGACGTTGAAGGAAACTGTGGAGTCCAACAGAAAAAAAAAAAAGTAATTTTGCACATAAACATTGCAAGCAGATTAGACACAAACATTCTTGTGAGCCCAAAAAAAAAAAGAATGAGTTTGTGAGCTCAAAAAAAAAGCCTCTGACACTCTGCATGAATTTAAGGACAACAATAACATTTGTACCCATTATAGGTGGTGTTTAGGGTAAAGCACTACAATGGAGCTGACAAAATACACTGTTACTGTTACTAGGCTAGGTGTGTATGCCCAGGGTTAGGGATGGCTGAACGGTTCGCCCGGCGGTCGTTTTGCGGCGAATTTTGGCTGTTCGCGGTCCGCCCGATCGGCGGACTATTGCCACCGTTCGCCCGGCGGACTTCCGTGTTTACTGTGTAAAAGAACTTTGACCTATGATGACACATCCATCATGGGGTACAGGACAGCCAATTGAGACATTACAGCACATGGACACTTGGACATTCCCCCTAACTTATAAATAGACCCGATCCGGCGGCCATTTTACATTCTTTCTTCTGTCGCTATAGGGAGAGGTTGCTGTGTGGAGCAGGGAGAGACTGCAGTGACCCAAATCGCTAGCTATTAGGTCCACAAAAGTTCTTTTCAGGACTGGTATAGGTATTAGGTGTAGTTCAGGATATAGGTTTGAGGCACTGCTGTGCTAGTGATTGTTGCAGCAGCCTGTCTTTTGTGAGTGTAGAGAGAGGGACAGGACGCTGTGTGCAGCAGGGACAGTCAGTTTAATCATCAGCTGTTACTATTAGGTCCACAAAATTCCTTTTCAGGACTGGTATGGTAAAGTAATACAGGATATAGTTTTGAGCACTATTCAAGTTATTGTTCCAGCAGCCTGTGTTTTGTCAGTTTAAATAGGGACAGTCAGGAAGCTGTGTGTGGCAGTGAGGGACAGTCAGTTTAATCAGTAGCTGTTACTATTAGGTCCACAAAGGTTCTTTTCAGGACTGGTATGGTAATAGGCTTGTACACGTATAATATTCTTTCTTCCAAATATAGAAAGAATATTATACTTGACTGCTGCCCTTCTGCTGCAGTAGTCCTTTATCAGTATAGGGACTGAGGTACAGTCTGCTAATCATTCACAACCTACTAGTTCCACAAAGGTCCTTATAAGGACTGGTAAGGTATAGGGTACTACAGTACATAGGGTTGAGTGAGGTACAGTCTGCTATTCCTTAAGGACTGGTATAGGTCCACAATATATAGGGTTGAGGTGCACTACTGCTGACTGCTGCCCTATACTGCAGCAGTCCTTTATCAGTATAGGGATTGAGGTACAGTCTGCTAATCATTCACAACCTACTAGTTCCACAAAGGTCCTTATAAGGACTGGTAAGGTATAGGGTACTACAGTACATAGGGTTGAGTGAGGTACAGTCTGCTATTCCTTAAGGACTGGTATAGGTCCACAATATATAGGGTTGCGGTGCACTACTGCTGACTGCTGCCCTTCTTCTGCAGCAGTCCTTTATCAGTATAGGGGCTGAGGTACAGTCTGCTAATCCCTAGCTACTAGTTCCACAAAGGTCCTTAAGGACTGGTATAGGTGTACTATTTGGTGTGCAGTATATAGTTGTGTAATACATGTATAAAATACTTGCACATACTTGACTTCCTCCTGGGGCTGCTTATTATGAGGGGCTCCCACCATCCCTGTGCTGTGCTGACTTCCTCCTGGGGCTGTACCTCTGCTGTGCATATTATGAGGGGCTCCCACCATCCCTGTGCTATGCTCATTATGAGGGGCTCCCCCCATCCCTGTGCTATGCTCATTATGAGGGGCTCCCACCATCCCTGTGCTGTGCTGACTTCCTCCTGGGGCTGCTTATTATGAGGGGCTCCCACCATCCCTGTGCTGTGCTGACTTCCTCCTGTGGCTGTACCTCTGCTGTGCATATTATGAGGGGCTCCCACCATCCCTGTGCTATGCTCATTATGAGGGGATCCCACCATCCCTGTGCTATGCTCATTATGAGGGGCTCCCACCATCCCTGTGCTGTGCTGACTTCCTCCTGGGGCTGCTTATTATGAGGGGCTCCCACCATCCCTGTGCTGTGCTGACTTCCTCCTGGGGCTGCTTATTATGAGGGGCTCCCACCATCCCAGTGCTATGCTGACATCCTCCTGGGGCTGCTTATTATGAGGGGCTCCCACCATCCCTGTGCTATGCTGACTTCCTCCTGGGGCTGCTTACGTTGCTGGTGTCAGTGCTGTATATCACGGTGCTGGTGTCAGTGCTGTATATCACGGTGCTGGTGTCAGTGCTTTATGTCACTCTGCTGATGTCAGTGCTCTCTATCACGGTGCTGGTGTCAGTGCTGTATAACACGGTGCTGGTGTCAGTGCTTCATGTCACGCTGCTGATGTCAGTGCTCTCTATCACGGTGCTGGTGTCAGATCACTCTATCACGGTGCAGGTGTCATTGCTGTATGTCACGCTGCTGATGTCAGTGCTCTCTATCACGGTGCTGGTGTCAGTGCTGTATATCACGGTGCTGGTGTCAGTGCTTTATGTCACATTGCTGATGTCAGTGCTCTCTATCACGGTGCTGGTGTCAGATCACTCTATCGCGGTGCAGGTGTCATTGCTGTATGTCACGCTGCTGATGTCAGTGCTGTATATCACGGTGCTGGTGTCAGTGCTTTATGTCACGCTGCTGATGTCAGTGCTCTCTATCACGGTGCTGGTGTCAGATCACTCTATCACGGTGCAGGTGTCATTGCTGTATGTCACGCTGCTGGTGATCATCTCCTGCACCCTCTTCTTTGCCTACCCCGACCTTCCCTCTCCTCCATTTCCTTCATGCGCTCCACAGTCCTGAATTTTCACAGCAATTTCACATATAATAAAAGAATGCTTGTAGTTGTCGATCCCAGATTCACTTTATACATGTGTTATGTCATTGGCCATGTGGTGGGACTATGTTTGCACAGCTAGTAATTATTTTGTGGCTGCAAATTTGACCTGTAGGTTTGCAAAGTTCGCCTCCCATTGAAGTCAATGGGGCCCACCGCGAACGTTACGGTTCGCGAACTATTGGCCACGTTCGCGGTCCACGTTCGCGAAATGTCCCATCGGAAGTTCGTACATCACTACCCAGGATAGCATGCTGGGGAGGTTAGTGAAGGCAAATATGCACGTAGGCCAAAAAAGGAGCATTAAAAGATTCCAGCATGAATGAGGACAAAGGGGACATTCACAGCATATTAATATCAGGGTAATTATGGAATGATGAAAGAAATACAAAACATTAATACATTAAATACATATAGTGTGATGTTAAAGCATAAAATTTACCCTAATATAGTCCTTCTGCAGGACCTGAATAATGGCAGAACAGGTCTCTGGAATAATGATCCCCAGAGCCTGGGGGGAGATGCCTGTAGAGAACTTGAGGTGGCGACTAGCCTCTGCTCGGGAGTGATGGCTTGCCGCATGCAGGTGTCCTGCCTGCTAATATAGGGGGTGAGCAAATCCAACAAATGGTGAAAAATGGGGTGCGTCATCCAGAGAAAATTCCTGAGATAACAGAGTTATTCTCCTGGATCTCACGCACCAAAGGGATATGAGAGAATTGGTCACGCTGGAGTAACCAATTCTCGGTCTATGAACTCCTCCCCATCCTGTTCATGTTCTGAGCTTGGGTCAAAGTAAGAACTCAAACACCAAGCCCCTGTATATCACAAACTCTACGACGAGTACATAACCGCAACATGGCTTCAAATAGGTCGGCTGGTCAGAATGAACTAACCAAACGCACTGAAAACAGCAAGGCCTGTGAAGAGCTAGCTGAAAATCAGAAACGAGTGGACAAGAACACAATGGAAAACAGATACAAACTGACTACACGCACTGAAAACCAGATAGAAACCCACAAGCACAAACTGAAAAGCAGTAAAACTATCAAAATAAGCACAAGTCTGAAAAGCGCGAATCGTCTGTCACTAAACTTCTACTAACATGAAATTAGCAGAAGGAGCCCAAAGGGTGGCACACTGGGTACTGAACTTCCTTTTTCTAGTCCCGTCGTACATGTTGTAGGTCACCATGTTCTTGACGGTGGGGAATTTGGTGTGACTGTGTGTATGCAAGACAGCTTGAGCTGAATCCCGTCGGAAAAAACGTCAAAGCTTTTTCTGACCAAAATTCTGATCGTGTGTACATGTCATAACAGTTTAAATTTGCCGTCCCTTCAAAATAACTCAACACACTTGGCAACTCTGAAGATCTGAAAAAAGAATTGTTGCTCTACATAAAGATGGCTTAGGCTATAAGAAGATTGCCAAGACCCTGAAACTGAGCTGCAGCAAGGTGGCCAAGACCATACAGTGGTTTAACAGGGCAGGTTCCACTCAGAACAGGCCTTGCCATGGTCAACCAAAGAACTTGAGAGCACATGCTCAGCTTCATATCCAGAGGTTGTCTTTGGGAAATAGACGTATGAGTACTGCTAGCATTGCTGCAGAGGTTGAAGGGGGTGGGGGGTCAGCCTGTCAGTGCTCAGACCATACGCCGCACACTACATAAAATTGATCTGCATATGGAAGGAAGCCTCTTCTAAAGATGATGCACAAGAAAACTTGCAAACAGTTTGCTGAGACAAGCAGACTAAGGACATGGATTACTGGAACCATGTCCTGTGGTCTGATGAGACCAAGATAAACTTATTTGGTTCAGATGGTGTCAAGCGTGTGTGGCAGCAACCAGGTGAGGAGTACAAAGACAAGTGTGTCTTGCCTGCAGTCAAGCATAGTGGTGGGAGTATCATGGTCTGGGGCTGCATGAGTGCTGCCGACACTGGGGAGCTACAGTTCATTGAGGGAACCATGAATGCCAACATGTACTGTGACATACTGAGGCAGAGCATGATCTCCTCTCTTTGGAGACACTGCCTTGCTAAAGAAGCTGAAGGTAAAGGTGATGGACTTACCAAGCATGTCTCCATACCTAAACTCTATTGAGCATTTTTGAGGCATCCTCAAACGGAAGATGGAGGAGCGCAAGATCTCTAACATCCACCAGCCCTGTGATGTCATCATGGAGGAGTGGAAAGGCTCCAGTGGCAACCTGTGAAGCTCTGGTGAATTCCATGTCTAAGAATGTTAAGGCAGTGCCGGAATACAATGGTGGCCACACACAATATTGACACTTTGGGCCCAATTTGGAATAGGGAGCCGTTTGGCTTTAACTAGCAGCTGCTGCTTCTGGATGCCGCGCAGGATGGCTCGGATCGAATGGGATGTGAAGATGAACGGTTTGGCAGGATCCCGGTGTGAGAGAAAGTGCTGTATGCCAGCCAAGTATAGCCGGATAGTGTTGTAGGACAAGGCCAGTTGATTATGGCAATATGAGACGAAGGCTAGTATATGCCTGGCGTCTGTTGGGGTACCCGCTGTGCAGGCAACCAGGAACTTGTTAAATGCGTTCCAAGCTACCTGGTAGGCTTTCAGAGTGTTACTTGAGAGAGACTGGTTGATGAGCTGAGTGGCTCCATGTAGATGCAGCTCCAGTCCAGGGTCAGCTGAGACCAAAGTGGGATAGGAGCTGACACTGTATCGGCTTCGGGAAGCTGGCGAAAGAAGGAGAGGAAATTAAAGCGTGATAGTGCGTCAGCTGCACGGTTGCATTTTCCTGGGACAAACGCACAGTGAATATTAAATTGCTGCAGAGACAGCTGCACCAGCCTGCGTAGGAAGGACATCACGGTGAGAGACTTAGACCTGCCCTTGTTGATGATTTTGGTCGCGGCCTGTTTGTCAGTAGTGAAACCTACGGTTTGTCATGTCCAGGTATGACCCCAGAGCTGGGCGGCTGCTACAATGAGGTAGAGCTCGAAGAGGGATGAAGACTGGCTAAACCCAGGGACCAAAGGTATCTGTGAAGGCCAAGGTCCGGCAAACCAATGGTGGCCAAAAATAGCAGCGAATCCTGTGAAGGCTGCGGCATCTGACACTACCTGTGGTAACAGAGGTGAGATAGACAGGATAAACAAGGATATGCCATTCCAGGTGGACAGGAACTCGTCCCACATCGATAGGTCTGCTATGGCTGCGGTATCCAGGCGCGAGACAAAGGACCGACCCTGTGGAATGATTCGCATTGCGAAGTTAAGCATGCCCAATAGTGACTGTAGCTGTCTCTTTGTAGACCCTCTAGTATGGGTGAATTCTCGGAGAACTGACCTAACGCGGGTCAGTTTATCGAGGGGCAGGCTGGCCTGCATGGAGCAGGTGTCGAGATTGACTCCGAGAAAGGTAATGGAGTGAGCGGGCCCATCGAACTTATGCTCAGCAATGGGGACATTGAGGTTCCCAAAGACAGTTCTTAGTTTGTCGAGGTCCCCTGGAGATACGCCCGGCTGCTGTATTAACAGGAAGTCGTCCAGGTAATGGATAACTTGCTGACAACAAGCTTTGTGCAACAAGATCCAGGTAAGAGATTGTGCGAACGTGTTGAAAAGCCAGGGGCTGCTCTTAGAGCCAAATGTCAGTTTGGTAGCGAAATAATATAGGTCTCTCCATTTAATACCGTGCCAGCACCAGAGGGACGGGTGGATAGGCAAAAGTCTAAAGGCATCGGAAATGTCGGCCTTAGACAGCCATGCGCCTGTGCCTGCTTTAAGGATGGCCTGCATTGCCATGTCAACGGAGGCGTATTTTAAGGAGAATTCTTCGGAAGGGATCAGGGAATTCAGGCTGGGAAGGTGAGAAGAATGAGGCGCAGACAGGTCGTACACCAAACGGACTTTATTTGAAAACTTGCCCTTGACAAGCCCAATAGGGCTAACTCTCCAAGTGCTGAAAGGGGGCTGTGTGAAGGGACCTATGACAAAGCCTCGCTCTAACTCAGTTTGCAGCAACTGGTCTATGGCCTGCTCTTCGGAGGCTGCTGAGCGAAGATTCCTACACTCATAGGTTGTGTGGGGCAGAGAGATAAGGCCGGTATTAAAGCCTGCTGCGAAACCATGGATGAGGAAGGTGGCTAGTGAGGGATTGGGGTGCAAGGTGAGATAGAACCCCAACCACAGGACATCTATGCGGCTTAGTCACAAGCCCTTCTGTTTGACCTCACATAAATTCCTGGGGTGTGCCCTGTGACATAAGACACACACGTGCAGCAGGCGGCATTGGCTAAAATTACACGAGCCATAATTATAATTGTTGCAAATAGCCACCCCTCCTACTGTTCGAACTGAGCGTCCGAACTTATCTACCTGGGTTTTCTGAACGGGGGCTGATGGACCTTGGGCTGTACCGGAGGTGGAGGGGAACTCAAAGGGGCGACTAACTGCTGCGTTGGCGCACCAGGAGGCGGTGTGGGTGGAGGATTGGCAGATGGCACATAGTGGCGAGCGTAAGCCGGCAAAATGCCGGCAAAACAACTCGTTGTCCATGAGGCTCCAGTCTGTGGCTGTCTGAAACTGCGCCAGCCTGGCAGCTGCCTTGGCGGAGAAGGAACTGTGGTAGTCGTAGAAAGAGAAGCCTCCGTATTTGTACCCCAGGTCCACCACGGTGTGGAGATATAAGTCCAGCTCTTCCCCTCTGCCGGGGGAAGCTGAGCATATAACATCCCTTAGCATACCAAAGGCTAGGGCGAACTCTGGGACAGACAGCTTGCGGTTCAGTCTAGGATCTTTGGCCTTGAGAACTACAGAGACATCTCCCCAGGTATAGGCCTTGTTTTTTGTGAGGTCGTGGACCGAAATGAGCAGGGAGGCAAGGTTGACATCCTTGCCGTCCAGGATGTCCTTCCTTATCCCGGCCGGAACTAGATGTGCTGGGCAGACAACAGGACTTGTCCCTGAGGTACCTGTCGGAAGTGGTGTCGAGACTGTGACTGGATCAGGGGTGGTTGTGGCCGGGTGAGCCTCTAAGAGCGCCACTCTGGCCTGGACGTCCGTGACCCTGTTAGCCAAAGACGACACCATTGTGTGAAGCTGTGATATGGCTGCCGAAATGGATTGGAGAGAGGCCAGAGGTGGGGTACTGGGCCCAGCCGTGGCCGAAGGGGGGGGAGAGGAGCCTGAAAAGCTCTGTCTTCCTGGCCTTGGCGGGGAAAGGAATGCCCCTGCGCCTCAGCTCTGCTGTCAGCTTGGGGATGGTCCAACCCCTGAGGGATTGTATGCTGCCGCTCACTGAAGGCGGGTGAGGAGACAAAGGGGCGGTGAGATCTTCTCTGCCAGTTTGAGACATGGCTCTAGGTAGTCTGTGCCCTAGGCGTGACGTCCTATCTCCTTGAGGTCGCAAGATGGATGACCGGAACCTATAGAGGGTGACATAAGTCAAGACTGTTTCTCTATCCTATTAAAGCATACGTACCCGCTGATATGCTCTAAGGCGGGTGCGAACATGTATATATACCCTTATATATATGTAAGAAGGCCAGTATGGTGGCCTGAATTTATGGGAGGAGCCCGGGGGGTATTTAACCAGCCCACTCGCCTGTGGTCTTTGTCGGTTTCCTGTGCGCAATACTACGTCACTAGGCCGACTGCTCGAGTTTCGTTGCCATTCGGATAACTTCTCTCTACTAGAAGTCTCGTGGTTTTCGTTCCCGTTCGTGTTTTTGTACAACGTCTCTGGCTCGACTGCCGCAGGTAAGGGTCTCGATTGACCTTCCTGCTCCGTCACCAGGACCACTTCATCCTCCACCTCTCGGTAACCAAGACCCAGCAGGCAGGCACCTCCACCTCTACAAAACCAACAACGCCTGGTGCCCGGTCGCTGTGCTTATGCAGTTACTCTCTCTGCTACCCGAGCTCCCGGACTCTAGCCCTCTTTTGCCCTTCCCGGTCAAACCATTAACGAACTGCCAGTTCATTAAACATGTTAGGATTCTCCTCCGCAACTTGCTCCTCAATCCCGGTGAGTACTCCGGCCACTCCTTCCGCATCGGAGCAGCTTCATCCGCATCCCGACATGGGGTCCCGGACCACGTCATCAAAAGATTGGGCAGGTGGAAATCGGCCTGCTTCGCTCGATACATCCCTAACCCACAGGCAGAGATGTCTCGGGCATTCACCCAACTGGCTCAATAAAGATTAAGCTGGAAACAATAAAACTCTCTTACCCCTACCTAAGTGTTTTGCCCCCTTATTTTGGTATACCGGGCACACTTTCAGGTCCATTTCATATAGGGTATCTCATGATAAGTTTGTATTGTTCAGATACGTATCGGTCATAGGGCTTCAGCCATAAGTAAGAAGGCCAGTATGGTGGCCTGAATTTATGGGAGGAGCCCAGGGGGTATTTAACCAGCCCACTCGCCTGTGGTCTTTGTCGGTTTCCTGTGCGCAATACCCACCCTCCCATCCCCTTTTTAGGGCATTTCTCTAAACATTTCTCTTCAAACACATTCATTTCTAATCACTGGGTATGCCCCCTTATTTTGGTATACCGTCCATTAGACCAGGGCACACTTTCAGGTCCATTTCTTATAGGGTATCTCATGATAAGTTTGTATTGTTCAGATACGTCATAGGGCTTCAGCCATAAATATAAATATATATATATATATATATATATATATATATATATATATATATATGTGTATATATATATATATATATATATGTATACCTGCATGGTTACTGTCATGTTACCTCCTTTTTTTTTTTTACCTGGGAGAATATCGTCCAACTTGGTGCAGGGTGGACCTACTGAACTTGACTGACCTGGAGAGAGAAACGACAGATGACAACTGATGAGGAGTCTGATAAACTAACTACAAAGGTGACACAAATGAGTGACTGATATAACCGAGGTGCACCGGTGACTAGACAGCATTGAAGTAGTTCCCCCTTTTTTTTTTTTTCCCTTTTTCCGTTTTTGTATTCTCCTGTCCCAATTCGACTTGTCAGTTGCGCAACGGACTAAATGAGTCGAATGTTTCATGCTAACGTGGGGGCACGAACTAGTGCTGCAACTGCGAATGTCAAATGAGACCGCCTGTGGAAAAAAATGAAATGTGGCCAATCCATCTGGGGCACGCCAAGACGAATTGATGCATCATGGATGCTACTGGATTTGAATGGGAGCGTGGTAGGTGACAGTGAAATGAAGCAGAAACTTGCCATGACAGAGGCACGAAACGGTCGTGTCGCAAATGCGACTGACAACAAATCGGACTCTGGAGCATGTACTGAAATGTGGGTAAACAAACCTGGGGTGCACCGGAATGAATCCGTGCATGTTTAAATGCGACTGGATTTGAACCGGAGTGCGGAGTGTGGCAGTGAAATGAAATGAACAACATATGTCATGACAGAAGCCTAGATCAGCCGGCCGCAACCTGCGACTGGATGACGAACTGGTCTCTGGAGCATGCACTGAAATGAGGCAGAAAATGAAAAAATACCTGGGGTACTTCCGAACAAATTGACGCATAGGCATGCAATCGGATTCTAAACGGAATGCGCTATGTGACAGAGAAATTATTCCCCATGATAGAGACACAAATCGGAGAGGCCGCGAACTGCGACTAACAACGAACGGGCTCTAGCGCATGTACTGAAATGAAGCCAACGCAACTGGGGCACGCCAAACGAATCAGTGCATTACGGATGCGACTGGATTCGAATCGGAACATAATAGGGGACAGTGAAATGATTCCCATGACAGAGGCCCGGATCGATAAGCCGAAAATTGCGACTAACAACGAGCGGGCTCTGGAGCATGTACTGAAATGAGGCCAAACAACTAGGGCACACCGGGACGAATCGGCGCATTGCAGATGCGACTGGATTCGAATCGGAGAGCGGTATGTGACAGAGAAATTAGTGAAATGATTGAAATGGTTGAAATGAGCCAGCCGTGGTGAAGGCATGAATTGTTGTGCCGTGTGTTGCGACTGACAACGACCTGTCTGTGGAACATGGTACAGAGGCAGAGATACAACAAGCTACGAAATGATGCGACATTTAGGCATAACCGACTCGAAACTAACTGAAGCCTGTGAAATGAAGTCAGTTACGACAACGGTCCGTTCAAGTAGCTAATAACCCGGTCGTGAGCAGGATTTATAACGAATGACTCAAGGGTTTTAGTGTCGAGATTCGTGGAAAGATACTCAACAGAAATGCATGAAAAAAGAAGGTCAATCAAGACCCCTACCTGCGGCAGTCGAGCCAGAGACGTTGTACAAAAAACACGATCGGGAATGAAACCATGAGACTTCTGGAGAGGGAAGTTTTACGAATGGCAATGAATCTTGAATAGTCGGCCTAGTGACGTAGTGACAAAGACCACAGGCGAGTGGGCTGGTTAAATACCCCCCGGGCTCCTCCCATAAATTGAGGCCACCATACTGGCCTTCTATATAGCCTTCTATATATATCTATCAATCATATATAGATATCACTTGTGCATCTTGGGAAGCATGTAGAAGTCCCCAATTTCTGGATTATCTGAAATTGCATTGATAAGTTCTGAATGTAGGTGGGTTGGTATTGTTTTATTGAGACCTTTAAATTGCTTAGTAAAATCCTGGGTCGGATCATAATGCAGTTTTTATAGTAAGTAGTATTTGCTAGCTGCTTCTAGCCCTCTTGTGTATATTTGTTTGTATCCATCACAACTGCTCCCCCTTTAACTGCTGGTTTGATGGTGATGGCCTGATTATTGCATAAATCGTGTACAGCTTTTTGCTCCAGTTGTACAGCTTTTTGCTCCAGTGGTGAAAAGTTGTATAAAATTGTATTTTGCTGGGTGGATATCAGGGATGTAACTCGCAGTCTGAAGCTGTCAATATAGGTATCCAGTTTGAGGTAGCGTTCTTGTGGAGGTGTGAAGTTGTTCTTTTTTTTTCTTTTTTGTTTCAATGGTTTTTATTACAGATTTAAGTCAACATACAGATATTTGTTTCATTAATCGTCATGTAATAGTTACAACAGGGATGTGTTATCCTATAGGATCATTACTAGTCAGTTTTTCGTTGATCATGATCCATGATATTTTGTGTTTCACCTGGGCAATATTGATTACGGGCGATTTCCATGCACATGCAATGGTTATTTTAGCGGCTAAAAGAATGAAGAATATAAGAGTATGCAGATGACTAGGGATTTCGCTAAACAATCCCGTTTTGGCTTTTCTGGGTATATTTTGTCCAGTCACCGAGTAAATTAGGTTAAGCACTCTGATCCAGAACTGTCGGACCTTCGGGCAAGACCACCAGACTTGGTACATATCACCTTCCTGTCCTCATCCCCAAAAACATAGGGTTAGCAGGGTACAAATTCGCTAGCTTTGTGGGAACAAGATACCAATGCGATAGCACTTTATAGTTTGCATCTACCAATGAGGTGTTGAGTGTGCCTTTGTGCACCATGGTTAACCATTTCGTCCATACCTCCTCCTCAATTATCTCCCCTAGGTCCGCTTCCCATGCCGTTTGGTAGGAGGGTTTGGCACCCTGGTTGTTGAACATGTATAATTCCCTGTGATTCTGGTCCCTTCAGACATCTATTCTCAAAGAGGGTCCTGACAGTGATATCTGTCCCATCTCTCATTAAGGTTTGTAGGAAGTGTGTAATTTGGCATAAGCGATATGCCTCCATGGGGGGCATTTCCAAAGTTTCCCTAAAGTAGCTGGGCTGTCTTATCCCTTTATGGTCTATTAAGTGAGCAATTATATAGAGCCCCTTATTGACCCACCAGGTACTTTGTTGGCCCAGGATGAAGTGAGGGTTATGGAAAAGTGGAGCCGCTGGTGAGTGAGTGGATTGCAAGGGGTACAATTTACATGCTGTGTCCAACAGATGCAGGGAGTGAAACAAAGAGGGACTCAATACCGCCTGGTGCTCCTTTGCAGGGGGCCACATAAGGAGATCTATGGTGAGGCTGGCCTGTGCCTCCAAGTGGACCCAATCAGGTCTGTATCTTTCCATAAAATTTTGATATAATTGTGCCGCTCTATAGTAGCGCAAAAAATGTGGAACTCCCAGTCCACCTCACCATTTAGATCTATACAGGGTAGAACTGGCTACTCTATAGCCTCCCTTGTTCCAAATTAATTTATATATCAGAGATTGTAACTTCCGGAAGAAGACCAGGGGGACCGGAATTGGTAGGGACCTAAAGTAATAAAGTATTTGAGGGAGAACGGTCATTTTAACTGATACTCTTCTACCCATCCAGGAAATATTGTTCCGTTGATTCATAAAGATGGATGTAATTTGCTCTATGTAGTGTGGCGATATCAGAGGTCAGTTTGACTCTGAGATATGGGAGCACCTGTGTACACCATTTAAATCAGAAGAATGGCTGTATAGAGTCTAAGACTATTTCTGTGAGGTTTATATTTAGAGCCTCCGATTTGAGTTGATTTACCTTTAATCCAGAAATGTTTCCAAAATCGGACATTAAGGCAAGTAAACTGGGTAAGGTTGTGATAGGATCCGATATGAATAGTAACATATCATAGTTACATAGTTACATAGTAGGTGAGGTTGAAAAAAAGACACAAGTCCATCAAGTCCAACCTATGTGTGTAATTAAAGGTCAGTATTACATTGTATATCCCTGTATGTTGTGGTTGTTCAGGTGCTTATCTGGCTTATCTAATAGTTTCTTGAAACTATCCATGCCCTCCGCTGAGACCACCGCCTGTGGAAGGGAATTCCACATCCTTGCCACTCTTACAGTAAAGAACCCTCTATGTAGTTTAAGGTTAAACCTCTTTTTCTTCTAATTTTAATGAGTGGCCACGAGTCTTGTTAAACTTCCTTCTGCAAAAGTTTTAATCCTATTGTGGGGTCACCAGTATGGCATTTGTATATTGAAATCATATCCCCTCTCAATCGCCTCTTGTCTCTCATATCATCGGCAAATAGGCCACATTTATGTGCCTTGCTGCCCGTTTTGATACCATGCATATTGGGGTTAAATCTAATGGCTATTGTCAGTGTCTCAATTGCGATCACAAAGAGGAGTGGTAACAGAGGACATCCTTGTCTAGTTCTTCTCTGGATTTGCAAAAGGTCCAATGTACGACAAAACACAATCATTTTGGCCGACGGATTTGAATATAAATCACTCATTAAATTAAAAAAGTTTGGTTCACGATTCCATTTCCTCAATATGTGGAACAAAAAAGGCCAGAATAGAATGTGTAGGTCCAGTGATAATAGCATGCCCCGTTGATTATCCCCTCCATCCCAATTAGAACGCATTACAGAAATCAAGTCTATGGCCCATCTAATATGGTCCGCGGCCTGTCTACCCGATACAAATCCTACCTGGTTGATGTGAATGTATTGTGTTAAAAATTAATTGAATCAATTTGCGTATATTTTGGTCAGGAGTTTTAAGTCGTTACTGATCAAGGATATTGGACGATAATTTGCCACATCAGTATGGTCCTTGTCCAGTTTTGGAATTTAAATTTGTTAGCTTTGTTAGAGTCTGTATCAAGGGCTGTTCCATCTCGTATTGCCATAAAGAACTGGAGACCATGGGGGGCCAACTGGGTAGCAATTTATTTGTAATATGCTGTAGAGAAGCCATCTGGGCCTGGAGTTTTAGAGGTCTTAGCTTGTTTAATTACCGCCAGCACCTCTTCTATCGTGATTACCCCCTTCAAAATCTCCCGATGGGAGGTCAAGGGAGAAGGGAGGGTCGAGATCTGTAATAAAATAGCTCACGGTTCCAGCTGACACATTCTCCTGCACATCACATAGCGAAGAATAGTAGTTGTGGAACTAATTCATTACCGTTTGTGGGTTTTGTGTCAGGGTGCCATTCGTCTGTCTAATCTTAGGGATTTCCGTTCTGTGGACTCAGGGTGTTAGATTACAGGCTAACATGGTGCCCGGTTTATCTTTTAGTGTGTAGAAAGAGGCTTGGGACCATCTAAGTATTTTTTCTGCCCTAGTCTTCATACAGAGATTCAATTCTAGCCGGATTGAGTCTATTTTGTCTCTAAGGTCTAAATATGGGTTTTGTTTATGCCGGGTCAGTAGGTCAGACAACTCTTTTTCTCTATCATGTATAAGAGCATTTGAGTTTTTCTTGAGATGGGATGCTATTTAAATCAGGTAACCCCTGATCGTGACTTTGTGGGCTGCCCAGTTGATCACTGGTGAGGTGTCTCCTGGTTTGTTTGAGGCAAAATATTCCTTAAGGTGTTGTTCTATATCAAAACTGACGGATTACTCAAGAGTGATTTATTCAGTCTCCAAGTGGTAAGACCCCTATTAAATTGTAAAGAGTCACACAATGTCCAGAGCAAAGAGTCATCTGACCATGTCATGTCTACTAACTTACTTGCTCGGAAGAGGGGTATCGTTTCAGGATTGCTAAAAAAGTGATCGATTCTGGAATAGGTGCGATGGACGTTGGAAAAGAATGTGTAATCTTCCCTAGAAGGGTTGAGCTCCTGCCATATATCAATCAGGTTGTGGTAATGTAATATTTTTGCTAATTTGGATCCAATTTTAGGGTAACGCCTTGCAGTGGTGGATGGCCTTTTGGTCTTGTCAAATATGGAGTCTAGGGCTACATTGGAATCCCCTGCTAAGAGTACCATCCCCCTCATGTCAGGGGACACAGCATGAAGCAAAGTTCTAAAGAAGGGAAGTTGACCTGCGTTAGGAGTGTAATAGGAGAGCAATGAAATTGGGGAGCCCTCCAGATGCCCTACCGGCATTAGATAGCGTCCCTCTGGATCTCAGATCTTCCTTTCCAGCGAGAAAGAAACCCCCTTGGAGAAGCAGATCGCCACACCACCCGTCTTCCCTGGGCCATTTGCCAAGTAGAAGTAGGGGTAAATAATGGTGTAAAAAATTTGGGTTGTATGTTGACGTTAAGTGTGTCTCCTGAAGGGGGAGAACATCTGTCCATAGAGATTTATAGTGTTGTTAGACCATCCTCCGTTTTAATGGAGAATTTAGCCCTTTAACATTGTGGGTGACAAATTTGAAGGGGACCCCTGTAGTATTGTCTGCCATGGTGTACAAAGGAAGTAGAAGGATCACTCACCAACCTCCTTGTGACTGACGGTCACCCCTCCTGGTTGGCAGTAACATTCAGCAGATGAAGGCTCAGTTCTGAGGGGACCAGGAGCAAAGGGAAACGTGGGGAATGTTAAGAAAAAGAAAAGAAAAAGTAGACTTGAAAAAGAAACGGAAAACAACAAAAAACACATTAGAACTGTCCTGTAAATAAGAAATAAACAGATATTATGCAATAGTAGACAGTAACTTCAAGCAAATTTATTTCAAACCAGGGAGAAAGGTCCCCCTGGGTGTCTACAAACTTCACCCTGGGGCAAGCACAGGACCTGGTTTGGCTCTGGTCCCCTCGCTGGTGGAGGTAATCAAAGACAAACTGGGTGCATGACTACTAGGCCACTGGCCACTTGCCACTGGCCTTAACTCGCCTTGAAAAATATCAACATTAGCATAAGGAGCTATAAATGTGGGAATCAGAAGATCCACGAGAAGCAAAAAAGGGACATATTAATTAGTATAACCTAAATCCCATGATCCCTCATTCCCAATTTTAGCAACAACATTTCGGGAAGCATCCTAAAGGATCTATCCATGATGCCACCCTAGGATCAATGAAAAATTGGAAAACAGCCGGAGAGAAAAAAAGAGGAAAGAATTTTCCACTCCATAATGTCCCATTCAACTCAAGGGCCATCTTTTCCTTCATTTTCATAGGGGTCTGCTTTTGAGCCTGGCTTGGCTTGTGGTGGAGCACCACACTGGGGGAGGAGGACTCTGTGCTAGTTTGGTGGTAGGTGATCTAGGTTGGAAGGAGTGGGAGGATTTCTCGGAATCCCCGGATATAAGCCCCAGTTTTTTCAGCAGGCCTCACCCTCTGGGAATGTGGAGAAAGAGTTTCTTGTTGCGGAAAAATTCAGTCAAAAAGGGAAGGCCCAGTACTATTTAATATTTTGGGCTATCAGGGGCTGTAGCAAAGGTTTTAAAGCTCTATGCTTCAGAATAGGGATGACCTTTCTGTTCGGGTCGCCCATTCGTCGAAAACCGAATATTGTGGGCTGTTCGCGCCAAATTTGAGCGGCGCATAACGGCCCATAATGCACTGTGGGAGCTCAGTGCATTGCTGTATGATGATTGGCCAGAGCATGCACCATGACCATGACCTACATGCTTTGGCCAATCACAGCACCCACAGCTAAGAGTGCCATAATTGGCCAAAGGCATGGTGACTTTTGGCAATCATGGCTCAGGGGGACTAAGTCCACACCCACACTATATAAGGCTGACTGCACGTGAACGGAGTTAGATTGAGCAGCCAGATTATTCAGTCAGTTAGTTGCAGTGTATTTCATTCATATATATATATATATATATATATATATGAAATACACTGCAGCTAACTGAATAATCTGCCTGCCTGTCTATATATATATATATAGGCAGGCAGATTATTGCATTGGATATATACATATATATATATATATATATATATATATATATATATATATATATATATCCAATGCATATACAGTTTAGCTAGATCTCACTGCAGTCTGTTTCTGATGTACTGTTTCTACTATACTTCTGGCAGGCAAGTAATCCAGTTAACTGCAGTGTATTTCATATATATATATTACAGTCAGTCTAGTGTGTGTGTGTGTGTGTGTGTGTGTGTGTGTGTATGTGCGTATATATATATATATATATATATCCTTTCCACAGTTTAGCTAGATCTTACTGCGGTCCATTCCTGGTGTACTTTTTCTTGTAAACTTCAGGCAGGCGGTGTTTTGCTTATAAAATTTTACAGCATGTCTGGAAGGCCACCAAGGAGAGGCAGATGCTCACAGGCCACTAAAAGAGGGCAAACAGGCTCTGTGTCTACAGTCAACAGTGCTGGTCGCGGACACGATGAATCCTCAGCATGTGGTCATGTGGCACGCTTTTCCTTTTTTTCAGCAGCTGACTGTGATCCACAGCTTGCAGAAGAGTTGGTAGAGTGGATAACTAAGCTGTCCTTATCCTCCTCATCCTCATTGTCTGTCACCCAGGCTCAGGCCAGTTTGCCTGCCAATGCAGCTGCCAAAGCGGCCTATTCCATCGGCTCAATGTCATCAGTCACTCCTTCCCTAGCCCCACCATCATGCACAGAGGAGTCCCCCGAAATGTTCGACCACAGTGTTGGGTACATGCTGCAGGAAGATGTACAGCGTTTTGAAGGCGCCGATGATGGTACCCAGGTTGAGGAAGGCAGTACATTGCAGTACACACAAACACATTTTCGGGTAGGAACTTTGTCTGACCGAAAAATTGAGAACATGCTCCCAATCTTTTACTGGCCGCAATTCGGCCAGCAAAAGTCCTATGGAGCATACACACACATAAGGTGCAATTTTTTTGCCCCTGTTTAACAGGGGTGTGTAATTCCAATTTTTGCTATAATATTTAACAGCAGGGCTCATTCTTGCACTCAACTAGAGTATCTGAGGGGTTACAGTGTTTTGGCACCACCACCAGTGCCGAAGGGGCATTCAAGTACAATATTTGCTCTAATATTTCACAGTAGGGCCCGTTCCTGCGCTCAACAAGAGTATCTGTGAGGCTTTACAGTGTTGTGACACTACCACCACCACCACCGCCTAAGGCCCAATTTTTCTGCCCCTGTTTAACAGGGGCATGTAATTACAATATTTGCTCTAATATTTCACAGCAGGGCTCATTCCTGCGCTCAACAGAATCTGTAAGGGATTACAGTGCGCCACCACCACTGCCTAAGACACAAGCAGCAAGGCCCGTTCCTGAGCTCATCAAGAGTATCTGTGAGGGGTTATAGTGTTGTGCCACCACCACCACTGCCTAAGACCCATTTTTCTGCCCCTGTTTAACAGGGGCATGTAATTACAATATTTGATCCAATGTTTCACAGCAGGGCCCGTTCCTGTGCCCAACAAGAGTATCTGTGAGGGGTTATAGCGTTGTGGTATCACCACCTCCGCCTAAGACCCAATTTTTATGCCCCTGTTTAACAGGGGTGTTGTCAGGGCTGGCTTAGCCCTTCCTCCTCTGGGCTGGTCGCTCAGCTGTCGGCTAATTGCCAGCTCTCTTCTCTCTCCACTGTTACCAGCTGTTCCCGATGATGCTTGTCTGGCCTGCCTATTTAAAGTATTCCAGCTCATTTCTCCATTGCCTTCACGTTTGGTCACATCACTAGGAACCATCTCCTGCTGTTGTTTCAAGACTGGCTTCCCTCCTGGCTTCGATCCTGCTTGAAGTTGCTCTCCTTGGATCCCTGACGTCTGGACTGGCTGATTACCCGATCTGGTTTATGAACTTTGGACTGGCTGACTACCCGATCTGGCTACTGGACTCTGGCTTGCTTGACTACGCTATTTCCTATTTACCTTTTTATTTTTATTAATAAACAAGTGTGATTTGATTTAACTTCTGTCTCTGTCTGTTTCATGGTTCCTGACAGATGTGTAATTAAAATTTTTGATCTCATATTTCACAGCAGGGCCCGTTCCTGCGCCCAACAAGAGTATCTGTGAGGGGTTACAGTAGTGTGCCACCACCACCACCACCGCCTAAGGCTCAATTTTTATGCCCCTGTTTAACAGGGGCACATAATTCAAACTTTTGATCTCATATTTCATAGCAGGGCACATTCCTGCGCTCAACAAGAGTATCTGTGAGGCTTTACAGTGTTGTGCCGCCAACACCACCACCTAAGGCCCAATATTTCTGCCCCTGTTTAACAGGGGCATGTAATTACAATTCTTGATATAGTATTTTGCAGCAGGGCCTGTTACAGAACCCACCAAGAAGTAACTGTGAGGGCTTACAGTGTTCTGGTACCACCAACACCTAAGGCCCAACTTTCCGTAGAGTGTATAGGGCAGGCTGTATAGTATATACAGGCGGTCTGCTTTTTTCAAAGATTGAAACAAACCACTCCTACTTAAAAATGGAGGGAGACAACAGGAAGTGAGAGGAAATCTACCCATAGGAAGGGAAATTCTCTCCTGTAAGAGTTAATATGGGAAAAAGGTGTCTCCACTGATGACCAATCCTTGTTTCTACAATGACCCAACATTTTCAAAATCCAGTTCTTATTGGGACAGAAAGCAAGGTAAAATCTTCTGAACAGGGGCACAGACAGCAAAACAAATGTTACAGGAGTGATAACCCTTCCCTATGTTATCCAAAAAGCTTTTAAATAGATTATTTGTCTGGAGCTACACTTTGAAAATGTACCTGTTCCAAATTACAAACATATTCAACTTAAGAACAAACATACAGTCCCTATCTTGTTTGTAACCCAGGGACCACCTGTATACTGCTGCTGTTCAGAGTATATAGGGCCTGGGGGCCCCACGCTTTTTTTTTGGGTGCAGGGTTCACCTTAATATCCATACCAGACCCATAGGGCCCATTAATGGGCTGGGGGGCAAGCAGTTTTAGATTACTTTTTTCCCTTTACAAATGTCATTTTGTGCAAGGACTGTTCTAAACACGGGAAACATGCGCCACTTTACAGGCATCCTATAGACACCCCCCAGGTATGAGGTGCTTTGGGGTGGGGGGGCAGCGCACCATGCCCCATGTTGAGGGCACGTGGCCTGGTACGGCTCAGGAGTGGGGGGGGGGCGCGCGCTCGTCCCCACCCCCTTTCCTGGCCGGCCGGGTAGCGTGCTCGGATAAGGGTCTGGTATGGATCTGGGGGGACCCCCACGCCGTTTTTTCAGAGTAGGGGGTTCCGCTTAGAATCCATACCAGACCTAAGGGCCTGGTATGCTCTCGGAGGGGGATCCCATGCCATTTTTTTTAAATTTGGCGTGGAGTTCCCCCTTCAGGGCTCATTATCTGATTGGCCACGGCAAAAGTCGCCTGGCCTGGGGCGACTTAAAGTCGTGTTGTAAGTCGCCCCAGGTCGTGTCTAAGTCATGTTCAAGTCGTCTCCAAGTTGCCTCACAAAGTCGTCCTAAAAGTCGTGTCGCCCCTGTGTGAACCGGCTCTCAGGGCAGTATTTACCCAAGGGGTACCTTGTGATTCTGGATTGGTTTCCAGGTCACTGATAGCAGGAGGCGGTATAGATGTTTTGTTTGTTTTATGTTGTTTAGGTTGTATCCAAAAGGTCTTCTCTTTGTGTAGCTTCTGGAGTTTTTTTTTTGCTTCCTATTCATGACAAGTTTTTTGCAGTTGTCTTTGCCAGGTTTCTATTTCATTATTAATTTGGTTGATGCTTGTAGGGTCCAATGATGTGAAGGTTTCAAACACCACCTGCTTTTATTTCCTGATTGTTACCTATTTAACATACGGTATGTGAATAAGGTTGTTCCTTAATCTATTGCTGGTATGTCTGCAAAGACCTTCTGTTTAACCACCTTCAGACCGGACCATTTTGCTGGTAAATGACCAGAGGTCTTTTTACAACTTGGCACTGCGCTGCTTTAGCTGGTAATTGCGCGGTCATGCAATGTTGTACCCAAACAAAATTTGCGTCCTTTTCTTCCCACAAATAGAGCTTTCTTTTGATGGTATTTGATTGCCTCTGCGATTTTTATTTTTTGCGATATAAACGTAAAAAGACCGCAAATTTTGAAAAAAAATGATATTTTCTACTTTTTGTTATTAGAAAAATCCAATAAACTCAATTTTAGTCATACATTTAGGCCAAAATGTATTCAGCCACATGTCTTTGGTAAAAAAAAAGTCAATAATTGTATATTTATTGGTTTGCGCAAAAGTTGTCACATCTACAAACTAAGGTACGTTTTCTGGAATTTACGCAGCTTTTAGTTTACGACTGCCTATCTCATTTCTTGAGGTGCTAAAATGGCAGGGCAGTACAAAACCCCCCCAAATGACCCCATTTTGGAAAGTAGACACCCTGAGGAAATTGATAAGTGGCATGTTGAGCCCATTGAATATTTTATTTTTTTGCCTCAAGCGATTGAATAATGACAAAAAAAAATTTTTTTTTTTTTTTTTACACAAAGTTGTCACTAAATGATATATTGCTCACACATGCTATGGGCATATGTGAAATGACACCCCAAAATAAATTCTGCTGCTTCTCCTGAGTATGGGGATACCACATATGTGGGACTTTTTGGGAGCCTAGCCGCGTACGGGGCCCCGAAAACCAAGCACCGCCTTCAGGCTTTCTAAGGGCGTAAATATTTGACTTCACTCCTCACTACCTATTACAGTTTTGAAGGCCATAAAATGCCAAGATGGCACAAAACCCCCACAAATGACCCCATTTTAGAAAGTAGACACCCCAAGCTATTTGCTGAGAGGCATTTTGAGTCCATGGAATATTTTATATTTTGCCACAAGTTGCGGGAAAATTACAAACTTTAATTTTTTTTTATTTTTTTTTCACAAAGTTGTCACTAAATGATATATTGCTCACACATGCTATGGGCATATGTGAAATGACACCCCAAAATAAATTCTGCTGCTTCTCCTGAGTACGGGGATACCACATATGTGGGACTTTTTGGGAGCCTAGCCGCGTACGGGGCCCGAAAGCCAAGAACCGCCTTCAGGTTTTCTAAGGGCGTAAATATTTGACTTCACTCCTCACTACCTATTACAGTTTTGAAGGCCATAAAATGCCAAGATGGCACAAAACCCCCACAAATGACCCCATTTTAGAAAGTAGACACCCCAAGCTATTTGCTGAGAGGCATGTTGAGTCCATGGAATATTTTATATTTTGCCACAAGTTGCGGGAATATTACAAACTTTTTTTTTTTTTTTCACAAAGTTGTCACTAAATGATATATTGCTCACGCATGCCATGGGCATATGTGAAATGACACCCCAAAATAAATTCTGCTGCTTCTCCTGAGTACGGGGATACCACATATGTGGGACTTTTTGGGAGCCTAGCCGCGTACGGGGCCCCGAAAACCAAGCACCGCCTTCAGGCTTTCTAAGGGCGTTACAGTTTTGAAGGCCATAAAATGCCAAGATGGCACAAACCCCCCCCAAATGACCCCATTTTGGAAAGTAGACACCCCTAAATTTAGGGGTACACTAGTGTAACAGTTATATGGTGATCACTGGTGAAAGGGTTAACTAGGGGGCAATCAGGGGGCTTTATGCGGTAGTATATGGGGGTCCCTGGCGCTATAAAAAGCTGCGGCGAACCTAAATACCTACCTGCCTAACTAGCGTCACCTGTGACACTAATACAGCGATCAGAAAAACGATCGCTTATTAGGCTGGGTTCACACTGGAGCGATGCGGGAACGCCACGAATCCGCGGCGGGTTCCCGCATCGCATGCCTCCCGGCGGCAGTTCACACTGCCCTATGCGAACTGCTGGGAGTGTCAGTGAAATGTTAATGACACCCCCAGATCAGTTCGCATATCGCAGTGCGATCTGCAAACTCGGATCGCATGGTGTGAACACCCATGCGATCCGATTCTGCTGCGGACCAAAAAAAGGGTCCCGTGCGAGTTTGCGGCGGGTGCGGCGGGTGCGACACGAATTCAGCCATACTATCTGTATGGCTGAACTCGAATCGCACAGAGATCGGATGTGATTTGCACTGCAGTGCGGTGCGAATCACATCCGTTCTCATAAACCGCTGCAATGTGAACCCAGCCTTAGTGACACTGGTGACGGGGGGCTAACCTTTATTGGGGGGGTTAGGGGGGTACCTTAGAACTAAAGGGGGCTAACCCTAACTGCCCTAACAGTTATTACAGTCACAAATGACACCCGCCGGGTGATCAGGGGGTTAAACCTTTATTAGGTAATAAATGGCGGGTGCCCTGAAACTATAAAAAAATAACTAACCAACCAGCGTCACCTGTAACAGTTATATGGTGATCACTGGTGAAAGGGTTAACTAGGGGGCAATCAGGGGGCTTTATGCGGTAGTATATGGGGGTCCCTGGCGCTATAAAAAGCTGCGGCGAACCTAAATACCTACCTGCCTAACTAGCGTCACCTGTGACACTAATACGGCGATCAGAAAAATGATCGCTTATTAGGCTGGGTTCACACTGGAGCGATGCGGAAACGCCACGAATCCGCGGCGGGTTCCCGCATCGCATGCCTCCCGGCGGCAGTTCACACTGCCCTATGCGAACTGCTGGGAGTGTCAGTGAAATGTTACTGACACCCCCAGATCAGTTCGCATATCGCAGTGCGATCTGCAAACTCGGATCGCATGGTGTGAACACCCATGCGATCCGATTCTGCTGCGGGCCAAAAAAAGGGTCCCGTGCGAATTTGTGGCGGGTGCGGCGGGTGTGGCGGGTGCGGCGAATGGCTGAACTCGAATCGCACAGAGATCGGATGTGATTTGCACTGCAGTGCGGTGCGAATCACATTCGTTCTCATAAACCGCTGCAATGTGAACCCTGCCTTAGTGACACTGGCGACGGGGGGTGATCACGGGGTTAAACCTTTATTGGGGGGGTTAGGGGGGCACATTAGAACTAAAGGGGGCTAACCCTAACTGCCCTAACAGTTATTACAGTCACAAATGACACCAATGCAAAAAAAAAAAAAAAAAGCAATTGGTGTCACTGTGACTGGGGGGGCAGGGGTAATTGGGGGGTGATCGGGGGGTAAAGGGGGGGTGTGAGTGTGCCTGGCATGTTCTACTGTGTAGTGTAGTGCTTGTGCAACTCACCGATGCTCTCTCCTCGGTGCCGGAACGAAAACTACCGACACGGAGGAGAGAATACATCACTTCCTCTCCTGTGTTTACATTACAGGAGAGGAAGTGATGTCACCGGACAATTTCATTCGCCGGGAGCGATCGCGAGGGGGTGGCCATGAATGAATGGCCGTCCCCTCGTCCGGGATCGCTCCCGAACGAATACCGACCGCCGCAGGCACCGGGCGGGGGCCCGATCGGGCCCCCGACCCACGGGAGGCAAGGGACGTACATGTAAGCCCTTATGCCTGCCCGTGCCATTCTGCCGACGTACATCGGCGTGCGGCGGTCGGCAAGTGGTTAAGGAGAGTTCAGTGTGTTTGTGCAAGGATTTTTAATCCAGAAAATCTAAAACAGTCTTACACATTGATCAACACTTTTCACCCATCAATCAAACCAAAAAATTGATTATTCAAACACACTACAATATACAGGGATGCCAAGCTTCACACCTCGATATACAGGAAACCGTATCACTGATGCAACTATCTCCATAGTTACAGTTTCAACCCCTAACATACTAAACGGGCCATTATACACAGCCATCCCTTTAGATACCACTTCAGACCTAGAAGACAGAGATAAACATCCCAGAACACTAGCAGACTCCTTCCATAAGAAAGGGTAGAAGGGGGGGCGTGGTCATGGTATGGACGAGTGAGGACGCAAAAATCCTGAGCTCCCGGTCCGTGGCCCTTTGACAGCTCACCCGCGCATTACAGCTCCTCAGCCCGACACGAGCATTAGAGGAGAAGAACGTGCCGATCGGAGATGTCCGCCGATATGATGAACAGATATCTTGTCCTGATCCAGCCACCGGCCTCCACTCCAGACCCCACCAAGATGGTGCCGGCCCCATCTGCCAGACCAGAACTCGGCTCACCCGTGGGAGGAGAGAGGGGAAGCGAACGAGGAAACGATATGCCGCAGTTCTCCCCACCTAGCGACCTCTCTCCCTGCCTTCCCCGCTCGCTGTCCCTGGCATCATTAGGCAGCCCGGAGCACAGTGGAACACAGCCCTGGTATTGACGTGGCTCCCAGGCGTCCCAGGGGCCTTCACAGTGTGCACACATGTCCCTGCATTCCTGGGATCAGTCGGGCTTCCACCGGTGTCCATACCTAACTGGTTGGCGTTTGTTCTTCCCCGACCAAAACCAGCATTGCGGCAAATCCACCAGCCAGACCCCAAAGGCCTCGGCGCAACCGCCGAACCCAACGCAGGAGGCACAGGCCCCCCAGGACCATGAGCCATAAGCATGCCAGTCCAAGTTCTGCCTTGAGGAATCTGGAGATGCGAGACTTGGTTGACATTACACGTAAGTGACACCCAGTTCTGTTCCAGTTGCCCTTCTTATTAGTGACTTGAGGGGTCAGAGACAAAAAAGTATTGAGTTAGCCCCAAACTCTCCCATACTGGGAAGGAAGAGACCTTGAAATTACTGGGTGGTGTGTCTGTGTCTAGAGCACCATAAACTGAAACAGAGTCTTTTTTGGTACTAGTTGCACCTGAAGACACCTGCCAACCTGGACAAATACAGACTCTGTGAGGACATAGATGCCACTGGTACCTTTACCGACAGACAAGAGGACTTTGGATGGATTGATACTAACGCTTATCTAATCTTCCCCCCAGAGCTCTCCTATCAAATGGAGAGGGCTGAGGGTTTTTTTATTTGTTTTTCTTCCCTCTCCCTGGCAGGGGCTGGAACTTTCTGAAGACTACTCTAACTGTTGTTCCTATACTGGGTCCATGGGAAACTCTGGCAGGCACAGTACCAGTAGTAGAATAGCTCCGGATGGAGATATAGATATTATATTGTATAGATTGGAAGTGCTCAGTTACAATTTGGGGGAAGGGGTGGTTGGGTGTTTTTTTTCTTTCCTCTTTCCGCATCCCCCCCCCCCCCCCCCACATTCTAGATTGATGCCCAGGAGCACCTCCAAGAGGGTTGGAAACAACTCCGGCCTATTCTTATTGGACCCTTTCCCCTGGGAGGGGCAGGAGCTGGCTATACAATAATAATAGAGCTGGGTTATAACGTTATTAATGGTCACTACACCTCGGTTGACTTGTTGTCATGTTGGAAACAGTTAAATGTTTTTTCTTTTCAATCTGATGCACTGTTGTTTAAAGGTTTTACTTATGTAGAGAAGCTTACTAAGCTCAAAATGGCCCACCTTGAGGCCACTCCAGACAGGGAGCTGTCGGAGAGGTCCTGTACCAATTGGGCCCAATCTTTGAAGTGCCTTACCTCTTTCCCCCACTAGGCCCTGACTGCCCAGATAGGCAGTTGCTCTCCGCTTGGAGACTTAGCATTTTCCCCACCCTTCCAACTCTCCTCTATCTTCCCCCATCTTATCTCTTTCTGGTCTCCCCCTAGTGTCTTCTTTTCTCTTCCCTTTCTAGCTCCTTTACCCACCCCTCTCCCATCCTATCGTTCCTTTCCCCCTAGGGCTCTGGTGGAGTCCGGGGGCTCGGTGTCAAATTACCAAAATGTCACTAAAATTAGTCTCCTGAAATGTGAAGGGCTTGGATGTCCCTGAAAAATGATCCAGTTGTCTTGCGGAGCTATGGAGGCAAAGACCCAATGTAGTCTTCTTACAGGAGACCCATTTCCAAAAAGACAGGATGCCAAAACTTTACAGTAAACACTTCCTGGGGCATATCACAGCACCTCGCCCACTACCAAATCAAGGGGCATGTGTATCCTCCTTGCCAAATTAGTATCGTGGCGGCTGGTAGATCTCCAGGCAGATGGAGAAGGTAGATACCTATTTATTAAGGGCACACTTCACTCGCAGACCTTTACTCTAGCAAACCTGTACCTACCAAATGTGGACCAACTCTCAGCCCTTGGCGCTTGCCTAAATGCCCTCGCCTCTTTCACTGAGGGAACCTTGGTCTTAGGAGGTGACTTTAACCTCACCATTGATTCTCGCAAGGACTCCTCGATAGGCACTTCTGCCTTGTCTTTGAGAGTTCGTAACCAAAGCAGAGAATTATTACACTCCCACAGTTTGATAGATAGTTGGCGTACTACACGTTCTTCTCCGTGGTGCATGGCTCATACTCGAGGATAGACCTATTCTTGATCTCCCACAGCACAATCCCCCTGGTTACGAACACCCAGATTGGTCACATAGCCCTATCGGATCACGCTCCGATTTCCATGGTGTTGGGCCTGCGCCAAGAGGCGTGCAGCCCAAATGCCTGGAGGTTAAATGAGTCTCTCCTGAAAGACTTGGATGTTCAATCAGACATTATAAATGAGATAGAGCAGTTCTTTGAGAACAATAAAGGTTCAGTTCCCAATCCCCTTTCCTTGTGGGCTGCACATAAGTGCTATATTAGGGGAATACTTATCAAGCACGGACACAGACTTAAAGCAGCCAGGGAAAAAAACCCTATCTGAACTGATCTCCAAATTACACGACTGCGAGAAACACCATAAATCTCAACCGAACGGTGCATTGGAAGCAAAGGTGACCGGCCTCCGAGAGCAAATTAGGGAGCATTCCCTTTTTCAATCCAAAAACAAGCTCCTATGGGTTCGTAGATCTTTCTATGAACACGGGGACAAATGTAGTAGGTCACTAGCGAATGCTATACGTGCCCAATGCAACGCCTCTTATATTCTGGCCATATCCTCTGCCACGGGCGCAAAACATTGACTCAGCGGAGATAGCGGAGAACTTCCGTGCTTTCCCTCCCGAAAGTTAGCGATTTCTGCAGACCATTTGAAGAGCTTTCTAAAATGGATTCCAGGTCACTGATAGCAGGAGATATAGATGTTTTGTTTGTTTTATGTTGTTTAGGTTGTATCCAAAAGGCCTTCTCTTTGTGTAGCTTCTGGAGTTTATTTTTGCTTCCTATTCATGACAAGTTTTTTGCAGTTGTCTTTGCTAGGTTTCTATTTCATTCTTAATTTGGTTGGTGCTTGTAGGGTCCAATGATGTGAAGGTTTCAAACACCACCTGCTTTTATTTTCTGATTGGAAAATCGCAATCGCAGGCGCAAAGTCAGAATTCGCGACCTACCAGAAGCTACAGGCCAGGCGGACCTTAAAGCGGCGGTCACTGCGATATTCAACAACTGCCTGGAACGTCCAGCAGAGACACCGATTGTTATTGACAGGGTCCATAGAACCCTCGGCCCTAGGGGCCCTGCAGAAGGCAGACCAAGAGATGTTCTATGTTGTCTTCACAGCTACTCCATTAAAGAAGACATACTACAGAAAGCATGGCGCAAGGGGCATATCGATTTTGATGGAGCACAGATCACCCTTCTACCCGATGTTTCCCGGAGGACCCTCCAGATGTGATGCTGCATGAGGCCCCTACTGGAGAAACTCAATGAACAAGGGATTGCTTATAAATGGGGTCATCCATTCCACCTCAATACCCATAAAGGAGGTCGGTCTTACACCCTACGACACCCTACAAAGTCCCTGCATTCCTGGGATCCCTCGGGCTTCCACTGGTGTCCATACCTAACTGGTTGGCGTTTGTTCTTCCCCGACCAAAACCAGTGTTGTGGCAAATCCACCAGCCAGACCCCAAAAGCCTTGGCGCAACCGCCGGACCCAACGCAGGAGGCTGCAGGCGCCCCAGGACCATGAGCCATAAGCATGCCAGGCCAAGTTTTGCCTTGAGGAATCTGGAGATGCGAGACTTTCATGGTTGATATTACAAGTAAGTGACACCCAGTTCTGTTCCAGTTGCCCTTCTTATTAAGGACTTGAGGGGTCAGAGACAAAAGAGTATTGAGTTAGCCCCAAACTCTCCCATACTGGGAAGAAAGAGACCTTGGGATTACTGGGTGGTGGGTCTGTGTCTAGAGCACCATAAACTGAAACGGAGTCTTTTTTGGTACTAGTCGCACCTGAAGACACTACCTGCCAACCTGGATAAATACCGACTCTGTGAGGACATAGACGCCACTGGTGCCTTTACCGACAGACAAGAGGACTTTGGGTAAATTGATACTGGGGGACAATTGTCTAATCTTCCCCCCAGAGCCCTCCTATCAAACGGAGAGGGCTGAGGGTTTTTTTTTTTCTTTTTTCGTTTTTTCTTCCCTCTCCCTGGCAGGGGCTGGAACATTCTGAAGACTACTCTGAGCGCATGAAAAGTTACTTGTCCATTTTAACTGTTGTTCCTATACTGGGTCCATGGGAAGCTCTTTCTGGCATGCACAATACCAGTAGTAGAATGGCTCCATATAGATATAATATTGTATAGATTGTAAGTGCTCAGGGGTAAGAGTTACAATTTGGGGGGGAGGGGTGGTTGGTTTTTTTTTTTCCTCTTTCCACTTTGCCCCCCCCCCCCCCCCACAGTCTAGATTGATGCCCAGGAGCATCTCCAAGAGTTATGGAAACAACTATGGCCCATTCTCATTAGACCCTTTCCCCTGGGAGGGGCAGGAACTGGTTATACAATAATAATAGAGCTGGGTTATAACGTTATTAATGGTCACTACACCTCGGTTGACTTGTTGTCATGTTGGAAACAGTTAAATGTTTTTTCTTTTCAATCTGATGCACTGTTGTTTAAAGGTTTTACTTATGTAGAGAAGCTTACTAAGCTCAAAATGGCCCACCTTGAGGCCACTCCAGACAGGGAGCTGTCGGAGAGGTCCTGTACCAATTGGGCCCAATCTTTGAAGTGCCTTACCTCTTTCCCCCACTAGGCCCTGACTGCCCAGATAGGCAGTTGCTCTCCGCTTGGAGACTTAGCATTTTCCCCACCCTTCCAACTCTCCTCTATCTTCCCCCATCTTATCTCTTTCTGGTCTCCCCCTAGTGTCTTCTTTTCTCTTCCCTTTCTAGCTCCTTTACCCACCCCTCTCCCATCCTATCGTTCCTTTCCCCCTAGGGCTCTGGTGGAGTCCGGGGGCTCGGTGTCAAATTACCAAAATGTCACTAAAATTAGTCTCCTGAAATGTGAAGGGCTTGGATGTCCCTGAAAAATGATCCAGTTGTCTTGCGGAGCTATGGAGGCAAAGACCCAATGTAGTCTTCTTACAGGAGACCCATTTCCAAAAAGACAGGATGCCAAAACTTTACAGTAAACACTTCCTGGGGCATATCACAGCACCTCGCCCACTACCAAATCAAGGGGCATGTGTATCCTCCTTGCCAAATTAGTATCGTGGCGGCTGGTAGATCTCCAGGCAGATGGAGAAGGTAGATACCTATTTATTAAGGGCACACTTCACTCGCAGACCTTTACTCTAGCAAACCTGTACCTACCAAATGTGGACCAACTCTCAGCCCTTGGCGCTTGCCTAAATGCCCTCGCCTCTTTCACTGAGGGAACCTTGGTCTTAGGAGGTGACTTTAACCTCACCATTGATTCTCGCAAGGACTCCTCGATAGGCACTTCTGCCTTGTCTTTGAGAGTTCGTAACCAAAGCAGAGAATTATTACACTCCCACAGTTTGATAGATAGTTGGCGTACTACACGTTCTTCTCCGTGGTGCATGGCTCATACTCGAGGATAGACCTATTCTTGATCTCCCACAGCACAATCCCCCTGGTTACGAACACCCAGATTGGTCACATAGCCCTATCGGATCACGCTCCGATTTCCATGGTGTTGGGCCTGCGCCAAGAGGCGTGCAGCCCAAATGCCTGGAGGTTAAATGAGTCTCTCCTGAAAGACTTGGATGTTCAATCAGACATTATAAATGAGATAGAGCAGTTCTTTGAGAACAATAAAGGTTCAGTTCCCAATCCCCTTTCCTTGTGGGCTGCACATAAGTGCTATATTAGGGGAATACTTATCAAGCACGGACACAGACTTAAAGCAGCCAGGGAAAAAAACCCTATCTGAACTGATCTCCAAATTACACGACTGCGAGAAACACCATAAATCTCAACCGAACGGTGCATTGGAAGCAAAGGTGACCGGCCTCCGAGAGCAAATTAGGGAGCATTCCCTTTTTCAATCCAAAAACAAGCTCCTATGGGTTCGTAGATCTTTCTATGAACACGGGGACAAATGTAGTAGGTCACTAGCGAATGCTATACGTGCCCAACGCAACGCCTCTTATATTCTGGCCATATCCTCTGCCACGGGCGCAAAACATTGACTCAGCGGAGATAGCGGAGAACTTCCGTGCTTTCCCTCCCGAAAGTTAGCGATTTCTGCAGACCATTTGAAGAGCTTTCTAAAATGGATTCCAGGTCACTGATAGCAGGAGATATAGATGTTTTGTTTGTTTTATGTTGTTTAGGTTGTATCCAAAAGGCCTTCTCTTTGTGTAGCTTCTGGAGTTTATTTTTGCTTCCTATTCATGACAAGTTTTTTGCAGTTGTCTTTGCTAGGTTTCTATTTCATTCTTAATTTGGTTGGTGCTTGTAGGGTCCAATGATGTGAAGGTTTCAAACACCACCTGCTTTTATTTTCTGATTGGAAAATCGCAATCGCAGGCGCAAAGTCAGAATTCGCGACCTACCAGAAGCTACAGGCCAGGCGGACCTTAAAGCGGCGGTCACTGCGATATTCAACAACTGCCTGGAACGTCCAGCAGAGACACCGATTGTTATTGACAGGGTCCATAGAACCCTCGGCCCTAGGGGCCCTGCAGAAGGCAGACCAAGAGATGTTCTATGTTGTCTTCACAGCTACTCCATTAAAGAAGACATACTACAGAAAGCATGGCGCAAGGGGCATATCGATTTTGATGGAGCACAGATCACCCTTCTACCCGATGTTTCCCGGAGGACCCTCCAGATGTGATGCTGCATGAGGCCCCTACTGGAGAAACTCAATGAACAAGGGATTGCTTATAAATGGGGTCATCCATTCCACCTCAATACCCATAAAGGAGGTCGGTCTTACACCCTACGACACCCTACAAAGTCCCTGCATTCCTGGGATCCCTCGGGCTTCCACTGGTGTCCATACCTAACTGGTTGGCGTTTGTTCTTCCCCGACCAAAACCAGTGTTGTGGCAAATCCACCAGCTAGACCCCAAAAGCCTTGGCGCAACCGCCGGACCCAACGCAGGAGGCTGCAGGCGCCCCAGGACCATGAGCCATAAGCATGCCAGGCCAAGTTTTGCCTTGAGGAATCTGGAGATGCGAGACTTTCATGGTTGATATTACAAGTAAGTGACACCCAGTTCTGTTCCAGTTGCCCTTCTTATTAAGGACTTGAGGGGTCAGAGACAAAAGAGTATTGAGTTAGCCCCAAACTCTCCCATACTGGGAAGAAAGAGACCTTGGGATTACTGGGTGGTGGGTCTGTGTCTAGAGCACCATAAACTGAAACGGAGTCTTTTTTGGTACTAGTCGCACCTGAAGACACTACCTGCCAACCTGGATAAATACCGACTCTGTGAGGACATAGACGCCACTGGTGCCTTTACCGACAGACAAGAGGACTTTGGGTAAATTGATACTGGGGGACAATTGTCTAATCTTCCCCCCAGAGCCCTCCTATCAAACGGAGAGGGCTGAGGGTTTTTTTTTTTCTTTTTTCGTTTTTTCTTCCCTCTCCCTGGCAGGGGCTGGAACATTCTGAAGACTACTCTGAGCGCATGAAAAGTTACTTGTCCATTTTAACTGTTGTTCCTATACTGGGTCCATGGGAAGCTCTTTCTGGCATGCACAATACCAGTAGTAGAATGGCTCCATATAGATATAATATTGTATAGATTGTAAGTGCTCAGGGGTAAGAGTTACAATTTGGGGGGGAGGGGTGGTTGGTTTTTTTTTTTCCTCTTTCCACTTTGCCCCCCCCCCCCCCACAGTCTAGATTGATGCCCAGGAGCATCTTCAAGAGTTATGGAAACAACTATGGCCCATTCTCATTAGACCCTTTCCCCTGGGAGGGGCAGGAACTGGTTATACAATAATAATAGAGCTGGGTTATAACGTTATTAATGGTCACTACACCTCGGTTGACTTGTTGTCATGTTGGAAACAGTTAAATGTTTTTTCTTTTCAATCTGATGCACTGTTGTTTAAAGGTTTTACTTATGTAGGGAAGCTTACTAACGTCAAAATGGCCTACCTTGAGCTCTTTACAGACAGGAAGCTGTTGGAGAGGTCCTGTACCAATGGGACCCAATCTCTGAAGTGCCATACTTCTTCCCCCACTAGGCCCTGCCTGTCCAAATAGGCAGTTGCTCTCCGCTTTGAGACTTAGCATTTTCCCCATCCTTCCAACTCTCCTCTCTCTTCCCCCATCTTATCTCTTTCTGGTCTCCCCCTAGTTTCTTCTTTTCTCTTCCCTTTCTTACTCCTTTACCCAACCCCCTCTCATTCCTTTTCCTCTATGGCTCTTGTGGAGTCCGGGGACCCAGCTCCGAATTACCAAAATGTCACTAAAATTAATCTCCTGGAATGTGAAGGGCTTGAATGTCCCTGAAAAATGATCCAGTTGTCTTGCGGAGCTATGGAGACAAAGACCCCATGTAGTCTTCTTATCCTGTCTTCTCATTTGCGAGAAGACAGAATACCAAAACTTTACAGTAAACACTTCTCAGTGGCATATCACAGCACCTCACTCATTACCAAATCAAAGGGCACATGTATCCTCCTTGCCAAAACAGTACCATGGTGGCTGGTAGATCTCCAGGCAGATGGAGAAGGTAGATACCTATTTATTAAGGGCACGCTTCACTCACAGACCTTTACTCTAGCAAACCTGTACTTATCGAATGTGGACCAACTCTCAGCCCTTGACGCTTGCCTAAATGCCCTGGTCTCTTTTACTGAGGGAACCTTGGTCTTAGGAGGTGACTTTAACCTTACCATCGATTCTCGCAAGGACTCCTCGACGGGCACTTCTGCCTTGTCTTTGAGAGTTCATAACCAAATCAGGGAAATATTATACTCCCACCGCTTTATAGATATTTGGTGTACTCTCCACCCACAGGAGAGGGACTACACGTTCTTCTCCGTGGTGCACGGCTCATACTCGAGGATAGACCTTTTCTTGATCTCCCACAGCACAATCCCCCTGGTTACGAACACCCAGATTGGTCACATAGCCCTATCGGATCACGCTCCGATTTCCATGGTGTTTGGCCTGCGCCAAGAGGCACGAAGCCCAAATGCCTGGAGGTTAAATGAGTTTCTCCTGAAAGACTTGAAAGTTCAATCAGACATAATACATGAGATAGAGCAGTTATTTGAGAACAATAAAGGTTCAGTTCCAAATCCCCTTTCCGTGTAGGCCGCATATAAGTGCTATATTAGGGGAATACTTAGCATGAGCATGGACACAGACTTAAAGCAGCCAGGGCAAAAACCGTACCTGAACTGATCTCCAAATTACACGACTGCAAGAAACGCCATAAATCTCAACCAAACGGTACATTGGAAGCAGAGGTGACCGGCCTCCGAGAGCAAATGAGGGAGCATTCCCTTTTTCAATCCAAAAACACACTCTTATGGGCTCGTAGATCTTTCTACGAACACGGGGAAAAATGTAGTAGGTCACTAGCAAATGCTATACGGCCCCAACGCAATGCCTCTTATATTCCACGGGTGCAAAACTTTATGACTCAGCGGAGATAGCAGAGAACTTCTGCGCTTTCTACGAAACCCTCAATAATTTGCACCCTTGGTCATCAGGGGACGGGTCCCGGGACAGATTGGAAGCCATTGAGTCCTACCTCGCAGCAGAGAATTTGCCCTCTCTTACTGAGGAAGAGGTGGAATCACTTTCACAACCCATAACTGCAGAGGAGCTTGCATCAGCCCTGGCAGGCTCACCCAGGGGCAAGGCACCTGGCCCCGATGGATTCACGGTCCCCTATTATAAAACATTCCAAACCCAGCTAGCGACGCATTTCACCACAGCCTTTAACGCAATATTAGAAGGTCATTCCATTCCCCGAGATCTTCTGCAGGCTAGCATCTCTGTCATACCCTAACTGGAGAAAGACCTGGAGAAAGGCCTATTTCCCTGCTTAATTGCGACCTCAAATTATTTACGAAAATTCTTGCGGAGAGACTACAGCCCATCCTTCAATGCATAGTACCCCTGGACCAAGTCGGCTTTATTCATAATAGAGAAGTGAGGGACAGACATAATAGCTAGGGCCAAACATCTTAAAGTCCTGACCATGTTCCTATCCACAGATGCCAAAGAGGCGTTTGACAGGGTTAGCTGGACTTTTCTGTTGGCCACCCTGCGGCGCCTTGGCATGCCAGCCTCCATGTTATCATGGATAGATGCCATCTATTCGTCCCCCACTGCTGCGGTTAGGGTAAATGGAGTAACCTCCAACCGCTTTAAAATTAGCAATGGCATGAGGCAGGGATGCCCGCTCTCTCCCCGCCTATTCATACTTACATTAGAACCCTTAAAGCAACACATTAGGCTTAACCCTGATATCAAGGGGCTGGAGACAAGCTCATATCATCACAAAGTCGTTACCTATGTAGACGACCTGTTGTTCTATGTTTCAGAGCCACACACCTCCCTGCCGTTCCTCTTGTCTGAAATGCAACACTATGGAGATCTATCGGACTTCAAAACGAACCTGCAAAAGTCGGAAACGCTTAACGCTTCCCTCCCACCCAGATTACAAGCCTGCATAGGCAGTAATTTTCCTTTCCAGTGGGCATCCCAGGCCATCCAGTACTTAGGCACTAAGATCCCCTTGAACCCACATCTTATTTACCAACTAAACTTTCAGCCCCTCTTAAAAACCTTTGCTTCAGACCTAGAGAGATGGAGGAATCTGGCGGTCTCATGGTTTGGTAGATGTAATGTTCTAAAGATGAACATTATGCTGAGGTTACTATACCTCTTACAGGCCCTGCCAATTAAGATCCCCCAGACTTTCTTCAGAGCGTTGAGCTCTACATTCATTAGATATGTTTGGCAGAACAGGTCATCGTGACTTGGAAGATCCTAACTGCAGAGACCGAAACTTAGGGGAGGGGTTGGACTCTCTGATCCAGCCCTGTATTACACAGCAGTTCATATGAATAGTGCAGTGGACTGGTGCAGGCACCTGCCCAATAAACTGTGGGTCTGGCTGGAGTGTGAATCGGTCCCATTCCCTATTGAAAGCTTGCCCTGAAGTGGGACTAGTCTCTAGGACTAGTCGCTCTGCCGCATCCACTGATTGAGCCCACTTTACAGGAACTAGATAAGCACTTTAAATCGGCGAAAGCCCCCAGCTTTCCTTCACCCTTAACTCCTATAATAGGCCACCCAAACTGTCTGCCAGGTACTTCTGATAAATCCTTTCGACTCTGTCAGGACCAGGGCCTGATAAGAGCCTCCACTTTCATTGGTGCTACGGAATGGGGAGACCTCTCGGGCATATATTTGGAGCTTGGGTCTTCCACCATGGGCAGATGGAAAATGGCCCAACTCACCCATTTCCTCAAATCCCTTCTGAAAGTTAGCAATTTCTGCAGACCATTTGAAGAGCTGTGCATGGAGGAGGGACCACAACATACAGTTTACAGAGGATCAAAAGAATCCTATACATATTTTTGCTCATAAGTCCTCCTTATGTAGCAAATATCAAGAAATCACTTACAAAATTTGGATTCGATGGTACAGAACACCCACAGTGCAAGCAGCCATATTTCCGGGGCACAGTCCAATGTGCTGGAGATGTGGCACGCAGAATGGAACATTGCTACACATCTTCTGGGAGCGTCCGATCCTGACCCCGTTCTGGAGACAAGTTCTCCAGATTATTCATAAACTTACTGATGTTGTTCTCCAGGATAACCCAGCAGCAATACTCCTAGATTTGACTCCCTTGTCAGGAAGGAAGTATCGTAAATCTCTGCTGAAACACCTTCTGAATGCAGCCAGGGCATGCGTTCCCAGTGCGTGGAAGCAGCAGTCCCCAACGACAGTGTCACAATGGTTTGCAAGGGCCGGCAACATCCATCGTATGGAGCAACTCACAGCTGCCATGAGAGATAGGGAGGAGGAACACAACACCCGTTGGATGCCTTGGAATCTTTTCAGATTTTCGGAAGAATACAAGACTTACATGTGAGCCCCCTCTCTTGAGATGAATTAAGGACCAGGGTTGCTGGAACCACTGGAGTCCCTCTCCTCTGCTCCACTCCCTCTTACCAGCCCTTGTCTGCCTCCCTCTTCCCTCTTACTCTATTGGTTTCCTATCACCTGTCCTACCCTTCCCCTCTTCCAACCCTTTAATACCCTTATCCCACATAAGAGAAAAATTCTTGTGATTGTCGGAGATCTCAAACATTGTCTCCTCAATTCCCTTACCGAAAATTAGAACTCACAAGTGGCATACTGATTAAACCCTGCCCCCCCAAAGGAAAATGCCCACTGTACATGCTACCACTTGGGGGCAGTCCGGGATGTGAGCGAACTGGAGGTTTCCCTTGCCGTACTGGAATAGCCACAAGGGAGGACAGTGAGGGGGTTCTGGGTCAGCAACTCATGGCTTTAACAGATTGTAGTACTGGCTAGCAAAACGCCATATAGTTATCTACCTAAACTGTATAATTTGCACTATAATCTGTTTGGTACTAAGGAAAACTGGGAACCATGTTTGTCTTCAGTTTTTGTATATCCTGCAATCCTTAAATAAAAAAAAAAAAAGGGGATAAGGACTAAACCATCAACGGCAACATAAACACTGGATTTTTGTTTTTTAAAACGATATCACACTATTGCAAGTCTCTTGTTTCTACACGTGGCATATATGAGAGGAGGTTGCTGGTAACCAGGAGGAAGGAGCTGTTCTTGATCTGAACTTTAAGCCAAATAGTTACCACAGGAAGGAGGACTCACAGGAGGACCTTTTAAAGCTGTTAACATTTACTACAGGCTTTTATATAGAGCCCTTAAGGTGAGGGTACATCTGGTGGAGGGGTTGTGTGTGCACCGCATGAAGGCACCAGCATCACGTTTATCTATGGTTTTATGATGGACTGTTAAAGAATCTGATTCATTAAGGATATTGTGCAGAAATATTGTGGAGGACTTGCACTTTATTTTGGACATTATAAATAACTGAATGTTATTTGCACATTTTTGGATTTGTTTTATAGGATATATTTATGATTAATTTATTATATAAATTTATTTAATATATTTTTTAGTAGATTTGTGCAATATATATATATATATATATATATATATATATATATATATATATATTTACAGTTATTTCATCTAGTTATTCACTGTTTCACATTTGCTATGTATTTTTATTACCATTGCCATGTACATTTGTTTGTGCGTGTTTGTTTTTCCTTTTTTTTTCCTTCAGAGATTGAATCCTATTTCATAGCAATTAAAAAACAAAACAAAAAAAACAATTCTCCACTTTAATCACTATTATGAAACAATTGTAAATGAAAGCATCTGTATAATTTTGATATGGCAGTAACTGAAGGGATTATTAAGAAGTTTCACATTTTACTTTTTGATGAATTCAACTGAGCTTTCTTTCTTTAAATTATTTTGTGTTTGTATGCATTACTTCTTACTTTATTTCTTACTCATTTACCATTAATATTTTTCAATCAGATATGTCATAGTCTCTTCCTTCGTGGTTTGTCTTTGGTTGGATGGTACCATAGTCACCCCTTTAGTCCGGCTCTGCCATCACTACAGGACATTGAAGCTCAAATGGATTATCAGCTTAAACTGCAGGGTTCTGACAATAGCTTCCAACCTTGTCTTGGTGTGATATGCGGTAAGATATTTTTTTGCCTGCATTTGTTCCCTTGTACCATCTAATCAGTAAAAAAATTTTGTGATGACGCAAAAATTCTTTGTATTAGGACCATATTTCCATGGGAACCAGGGCGTTCAATCTACAATATCTCCCTTCTGGGTTCTACCTCCAGCTGAGGTTAGCAAAGCATACAGTTATTTGGAGTAAGGGTTTTGCATGTTAATACTTTAAAAATGTATTTTACCTATTGTATCCTTTCTTTACAGCACCGCCCAAATGATTATGGGATGCCCATGGAGGTGGAAGTAACCTACATACAGGACAGCTTCTTAACCAGCGATGTCTTGCATGACATGGTAAATACATATATGTTTATATTGAAACAGCCACAATTTCTTTACTTCAAAATTATTTATCAATGTTTTTCACAAAAAGCTTTTTAAATAATCTTTTTATTATTTAAATTTTTTATAAAAGATATTAGCTTGATGTAAAGGACAATATTTTTCCATTAATGTTTCTTTTCTTTTTTTTACATTGTTTCTATGTTTTTAATGGGGAATTTCATGTAGGTATACTGATGCATATGGAGACTCTACTTTCTATTGAAGAGTAGTAAACAGTAGTTCTACTTTACTGCTCCTTTTATTTTTAGAATGCAAGTCAGCGGTGTTGGATTATTAAAGCAATGGGAAATCTTCACTTAGCATTGTAAATGTTTATTTTACAAAATGACTATTTAGTTAGCTGAGTATGTCAAATACCCATAAAAAAAAACATAGGAACACAGCACCAGGATATGCAAGGGGCTTAAAATACCTCAGGAAATCACAAAAAAAAAATCCTTCCAAAAGATGCTATTTTGAAGATAAATAAACACATTAGAAAACCTAACCTATAAATCATACAAAAACAACATATACCCATCTATACAATGAAGCATATCTTAAATGCCATTGAAACCTAATGTATTGTATAAAATCCTCCACACCAGTGTACACAATTTTATAAGTGTGAACCAGAGCTGGATCTTGTATCAGCTACACCTATGTAAATGATATGAGTGAATAACGCTAACAGAGACACATGGGAGAGGTATAAGGTAATGATAAAATCAGGAGAGTAAATGCTAGACCCTGGAGGTAATAGTGTTACCCATGTATAGGACAGAGGCTTTGAAGGAGTTCCACATAAATTCAGTCCAGAAGTCCAAATGGGGAGTGGACAACACAGCAAACGCTAATGGACCTACGCAACAAACAGGTCAACAAGGGCTAGAAAGATCTCAAGACAGCAGCTTATAGCACCTTATACCTTACTTACATCAGAGAGTGAGATAGACAAGTATTAATAGCAGCTGAAAAATACATTTGAATAGTGCATACAACCTCCCAACCAATGGAAGGAAAACTTCCAGATGATATATAAGTGCAGGACAGAGTGAAGTTTGAAAAAGTCCTGGTCAAGGTGAGTAGAAAATAAAACACCAAAGAAAGGAAGAGGCCACAGCCTCAAATCAGTCTTGCAATTGTGACGAGAAGGTAATAACACAACTAAAGCTAGACAGGGAAAAAACAGGTTGAGACCCCAATAAATCATTGGGAAAAATACAGGAAGAACAAATGCAAGGTCTACCTTCAAATCAGCACAGTGGGCCCCTCCACCCCTCAAGGCCAGTGGGTGAACATGTTGCACCCATGGATGACTTGCCACTGGGATAGGGCTGTATAGGGATGGTCTAGGACAGTACAGGGGCAGGCTAGGGCAGTATATGGACAGGCTAGAGTAGTACATGGACAGGCTAGGGTTGTATATGGACAGGCTAGGGTGCCCCTTTGCCCATCATTGCCACCTCATCAGTGCCCACCAGTGCAGCCAGTGCCCACCAGTGCCATCAGTGCAGCATATCAGTGCCCATCAGTGTCTCTCTGTGCCGCCTCATCAATGCCTGTGAGTGCAGCCCATCAGTGTTCATTAGTGCCACCTCATCAGTGCCCACCAGTGCAGCCTATCAGTGCAGCTTCTTGGGGCCCATCAATTCCATCTCTTCAGTGCCCACCAGTGCAGCCGCATCAGTGTCCATCAGTGCCGCCTATCAGTGCCACCTCATCAGTGCCCATCAGTGCAGCTTATTAATGCCCATCAACACCACCTCTTCAGTGCCCACCAGTGCAGCCTATCAGTGCCCACCAGTGCCGCCTATCAGTGCCCACTAGTGCAGCCTATCAGTGTTCATCAGTGCCACCTCTTTAGTGCAGCTTATTAGTGCCCTTTATTAGTGC
Source organism: Lithobates pipiens (assembly GCF_037356315.1). Taxonomy (NCBI): domain Eukaryota; kingdom Metazoa; phylum Chordata; class Amphibia; order Anura; family Ranidae; genus Lithobates; species Lithobates pipiens. Next base: position 155,792,706 of record NW_027507718.1, on the reverse strand, counting down.
CAACCAGTGCAGCCTATCAGTGCCCCCTCATCTGTGCCCACCAGTGCAGCCTATCAGCGTCCATCAGTACCACCTCATCAGTGCTGCCTATCAGTGTTCATCAGTGCCCACCAGTGCAGCCTATCAGTGTCCATCAATGCCAAATCATCAGTACCATCTCATCAGTCCCCACCAGTGCAGTCTATCAGTGCCCCCCAGTGCAGCCTATCAGTGTCCATCAGTGCAGCCTCCTCAGACAATCCACAAGCAGACAGTTTAATTGCACATTGCATTGGGGAGAAGGACCTACCTGCCAGCCAGCTCACTCCACATCTGATCCGCGCTCCAGGGATCTCAGCGCTGCCTCTTCCACTCCGGTTACTTAGCTGCACCTGAAGCCTTGGCCTTATCCCGACCATACAGATTGCATGGGGGCAGGGTCTGAGAGTCAGTGGCGCTCCTGGCCCACCCCCTCCTCTGCTGTATGTGGACGACCGCTGCCTCAATGGCAGTGGAATCGTGTTGTGTGGGGCAGCCCTCAATGTGTAGGCAGCGTGGGGTCCAGGGGTAGCTATTTTGGGCCCCAAAACAGTGAATGGGCCTGGGGGAAATATAGCACGTTACCTGGAAACCTACACCCCTTGGTGCCCTAGATATTTCTCTATACAAGATTGAAAGCTTTGTAGGTCAGTGGGCAGGATTGTCAACATGGATATGTTGGTCAATACATCAGTTAGGTCTATTGACAATGATTTTAGTATTTTGAGTAACTTTAAATAACAGTTCACTACTGAAAGTGACCTACTGTTGGTGACAATTCCAATGGTCACTTACATGCACGGAGGAATTGCCATTTGTAAGAAAGTAGGATCTACATTCTCTGCCTTTTTCTATATAATTTGGATGTTGGCAAGGTGAATGGAGTTTGTCCCTCCCTTTTTGTATATATATTATATATATGCCTATAAGTGAGAGCATATCAACAAAGTGGACACATTACCAGTTTCAGTCCAAGAGGGATAGGTGATCATCCATGGCCTTTATACAAAGGAGAAGAGGGGACCAGAGGCCATCTATTATAGTCCACACGTGAGTAAGCAATTGCAAAGATGACTCCCAGACCAATTGCAGAACAGAAAGAGTTAACTGCCTGACATGGCAGTAAGGACAATGACTGCTGTGACTACATTATCAGAGGCCATCAACAGCGTAAAAGCTGGACATTACAAGCAAGGGATATTCTTGGACCAACTGCAAAACACACAGAGGTAAAGGCTACCTGTGATGAGTGCACTGTAAGCTGCTGTGCAAACCATATCCTAGTGAGACAGAACTACCCGGGTGACTCTCAGACCAAGTGCAAAGCACCAGGGGCCATAAGCTTTGTTTAACTAGGACACCATAAACTCATGCAAATACAAGTAAAACAGAACCACAAGGGATACACACAGTTTACTGTAGAACAATAAGGTGAACATGTGTGATCAAGTCACTACAAGGCACTGTGCATACAGAACACTGAAAATGTTACCAACAAAGGTTGCCTCAAAAACCACCACTGAGCAGCAGGGGTAATGGTTGTGCATAACAAGATCAATTCAGGCCTCTGTAAAAATGATATACAATGAGCCATTACCCACAAAAGTGCACACAACCACTGCAGAACAGGTGGATCAATTGACCTTGCATAACTCACACACTCTAGGCTGCTGAACATCAATAGACTGTGTGTTATTATCAACAAGGTTTAGTCAAAGACCCACTGCAAAACAGAAGGGGACAATGGAGATGTGAGCCCTAAACAAACAAAGGGCGCACTAAGATGCCAAAGAACCAGAGATTACCATAGGTTTGCCAGCCAAAAAAGTTAGGCTGGTGACCTGACTTTTCTCTACTCTAGTCAAAGCAGAATTCCAGGCACAACAACTTAACATACTAGACATATTTCTCAATAGACACAATTGATACTAATCCAAATCACAAACCCAAATATTTCCCTGTAAATGAAGAGGTGACATCATCGCTGTGCAGAGAGCAGAGCTGTAGATGGGACCCATCAGGTCCAACCGTTACAGAAGGCAGATACAAGGTCAATTATCTTGCACAAGAAAAGAGAGCAGCAGTTAAACTCTTGTACAAAAGCAAAGTGCAGAAGTTGCTTTATGCTTGAGTACTACACAGAAAATACACAAAGGACACAAAGGGGAGATTTACTAAAACTGGAACACTCCGAATCTGGTGCTGCTGTGCATGGTAGCCAATCCGCTTCTAACTTCAGCTTGATCAACTAAGCTTTGATAAAAAGGGCCGATTCACACTGGTACAACAATCGCTCTGAGTTTGAGAGCACAAGTCACATGACATGTCAAAATCAATGGTTCCCTATGAGAACCCTCTTAACTGGTCTGACTTGTGTCGGTCTGACTTTTGAAAAGGTTCCTGCACTACTTTGGTCCGACTGGAGTTTGATTTCAGCCCATTGAATTAAATTGAAGTCGCATCGAAGTCAGATCAGCATCTTGTGCTCAGAGGAATGTTAGCTATGCAAAATGAATAAAAAACAAAACTTATCAGAGCATGGGCTGGGGGTCCCCCCTTATCCAAGCATGCATCCCAACATGAGGGGATGAGTGCTTGGGCTCTGCCCCCCAACCACAAAGCACCTTGTCCTCATGTTGATGGAGACAAGGGCCTCTTCCCCACAATCCTAGGCTGTGGTTGTGGGGGTGTGCAGGTGGGGGGCTTATCAGAATCTGGAAGCCCCCTTTAAGAAAGGGGGCTCCAAGATCCCGGCCCTTCCCCCTATGTGAATGAGTACCCCTACCCATTGACCCCAAAAAAAGTGTAGTGTAGTAAAAATATTCACCATTTCTGGACAAGACCTTTATTAAAAATGACTAATGTCCCCTGTGGTAGCTCCAAAGTCAATCACATTCTCTTCCTCTGCTGTGCCCTGCCGACCCGCTGCAAAAAATTGCTACTCCTCTGACACTGGCTCCAGTCATTCTGTCCGCTACAGTGTCTAATACTGCGGACACACGACCGGACTTTTCCGCCGGACTATGGCAGGAGTCCGCCGGACTTTTGAAATGAACGGACTTGCCCACACATGGAGTAAAGTCCGTTCATTTTGAACGTGGCTCCAGGTAGACGAAACTGGGGAGGGAAGTGAATGTTGCCACCTCAATCGGTAAGATTAACACCTCGCTAGCCCTGTCATCTGGTTTGGATTTAAAGGGAAAGCCCTACACCCCAAAAACGGCATGGGGGTCCCCCGAAAGTCCATAGCAGACCCTTATCCGAGCATGCAGCCCGGCCGGTTGGGAAAAGAGGTGGGGACGAGCGAGCGCCCCCCCTCCTGAGCTGTACCAAGCTGTGTGCCCTCTACATGGGGGGTGCTTTGGGGAACCCACCCCAAAGCACCTTGTCCCCATGTTGACGAGGACAAGGGCCTCTTCCCAACACCCTGGCCATTGGTTGTCAGGATCTGTGGGCGGGGGGGCTTATCAGAATCCGGGAGCCCCCTTTAATAAGGGGGTCCCCACATCCCGGCCCCTCACCCTATGTGAATGAGTATGGGGTACATGGTACCCCTATCCATTCACCTGGAGGAAAAAAGTGTACAGAAAAAAACACAACACAGTTTTTAAAAATACTTTATTAGACAGCTCCGGTGGTCTTCTCTTCTTCCATCTCGCCGGACTCCTTCGCTATCTTCTGCTCTTTTGCTAGCTCTTTTACTAGTGGAGGAGCCTGGCTTTCTCCTTCGTCGCCGTTGCCGTCCGGGGGTCTTCTTCCGACTTCGGGTCTTGTCCAGGTCTTCGGGGGTCTAGTCCCTCTCTTCGGTTCTTCTTGCAGGGCCTCTGCTTAATTCTTCCAGCTCTTTAACTAGCGTTGGCCCAGTCTTCTGTCATCGCCGCTGCCACCTTCTGCTTCTTCTTCCTTCTTCCGATGTTGACATGACGCTCTCTCCGGCCGTAATGCCGGGGACGCGTTGTGCGGCGACTTACATAGGGACAATGGACGGGTCACCGGGTGATGTCACATGGTGATCCCGCCCCTTATGATGTCTCAGTCCCAGCATCCCTCCCTTCCCCCATGTTGAGGGCACGCAGCCTGGTACAGCTCAGGACGGGGCGCTCGCTCGTCCCCACCCCTTTTCCTGACCGGCTGGGCTGCGTGCTCGGATAAGGTCTGCTATGGATTTTGGGGGGACCCCCACGCCGTTCTTCCCCTTTTAAGGTGTCAATGTCGCCGATGGAGGCGGCGACATTGACTTCCTGCGCTAGTCCCGTCTACCTGGAGCCACGTTCAAAATGAATGGACTTTACTCCGTGTGGGCAAGTCCATTAATTTCAAAAGTCCAGCGGACTAGCCCACTGACAGGCAGATTGTGTACGTGACATAACAGTTCTTATATAACTTTGGGGCATGGCCATACAGTGGTGTGACTCAGAGACCCGCCCTCTTATGCCATCACTGACCCATCATCTGGGCCTCTCCGTTAAGTCACCGCATGGCCAAGCCCCATAGCTATAAAACAGGGGTCAGAAACCTGTAGATCTACTGGTAGATCGCGGGCAGGTGACTGGTAGATCACAGTCTGGGCTTGCTGACCTGCCATTCCAGAGCATCAAACAGAGAGCAATGCAGAGGGACCTCTTGTAAAGTTGGAGCTGTAGTAGGGAGCGAAAGCCACATACACTGAAACCTCCTCTGTAGTGCCGGCTCTTGCCCCATTTGGAGTGATACCAACTACACTCCATCTCTTATCCCTGGTAGTGGTCTCCAGAATGGTGCTAGCAGCAGGAAAGATGAGATCTTAATGTCAGTGTGAAGCAATACACTGTGTATAATAGTATAGGGCTGCTTTCACACTGATGCACTGTGGTTTAACCACAAAGCAGGTGTGATGGGTGTACCTGCAGCTTTCCTGTGGGTTTGCTGCACTTATCCATAGACTTCTATTATATTCTACTATTTTACCACCCCCCAACTTTAATGTGAAAGAGCCCTAAGCCCTTGTACACACGGTTGGACATTCCGACCACAAAATCCGTCCGATTCTTTCCGACGGATTTTGTCCAAAACTGGTGTTGCATACACATGGTCGGACAAAGTTGTCAGAAAATCCGATCGTTCAGAATGTGATGACGTTCGTTCGTTACGACGGGATTACGTTCAGGCTAGTAGCCAATAGCTTTGATCTCGTAATTTGATCTGAGCATGCGTGGCACTTTGTCTGATCGGCATTCTCTACAAACCATCGGACAAAGTCCGATCGGATCATGTTGTCGGAAAATTTTATATCCAGCTCTCAAATTTTGTTGGTTGGACATTCCAACAGAAAAAGTCACATGGAGCCCACACACGGTCAGATTATCCGACAACACGGTCCGATCGGACATTTTCCATCGGAATGTCCAACCGTGTGTACAAGGGCTAAGGGTGCTGCTGCTGAATGTATCTAAGGGCTCATTCACAAGTGCAGCAGGCATTGCTGCTCCTCTGAAAAGTGATCTGAGTGTGTGTGTTGACAAGGTGGTAATGAGGCGATATGTTGCTTCTTCACCACCCGATTTGACCATGAATACCCTTCAATGCACGCAATGTTGACATGGTAGTACGACAATTTGAGTTTCAAACCAGGTCTGAGGAGGTAAAGGTGAACAAAGAGTCCTGCGCAAATCAATCAAAAAAGTCCTTTTAAAGTGCTAAGTGCTGATGAAATATAGATAAATAAAAAACGTATAAATGTATATGAAAAAATATATTATGCAAAAATTAAAAGTCCATAAAGTGTAATTCACAGGCACCAATGGTGAAAAATTGCAGATGAACGCAGTAATATAAATCCCAGGATTAACCACTTGCTTACTGGGCACTTAAACCCCCCTCAGTCCCAGACCAATTTTCAGCTTTCAGCGCTGTCGCACTTTGAATGACAATTGCGCGGGCATACAACACTGTACCCAAATGAAATTTTTATCATTTTTTTCCCACAAATAGAGCTTTCTTTTGGTGGTATTTAGTTACAGCTCGGAGTTTTATTTTTTGCTAAACAAACAAAAAAAGATGCAAAAAAAAAAAAAAAAAAAATCATGTTTTAATAGTTTGTTATAAAATTTTGCAAACGGGTCATTTTTCTCCTTCATTGAAGTGCGCTGATTAGGCGGCACTGATAGGCTGCATTGGTGGGCACTGATGGGCTGCATTGGTGGGCACTGATGGGCTGCATTGGTGGGCACTGATAGGCTGCACTGGTGGGCACTGATAGGCATAGTTAAGGCGGCACTAATAGGCACAGATAAGGCGGCACCGATGGGCACAGATAAGGCGGCACTGATGGGCAAAGATGGGCACAGATAAGATGGCACGGATGGGTGGCACGGATAAGTGGCACGGATGGGTGGCACGGATGGGCACTGATAGGTACCACAGATAGATGGGACTGATGGGCACTGATAGGTGGCACTGATAGGTGGCTCTGATAGGTGGCACTGCTGGGCACTGATGGGCGGCACTGCTGGGCACTGATGGGCGGCACTGCTGGGCACTGATGGGCGGCACTGGGGTGCAGCACCTGAGGCAGATTTTGGGTGGCACTGTGGGTGGCACTGCTGGGTGGCACTGTGGGTGGCACTGTGGGCACTGCTGGGTGGCACTGTGGGCACTGCTGGGTGGCACTGTGGGCACTATGGGCACTGCTGGGTGGCACTGACAGGGGGGCACTTACTTTATTTCAGGATGGCACTGCGGGTGGCAGGTGGGCACTGGCAGGGGGCAGGTGTCCTTTTAAATTCCTGGCCGTGATCGGGACTGATGTCCCGAACACGGCCGCCGGCGATCGGCTTTTTTTTTTTCTCCTCGCGCTGTCAGCGCGAGGAGGAATACTAGCCGATTACCGGCTCCGTTTTATCACATGATCAGCTGTCATTGGCTGACAGCTGATCACGTGATAAGGGGTCGGGATCGACCCCTTACACGGATCGGTGATCAGGCGAGTCTCACGGACTCGCCGATCACAGAGCGCGCCGCGCGCGCCCCTCAGGGGGCGCGCAGGCCGCTCGTAACCGGGACTACGTCAATAGACGTAGTCCCGAAAATGTGGGTCCGCGCTATTGCCGTCATTTTGCAATAGCGCGGTACCCAAGTGGTTAAAGGCTCTCAGAACTCTCACCTCCAAGTATAAAAAACAGGCACATCAGAAAAAGCTGACCAACTCCACTCCTTGTCTCCAACCACCAGGGGGGTCCTCCACTGCAGCAGACTAGGACGCTATATTCTCCACACCGGGCCACAAGGGGGCCATATAATGCATGTAAACTTATACTGTAGTTGCGGGGAAGATATTCACAGAGGTGTGCGGCTCAAATATATAATAAAAACATGGAGAGAGAGGGAAGGCTCTGATAGTGTAGTAGTTGATTAAAATATAACGATTTAATTGAAGAAATAAAAATCGGACTCTCACATTTAAATAAATAAACAACAGCACAAGAAGTAAAATCACGTTCTGAACGATCGGATTTTCTGACAACTTTGTCCGACCATGTGTATGCAACACCAGTTTTGGACAAAATCGACCCAATGGGCCAGTCTAGCTCCCCCACCCCCCACACGGGCTGAGGGTATCACTTTAACTTGCTCTGCTTTCCTTCACTTTCCTTTCTCATACTCTGCACTTACTGCACCGCTAAATCTTGCCTGGTCACCTGACTTGTTCTCCCCTCTCCTTTTGCCCCTCTCCCTCCCCCCACTGGTCTCTCCTCTCCTTTTTCCCTCACTCACTCCCGACCCCAAGCTCTTTTCCTATTGGTATAGCTTGGACCATTTTACTTCTTGTGCTGTTGTTTATTTATTTAAATGTGAGAGTCCGATTTTTATTTCTTCAATTAAATCGTTATATTTTAATCAACTACTACACTATCAGAGCCTTCCCTCTCTCTCCATGTTTTTTATTATATATTTGAGCCGCACACCTCTGTGAATATCTTCCCCGCAACTACAGTATAAGTTTACATGCATTATATGGCCCCCTTGTGGCTCGGTGTGGAGAATATCGCTTCCTAGTCTGCTGCAGTGGAGGACCCCCCTGGTGGTTGGAGACGAGGAGTGGAGTTGGTCAGCTTTTTCTGATGTGCCTGTTTTTTATACTTGGAGGTGAGAGTTCTGAGAGCCTTTAATCCTGGGATTTATATTCCTGTTTTCATCTGCAATTTTTCACCATTGGTGCCTGTGAATTACACTTTATGGACTTTTAATTTTTGCATAATATATTTTTTCATATACATTTATACGTTTTTTATTTATCTATATTTCATCAGCACTTAGCACTTTAAAAGGACTTTTTTGATTGATTTGCGCAGGACTCTTTGTTCACCTTTATTTTTGCTGGGTAGTTTGTGTATACTATCAGGTTCAGCCGCATTTTTTGCACCTTACATTTGCACGTGCACTTTTGTTGTTGATTATTCTTATATTTTTTTCTACATTTACTAATTTATACACTGATTCTTGTATATCAGTGTATATACACTGATTCTTTGAAGAGGTTTTTTTACCCTGTTTATTTTTTATAGTAGCGCGAAGGCCCATTTTCACTATTTCATAGGTCTGAGGAGGTGACACTGTGCCCGGTAATCTTTGATTTCTCCCGTGTTGTTCAGGTAGATCTCCACCTATTTAAGTTTGCCTACCCCTGCTATACAAGAACTGTCAGACACTGGAGCTGACAGAATGGCTGGAGCCAGTGTCTGAGGAGGAGAGTTTTTTTTTTGTCTGAGGAGGAGAGTTTTTTTTTCTTTCAGCGGTTTGGCTGTGGCGGCAGAGGAAGACAATGTGATAAACGTCCAAAACTATCTCATGTTTTTATTACACTACACTGTTTTCTTTTGGGTGAATGGGTACTATATTCCCCATACTTATTTACTTATTCAGGGCCTGGTATAGTTTCAGGGGGTACTCCACGTCACTTTTTTTTTAAATTCTTCTTTATTTCAAAACAAAAAGGATGTGCATAACAATAAGCATATTCAATAATGATACAAAACATGTGTCAAGTCAGAAAATCAGATTACATTACAATATTTACTCAGGCGTTTAAATGAACCCAACCTACAACCTAATCAAGGCACAGTAAAAGAGAGTTCCATCATAGTAGTGCTGACAACATGTCGGGTCTCATAGGCTGTTTAATCATCATTATTACTGACCCAAGTCTGACAATGGCTTATGCCAATTTATGCAATGCAGCAACACGGAAAAACATTTTTTTGTTTAAATGGGGAAGTATAGTAATTCAAGTATCTGGTAGGCCCAAACAGGAGACATATGATAATACATTTGTTTCAAGCGTGTGTGCTTTCTTTGGTCAAGTACTCATGGATGGGTACAAGCTACTGAGACAGAGGTATACTGTGGAGGGGAAGGGGGGAGATAATTAACCAAGCTATACCAATAGGAAAAGAGCTTGGGGTCGGGAGTGAGTGAGGGAAAAAGGAGAGGAGAGACCAGTGGGGGGAGGGAGAGGGGGCAAAAGGAGAGGGGAGAACAAGTCAGGTGACCAGGCAAGATTTAGCGGTGCAGTAAGTGCAGAATATGAGAAAGGAAAGTGAAGGAAAGTAGAGCAAGTTAAAGTGATACCCTCAGCCCGTGTGGGGGGTGGGGGAGCTAGACTGGCCCATTGGGTCAGGTGTTTCGAGCCATCTCTTGGAGGTAGGCATCTGTATATGTGAAATATTGCCAGGGTCTCCAGGTCTCGCGGAAGGTCTCCTCCCTGTTGTGCAGGGTGGCGGTGAGGTCCTCCATATCCCTTAACTCGTTCACTTTAGCAAACCACAGGGACTTGGTCGGTGGGTTCTCCAATCTCTAACACAGGGGGAAGCAGGCCTTCGCCGCATTTAAAAGCTGAACAGTCAAGGAGTTCTTATATTTTTTTATGGGTCGTTCCGTCAGGTGGAGCAGACAGGCCACAGGGTCACCACAGGGTCACCCTCCAGGGATACATTGGTTAGGTGCCTGATCGTGCTAGTCACCTTGCGCTAGAAGGGGGCAAGCTTAGGGCAGGACCAAAAGACATGCAACATTGTCCCCTCCGCATTGCCGCACCGCCAGCAACAGTCCGACACCTGCAGAAAGATGCGGTGTAGGATAGCGGGTACTCTGTACCCTTGAGTCATTATCTTATAGCAGGTCTCTTGACCTTTAGCCATCTGTAAAGTGAGTCCCGAGGTCCGCCTCCCACTTGGCCAAGAATGGGGGGGACGGAGCCCTCAGCTGGTAGGGTCAAGGAGGAGTATAGGAGTGAAAGACAATGCCGCACTGGTTCCCCGTGATGGCAGATGCACTCCAGCTCTGCATCTGTAGACCACTCCTGAAGTCCAGAGGGGGTTGCCCAGTACTAGCATCACCGGTGAGGGCACCAGGGACACCGAGGAATAATTGAAGGCTTTCCTAGCCCCTGATAAAGTAGCTCCACCAAATCCCTTGGCAGGGCGCTGTGAGCCAAGGCCGGCTTCTGGTTGTGTCACCTGAGTCCTCTAACTCAGTGGCCACCCAATGCTTTGCTTCTGCATGGCAGTGCCAGTCCACTATCCTAGTAAGATGGACCGCTCTCTAGTAAGCCTTTATGTTAGGAACTTCCCTTGTGATCAGTCAAAACTCCAGATGTATTTGAGAAGCAAACAATTTATTTCTGATGTGACCCACAACAGGGAGACATGCTTACAGGACAAGCTGCAGAAAAAAGTCCCAACAAAAGAATATCTCTCTCTCTCCTCATACCCTACAAGAATAACACCTCTATGCTTCTATTGGCTGAGGGAACATAAATAACGTTGTCATGGCACAGGATGGCACTTTATTTGCTATTCATGTTCCCGTACATTCTTAGGCTATCATATTAAGTTAAATCTAATCATCCTACCTACTATGGAGTTAATTAAGACAAAACAATACAATGAGTTAATACAATAATGTGCTCAGAAGTAAGCTTTTTAACAAATCAGTCTCAGGACTATTGTTTTTCTAATAGTCACACAATAAACATTTAAAACTTTTCTAACATTCCCTCCTCTTTGTGTGACTATTTTATCTCCACACATTTCGATGAAAGTCCCTGTGTTATACACTTTCGGACTGTATGTCATTAAGTTGAGCTTCAATGTCCACATAGGTCTCCTCAGAGGTAGAGAGGGTTTGATACATTGTTCTTGAGACTGCAATGAGTTTTTGTGAAAGTCCTCAAATACAGGGAATGCAGCAGCATCCGCAAGTAACCAAAACAGCCAAAGCCACAGCGATTGAGATCAAACATGATGTGATAAATCCAGTCCATTTACCGAACCATCCTTCAAGCCAAGTTGTGAATGGATCATTAATACCCGAGTTTTCCGCCAATTCATTCGATAGCGCAGTCAGTCCTTCCAAGGCTCTGGTCACGGTCCCTCCAGGAGCTGTATTGTTAGGGATAAAGATACAACACATGCTACCAAACATTTTGCATGCCCTCCTCTTTCAGCTAAGACCATATCTAAAACCATTCGGTTCTGCCAGGCCATTAGAGATGTGGGGGCTAACTGTTCTGCTAGGCCCTTCACAACATCCCTAGTATAGTTTACAAATCGTTGTTGGTTATAATATATACAATTAATCCAGTCAACATTTTTATTTATAGTCACCCACCAGAGAAGAGACTCAAACCCAGCTGTCACCTGATTCCTGGCTTTAAACTCATCAGGCACCCCGCAAAGAACCCCAATCTCATCTATGTAGATCTGAGAGTCAAATGACCCCAAGGGAGAGGTGTCCCTATGATACTGTCGGTGACTCTTAGTCCACGGGTATTCTGACAGGATTCTCAGGGGCATAGCCAGCTGGACCATAGCGCAATCCCCTTGGGCATTGGCTGGTAGTCTAGCTCGCAGTTTCTTATCCCCAAACATCCACCAGACATCAGCTCTCTGAATGTCATGTCCAACCCAGTCACCGTTGTCCGTGTTAATCCTCTCCACACAGTAGTCATCAGGCAGTGACCCAAGATCCACCGCGCTACGGGTCCCTGGGAGTGCAAAACAAGTAAAGTTGCCCGGATAAGCGGTAACCGCTGGAGGTATCTGAGGTCTCTGTACTGGGGGAAACAACAAACTCAATGTGTGACAAGTAGAATTTGTTTCAGGTTTATAGCTCTTATTATACAATTGCAACATACATTTTAAACCTTATGGATCTGTATTGTGATCTAGAGGAAAAGGAACTGTTGCTAAATGTGGTCTGGCTTTGGCACAAACTAAACAGTTTTCCTTTTTCAGAGTTTTAACCTCAACCATTGTAACCACTCATTTTTTATTCTTGGTCGCCCGTCTCCAAAGCTATGGCATCTTCTATTGTTAGTGAATCTTATAGTTATACTCAGAACTTCTATTTTAGTATGGCCTTCTTCTTTCCCTTCTGAGTCTACCTTTTCCTGTTGTCTAGTTTTATTAGGTGGTAATACCTCAAGGAAAAATGTTCCTGAGGGGTCAGTTCCTGACACCCATGCTCCCATGGAATACAACCGCTGATCTTCCTTCCTTGGCTTCTTTAATGTTAATAATAGTTGGTTACAGTTCTTACTATTGTGAAGGGGGAGTTGGCCGCTTTTGTGATTATGAGTCTCTCCTTTATTCCACTCTTTTTAGCCCCTGGTTGATTATACCCCCAATCTTGATGTGCTGTAGTCCACAGGGCCCGATCCCATGCTTGACATCCTGTCTTATTCCAGAGCCAGCAGATATATTTATCTGCCCATAGAAGTCCTCTAGCCCCAGTTGTATCCCCACAATCTGCAATCTGACAGAAGTCTACCAGTATAGTGCTAGTTATTCCCTCTATAAAGTTTTAGATTTAATGCTTTTCCTGTTCTTTCCTAATTCAAAGGTTCCTCTACTCTTCCATAATGTATAACCCCTCTTATGGATGCCTCTCCTACAGTCACCAGTAACCCAAGGATAATTACTGTCCCTTTCACCCTAACCAGCTACAGAGTTCCAGCGGATAGGATAGGGGAGTTGGAAGGGGAGGGAGACTTCACCGGTTTGAGACAAGTCCCACCTTGTGTGAGACCTCCCTTTGTAGCCGGATTTTCTGAACCTCTGGTAGCCATCTGGCCCTACTCTGCCTGTAAAACCTTTTTACAATGGGACTGGTGAATCCAGGTAGACCTCTTTGCAATCCTTATCACAGTAGGGGTAGTTAAAAGGACTTTGAAAGGACCATCCCACCTTGGGGAATACCACTGCTTTTTTCTTATTACTTTTTTTTGAGACCCAATCTCCCACATGCACCTTTTTCATCTTCTTTTGGGGGTGTGATATACATACTGGTCACAGCTACTAGTAGGCAATACATCCAATTATTTTTACCTATTTCTTCCATAGCTTTTCTCAGTTTGCTTTTTAGAATGCCATTATGTCTTTCTACCAATCCAGCTGATTGGGAATGATAGGCACAATGGTATTTCCCTTTAATTCTCATCACTTCTGTCAAATGTTGTATATTTTTTAATTACAAAATGGGGTCCATTATCACTGTAAATCCTTTCAGGGATTCCAAATCTAGGAATAATATCTCTTAGTAATGCTTTGGCTACAGTCTGTGCATCTGCACTTCCTGTCGGGAATATCTCCACCCATTTGGTCAGGGTGCCTAGGTACCAAACAATATTTCTTCCTTTCACATTTGTCTAATTCAATAAAATCCATGCAAATGTGTTGGAATGGATATTGCGGTGTAGGGAAGTTCTCTTTCTGTGGTCTTATACCTCCCTGAGCATTGTGTCTTGCACATATAAGACATTGAGAGCAAAAAGTTTTTGAGTAATTTGTGAATCCATAGGCTGTACATACTTTATTTAACATCTCAGTCACCCCCCTGTTTGACACATGCGTTACTCCATGTGTCAATACTGCTGCATCCCTAAATAACGATTTTGGTAATATCGGTTTCCCTTCAGGTGATGTGTAAATGTCATCAATTATTGTGCAACCCTTTGTTTTCCAATATTGTTTTTCCCCAGGGGGGGGGGGCATTTTGCTGCATATCAGTAAGGACTGTATGATCTATCACTATGATTTCTCGTCATTATTTTATGTGTTTCTTGTGCTGCTATTTTGGCAGCTTCATCTGCCCTTTTATTTCCCTTTGAGATGGGGTCCGTATATTTTGTGTGTGCTTGACATTTACAGATTGCAAGCTTTTTTGGTAACTGTATTGCATCTAGGAGTTCTAAAATGAAGTCCGTATGTGAAAATGGTTTACCACTGGAGGTGACCATCCCCCTGTTTTTCCATTGTTGTGCAAAAACATGTACTGTTGAAAAGGCATATTGACTGTCAGTGTATATGGTTACAGATTTTCCTTCTGACAGTATACATGCTCTTGTCAGTTCTACAAGTTCTGCAACTTGTGCTGAATAATGTTTTGGTAGTGGCCCCGCTTCCAAAATCTCATCCTGTGTCACTACTGCATATCCTGTTGCATTTGTGCCATCTGGATTTTTCTTACTAGAACCATCAACAAAAAGTATCATGTCAGGGTTAGCTAATGGTACATCTTTCAGATCACTTTGTGGCAGTACCTTTTCAGTGATGGCAGCAGCGCAGTCATGTTTTATGACCATCAGTAGGAAGTAGTAGTAGTGTGGATGGTTTTAATGTAGTACACCTCTGTATTGTTAAGTGAGGTTGTGTCAAGAGTAATGTCATGCAGGAAAGGTGTCGTGCTGGGCTCAAATGTGATACCTTTTGTTGTAACAGGATAACAGACCATGTGGTACCTTTTCAGTTAGTAAAGTTGAATAAAGACACCAGTCCATCCGGTTAAGCCTGAGTGAGTGTCCAGCCCCTACCCCTGTACACCCACATCGTTCTCCACCCCCAAGGATCCAACGTCCCCATTCATATACCAGGGCCAACCCGGGACAGAAGCCAATCAACCCACCTGCATGTCCCCGGAGTGCGGGAGGAAACCAGAGCACCCGGAGGAAACCACGCAGGCACAGGGAGTACATGCAAACTCCAGGCAGGCAGCGCCATGATTGGGATTCGAACCAGCGACCCCCTTCACTGCTAGGCGAGAGTGCTAACCACTACACCGCTGATGCTACCAGTGCTTGTACACAGGGTGGAAGTACTCTTGTTGCACTGTCTAATTCTGTAGAGTAATCCTTCCTCTAAAACCACCTGTGCCTCTTCCTCTATGAGACCCCTCTGGTTCTGCCTCAGCAGTGTACTCTTCTGCATCCTCCTCTCCTTCATCACCTTGCACAAAAACCTTTACTTTCACATTCTTTTTTGCCTTTGTTTTCAAATACTTCTCAGAATGCTTAGCATATTGTAAAACATCTAAAACTGATGCAGTTCGGTAAGTAACCATGTTTTTTAACAATGTAATCCTTATGATCCTGTTTCAATCCATTTAAAAAAAACAATCTTTAGCTGTTATTAATATGCACTATACACATCCTCAGCTTTGGGGAGCCCGGAGAACACTCTAAAAATCTCTCGTAATTTATTTAGGTAGTCACTGACACTTTCCTTGTCTTCTTGTACTGTCATATTTATTTTTTGCCAATCAGTCCGTTGTACCCATCTAAGATGGCATCTGTTCAGTAAGGCAGTCAACCTGTTCCCTAAGTCTGGGCTTTCTGGAGGCAATGGATCCCCCCCGTCCCTGTGCATTTGCTGGGGCACCCAGTGCATGAGTTATGGCATCAGTTAATGTTTCAAGGATCGATCTGTTCATCTCCAGGCCTGAACTACTGTCTGGAGAGATTGAGGAAGTGGAGTTGGGGTTTTGTTCAGAGGCGGTTCCTTTGACAGGGGTGGATGTCACAGGGAAGGTGTTACTCTAGGCAGTTACTTGCACCTGAGGGGGAGGACCATTATAAGGAGGTGGTCTCTGGGTATAGCAGATGAGATCATCCTCTTTGTCTACTAGGGACAATTGGGCTTGGCATTTTTCCTTTGTTCTTCCTTCTACCCTAATTCTAGCATGCTGAAGCCAATACTCCGCCATTTCCAACCCATACCTTTTTTGAACTTTGGGTCCTGACAATTTAAGCTTATCCACAGGGCCCCAAAATAGAACTTTATTTCTTTTAAATTTTTTTTTAGTATTCTGATTCAGAACTTAGCCTTTTGACTTTATAAATGTACCCAAATATAAACAGCATTGCATCATTAACACTTCACAGTTGAAAGTCTGTGAATTCTAAAAATAACTCCAATCCAATATAAATATTTACTTTAAGACTATTATTCAGACTTTCTTTCCCACCAAAAGTCCTAATATTTTCACAGATGCACAAATTGACTTCTGTCAGGCAATGTGCATTTTCTTGTTTCCGAGAAACAGCTTCTTGACCATCATAGTAATGAAAACATTCTCAGCCTTTTTTTTCTTTTCTTTTCACATTCATCAAGCCACCTGATAATAATTCTACAATATTCTATTCACTCCAAAGTGCAATCTACCTTTTCCCAGCTACTCAAACTATAAACAATTTCTGCCACTTGCTTCCTGTAACACCGTGGCATGCTAAAATAATAAAGCAACCTGGTGTTGTCAGTGTACCTTCTTTTTCTTTTATGCTAAGTTTCAATATTTACAATATAACCCTTCTGTATTGTCATAGCTAATCAAGGGTTAACTTTTACAACTTCTGGCAGGAGCAATCCTTACATGAGGGGAGGGGGAGGGGGAGAGAGTTCAGTGCCTTGGCTTCTTATCTTCTTCTTAGAAATACGCAGCACAAAAACATGTAAACGAACAAAGCAATACAAGAGAAAAAACATCAGCACTCCCCACACTATCCAGAGAATCAAAAAGGGTTAAACCAGAGGCGGCTCTAGACTTTCTGAGGCCTTAGGCAAAACTTAGACATGAGGCCCCACTCACGCCCATAATGGGAAAAATATTATAAAAATGATAAAAATTAACTGTATGAATGCATATATTAACTTAATTCCTATGAACTATGAATTCACCGTTTCTATAAATTTCTCTAGCCAATTATTCTTTAATCAAATATCATTAAACATAGGGTGGGTGGGTATATATGTTACACGCACACAGATATAGATCAAATTGTGCAGCTGCCTACTCATTATCCTTTGTGCTGTCTCATAAATGTGAAATTAATTTGTCAACAAAGTATAAAACAAAAAAAAAAGTAATTTTACAACATATTCTAAAACATAACCTGTTTAATGCAACAAGTCCAATCCAGCTAAGGAGCAGTCCCAGCTGAGGGATATAGTCATAGTCCAACCCAGCTGATAGACATAGTCCGACCCATCCAATCCAGCTAAGGGACAGTCCCAGATAAGAGACAGCCCAGCTAAGAGACAGTCCAATCCAGCTAAAGGACAGTCACCGACCTCACATCCATGATACAAGAGATGGTCAGAGACTGTGTACGGGCAATAATACAGGAGATGGTCAGAGACTGTGTGTGGACAATGATACAGGAGATGGTCAGAGACTGTGTGTGGACAATGATACAGGAGATGGTCAGAGACTGTGTGTGGACAATGATACAGGAGATGGTCAGAGTCTATGCAGACAATTATACAGGAGACGGTCAGAGACTGTGCAGACAATGATACAGGCAAGGGTCAGAGACTGTGGACAATGATACAGGAGATGGTTTTATTATGGTAATGACAAGCAAACTCTTACCTGGCTAACATGGTATCAAACGTTGGAGCCACTGACAGGGTGCTGACAGACAATCATGCAGGAGATGGTCATAGACTGCGGAAAATTATACAGGAGATGGTCAGAGACTGTGTGTGGACAATGAATCAGGAGATGGTCAGAGACTGTGTGTGGACAATGAATAAGGAGATGGCCAGAGACTGTGTGTGGACAATGATACAGGAGACGGTCAGAGACTGTGTGTGGACAATGATACAGGAGACGGTCAGAGACTGTGTGTGGACAATGATACAGGAGACGGTCAGAGACTGTGTGTGGACAATGATACAGGAGACGGTCAGAGACTGTGTGTGGACAAGGATACAGGAGACGGTCAGAGACTGTGTGTGGACAAGGATACAGGAGACGGTCAGAGACTTGCAGAGACAATGATACAGGAGACGGTTTTATTATGGTAATAACAAGCAAACTCTTACCTGGCTAACACGGTATGAAAAGTTGGAGCCACTGACAGGGTGCTGACAGACAATCATGCCACAAAGATGCAGGAGATGGTCAGATACTGTGCGCAGATAATGATACAGGAAATGGTCAGAGACTGTGGGCGGACAATGATACAGGAGCCACTGTGCCATCAAAAGCAGCCACCGTGCCAGTAATCGCAGCCACTGTGTCATCAAACACAGCCACTGTGTCATCAAACGCAGCCACTGTGCCCTCAAACGCAGCCACTGTGCCAAAACGCAGCCACTGTGCCCATCAATTGCAGCCACTGTGCCCATCAAACTCAGCCACTGTGCCCATCAAATGCAGCCACTGCGCCATCAAACGCAGCCACTGTGCCATCAAACGCAACCACTGTGCCATCAAACGCAGCCACTGTGCCCTCAAACGCAGCCACTGTGCCCTCAAACGCAGCGACTGTGCCCTCAAACGCAGCCACTGTGCTCATCAATTGCAGCCACTGTGCCCATCAAATGCAGCCACTGCGCCATCAAACACAGCCACTGTGCCATCAAACGCATCCACTGTGCCATCAAACGCAGCCACTGTGCCCATCAAACGCAGCCACTGCGACATCAAACGCAGCCACCGTGCCAACAAAAGCAGCCACCGTGCCATCAAACACAGCCACTGTGCCCATCAATTGCAGCCACTGTGCCATCAAACTCAGCCACTGTGCCCATCAAATGCAGCCACTGCACCATCAATTGCAACCACCATGCCATCAAACTCAGCCACTGTGCCCATCAAATGCAGCCACTGCGCCATCAAACGCAGCCACTGTGCCATCAAACGCAGCCACTGTGCCCTCAAACGCAGCCACTGTGCCCTCAAACGCAGCCACTGTGCCCTCAAACGCAGCCACTGTGCCCATCAATTGCAGCCACTGCGCCATCAAACACAGCCACTGTGCCATCAAACGCAGCCACTGTGCCCATCAAACGCAGCCACTGTGCCCATCAAACGCAGCCACTGCGACATCAAACGCAGCCACCGTGCCAACAAAAGCAGCCACCGTGCCATCAAACACAGCCACTGTGCCCATCAATTGCAGCCACTGTGCCATCAAACTCAGCCACTGTGCCCATCAAATGCAGCCACCGTGCCCATCAAATGCAGCCACTGCGCCATCAATTGCAGCCACCGTGCCATCAAACTCAGCCACTGTGCCCATCAAATGCAGTCACTGCGCCATCAAACGTAGCCACTGTGCCCATCAAACGCAGCCACTGTGCCATCAAATGCAGCCACTGTGCCATCAAACGCAGCCACTGTGCCATCAAACACAGCCACCGTGCCCATCAAATGCAGCCACTGTGCCCATCAATTGCAGCCACCGTGCCCATCAATTGCAGCCACCGTGCCATCAAACTCAGCCACTGTGCCCATCAATTGCAGCCACCGTGCCATCAAACTCAGCCACTGTGCCCATCAATTGCAGCCACCGTGCCATCAAACTCAGCCACTGTACCCATCAAATGCAGTCATTGCGCCATCAAACGCAGCCACTGTGCCATCAAACGCCGCCACTGTGCCATCAAACGCAGCCACTGTGCCCATCAATTGCAGCCACTGTGCCATCAAACACAGCCACCGTGCCCATCAAATGCAGCCACCGTGTCATCAAACTCAGCCACTGTGCCCATCAAATGCAGCCACTGTGCCATCAATTGCAGCCACCGTGCCATCAAACTCAGCCACTGTGCCCATCAAATGCAGTCACTGCGCCATCAAATGCAGCCACTGTGCCAGCAAACGCAGCCACTGTGCCCATCAAACGCAGCCACTGTGCCATCAAACGCAGCCACTGTGCCCATCAAACTCAGCCACTGTGCCATCAAACGCAGCCACTGTGCCATCAAACACAGCCACCGTGCCCATCAAATGCAGCCACTGTGCCATCAAACGCAGCCACTGTGCTCAATAATTGCAGCCACTGTGCCATTAAACCCAGCCACTGTGCCATCAATTGCAGCCACCATGCCATCAAACACAGCCACTGTAAAGCATCCTCAGTAAAGCAGATGAAAAGTTATTTTTAGAATGTGTGAAAATAAAACTGTCTTGTCAATGCAGAGTTAATATGGCCTTTGGACTCTTAGATTTGGTGGGGGTGCATTGTTGTTAGGTTTTTCATATATATATATATATATATATATATATATATATATATATATATATATATATATATATATATATATATGAAAAACCTATATATAAACTGTACCTGATGATCCTGCTCCTCGCCTTGGTGACAAATTGGTAAAGGCAGCAGGACTCAGTTGGAGAAGCAACACATGATGTTCTAGCTCTGCCCTGCAGTGCAATCTGGGAGTTGTAGTCTCTGCAGAGCACAGGCACCAGACGGCCATGTTAAAGTCTATGTGCCTGTGCTCTGTGGGAGAACTACAATTCCCGGCATGCAATGGGGCCGCCGTTAGGGGAAGGAAGGGCTAGGACTCGGAGGACAGCGCTGCTGCTATTGGACACACAGGCAGCCTAAGCCATGCATATTAGACAGTCGGACATACTCTTATCACCCCCCTCATCCACCGCCGCGGAGCTCACTCTGTCTGCAGCTGTGTGCAGCGCGCCCGCCGCTCGCTCACCCCGCCGTTTGAGAGACACTCCACACAGCAGCAGACAGTGCAGCACAACACCTCAGAGACAAATTAGGCAATCGCTCGATGGCGAGGCCCTTCCTGTGGGCGAGGCCTAAGGCAATCGCCTAATTTGCCTAATTAAAGAGCCGCCTCTGGGTTAAACATGAACAAAGATAAAGTAAACACACACAGAAGAAAGTTAGCCTTGCGATCTTTTTAGATCACTTAACTAAACAGCGCTTAAATAGTCAGGCATTCAACCTCTGACATTCGGTATACCTCAAATCTTTTTGTTATCTGTCCGGACAGCGGGCGACGTAATTTTTTACCTTAGACAACGTCCCCAAGTGTCTCTGTCTACGAGCACTGGACCACCTAGAATATTATAGGATCAATACCAATGTCGGCAATTACAACACATTAAACCAGAAGCAAAGATTAGAAGAAAAGACTCTTAGAAAGAATTAAGAATAATTTAAATTATCTTACCTCTCAAACACCTGGACTGGATCACACAAGGTTCGGAAACAGACAGTGGAATCCAGATCTTTTGCCCCCGCCCCTTTTTCACCAATAACATTGAATGGGGGGACTTTAATCGTTCGGTGAGCTTCAAAGTCCAATACTCACCGAAGTTTTGTCGGGGCAGTCTGATCTGAAAACCAGCGTGTTGCTTCCGGCTCAGAGGACCAAAAATGTTAGGAACTTCCCTTGTGATCAGTCAAAACTCCAGATGTATTTGAGAAGCAAACAATTTATTTCTGATGTGGCCCACAACAGGGAGACATGCTTACAGGACAAGCTGCAGAAAAAAGTCCCAACAAAAGAATATCTCTCTCTCTCCTCATACCCTACAAGAATAACACCTCTATGCTTCTATTGGCTGAGGGAACATAAATAACGTTGTCATGGCACAGGATGGCACTTTATTTGCTATTCATGTTCCCGTACATTCTTAGGCTATCATATTAAGTTAAATCTAATCATCCTACCTACTATGGAGTTAATTAAGACAAAACAATACAATGAGTTAATACAATAATGTGCTCAGAAGTAAGCTTTTTAACAAATCAGTCTCAGGACTATTGTTTTTCTAATAGTCACACAATAAACATTTAAAACTTTTCTAACACTTTATGTCTGGGAGGCTGAGCCCACCACTGTTTTTTGCCAAGTGTAAGTGTTGCAGCCTAATGCGTGGCTTGCGATGAGACCATACAAACGCCCGGAACATGGCATTGACGCGCTTGAAGAAGGCTGGGGGTAAGCAGATGGGTAGCGCCTGCATCAGGTACAGCACCCTTGGCAATAGGGTCATCTTAAGGGCATTGCAACGCCCGAACCATGTCAGTGTGAGCGTATGCCAATGCAGGAGGTCTGTCTTGAGGCGATCAAGCATTGGCGCAAAATTTGCAGAGTATAGATCTGCAGGATCAGGGGTGACGTCTACTCCCAGATAACAAATGTGGTCAGTTTCCCACCTCAGTGGAAAGGCTGACCGCAGTCGCTTCACCACATCATTGCCCACCATTATGTTAAGAATGGAGGATTTAGTCAGCTTAATTTGAAAGGTAGAAAGGGTACCATATTCTTTCAGGGACTGAAGTAGGTTCGTGAGGGAGACCAGGGGTTCCGTTACAAAAAAGATCAGGTCGTCTGCAAAAGCGGCCACCTTGTGGACTCCCGAGGGCTTAGTGTAGCCAATAATGCCCGCATCTGCCCTTATGTGGCACAAGAGGGGCTCCAGGGACAGGATGAAAATCAATGGGGACAGGGGGCAGCCTTGGCGTGTGCCATTGCGAATACTGAAAAAGTCCGACCTCGTCTCATTACCTTTGACCTCCGCAGTGGGGTTTGTATATAGGGACAATATCCAACTCACCATGGATGATCGAAGCCCAATATGTTCTACGGTAGCTTGTATAAATGACCAGTCCACGCGGTCAAATACCTTCTCCGCGTCGGTAGACAGCAGGAGAAGGGCTCGTTTAGAGGTCCTGGCCACGTGCATCAGGTTGAGCACTCGAATGGTATTGTCCTGTGGCTCCCATTGCGGAACAAAGCCCGCCTGGTCTCTATGAATGAGGCTGGGGATATGTGGGAGTAGCCTGTTAGCCAAGATTCTGGCGAAAAGTTTCTGGTCTGTATTTAAAAGCGCAATTGGAGGGTAGTTCCCGCATTGCAAAAAATCTTTTCCCTCTTTCGGGATGAGGGAGATATAAGCCCTCAGAGTCTACTGGGAAGGAATTCCCCTCTGTGATGGAGTTAAGAGCGGAGACTTAAGGTTGAGCCAGCGTGTCGAAGAAGGTTTTAAAATAAGTGGGGGTTAGGCCATCCAGGCCAGGCGCTTTCTTGGGTTTCAAGGCTGCCAGAGCAACCCCCAGTTCCACTACGGTAATGGGCTCGTCCAACTCTTCGTGTACTGCCCTAGGGAGTGAAGGCATGCCCGAGGCAGTTACGTATGACTGCGGGGTTAAATTGTTTGCCGTCAGGGGCCCAGTGAGGGGAGGCTTGCCCAGGTTGTAAAGGTCTTCATAGTAGGACCCGAACTCTGTAGTTATGTCAGAGGAAATGTTTAATTTCTGGCCAGGTGAGGCCAAAATGTGGGGGATGTATGTCTTTGTATACGAAGTTCCTCACGGGCCTTAAGAAGGTCCTGGAAAGTGGCTTGAGAAAGACTTGCCTTATGCGAGCACTCCAGACTTCGAATCCGAGCCAAGAGGTCCTCTGCGCGACGAGTTCTCTCCTGTTTAAAGCGGGCTCCTATTTTGATCAATGCACCCCTGACTACCGCCTTGTGGGCCTCCCAGGCCACAAGGGGATTGGCTACTGACCCCCCATTAATGGAGAAGTACTCACGTAGAGTGCATAAGATCTCCAAGCGAATTTCCTCAGATTGGAGTAGGGCTTCATTCAATTTCCATGACGGTGGGGGTCGGGACTCCGGTCCTAGCTGCAATGTCAAGTGGACCACCGATGCATGATCCGCCCATGTCACTTTTTGATAAATTTGGCATGGGGTTTCATCCATTCCAGAGCCAAAAAATGATTTGATTGGTCATAAGAAAAGTCACGCTGATCTCAAAGTCAGCTCAAAATTGGATCCTGTTTATTAAAGTCGCATGGAAGTCGGATTCGAAGTTGCAGGGCAAAGTTGGATCATAAGTCGTGTGACTTTTGCGTCGGATCAGTGTGAACATGGCCTGTATAGGTGCACCAGATTCCGTGAGCTCTAGTATTAGTAAATCTCTCCCCAAAGAGTCAAACAAGAATACACATTCCTTTTGTATTTTAACAGGATTTGTTTAGTTTGAATCTCAGCTTTAGGAAATACATATAGATCATCTACGAGTTTGTGATTGAACAGTGAAGGAGCAACAGCAGCAGCGCAGCAGGACATCTGCTTACAATGCTCTCCCATGTCAGTATGTTCCTTGTCAGCATGTATGCATGCATCACATCTGGTTGGCTCCTAGTATTGCCCTTTCTTCTAGTCTGGTGCTGTATAGTGGATCAATTGATACCAAGTCAAATTCAGGTAGACTATCTGAATTTAGGAGGCAGTTACATAGTTTGTAGTCAGAGTCTTCACTTGAAATGCGATAGTCCTAACTACTAAGACCTGAGGAGTGCCTTGGCCTGTCTGGTCAGTATGCCTAAAAGAGGGCATACCCTGAATGAATAAGTAAGAAATGTAAATGAAATTATGAAAAAGTGGGGGAACGGGTGGGCGGGATCCCAGAAACAAAACTAACAAGGACCTGATGGAGGAGGAGGAGGAGGGATATATATAGCCCTCAGACTCCTCCTACAAATGCAGGCCAGCCTGCGGCCAGCCTTCTAACTTGTAGTCAGAGTCTTCACTTGAAATGCGATAGTCCTAACTACTAAGACCTGAGGAGTGCCTTGGCCTGTCTGGTCAGTATGCCTAAAAGAGGCCAAAGAGAGACACAAAGTAGGTGTGATGTGAAGCTGCAATGAAAGCCCAGCAACAACCAACAGTCCTGATGGGACCTACCAAGTAACCTCTGATACAGACGAATACCCAGAAAGGGGTAAAGGATATGAGCCTGATTGGCAAGAAGTCGTAGTGAGAGGACGCATGGGGCAAAAGGAAGAAAGAGCTGACCAGAGGAATAATGCAGAGAAGGACACGTGCTTGAAACCGACACTGTACCGTGGTATGGTAATAAGACCACCAACCCCCGGTGACCATCTATTCTAATTAATTTGGGAAAAGTAAGTGAAGTAAAGAGCCAAGCACACTAAAATGGCAACTGCGCCATGGGCAGGAGACGGGAATCTGATACACCACGGATCCTGGCTGTTCACTGGTAGCCTTCCAAAAGAGCTTCCCTGACTAACTCTGAATACGCCCTGACCTGGCTTAAGAGGGTGAGCTGCAAAAAGGACAGAATGACAGGAGTTTGTGGGGGCCCGAAATGCTGGTCACCTGCAGGATACTGGATGAGGCCAAAAAGCATGAGGCCAAAAAGCAGAGGCAATATGCAGCAAAAGCCAGAGACATGACCTATGAACCTTCCCCCCTAGGTAGACGTCCACGGAGAACTCTGAATAAAGAACCATAGGCCAGGCCGATCACCTATGACCAGGCTTGCCCCCAGTCCCACATGCCACAGTGAAGAAAACCCCATCACCTGCCGACGCCCTGAGAAGAGCAGGAGACGGGGGTCACAGCTGGCACTAGCCCATTAGCCAAGCGAGCTAAGGACCCCTCCATGCTGTCTAACAATGTAGCATGGACGATGAGAGCACATTAAGTACCGCATGAATCTGGGTTGAAGAATCATGCATGGAAACATGTACTGCGCTGGTGGACGGAAGAGGTTGGGACGAAATTGGGAATAACACCTAAAGTACTGCCCCGCACCCCCCAGCTGAGGCCAGGAAAGGGGTACACCAGCGACAAAACTCAGCTATGGGTTTGATATAATCCCACCCCTATGATGGGGTGCTACCATGCACTGAACCCCTATGCAGCAGTGGCGGATGAAAGTGAAAAGGCCACTTCCGAAATGCACTGCATGCCCTGAACTAAGGAAACACAAACTAGAGAAATGAGAACAGAAAACCAACACATGAAACAACACCCCTACGTACCTAACAAATATGAGAATGTAGGTGCAGAAATGACAAGACCAACAGCGCGTGAAATGTGAACCTAATGATGACACAATCTTAGTGTATGTAATGAGCGAGCACGAGCAACCTGCGGCGCTAACACAGGCAATTAAAAACGAACACTCAGGGCTGATGTACCCACAGACTGTGGTGGGTAGTAGTAAAGGTGTAATAGTGAACGTATACCATACGGTGGTGTATACCATACGTCATACGTGCACGTTCACTATTACACCTTTACTACTACCCACCATGGTCTGTGTGTACATCAGCCCTGAGTTTTTTTTCTTTTAATTGCCTGTGTTAGCGCCGCAGGTTGCTCGGGCTCGCTCATTACATAGACTGAGATTGTGTCATCATTAGGTTCACATTTCACGCGCTGTTGGTCTTGTCATTTCTTCACCTACATCCTCATATTTGTTAGGTACGTAGGGGTGTTGTTTCATGTGTTGGTTTTCTGTTCTCATTTCTCTAGTTTGTGTTTCCTTAGTTCAGGGCATGTAGTGCATTTGGGAAGCGGCCTTTTCCCTTTCAGGCGAGAAGATTGTGGGACGACAATCAATAAAAAACGAAACCTCAGCCTGTATGGATCCGTAGACGTGACAGACCCTGGATATAAGCCCTAGCTAACAGAAATTCTACGACAGGAATGACACAAATGAAATGCTATGACAAAACAACAGAGATGACAAAACAAACCCTCGGGCTAGTGTACCCACAGACCGTGGTGGGTAGACGTACAAGTGCAAAGAAATGAGCGTGCATCATATGATGTATGTAATACGGGCAAGAAGATTGTGGACAACAAACAATTAAAACAAAACTTCAGCCCGTATGGGTACGTAGACATGACAGATCCTGGATGTGAGCACTCACCGAAACGCAAAGACAGGAAAACTACAAACGAAATGCAACGACAGAAAAACAGGTAGCAAACTTTAACCCCCCCCCCCCAGGACAAGTGTACCCACAGACCGTGGCGGGTAGACATACAAGCGTAATGAAATGAACATGCATCGTAAGATGAATGGTATATGGGCGAGGAGATTGTGGTGAACAATCATAGAAAATAAAACCTTGGCCCATATGGATCCGTAGACGTGACAGATCATGAGCTGTGGGCACTGCTAACTAACCCAGCTGAACGAAGAACACTGAAAGCATGATGACATGAAATGGCTATAGTGTATGCCGTGGCTGTACAGCACCGGCCAGCTATGACAGAACATGCTGGAGATGACCGCTATGACAGAAAACGAACAGAAACGCTATGACAGAAATGCTAAGACATGAACGCAGATATGCTGACAAACTGCTTATGACAGAACATACTATGACAGGACCACTGGCTGGACCTGCTCTGCCTGGACAAGGCAGCGACTGGACTGCACAGCGGCTGGACCACGCCGTGCATAAACTGTGAATTGCATGAGAACGGCAATTGCATGTGAAACCGTCAAATTGAATGAGAACGTAAAACGAAACGAGAACATAACTGCATGAGAACGTAAACGAAACAAGAACATAACTGCATGAGAACGTAAACGAAACAAGAACATAACTACATGAAAGCGTAAAACGAAACGAGAACATAGCTGCATGAAAACGTAAAACGAAACAAGAACATAACTGCATGAGAGCGTAAAACGAAAAGAGAACATAACTGCATGAAAACGCAACTGCTTGAGACACAACTGCTTGAGACGCAACTGCATGAAGACGCAACTGCATGAAGACGTAATCGCTTGAGAACGTAATCGCTTGAGAACGTAATCGCATTGAGAACGTAATCGCATTGAGAACGTAATCGCATTGAGAACGTAATCGCATTGAGAACGTGAATGGCCTGAGACCGAAATCGCATGAGACTGAAATCGCATGAGAAAACCATAAAATGCACAAGAACGAAAAAATTGCAAGAGAAAACCGTGAATAGCACGAGAACATGAATGTCACGAGAATATTAATAGCACAAGAACGCAAATTGCCCAAGACTGCAAATTGCCCAAGAACGCAAATTGCACAAAAACGCAAATTGCACATAGTACGTGGAGCTCAGGCGGGGGGGCCCGCCACGTGGAGCTCAGGCGGGGGGAGGCACGCCACGTGGAGCTCAGGAGGGGGGGAGACCCACCATGTGGAGCTCAGGAGGGGTGGGGACCAGGCCAAACCAGACAATAAATGACAAACTGTGTTAAGCAGTTGATAAACTGTTAGATAGGATACTTCCTTCCATCAACCCATGCTGACTCCTTCTTTCTGCGCCATAGTAACCAGCGTAGGGGAGAGTCTTTGTAATATATTCTAATTTAAATGTTACGGGGCCGAAGAAGGGGGCTTGTCTCACAGGCAAATGGCAGAAACTAGAAACTGTACAATGAAAACAGTCGGAAAATGTTGTGGCGACCGGAGCCTACAGAGAAACGCCCCCCCTCCCCCGGCGGAACCACAAAGGGAAAGCCTAAGGATGCAAACCTCCCTCCCCTCCGGCAAAGGCAGCCAGAGAGGGAGGCGGGTGGGAGAAGGCTCCCTCGTGGTGACCGGAGCGTACAGGGAACCCCCTCCCCCTGCAGCACCACACGGGGGAAGCCTGTGGCTGGCACCCCCCCTTCCCTCCAGCAGTGACAGTGGGAGAAGGAGGCGGGTGGGCGACAAGGGGGAAGCCTGAGACAGAAACCTCCCTCCCCCTCCCCTCCAGCAGAGGCAGCCGGAGAAGGAGGCGGGCGGGAGGAAGGCTCCCCCGTGCAGACAGAAGCTGTCAGCAGGTGAACCCCCCCCACCCACAGATGCCCACAAACGGAGCCGGCGGGGGCCAAAAGCACCCCCGTCCATGAGTGCCAGAGCAGCAGAATGTCGTCCTCCTCCGACCCGCCGGAAGTGACGTCAGCCACAGGAGAGTCGGCGTCCCTGCCCAGAAACAAAACCAACAAGGACCTGATGGGGGAGGAGGAGGGATATATATAGCCCTCAGACTCCTCCTACAAATGCAGGCTAGCCTGCGGCCAGCCTTCTAACTAGTCAGGTTGAAAAAAGACACAAAAAAATAAAAATAAAATAAATACAATTCCATATACACAATCCTTCACCCACAGTTGATCCAGAGGAAAGCAAAATACCCCAGCAAAGCATGCTTTAATTTGCTATAGCAGGGGCAAAATTTCCTTCATGATCCTCCGAGAGGCAATTGAAATTTTCCTGGATCAACTTTACCTATAAATGTTAGTACCCAGTTATAGTATGTAGATTTAGGAAAGAGTCCAGGCCTTTTTTAAAGCAATCTACTGAGCTGGCCAGAACCAAATCTGGAGGGAATGTATTCCACATTTACACAGCTCATACTGTGAAGAAAACTTTCTGTATTTGGAAATCTTTTTTCCTCCTAGATGTAAAGCGTGCCCCCTTCTGTCAACACCAAGTTCACTATATGTACCACTTATGTATTTTTACATGTTGATGATATCTCCTCTTCTCAAGAGAGAATAGATTCAGTGTCTCTAATGCCGCGTACACACGATCAAACAATCGGGTGGAAAAGTCCGGTAAACTCAAGTCCGCCAGACAATCCCCCCGTGTGTAGCCTCCGGCATACTTTTTTGACCCGAAAGTACGGTGGACTTAGAAAGTAGTTTTGCACTCCAATCTTCCCGCCGGACTCGCATTTCGGCGGACAATCCGGCCGTGGGTATGCCAGTCTGCCGTACTTTTGAAATGAACTGACTTTTCCCACCCGGAGAAAAGTCCGCTCATTTCGAGCGGGTCTCCAGGTAGGCAGGGCCCGCGAAGGAGACGTCGCTGGCCCCGCCACCTGGTATGGAGCTAAAGGGGAACCCCAACGCCTAAAAAATCGGCGTGGGGTCCCCCCAGGTCCACATCAGACCCTTGTCCGAGCACGCTACACGGCCGGCCAGGAAAGGGGGGGACGAGCGCCCCCCCCCCCTCCTGAGCCATACCAGGCCGCGTGCCCTCAACATGGGGGGTGCCTTGGGGAAGGGGGGGCCGCGCGCCCCCCCCACCCCAAAGCACCTTGTCTTCATGTTGATGAGGACAAGGGCCTCTTCCCGACAACCCTGGCCGTTGGTTGTCGGGGTCTGCGGGCGGGGGGCTTATCGGAATCCGGGAGCCCCCTTTAATAAGGGGACCCCCGGATACCGGCCCCCCCACACTATATGAATGAGTATGGGGTACAATGTACCCCTACCCATTCACCTGTAAAATAAAGTACAAAAAAAACAACACACAAGATAAAATAGTTTATTGCACAGCTCCGGGGGTCTTCCGTCTTCGGGGGGTCTTCTCGCCGCTATCTTCTGCTAGCTCTTTTGCTAGCGGAGGAGCCCGGTTTTCTTCCTCGCCGCCGCCCTCTTCTCTTCTTCCAACTTCGGGGGTCTTGTCCCCCTCTTCGGTTCTTCTGCCGGGCCACCGCGCCTTCTTCTAGCTCTTTTACAGGCGGTGGCCCAGTCTTCTGTCGCCGCCGCCGCCTTCCGTTCTTCTTCTTCTTCTCCTTCTTTTCCTGGAGATGTTGACTCGACGTTCTCTCCGGCCGCAATGCCAGGGACGCGGTGCGCGGCGACTTATATAGGGACAAGGGGCGGGGTCATCGGTTGATGTCACATGGGTTGATGTCACATGGTGACCCCGCCCTTACGATATCACAGTCCCGGAGGATGCTGGGACTGTCACCATGTGACATCAACCCATGTGACATCAACCGATGTCCCCGTCCCTTGTCCCTATATAAGTCGCCGTGCACCGTGTCCCTGGCATTGCGGCCGGAGAGAACGTCGAGTCAACATCTCCAGGAGAAGAAGAAGGAGAAGAAGAAGAAGAATGGAAGGCGGCGGCGGCGGTGACGACAGAAGACTGGGCCACCGCCTGTAAAAGAGCTATAAGAAGGCACGGTGGCCCGGCAGAAGAACCGAAGAGGGGGACAAGACCCCCGAAGTTGGGGGGGGGGCAGCGAGGAAGAAAGCCGGGCTCCTCCGCTAGCATAAGAGCTAGAAGAAGATAGCGGAGGAGTCCGGCGAGAAGACCCCCCGAAGACGGAAGACCCCCGGAGCTGTGCAATAAACTATTTTATCTTGTGTGTTGTGTTTTTTTTGTACTTTATTTTATAGGTGAATGGGTAGGGGTACATTGTACCCCATACTCATTCACATAGGGTGGGGGGACGGTATCCGGGGGCCCCCTTATTAAAGGGGGCTCCCGGATTCCGATAAGCCCCCCGCCCGCAGACCCCGACAACCAACGGCAAGGGTTGTCGGGAAGAGGCCCTTGTCCTCATTAACATGGGGACAATGTGCTTTGGGGTGGGGGGCCGCGCGGCCCCCCCTTCCCCAAGGCACCCCCCATGTTGAGGGCACGTGGCCTGGTACGGCTCAGGAGGGGTGGCTGCTCGCTCGTCCCCCCCTTTCCTGGCCGGCCGGGTAGCGTGCTCGGACAAGGGTCTGATGTGGACCTGGGGGGACCCCCACGCCGATTTTTTTCAGCGTTGGGGTTCCCCTTTAAGTCCATACCAGGTGGCGGGGCCAGCGACGTCTCCTTCGTGGGCCCCGCCTACCTGGAGACGTGCTCGAAATGAGCGGACTTTCCTCCGCGTGTGTGGGCGAGTCCGTTCATTTCAAAAGTAGGGCTGATAGTACGGTGGACTTAGTACACCGTATTAGTCCGCTGAAAAAGTGCCGTGTGTGGGCAAGTAGCCCGTTTGGAAAGTCCGACGGACAGTTTTGCGGGAAGTCCGCCAGACTAAGTCCGTCGGATAGTCGGCTACGTGTGTACGCGGCATAATCTTTCCTCAAAGCTGAGCTCCTCCATGCCTCTTATTAGTTTGGTTGCCCTTCTCTGCACTTTCTCCAGTTCCCCGATATCCTTTTCGAGAAGGGGAGCCCAAAACTAACTGCATATTCCAGATGAGGTCTTACTAATGATTTGTACAGGGGCAAGATGATATCTCTCTCTCTGGAGTCCATACCTCTCTTAATACAAGAAAGGACTTTGTTTGCTTTGGAAACTGCAGCTTGGCATTGCATGCTATTATTGAGCTTGTAATCTACTAAAACCCCCAGATCCTTCTCCACTATGGATTCCCCCAGTTGTACTCCCCCTAGTATGTATGATGCATGTATATTCTTAGTCCCCAAGTGCATAACTTTACATTTATCAACATTAAACCTCTTTGTTGCCACTTAGTCGCCCAATTAGAGCATTGAGGTCGGCTTGTAAATAAATGTTTTAAAAATAAAAAATATACAAATTAATTGTTTAATATATGCTAGGAGTACATCTTTAGTTTCCTAAAAAGATACACATATATTTATTTCCTTGTTATCAAATACTATTTAATTATCCCCTTTTCACCGAGCATGCATACATATGGGCATCACTGAAGTGGGTCTTCTGTGGGGTCACATGGATCTCACATGCATAGAGGCCAATCTGTTGCTGAGCGCTTTGGGTCTCATACCAAGGATCAGCAGTTGGGAGGATCAGTTCTCAATCATATGGTTACTGTGATAGCCTGTGATTGGCTATCACAGTGACACTCACTGTACAGCCAGGGTCAGATGAACCTAGGGGCTATTGGAGCTGCAGCGCCAGACCCCTTCCTCAATATAGGCCCATATCAGTGGCTTATGAATATCTGTGTGCCATCCTGAAGGAAGCAGAGCCCTCTGTGCACTGCACACATGGAGGAAACAAGTGTCAGCTTCTGCAACCGAGTCCTGTCTCTGCTGATGCCTGCCTCCTATCACAGGATCACTCACACATATCCTCGCTGTCTGGGGGAGAGGCGCTGATGTCATCCAAACCAACAGGAGCCCGGGAGGAAGGAAATCTTCCATGCTGATGAAGTTAGTAAACTTATTGGGGGGGGGGGATTGTATAGAAACTGATGGGGGTGTAATGATTGTGCTAGGGGACAGACTGTTGCTCCCCCCATGTAATGTGCTCTATTTCACACATCATGTCATTTGTAGTGCCAAGAAGTGCCCAGTATGCCATGTGCAGTGTCCACTTTGTCATGTGCAGTGCCATGAAGTTCCCACTATGTCATGTGCAGTGCCAGGAAGTGCCCACTATGTCACGTGCAGTGCCATGAAGTGCCACTATGTCATGTGCAGTGCCCACCATGTCATGTGATGTGCGATGCAGTGCCCACCATGTCATGTGCAGTGCCCACCATGCCGTGGTGTTCCATGAAGTGCCCACCATGTCATGTGCAGTGCTCACTATGTCATGTGCTGTGCCAAGAAGTGTCCACCATGCATCGCTCAATATGTAATGTGCAGTTCCCACCATGTCATGTGCTGTGCCCTGTAGTGCCCACCATGTAATGTGCCTTGCAGTACCCACCAAATAATGTTCAGTGCCCACCATATCATGTGCTGAGCCATGCAGTGCCCACTATGTCGTGCCTTGCAGTGCCCACCATGTAATGTGCAGTGCCCACTGTGTTGTGCTGTGCCTTGCAGTGCCCACCATGTCATGTGCTGTGCCAAGCAGTGCCCACCATGTTATGTGTGTTGCCCATCATGTCATACGATGTGCCATGCAGTAACTGTCCTGTAATGTGCAGTGCTCACCATGTCATGTGCGGTGCCTTGCAGTGCCCACTATGTAATGTGCAGTGCCCACCATGTCATGTGCTGTCCCTTGCAGTGCCCACCATGTCATGTGCTGTGCCATGCAGTGCCCACCATGTCATGTGCAGTGCCCACCATGTAAATTGCTGTGCAGTGCCCACCATGTCATGTGCTGTGCCCACCGTGTCATGTGCTGCAACATGCATTGCCTACCATGTAATATGCTGTACACACCATGTAATGTGATGTGCATTGCCCACCATGTCATGTGCCATGCAACTATTTTATTATTTTCGTTAGACTATTAGTGTGCTGCATGTTAAGCTGCTCACAGCCAATGGGAGCTTGCTTATGATGCCAAAGGACTGAGAAGAAGAATGATTTCTGCAGTGGAACATCATTTTTTCAAACACATTGGTCATTATTCATGTTTCAATTTAGGCTCAGTTCACACTAGTGCGTCTCCAAAGTTGCACAATTTTCAGTGCGAATTTCATGCAACTTTACACTCTCCTGCAAGAAAGTTGCATTAAAGTAGTGCTGGAACATTTTTAAAGTCGCTGCAACTTTAAGTTACACAGATTGGAAGCTACTGAAATCAATGGGCTGCAACTTATGTGACTTTACATATCCAACGTCGCATGACAAGTTACACTAGTATGAAAGGAGCCTAAATTGATTAACTGTAAAGGCTCTAGGCAATTTTGGGTACGGATTGTACACGCGGTCGGACAAAGTTGTCGGATAATCCGATAGTTCGTAACGTGATGACGTTATTTAGTTTACGACGGGACTACGTTCAGGCTAGTAGCCAATAGCTTTGGTCTAGGAATTTGATCTGAGCATGCATGGCACTTTGTCCAATCGGAATTCTCTACAAAGTCCGATCGGATCATGAAAATTTTTATATCCAGCTCTCAATCTTTGTTGGTTGGACATTGCGGCAGAAAAAGTCAGATGAAGCCCACACACGGTCGGATTATCCGACAACACGGTCCGATCTGACATTTTCCATCAGAATGTCCGACTGTGTGTACAAGGGCTAACACATTTCCATGGTTCTAATACCCTTCTTAGAAGCAAGACAACTCAGGCTGGTGGGGGCAGCACATTCACAATACAATAAAAGTGAACAGTGGCTCCACAGCCTCCCAAATCACTTTAATGTCTAATATATTTTTATTAACCGTTTTTTTTTAGAAAAGTAGTTGGGGGTACAGTATAAAGAAAATCAGCTGGTGTATAAATTGATGGTTGAAAGCCAGCGCTACATTTACAGTACATAAAATCAATTAGAAAAATGCAGGTATCATAATGTAGAGGTTGCAACCAATATCTCAGATGTGTAACGTATCTAAGTAGTTGGGTATATAGAGTTACCATAAGCCTGAGGTGTGGTTGGGGGGGTGTTGGTAAAGTGGGAAATAGAAGAAAGGGAAGATGGGGTTTGGGCAGGTTATAGATATATATTCAGTGCGACTGTGGTTGTTTTGCACAACATGGATGAGCTCAGAAGGTTAGATGGCCGTTCAACAGTGTGAGGTCATCAAGACATCTGGACCATTTACACCGGTGTTGTTCCGGCTGTCAATTCTAGGTTGTTGTTCAGCTCATCCTTTAGTAATTCTATTCAATAGTCTATCTGATGCAGAGTAGTGTACCCAGATATACCACAGTACCTTCCTCCATTAACATAATCTCATTGAGAATGGTGATCCACCTATGGATGGGGGGGGGGGGGTTGCCTCAGATTTCCAGTATTTTGTGATCAATTGTCTGGCTGCTGATAGAAAAAAACCTAAGAAAATCTCAGGATCTTAGAACGTTTTGATTAATATCGTGGAGAGCCAATTGGTTGAGGAGGATTGACTACTGTCCTGTGGTGTGAATCCGCCTGTGGACTTGTGGACAAATGAGCACGCTGTTGTCTGTTCTCTCGTAGCCACCTATTCAGTCAGAGGTTTCAAAGACCGGGAGTGCCGGGTTGTCGAAGAGCGACGTGAGAGGGGTGGGATCGGTGGACAGAGCGTAGGTGGAATATCAGGCGGTACCATGCTGCTGTGGTCAGTGGGGAGAGCATGGGTATGGAGCGGTTTAAGGTGGTATCCCGAGAGCAGGGCCCGCAGCTCCACTTCTGCCATGTCTTGTTCTACTATTGTTGATGGTTTGGTCAGGGTGTGTGGGAACCATTCCAGAAGCATGGAGATTATGGCAGAGTCGTGGTATATTTCAAAGTCAGGAAGGCCGAGACCGCCTGTGTATTTGTGGGAGCATAGGACCCTGTGTTTTAATCTGGAAGGGTGATGGTGCCAAATTAATTTAATTGCAAGGGATTCTAACGTGCGGTAGAAGGAAGTTGGGAGTGTGATTTGGAGGGCCTGGAACAGGTACAATAGTTTGGAGAGGATATCCATCTTAAGTAAATTTATGCATCCAAGCCATGGTAATTTGAGGTGGTGCCACGAGTCTAGGGAGTGTCGTATTATAGCCAGAATAGGTCTGAAGTTTAGGGGGCAGATGTCTTTGAAATTGCTAGGAATCTCGGTCCCCAGATATTTGATTGATTTAGTTTGCCAATGGAAGGGGAAGTTTTGTTGAATAAGTGAAAGGGTGTGGGTGGGTAGGGATATGTTTAGGGCTTCTGTTTTATTCATGTTCAATTTAAAATTACTGTGGAAGCCGAAGCAAGCTAGTTCATGGAGAAAGGAGGGTATGCTTATGTGGGCTGTGTTATATAGAGCAATAAGTCATCGGCATTACGGGAAAGCTTACAGTCGGCTGAGGGTGTGTGGATACCATTTATGGATTCGTTACTACGTATTGCCTGGGCTAAGTGTTCTATGCTGATGGCAAAGAGGAGGGAGGACAGTGGGTAGCCCTGTCTGGTTCCTTTGTTGATCGGGAATGTCGCTGAGTGTTCGCTGTAACTTTCGCTGATGGGTTGGAATAGAGGGACATGATTTTTGCTAAGAGTCTGGGACCTAACCCTATCTGCTGAAGTGTTAGTTTGATAAACGAGCAGCTGACCATGTCAAATGCTTTTTCCAGGTCGCATGCTAACAGGCATTCGGGGAGGTGTTTATGTTGTGCATAGGTGATCAAATGGAGAGTTTTTGTGGTGTTGCTTCTGGCCTCGCGTCCTGGGACAAAGCCTACCTGGTCCTCCCAAATCACTTTAACTGAATAGCCGGGAGCCGCCACAAAAGAAATGATACCAAGACACAGCAGCACAGCATAGTAGCAGAAACTCTTCTGCTCCATATACCACTCTGCACACAGTATTAGGCCTGTACAGATGGTATGAAAATCAGAAGGTAAAAGTCTGAAGAAGAGCTATCTGCAGATTTTAAGATCGTTAGTACGGTGCATTCGACAGACAATTTGAATTTTACATTAGACAAAAGCTGGATGTGCAGGCTATAAAATTTTTGTCTGATGTGAACTCAACGTCTGATTTTCAGATGGTCAGTACAAAAATCCGTCACACAAAAGTCGAAAGTACAAACACGCATGCTCGGAATCAAGGAACGACTGGGAAGAATTTGGTCTTGTGAACTACCGTTCCTAATCTAGAATTAACATTCATGATGTGGCAATTGATGAAATGTCAAAATTCTCATCTTCTTTAATGGGATAACAATGAAGCTGCTTTGCATGCAGCTATGCTAAACGTATCTTAAAAGGCATTGGTTTTGTATGATCTGAAAATTGGGAATCAACGTTCACCAAACTTCTTTGAACATGAAATTAGCAGAAGGGGCCCAAAGGGTAGCGCTTGAGAATCACTACGTTCGTGTTTGTCAAATGACAATTTGTGGATAGTTAGTATGCTAGACAAAATCCTGCAGAAACCCTTTTGACAAAAATCAGATGCTCGGTCGTACAACAATCAGACTGTGTGTACAAGGCCTTAGTCAAGGTTTTGCGTTTCTTAAAAATTTGTGAAGGAAACGGCATGCGATTTCCCCTCCAGGTCCATACCAGGCCTTTCGAGTCAAGTATGGATTCGGTGGGGACCTCCTACGGCAATTCTTTTTTTAACAAGAGACTGTTGAATTAGGTCACAGGCACTGAGCAGAGGTGACTGTGGTATTAGATGAAAGCAGTATGCTCTGAGAACTTTGAGTTGGAGGCGCTGTCCTGTGCAGCAAAGAGCGGGAAGCGTTGCCAAAGTTTGGCTGGAGCTTTGCAGCAGAGGGATTGTACAAAACTGAGCGCTGCAGGAGGGACTTGTGTGCTTTCAAGCTGAAGGATGACCCTAGGATCACACCTATGTGTTTTTTAGTGCAGTTTGCAGTTTGCAGAAATGCACTACAGTGCATTTCCAACATGGTTTCCTATGGTACAAGTTCACAACTATGCGTTTTGTGGTCAGTGCGTTTTTCGAAAGGTTCTGGGACTTTTTTCCAGTAATTTTCGGGTAATAGACTTCAATGGAACCACACCAGCAACGCAAGTGTTGTGTTTGTGATGCCATTTTTGATGTGTTTTGCATTTTGCAGTTTTTATTTTAACACTGTATATAGCTGGTTGCTAAGCAGGGAGCCGGGAAGCCAGCCATCGCGTCCTTAACAACCGATGAGTCATCAGCTGTCAGCGAGCTTCCCCACTAAAAGCTGAATGTATAAAAAAGGAAATAAAAAATTGCCAGAAAAAACAAAAACTTGGGGTTCCCCCAGGGCTATACCAGGCCCTTCGGGTCCAGTATGGATTCGGAGGGGACCCCCCACTCCAACATTTAAAAAAAATGGTGTGGGCCCCCCAAAAATCCATACCAGACCCTTATCCGAGCATTTCACTGTTTGTTTGGTGAATGGGTAGGGGAACGATGTACCCGATACCCGTTCACATGGGGGGCTGGATCTGAGGGCCCCCTTGTTAATGGAGCCTTCTAGATTCCGATAAGTGCCCCGCCCACAGACCCCAACAACCACCAGCCAATTAACATGGGGCAAGGTGCTTTGGGGTGTTGGGCGCAGAGCCCATCCTGCCCCAAAGCACCCACCCTCCCCATGTTGAGGGCATGTGGCCTGAAAGGGGGGGCTCTGACCTACCAGTGGCATGCTCGGATAAGGGTCAGGTATGGATTTTGGGGGTACCCCGCGCCATTTTTTTTATTTTGGCATGGGTGGTCCCCTCCGAATCCATACTAGACCTGAAGGGCCTGGTATAGACCTGGAGGGAACTCCACGCCATTTTTTTTTGTGGTTTTTTTTTTTTTTTTTTGCCGGCATTTTTTTTATATACATTCAGCGGGGAAGCTCGCTGACAGCTGATGACTCATCGGTTATTAACCAACTCAATACAGTGCACTTACACCCCCTTCCTGCCCAGACCAATTTTTAGCTTTCAGCGCTCTTACAGTTTGAATAACAATTTCTTTGTCATAAAATTTTGCTAATTAGTAATTTTTTTCATAAATTTTGGGCAAAATTTATACTGCTTTGGTAAAAATAACCCAAATTAGTGTATATTATTTGGTCTTTGTGAAAGTTATAGAGTCTACAAACTATGGTGTCAATCACTGAAAATTGATTACATCTGATCAGGCCTTCAGTACTTCAGGTGCATCTCATTTCTTGAGAGGCTAACAAGTCAGGAAAGTACAAATACCCCCCCAAATGACCCCCTTTTAGAAAGTAGACATCCCAAGGTATTAATTAAGTAGCATGGTGAGTTTTTTAAGTTATACTTTTTTTCCCACAATCTTTTGCAAACTGAAGTTTTTTTATTATTTTTTTACAGAATTGTCATATTATCAGGTTATTTCTCACACACATAGCATATGCATACAACAAATTACACCCCAAAATACATTCTACTACTCTTCCTGAGTATGACGATACCACATGTGTGAGACTTTTACACAGCCTAGCCACATACAAAGGCCCAACACTGAAGTGGCACTTTCAGGCGTTCTAGGAGCATAAATGACACATCTCATTTCTCAACCACCTATTACACTTTTGAAGGCCCTGGAGCACGAGGACAATGGAATTGCCAACAAAATGTCACATTTTGGAAAGCAAACACCCCAATGATAATCTATGAGGCAGAAAGAGTCTGTTAAATGGTTCATTTTTTTCCAGAAGTTTTTGGAAAATGTGGAAAAAAAAAATGAAAACGCATTTTTTTTAAACAAAGCTGTTGATTTATAAGATATTTCCAAAACAAAGCATGTATATAGCAAAAATTACACCCCAAATACATTCTGCTACTTTTCCTGAGTATGGCAATACCACATGTGTGAGACTTTTACACAGCCTGGCCACATACAAGACCAACATTGAAGTAGTGCCTTCAGGCGTTCTAGGAGCATAAATTGCCCATCTCTTTTCATTCCTACCCATCACACTTTTGAAGGTCCTTGAGCACCAGCACAGTGGAATTACCCACAAAATGACCCCATTTTGGAAAGCAAACACCCCAACATATATTATTTTAGGCATGGGCTGGTACTGGGGTACTCTGATGGGCTGGAGACAGGTACTCAGGTAACTTGATGAGCTACAGACAGGTACTCAGGTACTCTGATGGGCTGGTGACAGGTACTTGGTTACTCTGATGGGCTGGTGACAGGTACTCGGTTACTCTGATGGGCTGGTGACAGGTACTCGGTTACTCTGATGGGCTGGTGACAGGTACTCGGTTCCTCTGATGGGCTGGTGACAGGTACTCGGTTACTCTCATGGGCTGGTGACAGGTACTCGGTTACTCTGATGGGCTGGTGACAGGTACTCGGTTACTCTGATGGGCTGGTGACAGGTACTTGGTTACTCTGATGGGCTGGTGACACGTACTCGGGTACTCTGATGAGCTACAGACAGGTACTTGGGTACTCTGATGGGCTGGTGACTGGTATTCGGGTACTATGAAAGGTGGTGACAGGTACTCATATGGACTGTGACAGGTACTCGGGTACTCAGATGAACTGTGACGGGTACTCATATGGACTGTGACAGGTACTCGGGTACTCTGATGAATTGTGACAGGTACTCGGATACTCAGATGGACTGTGACAGGTACTCGGATACTCAGATGGACTGTGACAGGTACTCGGGTACTCAGATGGACTGTGACAGGTACTTTGATGGGTGGTGATAGGTCCTCTTTATTGGGGCAGGGCAATCAGTGTGTTTTGGTGTACACTGTAGGCGGTAACCAGATGTTACCGCAATCTCCTCCTCACACGCGATTTGTGAGTGAGGAGGAGATCCCAGTAACATCTTGTTACCGCGGTTTGTTGACATTTAGTGATCGGCTGTGAAAGGATCACAGCCGATCATGTGGTAAACAGCCGCCGGCTAATGGCTGTTTACCAGCGTCGGTGACGAGCAGTGTTCCCGAGAACACGCCTCCACGAATGTGCACGTGCAGCGCGCTCCCAATCGTGCGCATGTGCCGTGCAAAGTGGGGCGGTACCACACATGACTTCATCACGGCCAATCATTTGGTAAACAACCATGCCACCTTGGTAGCGAGCGGTGTCTCCGTGACATGCCACCACCAAAAGAACAGGGATGCACGCGCACGATCATGTGCATTCCCTGTTTAAATGGAAGGACATCGTATGACGCCCTCCCAGAACAAGAGACGTGCCTCCTGGCTGTCATATGACAGCCGGCAGGCGGCAAGCGGTTAAGGACGCGGCAGCTGGCTTCCCGGCCCCCTGCTTAGCAACCAGTTATATACAGTGTTAAAAGAAAAAACACAAAACACATCAAAAATTACTATACAATCACAACACTTGCATTACTACGGTGGTTCCATTGAAGTCTTGTACCTGCAAATCATGGGCAAAAAGTCCCAGACCCATTCCAAAAGCGCACCCACCGCAAAACACATAGATGTGAACTTGTACCATAGTAAACCATGTTAAATGGTGGACTGTAGTGCATTTCTGCAAACTGCAAAATGTACTAAAAAAATGCAAAGGTGTGAACCTAGGGTCACCCTTCAGCTTGAAAGCACATACCTGCAGCTCTCAGTTTTTTACAATCTCTCTGCTGTAAAGCTCCAGACACAATTTGGCAACACTTTCCAGCTCTTTGATGCACAGGACAGCCCCTCCAGCTCAAAGTTCTCAGAGTATACGCTAATACCACAGTCACCTCTGCTCAGTGCCCGTGGCCAGAGCTTTCCTCAATTCTGGAGTCAACAGTCTCTGGACCACACCAGTAACCCTCCCTACCTATACATTTTACTCTGCCAAAAATAAAATATGACATTTCATTTGAGGATACACATTTCCCAGAGTGAACTAATTTACCCTATCATGGCATAAACTGTGGTCAAGGAATACTAGTCAAAGCAGAATATGATAAAGCTGCCAATATAGCTCCCTTAGCCCTAATCCAAACACCTAAGGACAGAGGCGGCTCTTTAATTAGGCAAATTAGGCGATTGCCTTAGGCCTCGCCCACAGGAAGGGCCTCGCCATCGAGCGATTGCCTAATTTGTCTCTGAGGTGTTGTGCTGCACTGTCTGCTGCTGTGTGGAGTGTCTCTCAAACGGCGGGGTGAGCGAGCGGCGGGCGCGCTGCACACAGCTGCAGACAGAGTGAGCTCCGCGGCGGTGGATGAGGGGGGTGATAAGAGTATGTCCGACTGTCTAATATGCATGGCTTAGGCTGCCTGTGTGTCCAATAGCAGCAGCGCTGTCCTCCGAGTCCTAGCCCTTCCTTCCCCTAACGGCGGCCCCATTGCATGCCGGGAATTGTAGTTCTCCCACAGAGCACAGGCACATAGACTTTAACATGGCCGTCTGGTGCCTGTGCTCTGCAGAGACTACAACTCCCAGATTGCACTGCAGGGCAGAGCTAGAACATCATGTGTTGCTTCTCCAACTGAGTCCTGCTGCCTTTACCAATTTGTCACCAAGGCGAGGAGCAGGATCATCAGGTACAGTTTATATATAGGTTTTTCATATATATATATATATATATATATATATATATATATATATATATATATATATATATATATATATATATATATATATATATATATA
Source organism: Lithobates pipiens (assembly GCF_037356315.1). Classification (NCBI taxonomy): domain Eukaryota; kingdom Metazoa; phylum Chordata; class Amphibia; order Anura; family Ranidae; genus Lithobates; species Lithobates pipiens. The sequence goes on along the minus strand of NW_027507718.1, from coordinate 155,750,189 downwards.
TATATATATATATATATATGAAAAACCTAACAACAATGCACCCCCACCAAATCTAAGAGTCCAAAGGCCATATTAACTCTGCATTGACAAGACAGTTTTATTTTCACACATTCTAAAAATAACTTTTCATCTGCTTTACTGAGGATGCTTTACAGTGGCTGTGTTTGATGGCATGGTGGCTGCAATTGATGGCACAGTGGCTGGGTTTAATGGCACAGTGGCTGCAATTATTGAGCACAGTGGCTGCGTTTGATGGCACAGTGGCTGCATTTGATGGGCACGGTGGCTGTGTTTGATGGCACAGTGGCTGCGTTTGATGGCACAGTGGCTGAGTTTGATGGGCACAGTGGCTGCGTTTGATGGCACAGTGGCTGCGTTTGATGGGCACAGTGGCTGCGTTTGCTGGCACAGTGGCTGCATTTGATGGCGCAGTGACTGCATTTGATGGGCACAGTGGCTGAGTTTGATGGCACGGTGGCTGCAATTGATGGCACAGTGGCTGCATTTGATGGGCACAGTGGCTGAGTTTGATGACACGGTGGCTGCATTTGATGGGCACGGTGGCTGTGTTTGATGGCACAGTGGCTGCAATTGATGGGCACAGTGGCTGCGTTTGATGGCACAGTGGCGGCGTTTGATGGCACAGTGGCTGCGTTTGATGGCGCAATGACTGCATTTGATGGGTACAGTGGCTGAGTTTGATGGCACGGTGGCTGCAATTGATGGGCACAGTGGCTGAGTTTGATGGCACGGTGGCTGCAATTGATGGGCACAGTGGCTGAGTTTGATGGCACGGTGGCTGCAATTGATGGGCACGGTGGCTGCAATTGATGGGCACAGTGGCTGCATTTGATGGGCACGGTGGCTGTGTTTGATGGCACAGTGGCTGCGTTTGATGGCACAGTGGCTGCATTTGATGGCACAGTGGCTGCGTTTGATGGGCACAGTGGCTACGTTTGATGGCGCAGTGACTGCATTTGATGGGCACAGTGGCTGAGTTTGATGGCACGGTGGCTGCAATTGATGGCGCAGTGGCTGCATTTGATGGGCACGGTGGCTGCATTTGATGGGCACAGTGGCTGAGTTTGATGGCACAGTGGCTGCAATTGATGGGCACAGTGGCTGTGTTTGATGGCACGGTGGCTGCTTTTGTTGGCACGGTGGCTGCGTTTGATGTCGCAGTGGCTGCGTTTGATGGGCACAGTGGCTGCGTTTGATGGGCACAGTGGCTGCGTTTGATGGCACAGTGGCTGTGTTTGATGGCGCAGTGGCTGCAATTGATGGGCACAGTGGCTGCGTTTGAGGGCACAGTGGCTGCGTTTGAGGGCACAGTGGCTGCGTTTGAGGGCACAGTGGCTGCGTTTGATGGCACAGTGGCTGCGTTTGATGGCGCAGTGGCTGCATTTGATGGGCACAGTGGCTGAGTTTGATGGCATGGTGGTTGCAATTGATGGTGCAGTGGCTGCATTTGATGGGCACAGTGGCTGAGTTTGATGGCACAGTGGCTGCAATTGATGGGCACAGTGGCTGTGTTTGATGGCACGGTGGCTGCTTTTGTTGGCACGGTGGCTGCGTTTGATGTCGCAGTGGCTGCGTTTGATGGGCACAGTGGCTGCGTTTGATGGCACAGTGGATGCGTTTGATGGCACAGTGGCTGTGTTTGATGGCGCAGTGGCTGCATTTGATGGGCACAGTGGCTGCAATTGATGAGCACAGTGGCTGCGTTTGAGGGCACAGTCGCTGCGTTTGAGGGCACAGTGGCTGCGTTTGAGGGCACAGTGGCTGCGTTTGATGGCACAGTGGTTGCGTTTGATGGCACAGTGGCTGCGTTTGATGGCGCAGTGGCTGCATTTGATGGGCACAGTGGCTGAGTTTGATGGGCACAGTGGCTGCAATTGATGGGCACAGTGGCTGCGTTTTGGCACAGTGGCTGCGTTTGAGGGCACAGTGGCTGCGTTTGATGACACAGTGGCTGTGTTTGATGACACAGTGGCTGCGATTACTGGCACGGTGGCTGCTTTTGATGGCACAGTGGCTCCTGTATCATTGTCCGCCCACAGTCTCTGACCATTTCCTGTATCATTATCTGCGCACAGTATCTGACCATCTCCTGCATCTTTGTGGCATGATTGTCTGTCAGCACCCTGTCAGTGGCTCCAACTTTTCATACCGTGTTAGCCAGGTAAGAGTTTGCTTGTTATTACCATAATAAAACCGTCTCCTGTATCATTGTCTCTGCAAGTCTCTGACCGTCTCCTGTATCCTTGTCCACACACAGTCTCTGACCGTCTCCTGTATCCTTGTCCACACACAGTCTCTGACCGTCTCCTGTATCATTGTCCACACACAGTCTCTGACCGTCTCCTGTATCATTGTCCACACACAGTCTCTGACCGTCTCCTGTATCATTGTCCACACACAGTCTCTGACCGTCTCCTGTATCATTGTCCACACACAGTCTCTGGCCATCTCCTTATTCATTGTCCACACACAGTCTCTGACCATCTCCTGATTCATTGTCCACACACAGTCTCTGACCATCTCCTGTATAATTTTCCGCAGTCTATGACCATCTCCTGCATGATTGTCTGTCAGCACCCTGTCAGTGGCTCCAACGTTTGATACCATGTTAGCCAGGTAAGAGTTTGCTTGTCATTACCATAATAAAACCATCTCCTGTATCATTGTCCACAGTCTCTGACCCTTGCCTGTATCATTGTCTGCACAGTCTCTGACCGTCTCCTGTATAATTGTCTGCATAGACTCTGACCATCTCCTGTATCATTGTCCACACACAGTCTCTGACCATCTCCTGTATCATTGTCCACACACAGTCTCTGACCATCTCCTGTATCATTGTCCACACACAGTCTCTGACCATCTCCTGTATTATTGCCCGTACACAGTCTCTGACCATCTCTTGTATCATGGATGTGAGGTCGGTGACTGTCCTTTAGCTGGATTGGACTGTCTCTTAGCTGGGCTGTCTCTTATCTGGGACTGTCCCTTAGCTGGATTGGATGGGTCGGACTATGTCTATCAGCTGGGTTGGACTATGACTATATCCCTCAGCTGGGACTGCTCCTTAGCTGGATTGGACTTGTTGCATTAAACAGGTTATGTTTTAGAATATGTTGTAAAATTACTTTTTTTTTTGTTTTATACTTTGTTGACAAATTAATTTCACATTTATGAGACAGCACAAAGGATAATGAGTAGGCAGCTGCACAATTTGATCTATATCTGTGTGCGTGTAACATATATACCCACCCACCCTATGTTTAATGATATTTGATTAAAGAATAATTGGCTAGAGAAATTTATAGAAACGGTGAATTCATAGTTCATAGGAATTAAGTTAATATATGCATTCATACAGTTAATTTTTATCATTTTTATAATATTTTTCCCATTATGGGCGTGAGTGGGGCCTCATGTCTAAGTTTTGCCTAAGGCCTCAGAAAGTCTAGAGCCGCCTCTGCCTAAGGATCTTCCAATATGAACATCACTCACTGCAGACTGCGACCTAGTGACAATTTCTTCTCTAATTTGTACCACCTAATCTCAGACCAAAAAGTTAAACCCTTGACTGGTTTATAGCTGATGTCCCGTGTGCTGCACATACACCATAATACCTCCAACTACTTGCCTTATTTTACTTATTAAAATAAAACACACCACACCTTCTGGATTAAATACCATTTAAGCTCATTTTATATTTATATATATATATATATATATATATATATATATATATATATATATATATATATAATATATACATACACACACACCACCTATATAAACCCAACTTTTAAACTACTGTTCTGTTTAAGGTTCGAGAAGGAAGTTATATCTACCACATCGGCTGCACCACCACCATCTCATCATACTGGCCCCTAGCCGTGATCCAACCAGCACGGGGACAAACTCTTGACACCTTCTTGCCACTGCAGCCCAATGACCGATAGCCCATTATTTCCATCTAGGGAGGGTACCCATACCGAGATAGGTCCAACCCATCCCCACACCATATCCTGTTTACCTTCCACCATTCCAACCTTCCTGAACCAGAGACCCATGCCCACATTACAACTAGAGGGCGCTATCAAGCAATTGAATGTTGCTTATGAGAGTTATCAAAGATTGTGTTACATATACTGATCTCTTAAAGCGGAACAAGACTCAAGGGTCATTGGAAGAATTAAAGGGATTTGAGGAGCTCAATCTTGAAAGAGACAATTTAGTGGTGCAAACAAAGAGAAAGGTAGAAGTGAGAATAAGACAGCTTCATGAATCCAGATCTTATCGCTCTGCATCTACTAGACGCTCCACAAGATCTTCCAAATCCCTACAATCAAAATCCTCTGCACTCAGTCAACAACTTATAAAGGCCCGTGCAGATGCTGAAGCTTCTATAATTCAGGCAGCTTGAAGCTGCATGCCAGAAAGCCGGAAATTGATGTTTTGGAAAAACAATGTGAGCAGCCCACAGCCATGGCAAGGCTGACCACTTCAATACAGGGCATTTTCACCCCCTTCCTGCTTAGGCCAATTTTCAGCTTTCAGCGCTGTCACACTTTGAATGACAATTGCGCGGTAATGCGATGTACCCAAATTAATATTTTTATATCATCTTATATATTATCTTTTTTTTCCCCACAAACAGAGCTTTCTTTTGGTGGTATTTGATCACCTCTGCATTTTCTATTTTTTTGCGCTATGAACAAAAAAGAGCGACAATTTTGAAAAAAACTCAATATTTATTACTTTTTGCTATAATAAATACCCCATTTTTTTTTTTAAATACATTTTTTCCTCAGTTTAGACCGATATGTATTCTTCTACATATTTTTGGTTAAAAAAAAATCCCAATAAGCGTATATATAGATTGGTTTGCACAAAAGTTATAGCGTCTACAAAATAGGGGATAGATTTGTCATTTTTATTATTATTATTTTTTTTTTTACTACTAGTGGTGGCGTTCTGCAATTTTTATCGTGACTGTGACATTGCAGCGGACAGATCGGACACTTTTGGGACCATTCACATTTATAAAGGGATCGGTGCTATAAAAGAATGCACCGATTACTGTATAAATGTGACTGGCAGGGAAGGGGATAACACTAGGTGGCGCTGAAGGGGTTAAATGTGTGTCCTAGGGAGTGATTCTAACTGTGGGGGAGGGGACTGATGAGGGGAGGAGACCGGTCGGTGTTCCTCTGTACAAGGAACATACTATCAGTTCTCTCCCCTGACTGTACGTGGATCTGTGTGTTTACAAACACAGATCCACGTCCCGGCTCTGTTGCCAGGCAATCGTGGGTGCCCGGTGGACATCGCGGCCACTAGGCATGCGCATCGAGTCCCCAGCGATGAGGCGGGCACGCTCTCCGCAATGCCAGGAAGCAGGGGACGTCATATGATGCCCAACCCGAGGGAGGAACGGTTCCTGCCGCTGTCATTTTACAATACGGTGGTAGGGAACTGGTTCAGGGTCTTAGAACAGACCGCTAGTGAAAGCAAAAGAGACAACAGTTGCAGACACTCAGTTGTATCTTATGCCTCAGATTCTTCACACACCTCTCCAGAATGTCAACTCCCCGTCACAGCAACCAAAGCACTCAATCAAAGTCTCTTATCTGTACCTCAAGACAATTTGCTTTTATATCTTCCAGTGCATCAGACTGCAGCATCTCAGCAAGCAGCAGACACTGGTATGTCTGCCGGATAGTCCGATCGTGTGTACGATGTTGATTAGATGTTGTAGCTGCATTTGTTTTCTTATGTTCAGACTTTTTTCCTATATTTTCACCAGGTAATCCTGCGGACAACACACTTCCTGTCCTTTAATGGCCACACTCATTTCTGCATTGTATCTATGGGGGCAAACATGTTTAAAACCCAGGCTGGACTAAAACATATCTACCTCTGTGGAACTCCATTACATCCATTACAAAGATAAGGTTGCTGTGCAATTTTGCAACACTGCATCTCTGGCAAGACCAACAGGTATTTTCTGTATTTGCTGAAGATGTTCTTAGCTTGAAAAATGTAACTAATACAGACAGTACAAGGACTGGAAAGTTCATATACAGTGTGTATATATATAATATATATATATATATATATATTTTTTTTTTTTTTTTGCATACACTTTAACTGCTTGCTGCCCGCCCACAGTCAAATGGACGGGGTGATGCAGCGCTTGTTCTGGGATGCTGTCATATGATGACGTCCCAGAACAGCCACCTCGTGCACCCGCAGGGGCACACAGCGCATCGATCTCGGCCGCACCGTGTTGCTAGGACACAGCATGACCCCGATCTGTGTAAAGAGCTGCATCTGCGGCTCTTTAACCATGTGATCGGCTGTGTCCAATCACAGCCAGTCACATGTAAACAAGGAAGTGCCAGTAACAGAGTGTGAGGAAAGGAGAGCTGATCAGCTGCATTTCCTCACAGGGGGGACATGTAGGAATGTAATCAAGGCACTGATGATCAGTGCCCTGATTACAATAAAGAAATATAGTGTCACCATACAGTGCCCACCAGTGGCAGTAATTAGTTCCTGCCACTGCCCACAAGTGCCACCAATCAGTGCCCATTAGCCATGCCAGTCAATGCTGGCAATCAGTGCTGCCTATCAATGCTGCCCATCAATGCCCATCACTGCTGTCCATCAATGTCCAACAGTGCCGCTTATCAGTGCCCGCCACTGCCACCTATCAGTGCTCATCAGTGTCACATATCAGTGCCACTTCTCAGTGCCCCTAAGTGCGGCATATTAGTGCCTCCTCATCAATGCCACTAATCAGTGCCCATAAGTGCTACCTCATCAGTGCCCAAAAATGTTGGTCTTTTTTTTTTAATGGAAAAAATAAAAAACCCAGCAGTGATTAAATACCACCAAAAGAAAGCTCTATTTGTGTGAAGAAAATGATTAAAAAATATTGATGTACAGTGTAGCATGGCCACACAATTGTCACTCAAAGTGAAAGCTGAAAAATGGCTTGGGCAGGAAGGGGGTGTTAGTGCCTGGTAGGCAAGTGGTTAAAGTAGATCTATGGCTTCAACATACACTTTCATTTTTTTAACATCAGAATTGTAATAGCTATGCAAACAATAGTTATTATTGACAATCCAATATTAGCTTGCTTGAGAAATCAATTTCATTATGTCATTTCTGCCTGTCTTCTGGCCATCTCTTCCCACAAATACCTGGATTCCTTGCATGCTTTGCAGCTTCCTCTCTGCTGTTTACTTTAATTTTCCAAGGACCACATATCTCATGGTGCCTTTTTCCTGCAAGCAGTGTTCCTGTACTGACTGTACCTCCTGAAATTACCACTCTTAGCACCTAATGTAGCTCAGAAAACAGGTTCTGTGAGTTCTGTGACGCAATAGTGCCTACTTGCTGCCTATTGACATAGTGAATATTTGGCACAGAATTCAAAGAAGCAAATGTGTGGAGATCTTCACAAGTAAATCTACATCTACAAAGTTCAATATATTTAAGCTTAATAGGAGTAGGCTAGAAATAATTGAAATACAATTTGGAGATTAATATATGTGGAGCGCTACACCCGAAGGAGCCGCTTAACTATGTTTCATTCTGTACTCTGCCTCTGAACCCTAAGAAAAGTCTCATATCTGGCACACCTGGCAATAGTGTAAGTGCAAGGACCAATGAGAAACACACACGTTATGATAAAACACAGACATTGTCTTTACTGCAATATTTCTGCGGAAAAGAGTAACAAACAGTAACCATATATATTCAAGTAATGCAATTGGAGAGCAATAACTGAGATTAAAAGCAATATAGTTCAATACCATATTCGGGCTGCTTCCAGGGGATTCAAAACCTGAGAATAACCACAAGAGCAGAGGTAAAACACTTCAATAACAATAAATCACAATATGGAAATCTGTACCAGATTGGTTACCTATACTCAGGTCGGCTCTTTGAGTCCAGGCAGGAGGAGAGCATAGGAATGACCCTCTTATGTCAGGCCTCTCTATTCTGTCCCGTGACACCACAGGACCTACTTTGAACACTTTATTAAAATCAACATGTAATGGCTTAACTTCCTACAGATAAACTGTCCCCCCCCCCCCCCCCCCACACACACACACACTGCATATACAGAGCCCTAAAAGTGTGTGCAGCTCCGTGTGGCACTAGTAGCTTCAGTCCTTTTGAAGAAAGCATAAGACTTTGTATCTTCAGCTAGCCACTTTCGTTGGTGCACTTAAACTGCTGAATAGCAGGACCAAACAACACAACTGGCCCGGATTATCAAGCGAGGAAGGCAAGATCTTTCTCAGCAAGATGAAAGGACAATGGTGTCTGTATACAGTGTCCCTGGGAATGGATGACCTTATCCTTTAGCCCAGTGGCACTACAAGAGTAAGCAAGATGACTAACAGCAATGGTATCTGTATACAGTGTCCATTTAACTTCTTCTGTGGTGCAATGTTTCTGTTTCCTGCAAATGGGCAAAAGCCCTCTCACCAAATCCTGCGGTTAAGGCCCAAACAAACATCCTGGAACAAGCAGACTCTCCTGGTGACCCGACTAGTCACTTTACACTGGAATGCTTCACCGTCGGTGCAGGTGCGCCTGAACATGCACCTGGGATCTCCCTCTCTCAGGCTGTAAGTCCCGATTTGCAGCAGAGGCCTAAATCGTGTGGGAAATCACTTAGGAGGAAGTACCTCTCCCTTAAGTCTGATCTCTTCCTCCGCCTCGTGCTGTCTGTAAATCTCTCAGCAAAACAAGATGGAGTCTTTAGTTCCTCTTCTGCAAAGCATGCTGGCTCTTGCAGTTCCATACAGTTCAATCTGAATGTGAAACTTAAGTCCTGGAACTACAATTCCCATTATTTGCTCCCTGGTGGTAATCACTCTGCTGACAGGATGTGATGACACAGAGTCTTAGCTGACACTAGAGGGAAACAGTCTCACTGCAACAATGTTGCAAAGTGTCTTCTGATACTGCAGGTAAGATAGCCAACTCCCTGTTACATATGACTTTACATTTTGACCATAGATACACTTTAATGCTTAATATTTTAGTCTGCAAATTTATAGAAAATATACTTAAAGACTGCATTCGGAGAGTGGTGATTAACCTCTTCCCTCTCGCCATCTATATATATATATATATATATATATATATATATATATATATATATATATATATATATATATATATATATATACATACATACATACATTCTACCAGAAGGTTCTGACTGCTGGAAGAACATTTAAGAATGTTTGATGTTTCCATTTGCAGTACCCTCCAGAGAGCATTCTGATCTCCACAATGAAGCTGCAGACTGCTGTGAAGACTGTAGAATTTGATCAGTAACCATATCAATCACATCCTGGGCTATTTAGCTGTTTAACCCTTTCCTTACCACCACCACTATGGCTGTGCAGTGGAAAGATGAAAACAAATCTGTTGTTTGTTTTCTTGTGTGCTACAGCGTGTGTAGAAGTGATTTGGGTGAATGTGGGATAAGGAATGAGAGCAGACTAGGGGAGTCCAGAAACATCCATTTCTGGATTTCCCCTGCTGAGACTGAACCTGGAAGTACTTCTGGGTTAAAGCTGTCACACTCCTGGCACAGAAGAGTGCAGAGTGCAGAAACAGATTGAGGCTCTCTGTCCTAATTTGCTTCTGCTAGTGATCGATGAGTGTTTAATGTAGCCTACATTTCTCCAAGTCATCTATACTACACCTTTCCTAATTTTGGTTTTCGTTTTTTTTAGGTATAGCACCCCCTAGTGTGCTGGAATAGGATTTTCATTAGCGTAAGTAAATTGTTTGGCTTGGCTGACAGCCAAGCCTGTGTTTTTTCTGGGTCAGGGTTTGAGTGACTCAGGGATAGGGTTGCCACCTGTCTGGGATTCATTCGGACAGTTCGGGTTTGGACTCATGCATCCAGGTTTCAGGCTGCCTGAAACCCAGACACATTATTCAGACTGGACTATGGCTTCCCAGCAGGATTGTTGGGTGCAGTTGTCTAAGCTTAGAGTGTCTGTTACACTCTCTTTCACACTGCCCAAAGCCAGCACTAACAACCCCCCCCCCCCCCACAAACACACAGAAGGGAGAGGAGAGAGGACTTGATCTGCTCCTCTTCTTCCCAACCCTACCCCCCTGCGTCTAACCACACTCCAATACCCAGCATTGTGCCTCAGAAAAGGAAAGTGGGGGCCAGAAATTTAAAGTCCAGCAGCCTCAGATGCATCTGGATGAGAGGTGCTGACTGCCAAGGGGTGAGTGAGCTCACCATCCATCCCTGTCTGTGACTGAAGTCTCCCCCCTTCTCTCACCTGCCTCTAAGTGAGTATGCTAAGTTAAATTGGGGTTCTCAGAGCACCCCTTACATTAGAGTTCCCCTTTACACCAGAGGCCACAGTGTTCTCCCCTACATCAGAGTTCACAGTGTTCCCCCTTAAATCAGGGTTCCCAGAGTATCCCTTATGTTAGAGTTCCCAGAGTTCTTCCTTACATCAGAATCTGCAAAGTCCCCCCTTACAGTGAAAGGGAACTCTGCATGTTCAGATGTAAAAGAGCAACTCTGTGTATTCAGATGTAAAATGGGAACTCTTGTTAGTACCTTCATAGGATTAGAAATGTTATTTAATATACACATATATGTAGAGTTTATACTATAGAAAAAAAAATTGCTGTGTGCCGCTAAAGTGTTTGGTTTTGACTTGAAGAAAAGGGAGGGCTGGGTGACTCACAGACAGCATCTCTGAGACCTCCTCCTACTTTTGGAACTTGCTGGAAACATCCAGAAGAATGGGCATGGAGTTAAGGATGGGCTGCCTGGAGTATTCTGAGGGCTGTGGCCAATCCCCAACAGATGGCTTGGCAGGGGGCAGGTCATCTCAAATAGTCAGCCAAGCTGGTGTCAGTGAAGTTCGGGTGAAAGATGGAGTGTTAGGCTGTTGTTGGCCCTTAAGAAAAGCCCCCTAGTTTGGGGGGTGACCTCGGGGCTGGGCCCGGGTGCAGAAGGGACCCTCTTCATGACACACGTAGGTGTCCTGACCAGGAGCAAAAGAAGAACAGCAGGAGAACATTGGCTGGCAAATCTCCAGGGAGGAAGACAGCCAGGTGGACTAGTGAGTGTGTCAGTCAGAGAGGACTGAGGGGCATGCCTGAGAGGATTGGGAGAGAGCAGTCTGGGATAGATGCATGGTCAGTCTGGAAGGACTGTGGAGTCTTAGCCAGGAGGGCTAGTGAAAGGGGCAGCTGTAGCCAGGTGGGCTGGCACTGCATGAAGAGGTGGTGCTGGGATCAGTAGCCACAAGAGAAGGGCAGCTGGTCCTGAGAGTTGTAGTTCTACAAGCAAAAGTTGTGAAGGAGGCAAAGAAGAAGTGTATATATACGGACAGTATATAGTTGTGTCCCTGAAGAGTTTTTTGCTAAAAAATCAAGTGGGCATCCCATAATACCCTAATCCCTATACAAGTTTATTCCCCTCAATAAGACATAAAATAAAGCACTGGACTGTTCTTTGACTCAAGTCTGCTATGAAGATGCAGTGTGCCTGGCTGTGCAGGGTGGGGCATCCCTTTACACACGTATCAGCAAGACCAGAAGGAAGAAGAGGGGACAGCAGGGTGGGACTGTGCATAAAAAAAGAGGCAGTGGAGTAGGGATTGTAGCAGAGGGGGTGCAAAGAAGGTAGGGGATCATACTGTGTAGCGGGGAAACACGTCAGCTGCACAACTGGATAGTGGAGGATAAAGAAGGTGACAGGGGAGACAGTAAGAGTGGATTGTGGAAGATAGGCGGAAAGGAGCAGTAAGTACTGTAGGCAGATTGCGGAGAGTGAGGCTGCATTCACACCTGAGAATTGCGTTTTTGAGTGTTTTTTCAAGCGTATATAAGTGTGTTTTTGATTGTTTGTGTACAGATTTTTTTAAGCATTTTTAGTTTCAATCGTTTTTTTATTGTTTTACAATAGAATCAAGAAAGACAATGTGAGCATTGTACAACAATTTACATGAAGTTGCACATATAAGTACTTTTAGGAGAACACTTGGTTGCCAAGATAACAGAAAATTTGGAACTGTCATATTCGTAACTGGAGTAAATATATGTTAACCATAACTTGTGTTTCACTCCCCCCAGGAACTCTTTTGTTACCCGGGGGAGGAATAACTCATGTGCATAATATCTAACATATAATGGGCATTCAAAAAGTGTTAACACCAACTTGTTGCTATGTCAAGGAAAGTTACCAGATGTTTAGGCGTTAAAGGAAGTCCGCAGCTCCAGACCACAGCACCCACGTCTCCCATTTTTTCATTTCTTTGTCTAAAAAGCCTCCACTGGTGGCCAGCAAAATGTGGGTGGTAACATCTATAGTGCTGTTGGGCAGAGTCAATGTTCAGGTTTAATATCGCCAGGTCAGGCGTTGGAGGTGTGTATTGTTTTGATATGTCTGACAGTATTTGAGAAGATGTGGACTACATCTCCTTTAGCTGAATTGCATCTCCAGCATTTGTCTTGTGTGGTGGAGTTAAATTTAGCAAGCTTTGAGGGAGTCAGATACTATCTAAGAAACAATTTTTGAGTGGTTTCCTATAGCGCAGAGCATTTTGTGGCTTTGTATATCAATTGTAGTGCCCGTTTCCATTGGTGTTCTGTGTAGGTCAGTCCCAGATCGTGTTCTCAGTGGGTGTGGGGGGGGGGGGGGGGGGATTTTTAGTAAATTGAAGCGTTTGGTGTAGGATATTATAAAATAGAGATATCCCTTTCGTTTTGGGGGAAGAGGACATTAGATAATCCCACGCTTTGGAGTGTACTGTGTAGATAGGGAATTTGATTTCTTTAAGGCAGTGTGTGACATGTATGTAAGTAAAGAGGTCTGTGTGGGGTAGGTTAAATTTGTGTTAAAGGAGGGGGAAGGGTTTTGGTCTGTCATTTTGGAGAACATCTTGGATAGTGTGGATACCCTTTTTGGACCACTGGGTCATAGATAGATCAGGTGAGAGATTATGAAGAGATTCAATCTGAATTGGGATGGGTGAAGGGTTAGGTATGTCACTGCTGTTATGGATTAGTTGTTTCCATGCCATGGGTGATGCTATCATGGGGGGAGATGTTGCAGATTATATTTTTGGATCCCAGAGTGTGCTCATTACCCACCATTTTAGATTTGGACTTAGTAGAGTCAAGTTTTCCATTGAACTCCAGAGTTTACTAGGGCTTGAATGGAACCACTCAGTGAGTTGGTCCAGCACCGACGCTGTGTTATAGTCTTTGAAGCCAATCCTTCCTGAGCCGCCTGGCGATCTATGGTTTCTACGTGACGTGTGTGCACTCCTAGGTTTAGCCCCATTCCATATGCATTTGTTAAACAGTGTTTGTAGAGATTTAAAATAGTGTTTGGGTATGGGGATGGGGAGAGTTCTGAACATGTAGAGAACTGGTGGCAGATGGAGCATTTTACCAGTCTACCAGACCATGAAAGGTTGTGTTTGGTTAAGTCTTGGGTTTCTACCTTCAATTTGGCAAGGAGAGGTTTGAAGTTGGCTGTAAAGAGGTGTTTAACTGATATGTGAGATGTACTCCCAGATATGAGATGCTATTATCTGACCAGGTAAAGGGGAATTGGACCTGTAGTAGGTTTCTGGTTGTGGCGTCTAGTTTAATGTCTAGAATATGTGATTTAGTTATGTTCAGTTTGTTGTATGATATTCATCCAAACTAAACTAGCGTCTTTTGGACATTCAGGGAGGAATTTGGGTTAGTGATTATAAATTTGATGTTGTCTGCGAAGAGACTAAGCTTGTGTGAGGTTTTGCCTATCGTTAGACCTGTTATTAGGGGTTTCGAGCGTATATGTTCCAACAATGGCTCCATCAGAAGATCAAAAATCAGTGGGGACAAAGGGCATCCTTGTCGAGTGCCGTTCAATATGTTGAATGGTTGGGATAGCATAGTGTATGGAATAGACCTGTGCTGAGGGCGAAAACAGTTAGTAACTAGGAAAAACTGATAAATTTGCTTGAGGTAGCGAGGGAGAGATGTTGTTGTGGTTGTGACCCAACAGGTTCAGGTGATCGGCTGGGATTGGGAGGTTTCCATTGTGGCATTGGTGGAACCAGGGCCAGATTAAGACTATCATGGGCCTGGTGCTGAGGATTTTGATGGGCCTTTTTATGGAAATAAATAAAATGAAAAATTCACGCTGTATGCGCAAGAGAACCCATGTGAATGAGCCCTTAATTTTTTTAATTATTTATTAAATTTTTTAATTATTTTCTTAATTTATTATTATTTGTTGGAGTTTTTTTATATTTTTTACATTTTTTTCACAATACTTTTTTGGGAGAATGGAGCAGTGGAAGGTGTCAGTACTGCACACAGGTGGGGGGGGGGGGGGCAGAGCAGGGGGAATCTGATGGACAGTCTTGGGTGATCAGTACGGGGGGAGCAATTACAAGCACCAATCTCCCTCTAGAGGAGGTGGAGTGGCTTTCAGCTGCTTCATGGAGAGTCATAGAGGGAGTGGTGATGGTGTCGTGGTGATGGTGCTTGTGATTGCCCGCCGCACCAATCACCCCCGACTTTCAGATTCCCCTTGTTGAAGGAGGTGAAAGGAGCATCTCAGGCAGTGCAGTATCCAAATGGTCAGTACGTCCCTGCTAGGCCTATAGTAAGGTAGGGGCCTGGAGCTGCAGCTCCAATAGCCCCTATGTTAATCTGGCCCTGGGTGGAACACCTTCTTTGGGGGATTCCAGAATGATACACCATTCATGTAGGAGGCACATGCCTTTCATTAGGTCGCTGACAACATGGGTGGTACCATTTTTTGTGATAAGTAAAGTCGCAGGATATCTCCACTTGTAGTGGATTTTATGGTTGTAAAGGCCTTTAGTAATGGGGTTCAGCTGTTCAGAGTTGTAGCGTGTATTTGGATAGGTCAGGGAAGATCTGGACTCCTTCGTACGGTCGGTGAAGAGGTGCTTTGGACATGGCTTCTGACATAATTTTTTCTTTGATGTGGAAAAAATGTACCCTTTCTCAGTACAGATGCTGCTAAGTGTGAGGGTTTTGCTGTTCTGTGGATCTTGTCTATGATGATGTCTCTGGGAGCCGCGTCAGGCAAACTGGTGTGTATGAGGACTTTGGCATATTTTGGTAGGTCTACCAGGGGTATAGATTCAGGGACCCCCCGCAGTTTAACGTTATTACCTCTGGAGCGGTCTTCTAAGTCGGTCAGATTGGCCAGGACCCATTCTTGCTCCTCTTTCACCTCATCAACTGCATCTATAATGTAATTTACTGTGGTTGTGCATTCTGTCATATCCTGTTCAGTGGTAGAGATTCTGTGTCCCAAAGAATGCATGTCTGTGGAAATCTTGTTGAATAGGGATGACAGGTCAGTCATCAGAGACGTTTGCAGGGACAGAGCATGTCCTTTAAGGAAGTGTCTAGGACTGGTTGTCCAGTGGTGGGAAAGGATGCCATTGAATTATGTAGAGCCTGATTTGATTGCAGTGGGTTGAAGGCCTGGGCATGTATCATGGCGTGAGGCGGCCATGGATGCGGTGCATCCATCTGCATCCGGGCTTTGGCTGGGCTGGATGTAAGGGGGTCCTTTACAGAGAAAAGAGGCAGTGCTGCTGTGCCCATTTCAGTGTGGATGGCATCCAGAAGGTCTGTGTAAGCCTCCTACGGCTCTGCTAGTCCGCCGCCGCCATCTTGGAGCTCATGTATATAGTGCCATTATAGGTCTGTAGATGAGAGCTTTTAATCCGAACTTGGTCAGCACTTCTTGTATATATGTCCAATGCACTCTGTCAAACAGCTTCTCTAGAGAGAGAAGCAGAGAAGGCATTCTGCTGGACTCAATATGGTGTATCAAGTTAAACATTCGTCTTATGGCGTCTGGCGCTTGTCTACCCCTAATAAACCCCGACTGGTCTTTATGGATGAGATCTGGCATAACGATCATCAGTCGCCTGGCAATCGTTTTTGCATATATTTTCAGGTCGAGGATAGGACGAAAGTTTTGAGGGGAGATTGGGTCTTTCCCTGGCTTTGGAACTGTAATTATAAGAGCATTTAATGATTCATCAGTGAATTTTGAAGAGGAGGCAGCAATGTTGAAAAATTCCATCATATGGGGAAGTAAATGACTTGAGAATTGTTTGTAATACTCTGCCGATAGACCATCTGGTCCTGGAGCTTTACCCGAGGCGAAAGTGGATATTGTGTCAAGAAATCTTGCTCAGAGAATGGCTTGTTCAAAGAGGACAGTTGAGTGTCTGTCAGTGCTGGGAGTTTAATTTGGTGCAGAAATTCCTTGATGTCTTTGACGGTTGGTATGTATTGGGATCAAGTCTGATGTTGCATAGGTTGCTATAGTACTCACTAAAGGCGTTCGCTATGTCCTGGGGGTTAGTCAATTTGTCATTAGAGTGGGGGTGGAATAGGTGGGGTATTATAGATTTGATTCTTTGTCCCTGGAGGCATTGCGCTAGTCTCTTACTGGCCTTGTTGGATGTGGAGTTGGCTTTAATTTTGCGTTGGATTAGTTTGTATGAATTGAGGATTAACTAACGTAATTCCTGTCGTAGGGTCAACAGTTGGGCCAGGAGTGATGGGTTTGGGTTGGTCTTGTGTTAGGATTCAAGAGTTTTGATTTGGGATGTAAGGGTATCTATTTTCTGTGTCCTCTTCTTCTTACATATGGAACTCAGTTTCATTATTGAACCTCTAATAACCGCTTTGTGTGCATTCCACATCATGATGGGGCCCCCCACTGATCCTTTATTTAAATTGAAGTATTCTTGCAGGGGTTTTTTAATTTCTTGGGAGTAGTTGGGGTGTTGTAGTATGTAATTATTTGCATGCCAGAGGAAAGTATTCCGCTGTGGTGCAGTGTCGTTAATGGAAATAGTGATCGGAGCGTGGTCCGACCACGTCATGGTGGGGATTACAGATGCACCAATGTTTTGTAACAAGCACTTGTCTGAGAGGAACATATCTACTCTTTAGTACGATTTGTGGTGCGGGGAGAAGTACTGTAGGTGTAGTCTTTTTCAGACCCATGATGACATCTCCACACATCAAAGACATTATTTGATGCAAGGAGTTGTTTCAGGGGGGATTCTCTTCTTTTTGCTGCTGAGGTAGTGTCCATGTGGATGTCCGCCACAGTATTGAAGTCACTGCATATTAACCAATGACCCTGACACACACCTTGTGCTTTGCTTAACGCTTTCCTGAGGAAGTTGATCTGTTGGGTGTTGGGGGCTTAAAACATTCAGTAGGGTATAATTGGCCTTGTTGAGAGTAAATATTAGACTAAGGTAGCACTATTGGGGTCGGAGATTTCTTGGAGCAAGTGGAAGTCAAGTCCATTTTTTATTGCTATGAGGACTCCTCTTTTCTTGGAGGTGTAGATGGCATGGTATATTTGGGGATATTTGCTATTGGAGCATAGGACTGTTGACGTGGGAAGTAGGTGAGTCTCTTGGACACATAGGATATCGCTGTCAAGCTTCACTTGCTGAGGGAACATGAGCGTGGTGAGCTTCTTAGGGCCGTGCTCTCCCATCCGTTTGCGGGACATTGTTGGCTGGCACTCGGCACTGCTGAGGGGTGAGTGTAGGATCGATCTGCCACTTCTGCTGGGCCTGAGTCGTTCCTTTGGTCTCCCTCACTGTGGAGCTGTAAGACTAGGTGTCCAGCTTCAGCTCTGGCTAGCCACACCCCTTTAAGTGTTTTTTTTTTTTTTTTTAAACAATAAGCTTTTATTGGATCTTAGATATAACAATTGTACAATAATACTAACATTTGTACAGGAATATCATATTAAAATATAACAAAGTATAATTGAGTTCAGTAGTAAAGTATATTACTAGTAAAACCAACAAAATTGCTTTGTGATCAGCCGATCATTACATCTATGGTCTATTTAGAAATACTCTGAGTTTGTGTAGAAAAATCTATTATTTAGTTTGAAAAGAAGAATGAAATTGTGGGCCTCTGAGAAGTGCCCTGAAAAGTATAGAACAGAAATGAAAGAAAAGAGAAGGAGAGAAGAATAAATAAAAATGGGAGAAGAATATTGATTGTTCGCGATTCTTTATACTTTAAAGGTCTATCTCTGTGTGAAAGTGGCATAAGAGTCAGAGTATTTAAAGATGATCCACGGCTGCCATAATGTATTGAATTTTTCTGTATTCCTTTGTGTTGTTGCTCTGTTCTCCTCCATGCCTTTGAGATGTATCTCTTCCAGCCACTCTTTGATTGTCGGTGCAGTGGTGTCTCTCCAGTGCCTCGGTATCACTGTTTTTGCTGCTGTGATTAAGAATCTGGTCAAGGAGTTTTTGTATTTTCTCAAGGTGCAATTGTTAATATTTATAAGACAGCAAGCAGCGTCTAAATGGATTTTCATTTTTGTAATGTGTTTTATAATCTTGATTACTTGGATCTAAAAGAGTTTAATTAACTACTTCAATACCCGGCCATAGTCATATGACGGCCACAGATGGAATCTTCCATCCTGGGTGGACGTCCTATGACGGCCTCTGCATTTCGCCACTCCTGCGGGCCCGCAGCTTGGCGATCGTGGATGAGGTGCGTCCCTCGGACACAGCCCATCCCCAATCTGTGTGGTTGCCAGCCCCATCCAGCCCCCCCCGATACATGTGACCGGCCGTGTCCAATCACAGCCGGTCACATGTACTGTGCCGTTACAGCGCTTGTGCACGCGCCTAGGGTGCGTGCAGAGCGGCGATCGGGGATCCGGCTTGTCATCCTGACGCAGCCCAACCCCGATTGCAGTAAAGAGCCAATCAAATTGGCTCTTTACCACGTAACCGGCTGTGTCCAATCAAAGCCAGTCACAGAATGTAAACAAACCGCGTTAACGAGATGTTACCGGGTTCTCCTCCTCACACACTGATTGTGTGTGAGGAGGAGATTGCGGTAACATCTTGTTACCTCCCAGAGTACACCAATCACACACTGATTACCCCCCCCCCAATGAAGAGGACCTGTCACCACCCATCACAGTCCATCCGAGTACCCGAGTACCCGTCACAGTCCATCCGAGTACCCGAGTACCCGTCACAGTCCATCCGAGTACCCGAGTACCCGTCACAGTCCATCCGAGTACCCGAGTACCCGTCACAGTCCATCCGAGTACCCGAGTACCCGTCACAGTCCATCCGAGTACCCGAGTACCCGTCACAGTCCATCCGAGTACCCGAACACCCGTCACAGTCCATCCGAGTACCCGAACACCCGTCACAGTCCACCCGAGTACCCGTCACAGTCGTCACAGTCCACCCGAGTACCCGTCACAGTCCACCCGAGTACCCGTCACAGTCCACCCGAGTACCCGTCACAGTCCACCCGAGTACCCGTCACAGTCCACCCGAGTACCCGTCACAGTCCACCCGAGTACCCGTCACAGTCCACCCGAGTACCCGTCACAGTCCACCCGAGTACCCGTCACAGTCCACCCGAGTACCCGTCACAGTCCACCCGAGTACCCGTCACAGCCCACCCGAGTACCCGTCACAGCCCACCCGAGTACCCGTCACAGCCCACCCGAGTACCCGTCACAGCCCACCCGAGTACCCGTCACAGCCCACCCGAGTACCCGTCACAGCCCACCCGAGTACCCGTCACAGCCCACCCGAGTACCCGTCACAGCCCACCCGAGTACCTGTCACCAGCCCGTCGGAGTACCTGAGTACCTGAGTACCTGTCCCAGCCCATCTGAGTACCCGAGTACCTGAGTACCTGTCCCAGCCCATCTGAGTACCCGAGTACCTGAGTACCTGAGTACCTGTCCCAGCCCATCTGAGTACCCGAGTACCTGAGTACCTGTCCCAGCCCATCTGAGTACCTGTCCCAGCCCATCTGAGTACCTGAGTACCTGTCCCAGCCCATCTGAGTACCTGAGTACCTGTCCCAGCCCATCTGAGTACCCGAGTACCTGAGTACCTGTCCCAGCCCATCTGAGTACCCGAGTACCTGAGTACCTGAGTACCTGTCCCAGCCCATCTGAGTACCCGAGTACCTGAGTACCTGAGTACCTGTCCCAGCCCATCTGAGTACCCGAGTACCTGAGTACCTGAGTACCTGTCCCAGCCCATCTGAGTACCTGAGTACCTGTCCCAGCCCATCTGAGTACCTGAGTACCTGTCCCAGCCCATCTGAGTACCTGAGTACCTGTCCCAGCCCATCTGAGTACCTGAGTACCTGTCCCAGCCCATCGGAGTACCTGAGTACCTGTCCCAGCCCATCTGAGTACCTGTCCCAGCCCATCTGAGTACCCGAGTACCCGAGTACCTGTCCCAGCCCATCTGAGTACCCGAGTACCTGTCCCAGCCCATCTGAGTACCCGAGTACCTGTCACCAGCCCGTCGGAGTACCCGAGTACCTGTCACCAGCCCGTCGGAGTACCCGAGTACCTGTCACCAGCCCGTCGGAGTACCCGAGTACCTGTCACCAGCCCGTCGGAGTACCCGAGTACCTGTCACCAGCCCGTCGGAGTACCCGAGTACCTGTCACCAGCCCGTCGGAGTACCCGAGTACCTGTCACCAGCCCGTCGGAGTACCCGAGTACCTGTCACCAGCCCGTCGGAGTACCCGAGTACCTGTCACCAGCCCGTCGGAGTACCCGAGTACCTGTCACCAGCCCGTCGGAGTACCCGAGTACCTGTCACCAGCCCGTCGGAGTACCCGAGTACCTGTCACCAGCCCGTCGGAGTACCCGAGTACCTGTCACCAGCCCGTCGGAGTACCCCAGTACCTGTCACCAGCCCGTCGGAGTAACGGAGTACCTATTTGCAGCTCATGCCTCATAGAATACACATCGAGGTGTTTGCTTTCCAAAATGGGGTAATTTTGTGGTAATTCCATTGTCCTGATGCTCCAGGACCTTCAAAAGTGTGATAGGTAGGAACGAAATGAGATGTGTCATTTATGCTCCTAGAACGCCTGAAGGTACCACTTCCATGTTGGACCTCTGTATATGGCCAAGCTGTGTAAAAGTCTCACAAATGTGGTATTGCAATGCTCAGGAGGAGTAGCAGAATGTGTTTTGGGGTGTAATTTTTGCTATATACATGCTATGTGTTAGAAATAACTATATTATACTTATACTTATATATATACTATACTTATAAATGGACAACTTTGTGTAAAAAAATAAAAATAAAAAAAAAGAAGATTTTAATTTTCTTTCCACGTTTTCTGAAGACTTGTGTAAAAAAAATTAACTGTTCAAAAGACTCATAATGCTTCATAGAATATACTTTGGGGTGTTTGTTTTCCAAAATGGGGTAATTTCGTGGGTAATTCCATTGTCCTGGTGCTCCAGGGCCTTCACAAATGTAATAGGTCGTTAGAAAATTAGAGGTGTCGTTTATGCTCCTAGAACACCCGACGGCGCTTCCTGCATGTTGGGCCTCTGTATGTGGACACGCTGTGTAAAAGTCACACACATGTGCTATTGCCATACTCAGGATGAGTAGCAGAATGTATTTTGGGGTGTAATTTTTGCTATATACATGCTTTGAGTTCGAAATATCTTATAAACTGACCACGTTTTCCGAAGACTTGTGGAAAAAAATTAACTGTTCAAAAGACTCATTATGCCTCATAGAATATACGTTGGGGTGTCTGCTTTCCAAAATTGGGTCATTTTGTGGGTAATTCTACTGTCCTGGTGCTCCAGGGCCTTCACAGATGTAATAGGTCATTAGGAAATTAGAGGTGTCATTTATGCTCCTATTACCCCTTACGGTGCTCCCTGCATGTTGGACCTCTCTGTGTGGTCAGGCTGTGTAAAAATCCCACACATGTGGTATCGCCATACTCGGGAAGAGTTGCAAAATGTATTTTGGGGTGTAATTGTTAGTATCCATATGCTGTGTATGAGAAATAACTTGTTATTATGACAATTTTGTAAAAAAATAAATAAAAAAAAATAATAAATTCTTCTTTTTCCCAAGAAATGTGGGAAAAAATTACAACTTCAAAAAACTTACTATGCCTCTTACTAAATACCTTGGACTGTCTACTTTTCAAAAAGGGGTCATTTGGGGGTTATTTGTACTTTCCCGACATTTCAGAGCCTCAAGAAATGAGATAGGCCGTCAGTACATCAGGTGTGATCAGATGTGATCAATTTTCAATGATTTGCACCATAGCTTGTAGACCAGTGATGGCGAACCTTTTTGAACCCGAGTGCCCAAACCGCAACGCAAAACCAACTTATTTCTTTCAAAGTGCCAACACAGAATTAAACCTGTCAGCTTTGAATGAGCCCTAAGGGACCAAAAAGAATGCAGAATGCACTGTGCAACATACACTGACCTACCTGACCATTGCATTCACCTACATGACACATGAACTACACATGCACTCACCTACATGACACATGAACTCACCTACATGACACATGAACTACACATGCACTCACCTACATGACACATGAACTACACATGCACTCACCTACATGACACATGAACTACACATGCACTCACCTACATGACACATGAACTACACATGCACTCACCTACATGACACATGAACTACACATGCACTCACCTACATGACACATGAACTACACATGCACTCACCTACATGACACATGAACTACACATGCACTCACCTACATGACACATGAACTACACATGCACTCACCTACATGACACATGAACTACACATGCACTCACCTACATGACACATGAACTCACCTACATGACACATGAACTACACGACACATGAACTACACGACACATGAACTACACGACACATGAACTACACATGCACTCACCTACATGACACATGAACTCACCTACATGACACATGAACTACACATGAACTCACCTACATGACACATGAACTACACATGCACTCACCTACATGACACATGAACTACACATGAACTCACCTACATGACACATGAACTACACATGAACTCACCTACATGACACATGCACTCACCTACCTGACCATTACACTCACCTACTGTACATGACACATGCTTCCTGCACTACTAACATGCCCCCACACAGTACAATGTAAATCGGAGGATCCACCCTCCTCCTTACCTTTCTATTGCCTCATCGTCCAGCTCTCCCCAGACAGCATTGAAGGAATCCCCGACATCCAGCCATTCCTTGATATCCCCGCCGCCTGGATGCCAGCTAGCAGCCATTGCACCTCTCCCCATTGAAAATCAGCTCCCAGCACCGCCCCTCCCCCTTCTCTTTTTCACAGGCTGCACTAGGACAGACTGAACCAAAGTCGTCCTGGAGCAGGGGGAGCTGAAATAGGGTACCCGCAGAAAGGAATCCCTGAATGCCTTACCAGAAGTGTAGGGGTCCGCGGGAGGCAATAAGCTGCTGAACAGAGTCTGGATGGTGGAGAAAGAAGAATTTTACACTTAAATGACACACAAGGAATAAGATGACTGGCTGTCCACTCCCCTGCCGATGTCACTAGCAATGAAGCAAGGAAGAGAGCTGGCTCCTCCCTGCCTGCAATGTCAGTGCAAGTGACTGCCTGGCTGGGGGATTCCCCTGGCGTGCCGACAGGGAGGGCTTGACGTGCCAGCTGTGGCACGCGTGCCATAGGTTCGCCATCACTGTTGTAGACTATAACTTTCAAAGAGACTAAATAATATCCACTAATTTGGGTTATTTTTTACGAAAGATGTAGCCTTTTAAATTTTGGCCCAAATTTTTGAACAAAAATTACTTATTTGCAAAATTTTATCATAGAAACTAAAAAAAAAAGTTTTTTTTTCAAAATTTTCGCTCTTTTTTCACTTATGTCGCAAAAAATAAAAAACCCAATGGTGATTAAATACCACCAAAAGAAAGCTCTATTTGTATGAAAAAAAAATGATAAAAATTTTGTTGGGGTAC
Source organism: Lithobates pipiens (assembly GCF_037356315.1). NCBI lineage: Eukaryota > Metazoa > Chordata > Amphibia > Anura > Ranidae > Lithobates > Lithobates pipiens. The sequence goes on along the minus strand of NW_027507718.1, from coordinate 155,726,244 downwards.
AGTGTTGCATGACTGAGTAACTGGCATTCAAAGTGTGAGAGCGCTGAAAGCTAAAAATTGGTCTGGTAAGGAAGGTGTATAAATGCCCTTTATTGAAGTGGTTAAGATACATTCCCACCAGATATGGTAGAGAGTGCCTTCTTCCTGGTTGCAGCACCAACAATGTCCAGGAACTGTCGAAAACCATTTGTTTGGAGTTATGTACCAATTTGTTAAGATTTTAACCACTTGCCGCCCGCCCTATAGGCAATTGACGGCGGCAAAGTGGTTTCATAATCCTGACCGGACGTCATATGACATGATCAGGATTATGAGCCGCTGCGCGCCCCCGGAGGTCGCGCATCGCGGCGATCGTTGTTGCGGGGTGTCAGTCTGACACCCGGCAACTACGATCTCGGTAAAGAGTCTCCGACGGAGACTCTTTACCATGTGATCAGCCGTGTCCAATCACGGCTGATCACAGTGTAAATGGGAAGAGTCGGTGATCGGCTTTCCCTCACTCGCGTCTGTCAGACGCGAGTAGAGGAGAGCCAATCGGCTGCTCCTCTGACAGGGGGGGTCTGTGCTGATCGATTATCAGCACAGCCCCCCCCCCCCCCGAGGATGCCCACACTGGACCACCAGGGACGCCACCAGACCACCAGGGAAAAGGTAATAAAGGTCATAATCCTCCCTAGACCACCAGGGATGCCAGTCAGCACAATGGGTGCCAATCAGTGCCCATAATGGATGCCAATCAGTGCCCACAATGGGCACCACTGATTGGCATGCATTATTGTTTGGCACTGATTGGCATCCATTACTATAGTATAACACCGATGCCGCCTATGAGTGCCCACCTGTGCCGCCTATGAGTGCCCACCTGTGCCGCCTATGAGTGCCCATCCGTGCTGCCCATCCGTGCCGCCCATCCGTGCCAGCTATCAGTGCCAATTTGTGCCACCTATCAGTGCCCGTCCGTGTCGCCCATCAGTGCCGCCTATCAGTGCCACTTCATTGGTGCCACATTGGTGCCCATCAGTGCCGCCTTATCAGTGCCCATCAGTGTAGCCCCATCAGTGAAGGAGAAAACGTACTTATTTACAAAGTTTTGAAACTGAAACAAAAAAAACATTTTTTTTTTTTCAAAATCTTCGGTATTTTTTTATTTGTAGCGCAAAAAATAAAAACCGTAGAGGTGATCAAATACCACCAAAAGAAAGCTCTATTTGTGGGAAAAAAATTATAAAAATTTCATTTGGGTACAGTGTAGCATGACCGCGCAATTGTCATTCAAAGTGCGACAGCGCTGAAAGCTCAAAATTGGTCTGGGCAGGAAGGTGTTTAAGTGCCCTGTATTGAAGTGGTTAAAAGATGTTTCTTGCAATCTCACATGATTGCCCATTTGTGAGCGAATACGCAAGCTTGGAGCCATGGATATCTTGTAAAGGATCTGTTTAGGGTTGATTCCCAGAAGGTTTTATATCTATTCGGTTCCTCTAAATCATAGGACTGCAACCAGGAATATGTTAATGAAATGTTCTTAGTGATCGTGGTAGCCATGAAACCAGGGCTCGAGTCCTGCGGGAACGCATTGGAAATGGCGTTGCTGTACTATTTCCACAACAGGAACGCCGTTCCCATTAGTCGCCTGAGGCTATTCAGCGCGTAGTCCGCCATACACGTGGGCACACACTGGCAGGAGTCAGTGGGCAGTGTGCATACGGCCTCCAGTGCAGCCAGCAACAGACACACGCCGCTTGGATCCAGACTGTCCCCTCCCTCCCCTCTACCCAGTGCCAGACAGTCCTGGCCTCCTGGGGCCACAGCCGCTGCACTGCTACCAGTTTCTTCTCTCCTGAGAAGGGAAGAGAATACCAGGTTAGTCAGGTTAGTGTGTTATTAAGTTGCACTCTGCAATACTCTGCAATACATACCCCTGCAATACTCTGCAATACATACCCCGCCAATACATACCCCGCCAATACATACCCCGCCAATACATACCCCGCCAATACATACCCCGCCAATACATACCCCGCCAATACTCTGCCAATACATACCCCGCCAATACTCTGCCAATACATACCCCGCCAATACTCTGCCAATACATACCCCTGCCAATACATACCCCTGCCAATACATACCCCTGCCAATACATACCCTGCCAATACCCCACCAATACTCTGCAATGCAATACCCTGCCAATACTCTGCAATGCAATACCCTGCCAATACTCTGCAAGGCAATACCCTGCCAATACTCTGCAAGGCAATACCCTGCCAATACTCTGCAAGGCAATACCCTGCCAATACTCTGCAAGGCAATACCCTGCCAATACTCTGCAAGGCAATACCCTGCCAATACATCCTCTGCAATACCCTGCCAATACCCTGCCAATACCCTGCAATACCCTGCAATACCCTGCAATACCCTGCCAATACCCTGCCAATACCCTGCAATGCAGGAGTGGGCTTGGCATTGAACGCCTATCTTCTCTTTTGTTTATTAGTCTCATTGGCTCCCCTGTGCATTTATGGGATCCTTTGCCATATGTCACAAAATGGCTGACCACACATCGCAGCGCAGATGATAATCTTAAACAGCAAGGGCAACGTTATTCCAGTTTGTGGAATATTTTCTAATGGGCTGTGTAACAGAATTTGGAACAGGGTGTATTTGTGTTAGAAATTCCCTGAGAGGGAAAGATCATCACCCATTGTGCTGATTGTTTTGTTTGACAAGTTAACTTATTTTGTTTTTGTAAACTGGCACTTTACAATAAATGTTGTACTGTATTTTCTGTGAAATATATATGCACAGGGGTTGACAAATTTGCTTGGAATCTAGGAGCCAGCTAAAAAAGTTAGGAGCCGGGTCCATGACGGCGATCTGGACCTGTCCCTGGCCTGACATGGAGACGAGTGAGGGGAAGATAGCCCCAAGCCCCTCACCTGTCTCCAACTCATTGCCCATAGCTCTTAGAGGGACATTTTATTTATTTTTTTCAAATGACAAATTTTTTTTAAATTGCATTTTAGTGTAAATATGAGATGTGAGGTCTCTCTGACCCCAGATCTCGTATACAAGAGGACCTGTCTTGCTTTTTTCTATTACAAGGGATTTTTACATTCCTTGTAATAGGAATAAAAGTGACATTTTTTTTTTTTTTTTTTTAAAGAACAGTGAAAAAAATAAAAATAAAAAGTTAAAAAATATATATATATTTTAAACGCGCCCTGTCCCGCGAAGCTTGCGTGCAGAAGCGAACGCATATATGAAAGCGGTGTTCAAATCACACATGTGAGGTATCGCTGCGATCGGTAGAGTGAGAGCAATAATTCTAGCCCCAGACCTCCTCTGTAACTTAAAAAGTGCAACCTGTAGAATTTTTTAAATGTCGCCTATGGAGATTTTAAAGGGTAAAAGTTTGTCGCCAATCCATGAGCGGGCGCAATTTTGAAGCATGACATGTTTGGTATCGATTTACTCGACGCAACATTATCTTTCACAATATTAAAAAAAATTGGGCTAACTTTACTGTTGTCTTATTTATTTATTTTTATTAAATACATTTTCCCCAAAAAAGTGCGCTTGTAAGTCCGCTGTGCAAATACGGTGTGACAGACAGTATTGCAACGACCACCATTTTATTCTTTAGGGTGTTAGAATAAAATATATATATAATTTTTAGGGGTTCTGAGTAAAGGGAAGGAAGATAGGCTGGCAGGCAGGGAAAATTAGCATTGCATCCATTAGCATTGCTGGTTGTAATTCCAACGGCCACCACAAGAGGGCGCCGGATTTCAGAAGGAACCATAGGATCGTAGAAGGCCTCAAAGCCGGGGGCTAAATTACCGGCCGCGCGGCCCGTCGCGATCGCGCCGGGGGGGTCCACGGAGACAGCATACCCCCAGCTGTGCTGCCCCAGGCGCCAGTTCGCTAATTCTAGTCGCAAATGCGACCTGGCGCCCGGGTTTTGTCGAGCCCTGTATATGCATATGAGCGTACCTTTTTATTTTTGGTGGGGGAGTGGATCTTGGGTGGGAGTTCCCACACTTTTTTCCCCAGGACTTGACCCCTGCATGAAACATATAGTTTCGAAAGGGTGTTAAGGATTTAGTAAAATGCTTTTGTCTGAGTGTTTGTGATAAAGTAATGTATTTGTTGGTATTCCCTGATGTGTAGGGGCGTTTGTCCTAAATCTTTTTGTAAATCTGATTGAGACTTAATTTTGTTATTCTTAAACAGTGTGTGACCAGAAGATGTGTGCTTCTGTTGCAAAGAGATTGTATAGAGCCATCAATTCCCGAAGGAAAATCTGGATTTGATGTCAGTGGGGTTAGTGGCCCTAGTAAGGAAGTGAGTGGGTGTCTTTGAGTGATTGTTTGTAGTTTTTTTAGTGTTGCCCCTATGCCCCTTGCCCTATGCCCCTTTAAGCTTTGGAGTTTTTAAATTAGCCAATAAAGAAAAATATCACCTGTTCTTATCATTTGTTGCTATGTTTTTCAGCTTTTTCCATCATCTTTTATATATTTATTAGTATTTTTTCTTTTTTTGTAAGGGGTTAAGGGTTAGAGTTTAAAGGTTACAGTTAAGGGTTCAATTATTTATTTATCATTAACATTTATTTTGTTAGATTAGGGGTTATTATTTGGGTTAGGGTTTGGCGTTAGGGGTTAGGATTAGGGGTTACTAATGGGGTTAAGGAATGAAGTTAGGGTTTTTTATTTAATTTATTTATTATATGTATTTATTCATTATCATTTATTTTTATTTAATTATTGTATTTGAGCAGAAAAAATGCTCAAAAATACACAATAAAACACACTAAAACTGGAATCAAGTGTTTCCATGCATATCTATGGAACAAAAAAAATGCACCAATCTGCCCGATTCAAGCTACTAAAAAAACTACACAGTTTTTTTGAGTTTCAGGCATTTGGAATCAGGCGACTTGTAGTGGAGATGAGAACCAACTCTATAGAGAATAGATTTTTGCTCCGCCAGTGCTTTGGAGCTTCAAGCTACAAAACACTGGGGCAGTTGCGGCCAGTGTTTAAAATTTTTGGGGCGGTGCAAACGGACTGAAAAATTCAGAAAAAAAAAAACATTAATGGCAGCCACTGTGCCCCATCAAACGCAGCCACTGTGCCCCATCAAACGCAGCCACTGTGCCCCATCAAACGCAGCCACTGTGCCCCATCAAACGCAGCCACTGTGCCCCATCAAACGCAGCCACTGTGCCCATCCATTGCAGCCACTTTGCCCATGAAATACCGTCACTGTGACCCCTCCCTGCTGCTCACCTTGTGCCCGGCACTTACCCTATCTCGGTGGCAGGTCAGGCAGTGGGTGACGGCAGAAAGCTGTGTACCCCATACGTCTCCCCCCTCCTCCTGATAGGCGTCCAATCACAGCGCCTGTGGTTTCAGCCAATCAGGTGATGGGTAACACACCCGTACTTCCTGATTGGTGGAGAGGCGGCTCAGTGTTAGAAAAGCGAATGATGAACTGCAATGCTTTGCTCTCTGAGTTTATATTTTTTGAAGACTATTAGAGCCTATGGCTCTAATCAGGTGCTTCAAAAATACACCCCCTCCGTTATAATTCAGGTGCCCGGTGTCCAAAAAGGGGCCTTAATGGATGCACCGTTTACTGTGCTAGGGTGTGAATGGGGCTGTATTGTAAAAGGCAAAGGCAGTGTTATTGGATTATGGAAAAGTAAAGGAAGGCATTAAACTTGGATTATACAGAATGTAGAAAAAAAAAGGCTGATGGACTAGGAGCCTGTGACCAGTGTCGGGTCAAGGTCATCTAGAGCCCAGGGTGAACATGCCAAACTGAACCCCCCCCCCCCCCCCCCCCCAAGACGTATGAGCATTCTGTGTCGGCAAAAAAACCCTCTAGCACAAATTCCCTCCCCCCTCTACCATATATCCTCCAGTAGCAAATACCCCCAAATCAACCCTCCTAGTATAAATCCTCTTCTCCCATCCCCCTCCCAACACGAATTACCCCTGAAATCACCATTCCTAGCACACCCTTCCAAATTTCCCCTCCTACAGCAATTCTTACCCTCTGCTGCCACCAAATTCCTCCTCCCAACAACAATCCCCTCTCAGTCTCCTTGTGGTGCCCCCCCTCACCTTACATAATATTATAGTGCACAGGGCAGCTGCCCCTCCTGCCCACCCCTTGTACTGGCCCTGCCTGTGACATAGATAAGGATGGGGGTCCAACCCACAATTTCCAGAGTGCCGCTGAACAATTGCTACAGACAATAACAGTGCAGCAACACAGCAGTGAATGCATTGTTGGTCCTCCGTTGGAGTGATTTGCAGCTGTGCGATCAGTGTGATGCAATGTGACCATCCTGTCACTTAAGTCCCACCCATCACTGCACCCAACTTTGATACCTTTTCCCTGCAACCCTAGATGTAATCTAGACACCACCTAAAGCTGAGAATGAACATCATTCTGATGCACAAACTGCCTGCCAATCATTAAAAAATAAAACAAAAAATTATACCTTACAGCATAACAATCCTTGGATGTGATAAATGCATTAGGCTACTTTCACACTCGAGTTGTTTTTCAGGCGCTAAAAGGCTAAAAATAGGGCCTGTAAAGCGCCTGAAAAAGGCCTCCCCTGCCTCTCCAGAGTAAAGGCCCGAGTGCTTTCACACTGGAGCAGTACGCTTGCAGGACGGGAAAAAAGTCCTGCAAGCAGCATCTTTGGGGCGTTGTGGGAGCGGTTAATACCGCTCTTAAAATGCCCCTGCAATTGAAATCAATGGGCAGTGATGTTGACCCTTTTTTGGCTGCTAGCGGGGGTCAAAAGCGCCCCGCTAGGGAGGTAAAGTGTCCCTAAAAATAGTGGCGCTTTACCGCCGACGCCCCAGCACCTCAGTGTGAAATTGCCCTTAGGGTTCTTTTTTCAGGCTCTTTTCCCCATATTGTATACATGATAATCCTGCCAGTCTGCCGGGATGCCGTCTTGGGGTTACAACATTCACTGTTTGTATTATATCTACAGATCAACATGATCTTCAGCAAATAGGTTCTATGCCTCATCTTTTTTATAACAAATGGGAGGCTTTTTGTAGTCCTTGGAGAAAATGGAGAATGCTAACTGATAAGAGTACAACACAGGCAGAGTCAGAGTTGCACAACACTAGTGCAACCACTAGGCAAACTAGGCGGCCGTCTAGGGTGCACTGCCGCCTAGGGCACCGGGTCTCTGGTTTCCCTACTCTCTGTCTCCCGCCGGTCTCCACACTATGTAGGTTTTCGGTGTGGTGGTGACTGTATGCAGGGGATGCCTCTATCTGCAGGATGTAACTAACTCATCTGTAAGTAGAATCAAAAGTGCAGCGTAGCACTGGAGAACTGTGTCCCGACAGAATGTAAGCACACATCCCCTGCATGCCGCCTCTATGATCAGTGACCTGTCTATCTCTCTCTCTCTGAGACTCTGCCTCTGCCCATACATGATTCCTATATTGAGTCATGTGACCCCGGACCCCACCCCCACCGTGTCACCGCCATTCGTAGAGGTCAGTGTAGGGGTCAGGTAAGTCAGTGTAGGGGTCAGGTAAGTCAGTGTAGGGGTCAAGGAGGGTCAGGTAGATCAGTGTAGTGGCCAGGTAGGACAGTATAGTGGCCAGGTAGGACAGTATAGTGGCCAGGTAGGACAGTATAGTGGCCAGGTAGGACAGTATAGTGGCCAGGTAGGACAGTATAGTGGCCAGGTAGGACAGTATAGTGGCCAGGTAGGACAGTATAGTGGCCAGGTAGGACAGTATAGTGGCCAGGTAGGACAGTATAGTGGCCAGGTAGGACAGTATAGTGGCCAGGTAGGACAGTATAGTGGCCAGGTAGGACAGTATAGTGGCCAGGTAGGTCACATGGGCAGGGCAAAGGTCGTGGAGTCAGGGGCAGAGCCAATGGGGGGGGCGGCAAAATGCGGTTTCGCACAGGGTGTCAAAAATCCTTTCACCTGCCCTGGGCAGAGTGTACAGGAAGTTATTAGCAAGTCGTAGTAAAGTAGTTTTTTGGACTTGTACCCACATGTAAACCTATAATAAAGGCTTAACTGTAGGTACTTTGAATATCTCCTAAACTTCTGGTGTTTAGGAGATATTCCCACTGGATGCAGTCATTGTCATCACCATGCCTGACCTTCAGAGCTCCGTGCTGGAGCCAGCGGCTCCCGCACGCACACATGGGAGTGACGTCAACATGGCCCCAGCCACTCATACAGCCTGAGCCCATTAACCCGGATGGAAGACTGAGGGAAGATGGAAGCCCTGTTAGCAGTGACAAGCTGCGGTTTACTACTGAATACCTAAGGATGAATAGGTATTTTGTGCACATATCAAACATGTATGACAAAACACTTGATGGTACCACTAAATGGTATTTAATTTGCTATTTCCATTTCCTCCTAGTTGCTAGATGCTGCCTGAATATTTATGAGTTCCCACCAATCCCTGAGGAGGCAGGGCTCAGTAGGTGGGGGAACAGTCCCATAAATAGTCAGAAGCCTGGCAGTCAGGGAGCAGAGTCCAGGGTCCAATTGCCTGGAGGGGACAGCTGTGCTCTGAAGAAAAAAACGAGGAGGAAGAGAGAGGAAAGAGAGTGAGCAGCTGGTAGTCTCACAACCTTGACCAGCCTCAGCTAGCTGAAGCCCTCCTGAGAAGCAAGGCCTGGCCTATATAGCAGAGTGCCATACAGCAGCCTCTTGGATTCCAGGAACCACTTAAAGGGATTGAGTGAGTAACTTCCATTTCAACCTACCCCAAGCCTATATAGAGAGGACAGTAAGGCTGCAATACTTTTCATGTCCAGGACCAGGGGACAGCTTAGAGCCAGTACAAAACAGCAGAAAGAAACCCCATAGCACTAGCTTGGGACAGCAGTAAACAGGTGTTTCGGTATTCCTACAAGGAGCAGCACCTGCATCTTCAGTTTGTAACCTTTTTTTGTTGCCATCTTAGCTGCGCCATCACTCTCACTGGTGGACAGCACATTTGAAATCAGTTCTTAGCAGCCACAGACATTAACAAGTCCTCAAAAGTTTATTCAAGCTCTTCAGTAGGGATGAGCCGAACACCCCCGGGTGTTTAGAACGGACCGAAAAATAGTACGAACTTTAGAACCCCATTGAAGTCTATGGGACTCGAACGTTCAAAATAAAAAGTGCAAATTTTAATGGCTAATATGTAAGATACTGTCCTAAAAAGGGTTTGGGGACCTGGCTCCTGCCCCAGGGGACATGGGTCAATGCCTAAAATGTTTTTAAAAATGGCCGTTTTGGCGGGAGCACTGATTTTAATGACGATTAACGTGAAAAAAAAAGTGAAATATTCCTTTAAATATCGTGCCTGGGGGTGTCTATAGTATGCCTGTGAAGCGCCATGTGTTTCCCGTGTTTAAAACAGTCCCTGCACAAAATGACATTTCAAACTGCTTGCGTTTTTAATGTAATATCCAATATGGATGAAAATCATTGAGAAAAATGGCATGCATACCCCCCCTGCCCATTACCAGCCCTTTTGGGTCTTGTACGGATATTAAGGGGAACCCCGTACCCATATTAAAAAAAGGAAATACGTGGGGACCCCAGGCCTTATATACTCAGAACAGCAGTATACAGGCGGTTCAAACAAGACAGGGACTATGTAGATTTGTTGTGTTAAGTAGAATCTGTTTGTTTGTAATTTTGAACTGGTACATTTTTAAAGTGTAGCTCCAGTCAAAAAATCTATTTTTAAGCTTTTTGGAAAACATAGGGAAGGGTTATCACCCCTGTATAATTTGTCCGTCTTTTTTCATCTCACTTCCTGTTGTCTCCTTCCGTTTGCAAGTAGGAGACGTTTGTAAGTTGGATGTTTGAAAGTAGGGGCCTGCCCTATATGCTCTGCAGAAATGGCGGAACAAGGTGTTGGTGTTGCCACAACATTGTAAGCCCTCAAAGTGACTCTTGGTGGGCGCTGGAGCGCCCTGCTGTGAACGATTATATCAAGAATTGTAATTGCATGCCATTGTTGAACAGTGGTAGAAAAATTGACCTTTGGTGGTTGTGGTGCTGGTGCCACAACACTATAAGTCCTCACAGTTACTCTGGGTGGGCACAGGAACGGGCCCTGCTGTGAAATATTATATCAAGAATTGTAATTACATGCCCCTGTTAAACAGGGGCTGAAAAATTGAGCTGCTGGCACTGGTGCTGCGACACTGCAACCTCTCCCATATACTCTAGTTGTGGTGCCGGAATGAGCCCTGCTGCAAAGCATTGCATCAAAAATTGTAATTAAACGCCCCTGTTAAACAGGGGCAGAAAAATTGCGCTGGATGCAGGACAGGCCAGTAGCTCAATTGCATACTGTGCAAGCTCTGGCCAGTGATCCATCCTCGAGACCCAGTAAGCCAGAGGATTTTCGGTGGGAAAGGTGTCCAAGTCTGACCTCGCCCCTAGGTATTCCTGCACCATGTAAATCAGACGCTGGCGATGGTTGCTGGAACCGATCATACCTTGGGGCTGCGGACAAAAACTTGTCTGAACGCATCGGTTAGACGGCCACCTTCTCCACCGCTCCTTCTGACCGATGCCTCAGCAACACATTGTCGAGGACCAGGAGTTTGTAACCTCCCAGTCTCTGGAAACGCGTTGTACAGACCTTTCTGCAAGGCCTCCCGGAGACGTCTCATCCTCTGCTCCCTCTGCTATGGCAAGATAAGGTCGGCAACCTTACCCTTGTACTGTGGATCAAGGAGAGTGGCCAGCCAGTAATGGTCCCTCTCTTTGATCGGAAGAATACGAGGATCCTTCCGCAGGCTTTGCAGGATCAGGGAGGCCATGCAGCGTAGGTTAGCTGAGGCATTCGGTCCGGAGTCCTCTGGGTCACTAAGGACAACATGATCCGCAGCTACCTCCTCCCAGCCATGTACAAGTCCATGGGTTTCTTGGGACTATAAATCATCCCTACAAGACTGCTGCTGCTGCTGAGTGCCAGCCTCCACCTCCATGCTGACACAATCATCCTCCTCCTCTTCCTGTGATGGGTGGGACAGCAGGAACACTGTCTGGATAAAGGGGGCCTTGAGAGGCAAGGAAGTCCTCCTCTTCCTGTCTCTGTTCTGCCTCAAGTGCCCTGTCCATTATTCCACGCAGCGTATGCTCCAACAGGTGGACAAGAGGTACAGTGTCACTGATGCATGCACTGTCACTGCTCACCATCCTTGTGGCCTCCTCAAACGGTGACAGGACAGTGCATGCATCCCTGATCATGCCCCACTGGCGTGGTGAGAAAAAACGGAGCTCCCCTGACCCTGTCCTGGTGCCGTAGTCGCACAGGTACTCATTGATGGCCCTCTGCTGCGTGTGCAGCCGCTGCAGCATGGCCAACGTTGAGTTCCACCTGGTGGGCATGTCACATATAAGGCGGTTCTTGGGCAGGTTCAACTCCTTTTAGAGCGCAGCCAGCTGAGCACAGGTGGAGAGGAGGTTGGTGCCATTGTCTCAAACCACCATTCCTGGCTTAAGCTGGCATGGCGTCAACCACCTCTCGGCCTGCCTCTGCAGAGCTGACAAAATATCTGCCCCAGTGTGGCTCCTGTCCCCCAAACAAACCAGCACAAGCACGGCATGGCATCATTTTGGAGGCGTGGTGGCGGGAACAACCTCCAACACTACTGCACCTTGTCCTGCATCCTTCCCAGCTGCCAGAAGAGTGACCCAATGGGCCGTGAAAAACAGGTAACGTCCCTGTCCATGCCTGCTGGACCATGAGTCAGCGGTAATATGCCCCTTACCACCCTGTCCAGCGAGGCAAGGACATTGCCTTCCACATACCGGTAGAGAGCCGGAATCGCATTCCGTGAGAAAAAGTGGCGTTTGGGGACCTGCCACTGAGGAACCGCACATTGTACAAACTCACTGAAAGGGGCCGAGTCTACCAAACTGAAAAGGCAGCAGTTGAAGTGCTAGCAATTTAGCCAAGCTAGCATTCAACCGCTGGGCATGTGGATAGTGAACTTCTTTAGACGGTCCAGCAGCTGGGGCAGGGAAATTTGCCTGCTATAATCGGACGTGGGTGTACTGCTAGCAGAGTGCCCGGAAGCACTTGGCTGTGACACACCTAATTCTACACCTTCATTCCTCTCAGAGCAGGTTTCAGAGAGGACTGAAGGTCTAGTGGGGTTGGAGATCCCAGCTGATGAGGAGCAAGGAGAGGTCCGCTTTGTTCTTTGGTGTGGGTCTTTGAGGTACGCTTGCCAACGAGCTGCATGGCAGGTCAATATATGTCTGGTCAAGCATGTGGTGCCCAAGCGGCTGATGTTTTGGCCATGCGAGATACGCTTGAGACATATGTTGCAAATAGCAGCAGTGCGATCTGATGCACTCGTCTCAAAAAAGGCCCACACCAAAAGAACTTTTAGAATAACACGCAGAGGCAGCGCCCTGCACAGGCGGAGCTCTGCGGTGTGATTCAGTCGGTGTGCTGCCCCTAAGCTGGCCCCCGGAGGGCATCCTGCCTTGTTGAACATGTGCCTCCTCCTCCTCCTCCTCTCTCCTACCAGGCACCCACGTGGAGTCAGTGCCCTCATCATCCCCTCCCTCTTCATCGTTGGAGCAAACCTGGCAGTATGCTGCAGCTTGTGGAACATGACTGCCAGATTGCTGTCCTTCTTGAGCATCCCCTCTCTCTGTGCTCACGCTACTGCCTTCCTCTAGCTGAGTATCATCATCAGAGCCTACAAAACACTGGGCATCCTCCTGGAGCATGTACCCAACACTGTGCTCAAAGAGTTCAGGAGACTCCTCAGGAGGACGTGGTGGGTCTAGGGAAGGAGTCACTGATGATGACATTGAGAGGAGACGATGCGTTGGCAGCTGCTTTGCTAGTACCCTGAGTGTCAAATGAAGAGGTTATGGCGCTAAACCCGATTGGTTGTGTTCAAATTAACCTATCGTCACAAATTGGTGCTGTGAAAAAGTGCTATATTCGGTTAAAGTGCAAATGCTTCCTAATTATAATTGGATAAGAATCTATAAAAATGCAATCAATATTAAATCATCATATACATATCGTCATAATTAAATCCAAAATCCATGAAAATACAATCAATATTGGGTCATCATATACGTGTCATCATGCAATAAGTGAAACCCAAAATATGGTAAATATTCACATAGGTCATTGCAGATGTTGTGTTCTTATATAGAAATGACAAATTTCTTTCAGACAGCACAAAAAATCCTACCGATATCCTTCAGTGTCCTTATTCAGAAAAATGAACCGTGTAAATAAGTGCAAAGAAAGTGCAAAAAGCTAGAGATCAAATCAAAGTTCAGCCAATAGTCGCATAAAGATGCATGTGCATCCGCTACATGTATCTAATATGTGTCCAATGTTAGTATTTTGGCTGATAATACTGCCACCGCAGACTACTAATGTAAATAATGCGTGAATTCAATAGGGAACGTTTCATCCACTAATGCAAACAGTGCGAGTCTTCAATTAGAAACCTTCATCCCCAGTGCGCCACTCAGTGCTGTAATATGTAAATGCTCTCACCAGAACTTACGCCCCTTATGGGTTCCGTTCGTATAGTCTCCATCTTCAACTAGGCTGCACCTCAGGTACAAATGTCATAGCGACACGGACAAATCCAAATATATGGAAACAGTCAACCACGCTGTGATCGAGTAGACAGCAAGTGGCACGTTCTGATGAGTAATTTTTTTGTTGAGACAATGAAGGCATACACCTGGTAGACAGCCCAATGCTGTGTCGCTATGACATTTGTACCTGAGGTGCAGCCTAGTTGAAGATGGAGACTATACGAACGGAACAGTGAAACTTCACTCAGTGCACCAGCAGCAGCCAGAGAGCGACACAGTGGCTTACATTGTGAAGGTCCATCTAGCCCCATAAGGGGCGTAAGTTCTGGTGAGAGCATTTACATATTACAGCACCGAGTGGCGCACCGGGGATGAAGGTTTCTAATTGAAGACCCGCACTGTTTGCATTAGTGGATGAAACGTTCCCTATTGAAGTCACGCATTATTTACATTAGTAGTCTGCGGTGGCAGTATTATCAGCCAAAATACTAACATTGGACACATATTAGATACATGTAGCGGATGCACATGCGTCTTTATGCGACTATTGGCTGAACTTGGATTTGATCTCTAGCCTTTTTGCACTTTCTTTGCACGGTTCATTTTTCTGAATAAGGACACTGAAGGATATCAGTAGGATTTTTTGTGCTGTCTGAAAGAAATGTCATTTCTATATAAGAACGCAACATCTGCAATGACCTATGTGAATATTTACCATATTTTGGGTTTCACTTATTGCATGATGACGCGTATATGATGACCCAATATTGATTGTATTTTCATGGATTTTGGATTTAATTATGATGATATGTATATGATGATTTAATATTGATTGCATTTTTATAGATTTTTATCCAATTATAATTAGGAAGCATTTGCACTTTAACCGAATATAGCACTTTTTCACAGCACCAATTTGTGACGATAGGTTAATTTGAACACAACCAATCGGGTTTAGCGCCATAACCTCTTCATTTGACACTCTTAAAATTTCCCTCCCCTCCCTAACAAGGAAGAGGGGGCTTCAGGTATAGGCAGCTCTAACCCTGTAAACAATTTTTTCACATTTTTTCTCAATTTTCTCTTATCACAATTTTTTCTCATCACGTTGAGGTTTGTTTGTTTTTATACAATTAGGATGAATTTTCCGTAGCGCGACTTTACTTACTCATTTGCTAGTACCCTGAGCCTGGGTGAAAGAGGATGAGGAGGATGAAGAGGGCTTGGTCATCCACTCTACCAAGTCTTCGGCATGATGCAGCCCAACATGTCCAGCTGCCGAAAAGGACAAGTGTGTCCCATGGCCACGTGCTGATGATGACGATGCACCGCGTCCACGACCAGCACTGTTGTCTCTAGACACAGAGCCTGCTTGCCCTCTTTTATCGGCTTGCGCCTCATCTCCTACGGATGACTGCAAGCTCTATTACAAAAGAGCAATATAGCTAGCTATATAGGTGGATATAACGGTGTATAGGGCACGCAGACAACAGGCACAAACTCCTGCAGATTGCTAACAGCTCAATTACAGAAGAGCAAGAACGTAAAAATCGGCCGATAATGAACGGTGTATACTGTGTTGAAGGTACACAGAGAACACCCACTAACTCCTACAGACGCCAACACACTACACAAGGCCGCCGTGCTGGGGCGTGTACTACACAGCCTGAGCTATGATTGGCCACTGGCATCCTGCCTGTGGCCAATCATGGCTCTCCTCGCTTCCGGCGCTGTGATTGGCCAAGCATGCGGGGTCACAGTGCATGCTTGGCCAATCATGAGCCAGCAATGCACTGCGATGGCGCAGTGCATTGTGGGCCGTGAGCGCCACACGAATTTGGCGCGAACGGCCCATAGCGTTCGGTATTCGCCAAACGGGCGTACAGCCGATGTTCGAGTCGAACGTAGCTCATCCCTACTCTTCAGTTCTGGGCATCCCTATTCTGTATGCAAGTTATCCCATAAAAAATAAAACCAAAACCCCTAGACCAGTGATTGCGAACCTTGGCACCCTATATATTTTGGAACTACATTTCCCATAATGCTCATGCACGCTTTAGTGTAGCTGAGCATCATGGGAAATGTAGTTCCAAAACAGCTGGGGTACCAAGGTTTGCCATCACTGCCCTAGACTGTTCATTGAGCCTATGAAGAAAGTGTGAAAATTCCTGTTGCCTGGCTGTGTGTGGGAAAGACCCAACGAATCCAGCAACTCCTATGGGAGCAAGTGCTATAAATGGTATATTAAACAGACCAAAAGAGAGAACATAAGAGCAGCAAAATACCTAATAATAAGAGCAGTTCATTAATAGAGTTTACAAACACATTAAACTGTAAATTACACTTATTTTAGCCCTTGCAGGAGTATTAAAATACTGAAAAAAACCTTTTAGAAACAAGGGTCTCAACCGACTAAAATTTAATTAATCAGATAAACATCTATTTTACCCTTTCACTGCCAAGTCTATATGGACCCAAATAAGTGCATGCAGGTGGCCAGGTCAGTACAGCGTACGTCCTCCCCATTCTCCTCTCCTATCCCTTTCAACCCCCCGCCCACAGCTCCGACCCCGCCCCCCCCCCTGCAAACCCGCTCCCTGCAGCCACAGCAGACTGTCATTTCCTGAATGAATGGAATCTCTATACAGATTTTTGATTCATTCAAGTAAAGTGATGCAGAGAAAAGGGACTATCTTCAGTCCCTTTCTCTGTCTCAAAAAAAAACGATAGCGAATATTAATTTGCTATTGACACAAGTGAGTGGGTTTGGGAGCCCAACCTTTTTTGAGCCCAACCTTTTTCAATGTGGCTTGGAAAAAAAAATGAGAATGAGTCCGGTGCTCTGCAGGGGGGGGGGGGGGGGGGCGGCGCCCCAGCACCCCGAATAGACCAGCCGATCCTGGTAAGAATATTTTCACATGGAGCGGACTCTGTCAAGCTCAGCGGGGGATCCGTCTGCTGATCCCTGCTGAGCAGGCAGATGACAGGTCTGTGTCTGCTCCGCTAATGCATTCTCAATGGGACGGTCGGGTGAAAATGAACCGCCTATCCAGTTCCATCAGATACCATCCGATACAATCTGTTAGATGGATGGGGAATGGAATTCCTCTGTTCTTAACGGACATCAGCTTCTCCATAGAGAACAATGGGTGGTCTGATTGAGCCCGCCTGAAAAATGGACAGGCAGACCCAAACAATGTGCTTGTGTGAAAGGGGCCTAAGGCCCTGTTCACACCTTTACAGAGATGCACAGGTGTTCCGTGCATATCTGTGAAGGCAGTCCCAATGATGTAATTTGGGATGTAGCAACTGCACGAACAGCCGTTGCTCCCAATTTTACATCCATGTAGGTCCACATGCATGTCCCCGAGCTCACACTGTCTCCGCTCGGGGTGATGTACCCACACCCACATGGATGTCAGATTGGGAACAGCAGCTATGCCTATGCAGCCAATGCATCTCAATTGACATAAATGGGACTGCCTGTATGGGGACACATGGAACACCTGTGCATTCCTGTACAGAGAAACATGGCCCCCCCATGGGCGTACACTTTAGTATGCCACATGTGAATGATGCTTTAGTAATAATTTAGCAAGAATTTTGTAAGTTACGTTGTGTTTATGTGCAATAATAATGATGATTTTAGTGTATTTTTAGTGAAAATAGTGATATGATGAACATTTGCACAATTATTACGGGGCCCAAAAAATCTGTAGCACTTTTTTTTATTCTACAGGTCATATGCTTTTAGAAAAGGTCTAGTTTAAGGGGTCTTTTCAAATTCTGAAAGCTGTAAGTGAAAAATGAAAACCTCCAGATTAGAGAAATTTTGGGGTATGTTAGATTTTCACCATTTTGCGAAAAATCGCAATTTAACTAACTCCATACAGGTTAAGCTTTTATATTTAGTAGGGAAATATGTTTTTGGGGGTCTTTCACAAATTCTGAAAGCTATAAGGGAAAAATGGAAACCTTCAGGTTTTTAGAGAAATTTGGATATTTACATTTTTGCATACGGTCGATTTTAACCATTTTGCAAAAAGGTGCAATGTAAAAATTTTAACTTTTAATTTTTTATTAACTACATACAGATTAAGCTTTTATAATTTAGTAGGGATTTAGCTGGAATTTTGTAATAGCATCTGCTAATAATAGTTTTAGTGTATTTTTTTTCAAATATATTGGTTTGATAAACATTTGTGCAAATACTGCGGGGTCTAAAAAATCAGTAGCACCTTCTTTTTATTCTAGAGATCATATGTTTTGAGAAAATATATGGTTTTGGGGGTCTTTCACCATTTCCTAAAGCTGTAAGGGAAAAATGAAAACCTTACGATTTTTTGAGAAATTCGAATATTTACATTTTTGCCTACATTAGATTTTCATTATTTTGCAAAAAGGTGCAATGTAAAAATTACAACTTTTTTGTTATTTAAGAACTCCATACAGGTTAAGCTTTTATATTATTTAGTAGGGATTTAGCAGGATTTTTGTAAACTTAGCTGTGTTTTTATCTGGTAATAATGTCTTTAGTGTATTTTTTTTATTCTACTGATCATGTGCTTTCAGAAAATATATGTTTTGGGGGATCGTTTAAAATATTCTGAAAGTTATAAGTGAAAAATAAAAAAGCAAAGGAAAAATTGCAAAAATGGTCTGGCCACCTGAGTGTACAAAATGGAGCACAGGGCCTGGCAGCGAAAAGGTTAAAGCAAGACAAGTAAGATAGCATTATGGATGGTCTGTTTTGGAGAGGGCAAAAATAACCTGTTAGAGGTAAGTGACACATGTCCAGTGCAGGGCAGAGCTCTACTAACGTGGGCTGTAAAAGAAATACCAGAAAGTTTACTTCTTGACAACTAATGCTATTATCTTATGTGTCTTTTTGTCATATCCTGTAAGTGCCCCCCCCCCCCAACTGGTCCATTCCATTTCTGAATAGACACAGTGAGTGATCGATACTGCACTCACTGTGTCCATTCATAACTGAAGCATAGCTGAAGTGTTTACTATGCTTCAGTTTCTGAATAAATGGGAAGCTCTGTATAGAAGATTCTAGTTACGCCTTTGTACTGTATATGCTTATATACTTTTGTCATTTGACAGATTTTGCTGGTAGAGTTCTACAAAGGTGGACCAGACCAAACAATGTTTCAAGACTTATGGACTGAAGAAAAGACATTTTTGGACAAAATAAAGGTGTGTCATCTGCACAAACTTGTATATACAGTATATATATATATATATATATATATATATATATATATATATATATATATATATATATACATACACACACACACACACACATACACACATATATACACACACACACACACACATGCAGTGGTGGCTGGTGTTTTATTTTTATTTTAGGGGGGCAAACGATTACCTCCCCTGGCAGTGCGGCACTGACAGCACACCCCCGCAGGCACGCCTCCTCCGCCAAAGCACCAGACATCCAATAAGGCATCCGATATGATCGCCTGATGCTTTGGCTAATAGGGAAACAGGACCTGCCTCCTGATTGGCAGGGAGGAACTTTAGTGTGAAAACAGCGAAAATTTATTTGCTATCAACATAAGACTGGGAGGGCTCGGAGCACAATGCTCTGCCCACCCTTTTTTTGAAGCCTATTAGAGCTCTAATCAGATGCTTTAACCCTCCCCCCCCCCCGCGCATTGGAATCTATAGTCCAGTGCCTTGATTTGTAGATCAGGGGGCCGGACACATGGATAGGAAAGGCGGTGCCCGTGTGCCCTCTGTGGATGGGCCACCACTGCACACATGTATACACACACTGTTTTTTATTACACACATCCATTTCTTTTTAATTATTTATCTGAAGTTCTTGATTTTCTGAAATTCGTAAGGTGGCATGAAATGGATTAAAACTAGTCAAGGCATAATAGATATTGCAAATGGCTACTGATAATAATGCTACTGATTGAAAAAACGTATTTAAGCTACATTCACATTCCAGAGGCTAGGGGCAGGCCGACAATTCAGGCTCTCTGGCACTGCCCAAGGGCCTGTGGCCAGTAGGGGGACTCCATGAGAGCATACTTGGCAACTGTTGGGACAGTCACAATTTTGGGTTAATTGTTCTGCCATCTCTGTCCCGAGGAATGTCCTGGAAATGCAGTGTAAGAATCGCTAAACTGCCAGTGTGTGCTGGCTCAGTGATCCAAGCACAGTAATAAATAAAATACCACTCTCTCTGCTTACATACAGTATCATCATCCATCTACATCATATAACTGTGGAGCGGACAAGGCATTAATTGTGGGGTGGGGATGGCTTGCTGGGTGGGACCGGAGCGGGGCATGGGTTGGGAAGCGGGGCAGGTTTCCCGGGAAGGCCCAGTTAGCATGAGTACCCGCTCATCACCGGTGCTGTGAATAGTTCTTGTTGCTACCCACTGAATAAGAGGCACCACTTTGCCAGCTGTTGAGTTCTTCAGGGTACTGGAACAAAGCCAAGTTTTCAGGGGGTGGACATAGTAAATCTACTTAACGTTGGTGGCCGGCTTAATTGGTTGCTCTATGTTTACTCAGGGTAAGTCCCTCATTAAGTGCTGAGCATTGGCTAGAAAGAACTTCCCCTTCCAACCCACTCAAATTAATGGGGCAGATGTGCAAAATTTGAGGCATAAGTGAAGCTGTTGCCCATTGCAATAGCACAAGGTCCAAGGCTAGGGTCACATCTTCACGGTTCTGCGTTTACATGGGGCATGGCAGCTAGGGTTGCTACCTCATCCCTTTAAAACCAAACACATATTAATTACACAGGTTCTGTGGACATTAGAGAGCTGGAGAACAATACATTACACACCCCTGACCCCTTACATTCTGCGAATTACAGACTCCTGCACCATATTATACATTACACACTCCTGTACTATATACACTATATTGTACATTTTAGACTCCTGCGCGCTATATATATATATATATATATATATATATATATATATATATATATATATATATTGTAATGTTCGGGGGACCAGGTAGATCACAGGACACAGGCTTTTCATACAACAAAGGGTTTATTAACTTAAATAGCTTTACAGCAGCCAAAAACGAAAGGAAAAAGGTTTGTAGTCTCACCGACTTGCAAAGTCCAGAACAGCTGTCCTTATCAAAACAGAGCTTGATCTTGATGGCAGGTAGCTTCCCCTGCCAGGAGCCTTCCAAACAGGACACTGCTGTCCACTTCAGTTGCTGCAGTCAAAAATAAACACCATCTACCACTTCCTGTCTTGTTTTTTAAAGGCACTCCCTTAACAGGTGGGTTAATCAATTTTATTCATTTAAACAGACCACAACCCAAACAGAGGGGAAATATAGCGTCCTTCCAGGACCCAGCCACGGCGTCCTGTACAATATATATATATATATACACGCACAGACACTATATTGTACATTACAGGCTCCTGCACTATATACAATATATTGTACATCACACACCCCTGCACGATATACACTATATTGTATGTTACAGACTCCTGCACCATATACATTATATTGTACATGACACACTCCTGCACTATATACACACTGTATTGTACATTACAGACCCCTGCACTATATACACTATATTGTACATTACAGACTCCTGTGCTATATACAATATATTGTACATTACACACTCCAGCACTATATACATTATATTGTACATTACAGACTCTGCACTATATACAACATATTGTAAATTACAGACTCCTGCACTATATACAATATACTGTACATTACACACTCCTGTACTACATACACTATATTGTACATTACAGACTCCAGCACCATGTACACTATATTGTATGTTACTGACTCCTGCACCATATACACTATATTGTACATTACACACTTCTGCATTATATATTACATTACAGGCTCCTGCACTATATTGTACAATACAAACTCCTGTACTATATAAACCAGTGATTTTCAACCAGGGTTTCATGAAACCCCAGGGTTCCTCCAGAGGTTGCTAGGAAATCCCTCAGCATTGGGCAATTTCTGCCTCTCAGATAAGTTTCCACTGACACCAAGCAGGTAATTCTTCCCAATGACCACAAGTGCAAGGACCATTCTTCCCACTGACCATCACACTAATGTATCATGAGTTGTAGATTTCTAATTTTTTAGCGGGGGGTTCTCTGAGACCGGAGAACTATTTGAAGGGTTCCTCTATGTTGAAAAGGCTGAGAAAGGCTGATATACACACTGTATTGTACATTACAGGCTCCTGTACTATATACACTATATTGTACATTACAGACTCTTGCACCATGTACACTATATTGTACGTTACTGACACCTGCACCATATACATAATATTGTACATTACACACCGCTGCACTATATTGTACATTACAAACTTCTGTGCTATATACACTATATTGTACATTACACACTCCTGCACTATAAACACTATATTGTACATTACAGACGCCTGCACTATATACACTATATAAAGAGTCCAGAGTCCTCGGTGCTCTGGGACGCTTTTAAGGCCTACGCCAGAGGTAAATATCAGATTGCCATTTCCAAGGCCCGGAAGCATTCTAGGTTGGCACTGGCGGAGGCGGAGAAGAAGGCGCAGGAGCTTGAGAGAGCTTACACGCTGGGGGGTGGCGGAGCCTCCTATACTGCCTTGCAGTCGGTACACAGGGAGATCGCTTTGCTCAGGACAGAGGGTAGTAGGAAGATCTTGTTGGCCCAATCACAACGCATTTTCGAACAGGGGGAAAAAACGGGTAGACTCTTGGCCTGGTTGGCTAGGGAGAGGGCATCTGTGGCGCATATCGCCAGGATCAGAGGGGAACACGGTGAGGTGATCTCAGACCCTTCTCAAATTAACGCTCGATTTGTACAATATTACAAGGCCCTTTATGCTCCTAGGGAGGTTTTTACTCTGGCAGCGCTTGGTCACTTTTTAGACCAGGTTGACTTTCCGCAGCTCTCTGATGGTGACCGTACCCGCCTGGAGGCCCCGATCTCTCTTGAAGAGGTTCAGGCGGCTATTGTCTCCCTCAAGGGTTCGAAAACTCCGGGCCCAGATGGCCTACCGGCAGAGTTCTATAAAATGCACGCTGCCACACTTGCGCCGCGCTTTCACGCCCTACTCCGTACTATGCTAGCAGAGGGGAGTCTGCCGCCCACTATGTCCGAGGCGGTGATAGTCGTTATCCCTAAACCAAACAAGGACCCTGAGTGTTGCTCCTCCTATCGCCCAATTTCACTGCTTAATGTTGACGCAAAAATAGTGACAAAGATTTTGGCAAATCGGCTTAACTCTGTTATCTTGACCCTGGTTCATGGTGATCAAACGGGCTTTATGCCGGGCAAGGGCACTGACATTAACATTAGACGCCTCTATACCCACATTTCTAGGGCTGGGGTGGGTCAGGGACAAGGAGTAGTGGCGTCGCTCGACGCGGAAAAAGCGTTCGACTCTGTTGAATGGCAATTTCTCTGGGGAGTTTTAGAGCGCTTTCACTTTGGCCCCAAATTTATCTCCTGGATTCGGCTGCTTTATAACCACCCCGTGGCCAGAATTCGCACCAATGGTGCGGTGTCAGAGGAGTTTGCGTTGAGAAGAGGCACGAGGCAGGGGTGCCCTCTGTCCCCTGGCCTCTTTGCGCTGGCAGTAGAGCCCCTGGCCATACTTTTAAGGGCGTCGGAGGAATTTGTGGGGCTGCGGGTGGGCCCCCTTAGAGAGAAAATTTTGCTTTATGCAGACGACGCACTTCTTTACCTACCTGATGCATCTGCCTCCTTACAGAGGGCCCTATGTATCATGGAGGAATTCGCTTCCTTCTCGGGAATTAGGATTAACTGGGATAAATCCCTGTTGTTCTCACTCTCTCAAGACCCTCGGGATGAAGTCACGCCAACGCCACTGAAATTTGTTCAGGGGTTCCGTTACTTGGGAATTCTAGTGCGAGGAGATCCCAAGCAATACCTTGTTGACAACGTGTACCCTATCTTAGACGACCTGACTGTCAGGTGCCAGATGTGGAAGTCTTTGCCCTTGTCACCGGTGGGTAGAATCAACCTCTTGAAGATGACCTTTTTGCCAAAGTTTTTGTATGTCTTTCGAAACACCCCTACCCCGATCCCGAATTCCTTCTTCCTCAGGGCGGATCGGGTGATCAATACGTTTATTTGGGCTGGAGCGGTGCCCAGGGTGGGGAGGCGGGCCCTTCAGCTGCCTCTTTCGGCCGGGGGACTGGCCTTGCCATGCCTGAAACAATACTATTGGGCGGCGGTGCTGGTGACAGTGAGGTGGTGGTTTTTGCAATCGAGGTCCAATCCGTCGGTTAACCTAGAGGCGGCCATTCTGGGGTCTTATGCTACGCTTAGTAATTTGGTATTTAGGGGCCCTAAAGCTCACCCTACGGTCACGTCGAATATGGCGACGACGGTGCGTGTGTGGATGCAGGTGTCGAGGAAACTTAACGGTCCTCTGGAGGTCTCACCCCATACGCCGTTGTGGGGCAACCCGCAGTTGCGCCATTTCAACTCTATCCCGGATCCTGCCCTGTGGGCCAAATATGGCATCACGACCATACAGCAGATTATGCCTAGGGGGGTCCTCCTAAATTTTGATACCCTTAAGAGGGATTTCGGGTTGCCGAATAAGATGTTTTTTCGATACCTGCAGCTGCGCCATGCGGCGAGGGCCCAATTCCCTGCCCCAATCTCGGTATGCTCGCACCAGATTGAAAAGTTTCTCATCTCCAAGTATGCTGATCGTGTCCTCTCCTCCTTGTACCTCAGGCTCTCCGCTTCGGAACCCGTAGCAGAGTCTGCGCTTTTTCGCAAGTGGAGGTCTGATCTTCCATCACTGAGTGAGGAGGACTGGCAGGAAGGCATCCAGAATTATATCCCCCGGATGATCTCTGCGCGCGATAGATTCATTCAACTGAAGTTTCTTCATAGGGCTTACTACACTCCACAGAGACTTTCGAGAATATACCCACTAAGCTCCGATAGATGTCCGAAATGTGATGTGGAGGTTGGGACATTTATGCATGTAGTGTGGGAATGTTCAGCTATTCAGACCTTCTGGAGGGAGGTGGTGGGGGTTCTGAATTCGGTGGGGGGCCTCTCGGTGGGGATGGACCCTGTGGTCCTGCTGTTAGGGGTGTGTGACGGAGTGGTGGTGGGTACGCATAGACAACTGTTTGTATTTTATGCGGCATTTTATGCCAGGAAGACCATTCTCCTTAACTGGAAGAAGGCGGACCCCCCTGGGATTTCTCAATGGAAAGGGTTGATTGACTCCGCTCTTCCACTATATAAGTTGACTTACATGAGTCGGAAGTGCCCGTCTAAATTCGACAAGATTTGGGGATCTTGGGTGGGAGTGTAGATGGGTCAACCGTGGGACGGGTGGTTGTAGGATCTGGGATGTTCTCTTGTATTTACTTGATCACTACTGAATGCTACGAGTGAAATGCAGTATTGATGTGGTTTGTCTATTCCTATGAGCTGTATCTGGAGGCTTGGCCTTTGATTTCTTCCCCCCCCCCCCCCCCCCTCTTCCTCCTCTCCTTCTTTTTCCCTTTTACCATATTTCCTCTCCTATACCTTTTGACCCTCATCAGCTGATCTGTAAGTTTGATTAACCGACTGTATACTGAACACTGTGTTATGTTGTGTTGTACGATGCACTGTTGTATTGTACCAATGATTGTTTATTTCATTTAATGGTGATAAATAAAAACTTACCTGTTACAATATAAAGAGTCCAGCAGCCATACACCCCTAGGGGGGGGGGGGTCAGCGCAGGGACGGCATGGCAGGTGCAGGGACAGCCCTGTCGCCATTTTAAGTAAGCAGCCTCGGGCCGCTTTAAGAGCAGGGGCCAGGCGGAGCTGAGGGGGCGGAGCTATGGCATGGTACATGATAGTGGCATACCATGCTTTCACTCGGAGAGTGGAGGAGGAAGCGATTCCCACCCACCCTCCCTGGTTATAGTGAGTATGTCAGGTTGGGGTTATAGGGGTGGTCTGCAGGCGGTGCTTGGGGATTTTGAGTAGGAAAGGGGAGGTTTCAGGTAGAAAAGACCCATCCATGTACCCATCCATGGGATGTGGGTGGTTAATGTACTTTCAGGTTACGAGGGGTTAACCTGGAAGGGTTAAGAAGGGGTAGGTCACTGCGATGGTTGGGTATAGCCTCCGAGACAGGGGATTCCGTCTGGAGGTCAAGAGGTCAAAAAGTGGGAAGTCATTTGCAGTGACCAGTGTGTTGTTATGCTAGTACCCATGACCCGTTTAAAGGCTGGGAATGTTTACAATTGAAAGTTATTTATGGTATTTTTATTAAAGTATATATTTTGTTAATAAATTAAGGCCGGTTGGCCATTTACTCCATACCTTGTCCGTGGTTTGTTAAAGGTGGGGATCGGGTTTGGAGGGGGGTGCCTGTCATGGGTGGAAGGTTATGGATACGCATTTTAGGGGGCTTAAGTCCTACAAATGTCATGTACATTACAGAGTCCTGCACTATATACAACATATTGTACATTACAGACTCCTGTACTATATTGTACATTACAGGTGCCTGTGCATTATACAATATACTGTACATTACACACTTCTGCAGTATATACACTTAATTGTACATTACATAATCCTGTGCTATATACACTATATTGTACATTACAGACTTCTGCACCATATACACTATATTGTACTTTACACACGCTTGTACTATATACACTATATTGTACATTACACACTCTGCATGATATACACTATATTGTACATTACATACTCCTGCACTATATTGTGCATTACATCTACACAAAGAAGCCAGGAACTTCCATCCAGGCAATGCTGCGATCGATATTTAAATGCCCCCTCTATACAGCTGAGCTGCAATATTTAGATGGAGATTTGTGTGGGTGTGGCTTGAGTGTGGGCAGGAACACAGGGAGTCCCATGATCTCTTTTTGCCTGGGGGGCCCTATGAGTTGTCAGTCGGCCCTGCTAGAGGCAGCCAGATCTGTTCAGATGCAACTAAATGCAGCCGCTGCTTTGGCTGCATGCAAACTGGCCAAATTGCTGCAGCCAGTTTGTGTCCAGCCAGAACCACTGCCCCTAGGATGCAAACTGTCTAGATCCAGGTCCGATCAGAGGCTTTATTCACATGTAACTGCTTAGATAAGTGGTGTCTGTTATTTTTCAATAGACCAAGCACTCCAGCAAAAGTAACAGCTAGAGGGTTGGGGCAAACCATTTACCACTAACAGGGGTGCTTGCAATGACCACCATTTATTCATTTATGTAAAACCTTTATCTCAAAAGGGAAAAAACTGTTGCTATAATTGCTTAAAATGTTAGTAGGAGTTCGGCTGCAGCAATATAGAACATTTTTGTTTTGGGGTTTAAAAGAGAAATATGGGTTTGGGGTTTTTTCCTCCATTATACATACCTAGGTGGATGCAGCATTGGTCCGATGCTGCATCTGTCCCCTGTAGCCTCTACACTGAGAACCAAGCCATCGAACATCGCCGATGGTTCAGTTCTCACAGCTCCCTGTCAATCAGCAACTCTCTGCTCTGCTCCTCCATGCTCACTGGAGTACTGAGCTGTGGAGGGGCAGAAAGTGGCCATCTCAGGCTCTCAGCGGCTTGTTGAGAAGCTGAGCAGGGTGTCAGTCCAGGCACCTGGCAGATCCAGATTTTATTGTTGCGATGACGTGGTGCCTGGACTGATATCCGTGACATCCGCTCTCTGCTGAAAATGGGTCACAGGAGTGAAACACTAATTTCACTCCTGTGACCCATAGTAGAAGGCCAGCCAAAGAAGCTTAGGCTGGACTTCTCCTTTTAATACTGCTTTAAGCCTGTTACACACTAGGGCGATTACAGATAATACATGAGTCACAAAGAATCGCATGACAATGGAAATGACATTGTTTTCAGTGGTGCCTGTTCACAATGCAGCGCAGCATGATTTTGGAAAAGGTTCCTGTGCTACTTTGGTGTGATTCTAGTAGGAATGGGCTTGATGTTCGACTTGGGTCAAACCCAAGTTCAACTCAAGCATCAAGTGTTTGTTCGTAGAACAAATAAACTAATGAGGCGCTCGCGGGACGTTCGTCTGCTGCGGAAGAGCCCCATAATGCACGGCAGGGTGCCTTTGGCCAATCATGGCTCAGGTGCTAAGTCCACCGCTTCACATTATATAAGGCTGCTTACACAGCGGCCATATGTAGTGTGTATTAATAGAGATAGATAAGGCAGGTACAGTGTATTGCGCAGTCAGTGCAGTGTATATAATACAGTGCACAGTATATAATACATTGTAGTGTATATTACACAGTGCGGTGTATATTACACAATGTAGTGCGGTATATATAATACAGTGTAGTGCAGTGTATGTTACATAATGTAGTGCGGTGTATATTACACAGTGTAGGGCAGTGTATATAATACAGTGTAGTACAGTGTATAACAGTGTCGTGCGGTGTATATAACACAGTGTAGTGCAGTGTATTTTACAGTGTAGTTTGTAGTGCAGTGTATATAATACAGTGTAGTGGGGTGTATATAACACAGCAGTTTATTGTAGTGTGAAAAACACAGTGTTGTGGTGCTACTGTGTTGGTGTTGGTGTGTACAATACTTCCTCCTTCGCCACTGGTACCACTTTTTTTTTTATTCATCTTTTTTTTTTCAATTTTCAATTTTCAATTTTTTTTGCAGTATCAGGTTCTGTTTCTGCATTTTTAGTATTCTCCTTTCTGTGTCGCAGGTGTTAGTCCTTCTGCATCAGCACAGCAGTGGTATACTTTTTTTTTTCTTTACTTTTTTTTTTTTTTGGCAGTGCAGCAGCACTAAGAATGTTTAGGGCATAACAGCTGTCCTCTTTCTGCGTCAGCAGTGGTTGCAGTGTTTTTATTTAATTTTTATTCTTTTTTGGGCTTTTGAATTTTGTTTTTCCAGCTGCAGCAAAAAAAATTATCCATAATTTCTGTTCCTTCTTCTGAGTTGCAGGTGGTCTTCCTTCTGCATCACCACTGGTTTTCTTTTTTTTTTTTCCACTCCACGCTGTGTAAAAAGTTATAAAAAAAATACCCCCAAAAAATCCTCATCATGTTCGAAAGGCCAACAAGGAGAGGCAGACGCTCACAAGCCACTAAAAAAGGTGAAAAGTGGTGGTCGCGGACATGGTGCATCCTCTGCACGCGTCTCCTTTTTTTTCAGTGCTGGCCATGTTATTGAGCCACAACAGCCCAATTTTTCTGCACCTGTTTGACAGGTGCATGTAATTTCATTTTTTTTTTTAACAGCAGGGCCCGTTCATGCACCCAGCAAGAGTAACTGTGCAGTGTTCAGGCACCACTAGGGATGGGAAAAAGGTTTGGGCGCACTCTGATGGGCATATTTAATATTAAGGGGCACTCTGATGAGCACATTTTGTGTTAAGGGGCACTCTGATGGGCATATTTTATGTTAAGGGGCACGTTGATGGGCACATTTTATGTTAAGGGACACTCTGGTGGGCACAGCAGAATGTTCCCATTAGCATGCCCCTTAATGTAAATGTAACCATCAGAGTGCCGCTTAACATAAAATAAGGGGCACATTTTAGGTTGAAGGGGCATGCTGATGGGCACATTTTATGTTAAGGGAGCACACTGATGGGCACATATTATGTTAAAGGCGCACGCTGAAAGGCCCATATTATGTATAGGGGCAATCTGATGGTAACCCCTGATGTAAGGCGGCACTGAGATCGGGACGCCTGATGTAAATGGGCACTCTAATGGGGACATCTGATGTATAGGGGCACTCTGATGGGAACACCTGATGTAAAGAGGCACTCTGATGGAGACACCTGATGTAAAGTGGCAATCTGATGATGGCACATAATGTAAGGGGGCACTCTGATGGGGACAAATAATGTAAGGGCGCATACTGATGGGAGACACTAGATGTAAGGGGGCCTTCTGATGGGAATACCTGATGTTAGGGGCACTCTGATGGGGGCACCTGATATAAGTGGGTACTCTGACAGTGGCAACTGATTTATGAGGGTAGTCTGATGGGGCAACCAATGTAATGAATTACTGTGGTAGAGGCGCCTGATGTAAGGGGGAACACTATTGGGGACATTTACAAAGTATTAGCAGAGTGTATGGAGGAAACTGTAAGAAAAGTGCCAGAGAATGCAGCTTGCGCCAAAAAAAGGAAAGTAGATACATACAATCCTTCATGGCATTTGTGATTCGGACCTCGGATGAAAATGTTTTTTTAGTTAGTTTTAGTTTAGTTTAGTTGAATATGGGGAATAGAATAAGATAATAAATGGCCAGTCCTTTTACCATGTTCAAATCTTTTTTGGGTAGTATAAAGCGTCTTATTCCTTTCAGTAAGGTCTAAGAGGGGTAGCTAATGCTCACTACACTTATGCAACCACAACTTCCTATTATGTTGGGTAGGTTCAGCAGTATAATTGCCTTCTGCCTGAAACATACCCAATTACATACTGAGGAATTGAAAGAGGGCATTTATTTTGTAGGTTATCAGTAGTCAGAGCCGGTACAAGGCAGGGGTGGAAGGGGCAGATGCCCTGGGCAGTACAGTTTACTGCGGGGCGGGGGGGGCTGCAGGTGAAGTGGGCTTCTAAAAACTGGCTGGAAATTGTGTGTGCGATTGTACCAGCTGCTAATAGCTGCAGTTGCAACGATGTGCCAAGCGTGCTCCTGCACTCGGCACAAGCCAATATGCCAACCCTTCACTTGCCTTCCCTGTCAGTGGAGATACTCTGACTCCCCTCCTGACAGGCGATTCGTGGTTTCGACCAGCCCAGCATGACATCACTCACTGAGAGGTTGGCGATGATGGGAGGTGGGATGGGAGGACTCAGAGGAGCATCATAGAGTTCTGCTGGTCCTGTGACCAAGAGGAGCCGAGGAGGAGGAACTAAACACTGCATGACTGCAGTGTATATCGCACAAGTAAGCAGATGATTGCAGCTTAATTAACTCTTTAGATTTGGGGGGGGGGGGGGGGGATTACCAATGGTATTACATTTCAGTGATATACAGCATGAGGGGGTTATTGGTCACTGACGCATTAGTGACCAGTGTCAGTTAATTAACCCCTTTGTGCTGCATTAGTGGCACCAGCGTTAGTGTTAATTAACACTGACACTGGTGCCACTAATGCAGCACAAAGGGGTTAATTAACTGCTACTGGTCATTAATGCATCAGTGACCAATGGCAATACATCAACCACCCTCCATGCTGTATATTACAAATTGGGTCAAACACCAGTAATAAGAACAAAGTCCCAATTACTAGATTGCATGGACCTCCTATCGCATGTAATCGCATGGACCTCCTATCACATGAATCGATCAAAACAAGCTGGCTGGCTAATCGCAGCTACCCGTCCTTCCAGGATTCGAGGCGCGCAGTGACATCAGGTGATGGAGCGAATCCAGGAAGGACGGGTAACTGCGATTAGCCAGCCGGCTGGTTTTGATCCTCATGTGATTACATGTTTTTGCTGTGAAAGCAAAATGTTATACTTTAAATAAAGTTTTTAAAGATTTTTATAGTATGACTAGCAAGCCTTTTTGTATTTTGGGTACCATCTGTGATATTGTTTCCTGGATGGTGGGTCCACTTGCCATGAGTGGTTCCTTGGATGGTTAAAGGACCTGGCTGGGTTTAGAGCCACAAGTGTCACTGACCTTCCCTGATAGGAGGTCTGTGCAATCTGGTAAGCAAGCACTTTATCTATGGTGGAGGTTACTGTCACAGGATCACTCAATTGAAGGTGGTGGATGGTGCGGATGTTACCAAATAACTTTTTTTATCACATTGGGACTGTTTTTATCACTGGTGCTTGGCTCAATATTAATTAGCACAATTATGTTTATGAATTTATGATTTGGGACTGTGTTATATCTAACAGTAGAGTTTGCAGCTGCTTTAGATGTTCATGTTTTTTTTTAGAATAATTAGCAAAGTTTTTTGCTTTATTTAATGCATATTACAAATACCATTGGTAATTAATCACTTGCCAACCCATCACAGTACATATACTGCTATGGGGTGGCAGCTACGGGTGTATGATGCTGCCTGTTTCAGTGTGTCGGGCGCATACTCCCACCCACCTACTCGCCTGTGATTTGACACATCAGGAGACTGTCAGCAGATCCCAGTCAATGATTCATGGCTGGGACATACTGATCTGCTATGTCAAATCACACAGCCCAGAACTCTGTGTTGACAGTCAATACAGGGGCTCTTTACAGAGGGAATGATCACCAAGTGACCTTGTCCTGGCACTGCCAGTAGTAGACATAAAGGTTCCACGGAGGGTGGACTTAATGGCCTCCCACACTGCAGAGGTGCTAGCAGTATTTAAATTTGTATTCCAAAAAATTGCAATGCCTTTCATACATTCCCCCTGTACTATTTCATCCTCCAACCATTGTTATGCCCCATACATACGATCAGAAATTCCGTCAGAAAAACTTGTTTTTTTACCGATGGAATTCTGCTCAAGCTTGCCTTGCATACACACGGTCACACAAAAGTTCTCTGAAGAACACGGTGACGTACAACACTACGACGAGCCGAGAAAATTAAGTTCAATGCTTCTGAGCATGCGTCAAATTGTTTCCGAGCATGCGTAGGAATTTTGCACGTCTGAATTTGTACAGACGATCAGAATTTCCGATCTGAACTTTTTCCAACCAAAAAATAGAGAACCTGCTCTCAATCTTTTGCTGGCTGGAATTCTGCCAGCAAATGTCCGATGGAGCATATACACGGTCGGAATTCCTGACCAAAAACTCACATCCGACTTTTTCTGGCAGAATTTCTGATCGTGTGTATGGTGCTCTATTTTAAACACCATATAGTGGGTCCTATGTGGAGCTCTAACAGGAGGGATGCATGATCAGAAACATCTCTGGGGAGATAGGAAGCAGCTGAAACCAGGGGAAAAGTTACAGGAGTAACAAAAGCTAGATCGATATGGGACATGGTGTGAAAAGAATCGGAGCAGCTGTGGTACTGTGGGGAATATGGATGCTTCACCTCTGTAAGACTATAAACCAGTCAAGAAACTTTTGATTTGGCTTTCCACCGCCGCCCAAGTGATCCACAGTAGGGTCTAAGGCTTCATGCACACGAGACGCAGATGCAAACGCTGCTGGACACATGTTAAAACCGGCGTTTAGAAACGCGCGTTTTGCCGCGATTTTTACCGCGATTTAGCGGCGTTTTACCGCGTTTGCGTCTAGAAGCGTTTAGTTAAGCTAACATCATAGACCCTCCCCAGCTCAAAAATTAACTATTTCAGCAATTTTGTGAGACCAGAGTGAGTAGCAGCAGCTGTGAGAGCTGCAGTGTACTTGTATTTAGCGTGTCACTTGCCACGGCACCTGCCACAAGTTGTGGATTGTCCACTTGCCACGTGACTTGCCACATCACCTGCCACGTCACTTGCCATGTCATCTGCCACAAGTTGTGGATTGTCCAACTGCCACGTCACCTGCCACAAGTTGTGGATTGTCCACTTGCCACGTGACTTGCCACATCACCTGTCACGTCACTTGCCACGTCACCTGCCACAAGTTTTGGATTGTCCACTTGCCACGTCACTTGCCACGTCACTTGCCACAAGTTGGGGATTGTCCACTTGCCACATCACCTGCCACGTCACCTGTCACAAGTTGTGGATTGTCCACTTGCCACATTACTTGCCACCTGCCATGTCACTTGCCACAAGCTGTGGATTGTCCACTTGCCACGTCACTTGCCACGTCACCTGCCACGTCACTTGCCACGTCACCTGCCACAAGGTTTTGGATTGTCCACTTGCCACGTCACTTGCCACGTCACTTGCCACGTCACTTGCCACGTCAGCTGCCACGTCACTTGCCACAAGATGTGGATTGTCCACTTGTCACATCACCTGCCACATCACTTGCCACATCACCTGCCACGTCACCTGCCACAAGTTGTGGATTGTCCACTTGCCACGTCACTTGCCACATCACCTGCCACGTCACTTGCCACGAGATGTGGATTGTCCACTTGCCACGTCACTTGTCACGTCACCTGCCACGTCACTTGCCACGTCACCTGCCACAAGTTTTGGATTGTCCACTTGCCACGCCACTTGCCACGTCAGCTGCCACGTCACTTGCTACAAGATGTGGATTGTCCACTTGTCACATCACCTGCCACATCACTTGCCACATCACCTGCCATGTCACCTGCCACAAGTTGTGGATTGTCCACTTGCCATGTCACTTGCCACATCACCTGCCACGTCACTTGCCACGAGATGTGGATTGTCCACTTGCCACGTCACTTGCCACGTCACCTGCCACGTCACTTGCCACGTCACCTGCCACAAGTTTTGGATTGTCCACTTGCCACGTCACTTGCCACGTCACTTGCCACGTCACTTGCCACAAGTTGGGGATTGTCCACTTGCCACATCACCTGCCACGTCACCTGTCACAAGTTGTGGATTGTCCACTTGCCACATCACTTGCCACAAGCTGTGGATTGTCCACTTGCCACGTCACTTGCCACGTCACCTGCCACGTCACTTGCCACGTCACCTGCCACAAGTTTTGGATTGTCCACTTGCCACGTCACTTGCCACGTCAGCTGCCACGTCACTTGCCACAAGATGTGGATTGTCCACTTGTCACATCACCTGCCACATCACTTGCCACATCACCTGCCACGTCACCTGCCACAAGTTGTGGATTGTCCACTTGCCACGTCACTTGCCACATCACCTGCCACGTCACTTGCCACGAGATGTGGATTGTCCACTTGCCACGTCACTTGTCACGTCACCTGCCACGTCACTTGCCACGTCACCTGCCACAAGTTTTGGATTGTCCACTTGCCACGTCACTTGCCACGTCAGCTGCCACGTCACTTGCCACAAGATGTGGATTGTCCACTTGTCACATCACCTGCCACATCACTTGCCACATCACCTGCCATGTCACCTGCCACAAGTTGTGGATTGTCCACTTGCCATGTCACTTGCCACATCACCTGCCACGTCACTTGCCACGAGATGTGGATTGTCCACTTGCCACGTCACTTGCCACGTCACCTGCCACGTCACTTGCCACGTCACCTGCCACAAGTTTTGGATTGTCCACTTGCCACGTCACTTGCCACGTCACTTGCCACAAGTTGGGGATTGTCCACTTGCCACATCACCTGCCACGTCACCTGTCACAAGTTGTGGATTGTCCACTTGCCACATCACTTGCCACAAGCTGTGGATTGTCCACTTGCCACGTCACTTGCCACGTCACCTGCCACGTCACTTGCCACGTCACCTGCCACAAGTTTTGGATTGTCCACTTGCCACGTCACTTGCCACGTCACTTGCCACGTCAGCTGCCACGTCACTTGCCACAAGATGTGGATTGTCCACTTGTCACATCACCTGCCACATCACTTGCCACATCACCTGCCACGTCACCTGCCACAAGTTGTGGATTGTCCACTTGCCACGTCACTTGCCACATCACCTGCCACGTCACTTGCCACGAGATGTGGATTGTCCACTTGCCACGTCACTTGCCACGTCACCTGCCACGTCACTTGCCACGTCACCTGCCACAAGTTTTGGATTGTCCACTTGCCACGTCAGCTGCCACGTCACTTGCCACAAGATGTGGATTGTCCACTTGTCACATCACCTGCCACATCACTTGCCACATCACTTGCCACATCACCTGCCACGTCACCTGCCACAAGTTGTGGATTGTCCACTTGCCACGTCACCTGCCACAAGTTGTGGATTGTCCACTTGCCACGTCACTTGCCACATCACCTGCCACGTCACTTGCCACGAGATGTGGATTGTCCACTTGCCACGTCACTTGCCACGTCACCTGCCACATCACTTGCCACATCACCTGCCACAAGTTTTGGATTGTCCACTTGCCACGTCACTTGCCACGTCAGCTGCCATGTCACTTGCCACAAGATGTGGATTGTCCACTTGTCACATCACCTGCCACATCACTTGCCACATCACCTGCCACAAGTTGTGGATTGTCCACTTGCCACGTCACTTGCCACATCACCTGCCACGTCACTTGCCACGAGATGTGGATTGTCCACTTGCCACGTCACCTGCCACATCACTTGCCATGTCACCTGCCACAAGTTTTGGATTGTCCACTTGCCACGTCACTTGCCACGTCAGCTGCCACGTCACTTGCCACAAGATGTGGATTGTCCACTTGTCACATCACCTGCCACATCACTTGCCACATCACCTGCCACGTCACCTGCCACAAGTTGTGGATTGTCCACTTGCCACGTCACTTGCCACATCACCTGCCACGTCACTTGCCACAAGATGTGGATTGTCCACTTTCCACGTCACCTGCCATGCCACCTGCCACAAGTTGTGGATTGTCCACTTGCCACGTCACCAGCCACATCACCTGCCACAAGTTGTGGATTGTCCACTTGCCACACCACTTTCCACGTCACCTGCCACAAGATGTGGATTGTCCACTTGCCACGTCACCGGCCACATCACCTGCCACAAGTTGTGGATTGTCCACTTGCCACATCACTTTCCACGTCACCTGCCACGTCACCTGCCACAAGTTGTGGACCACGTCCCCTGCCACGTCACCTGCCACAAGTGGATTGTCCACTTGCCACATCACTTGCCACATCACCTGCCACAAGTTGTGGATTGTCCACTTGCCACGTCACCTGACACAAGTTGTGGATTGTCCACTCGCCACGTCACTTGCCACATCCCCTGCCACAAGTGGATTGTCCACTTGCCACGTCACTTGCCACGTCCCCTGCCACAAGTGGATTGTCCACTTGCCACATCACATGCCAGTCACCTGCCACAAGTTGTTGATTTTCCACTTGCCACGTCACCTGCCAGGTCACTTGCCGCGTCACCTGCCAGGTCACTTGCCGCGTCACCTGCAACAAGTTGTGGATTGTCCACTTTCCACGTCACTTGCCACTTCACCTGCCACGTCACTTGCCACAAGTTGTGGATTGTCCACTTGCCACATCACTTGCCACCTGCCATGTCACTTGCCACAAGTTGTGGATTGTCCACTTGCCACGTCACTTGCCACCTGCCATGTCACTTGCCACACGTTGTAGATTGTCCACTTGCAATTGCAATTGTTTAAAATATTTTTCTAATGGTTTTTCATCATTTGCAATCATTTTTGAGATTTTTAATGTAAAAAAAAGGGTCACCTTTAAAAACGCATATAAACGCAAACGCGGCTAAACGCGGTAGCGGCGTTTTGCCGCGTTTTACCGCGTTTTGCCGCGTTTTGCGTCTGAAACGTGGAAATTTTTGCTTCTGAACGCATTTTTTTGCTTCTGGAAAAACGAGATTAAACGCAACTGCATAAAAACGGAAAAAAACGAGACTGTGTGCATGGACACATAGGATAACATTGAATGAGTTCAGGGGCAGTTGAAAAAACTGTCCAACTGCATCTGAACGCGCGTTTAACTGCGTCTCGTGTGCATGAGGCCTATCACTACATTGAAGTACAGTAATGGGCCAGTAGGCAAAGTCAAAGTTTTAAGGGGCAATGCACTCAGCAGATCTGGTGAGAAAGGTGGTGGAATATAAAGATTTACTATAGTAAATGTGACAGCTTCAATCTTGAAGTTAAGTATAATAAACCTCCCATCCATGTCTGTAGATACTGGGACAAAATCAGTAGGGAGTGATTTAGCCAGTAGAATCGGGGGAATACATGGGATTAGGAGGTGTGAGTGGCATGAAAGGACTGGGAAATCCTGTGACCTTTAAGAGCTGATAACTATGTGAGTTGTGTCTCCTGAAGACTTACAGTGTGGGACCTATGTTTTTGAGTAGAGTTTAACCCTCCAGCATTCTGGGAAACAATATTTAACACTGTAGACATAAGAAAAAAAAATACAATAGTAAAGAAGCACATAGTATTGCAATATCACCTGGAGTGTCCCCAACTGAAGCAGGATCAGCAAGGGTCTTTTCACATGGGCTTGTCCATAATATGGATTCCGCTTGCTCAGTGGGGGATGAAGCCAAATGATCCCTGCTGTGCAGGCGGATGACAGGTCCGTCTCCACTCACTGTGCAAAGACGAACCTGTCAGAGCCCTGCTTCACTCTATGGGAGATCGGATGAAAACGGACCACCTGTCCGTTTTCATCCGATCCTCCAGACAGATGAAAAATAGGGTTTCCATCCGTCTGGATTTCACGGACAGGAGCAGTTCGGATATCGGCGGATGTCAGCGGACATGTCACCGCTAGCATCCGCCGCTCCATAGAGGTGAATGAACGTGCGATCAGGTCCACCTGAAAAACTGACAGGTGGACCTGATCGAAGCTGCTGTGTGAAAGGGGCCTAACGCGTCTGAGTGAGAACAAGTGAAACAAACAAGAAAAAAAAAAAAAAACCTGCAATAAAAACAAACCACAATAACCCATCCTGACCCTCCCTGTTCTTGCATCCCAATCACTTAAAGTGGAAGTAAAACCTTTTATTGTTTTCAGTAAAGGAAGCTGCCACCTTGGCCTCTAATGATTCTTCAACTGCCATAATGCTGCCCATGTGATCAGTTATGAAACCAGCCATTGGATAGTTTGAAAGTTTGGTTGAGAACACAACCAATGTGAAAGTTAGCATTTCCGACATGCCGGGAATGTAAGTGTTTTTTTTAAATTGGATTTACTCCTGCTTTAAGTCCCAGCAACCAAACAAATAACAAAAAGCCAAGTGACAACCCCACAAACATGTCAGGAGGCGTGGTGAAGTCCATTAGACTATTCCAGGTGGTCAGAGATTCTCTCAAAAGGATAGCAAACAATGTGGTGGGAGAGTGGTAGGAGCAGTCTGCAGATCCAGTGTCAATCCAGTAGGTCATCCAAAGTGAAGGTTAGGCATATAGCACCAACAGTAAGGCAATAGACAGGGCAGCAAGGCAGTCTAGAGTTACAAAGGACATAACCCCTATTGGCAGGCGTTAGTGAAGGTAAGGGCACACCTGGTGCATAGGGCCCAGATAGCAAGCAATTGTGCTGCAAGTTTGAAAATGATTTGCTAAGCTATTGCTAGACTTGCTAGGCTTTGAAATTTGTTGCACAATTTCAGCAAGTCTGCATTGCATGACTAAAGATCAACTTTTTTTGCAAACATTCTGCAAGTCTGCTGCAAGTTCAGATATATTGTACAATAGTCACCCCACCACAGGTCACTGTGGTTGAATTTCCATGCTGTAGACTTGCAGAACTCTTGCTGTAGGCTCACCACTGCAACCTTGCTCTTGTTAGAGACTTGCCAAGAATATTTGCTACAAATTGGAAAAGTGTCAACTAGAACTTGTGCTTCAATCGCTCTGCAAGTGCACAACTTGCCAGTGAAAATGTGCAGCAAGTTAATAGACTTACAATGCAACACTGTGACAAATTTGTGGTAAGTTATCCTTGATATCTGGGATACTGAAGGTAGTATAACCATAGAACAAAGACAGTTCAATTTAAAAGAAGTTGAAATGCAAGTGGAGTTGGTAGGAACACTAAAGTAGAGTGGAACCCAGGAGGGCTGGGGTCAAGTGCACCATTTTCTAGGTGCCGGCCAAAAACGATCATTCACCATGACAGGGCTTCCTTGTTAGCAGTAAAAAAAAAAATAGCTTTTCCTTTATGAGTAAAATGCAACTTGGCTGGGAAAAGCATAGCATATTGTAGACCATGTTGTCTGAGGCAATCTTTAAAGAGTTTGTAACCCCAAAAAAAGGAAGAAAAAATGGATCCTGTTCCTTTAAAGCATGTTATACAGCACAGTGCTTGTGCTGTGTAATTTGGCTTTTTTTTTATCATCTGAAATACCTAGCTGATCCTGCCTGGTTCTGCCCTCCTTCCTGTAAACTGACCACAGTTTATCATGGCTGCTGAGCCCTGACACTGTGGTTAGTTTACGTGCTTCTGTCGTCTGCTGTCTCTCCCCCAATCCCCCCTCCCTGCTTGTCAGCTCCGATCTGCTCCCCGATCCTCCCCTTCTGCTGTTATCATAACAGTGTCATGTCCCTACAATCCACTCTGCTAGGTAACAATATGTGCCACACTGTATATCCTTTAAAAAAAATGATGATTTCTACCTTATTTCAGAACACCTCACATGACCACCCGCCTCTTTCCTGTTCTCCTCCCGGCTGACATCAGTGGGAGTTCTCGGCTCCTCTTGCTGTAGCTGTCCCTTGGCAGGTGAAGGATGGTCAGTTTATCCTGGAAATTGAGAATCTGCATGACGATGGAATGAGGAGAGGAGACCGATGGTGGAGGGCACGGAGGTGTGCGGTGCTCCCTTTCAATAACAAAAGTAGAAGGCAGGGAATCAGCTCCAAGCGCCTCCTGCAGCCAGGTGTAGAGAAACTGATCTGGGTGGTCGCCCTCCGAGTGTTCAGGAAAGCCCACAAAGTGGACATTATTTCTGTGAGAGTGGTTTTCTGAGTAATCTAATTTGGCTTTGAGAGCCATCATTTCATACAGAGTGGACTGTGGCACATAAAGGATATAAAGTGTCCTCCAGGGAACAAATAAGTTCTTAAGCTACCCCATCCTCTCCTGCAGATTCTGCACATAGAGAGAAATTAATATGGATGGTTTCTATTTGAGTATTAATTGCAGCTTTTACAATCTTGTATGGTCTGCATGAATTGAGTAAGAGTAGGTTCAATGGGATCAGAATCAGGGTCTCCCTCAATGTCAGTATCAAGTGGAGAGTCTAAAAGAGCAGGAGAGCCTGGTTGTGAGTTGGGGGGAATCAAGAGGAAGCACACTTACCAGTGTAGAAGAGTCAGTCTGGGAGAAAGGAATCACAGTCAGCATAAAGGAAGACTGGAGGATCAGCAACATCTTGCCTTTGGAACCGGACCAGCTTTTTTGCCACTGAGGGAGCCGTAGTCCCGTCGATCTTGATCACAACCAGACTCTCCTGCACAACTGAGGGTCAGGACACTGGATGGTTTAAATTAAGTTTCACTGCAGGATGTCTTGAAGGATTACTGGGAAAAGTCGGAGCCTCTGAGTCAAGCTGCCGCTCGGTCCTCCTCTTAGGTTGGAAATAGGTTGGTGGTCTCAAAAAACGTCCTTTTGAAGTAATGTTCTTACTGAACAAAACCACAAATTCAGAACAACTCCTTACTCAGGGGATAGCCATGGCAATGGAAACCTTGCACAACAGGGGGAGAAATATCCTAAATCCTGGATAGACACACCTCACAGAGTCTTCGGGGACTGGGCTCTGCCTCAGCAGAGCAGAAAAACCACCAATGCTGTTTAATAATTTGATTACTGTCAAATCAACAATATGCTCCAGGCTTTCAGCTCTACCAAAACTGGGGCTAGAAATTTGGTAAAAGCTCTAGGAAATCTGGAGAATCCAAAATGGAAAATCCAACAAACTGGAAGTTGTGAGTGGTTATGCTGGGCATTGTCAAGCTTTGCTTTTTGTCCAATCACCTGGAAATGGAACATAACCAAATACTCTAATGCCCTGTACACACAGTCGGACATTCCAACCACAAAATCTGTCTGATTTTTTCTGACGGATTTTGGCCGAAACTTGTGTTGCATACACACGGTCAGATAAAGTTGTTGGAAAATCCGATTGTTCGGAACGAGGTGACATTCGTTGCGTACAACAGGACTACATAGAGGCTAGTAGCCAATAGCTTTGGTCTTGTAATTTAATCTGAGCATGCGTGGCACTTTGTCTGTCAGAATTCTCTACAAACTATTGGAAAAAGTCAGGTCGGATTTTGTTGACGGAAAATTTTAGATCCAGCTCTCAAACTTTTTCTGTCGGGATTTCCGAAAGAAAAAGTCCGATAGAGCCCACACACGATCGGATTTTACGACAACATAATCCGATTGGACCTTTTCCGTCTGCATTTCCGACAGTGTGTACAGGGCATTCGAATTAACTCTCCTGTGTCCTGTGATGTACAATCAAGAAATAAAGTACCAAGGCATCTTCAAGGACTATAATGTGATCAGATCAGACCACCACTTGTAGGACCTTACATCCAAAACTGCCATCAGCTGCCACAAAATTCATATGATGGAACTTGGTAAAAAGTGAATAAAAGATGCTAGGTAGCTGCCTTGCATACTTAGGAAACAGAAACCTGTAGCCAAAAGACTCATGGTGCACTCACCATCCTCACTGAGATGCAAAGAAAGGGCAGAAAGAAAAGTCTTGATCTTAATATTACTTTGTTCTTCTGAAGGATAAGAAAGAAAAAAACAACTTGCAAGACAGATCAGCCAGCATCAAGACCCTCTTTCATGGTGTGAAACTTGGGCAACCACCAAAGGAAGACACCATGGAGGAAATTTAATATTGCTGCTGCACCACTTTTCTAGGGTTAATCCGTTGTTCCAAATTCGTAAAGCATCTGCAACACTTTTGGTTCTGACAGTGACTCGTGCACCAAATTCAGGTAGTTCTAAAATGCACCACTTTTACATTGTGGTGCATTAAATGCACTTCTTTTTATTTTGGCACATTGAATTTGCCAAATTCAAAATAAAATATCGACAGTTCATATCTTACAAAAGTAGAGCCAATTAAGACTAACTTTGATGTGCAGAGAGAAACTGGTACAGACAGGGCAGCCATCAGAAATACTGGGGTCCCTTACACAGATTTATGCCTGAGCCCCTCAGGCCTAACTCCTTACATCAGAGTTTACCCCTTTCATTAGGGTCCCTAGAGTCCCCCTCCTATCATCAGTGTTCCCAGAGTAATCCCTCCTTACATCATGGTCCCAAGGGTCCCCTCTCCTTAAATCAGGGTCCCTAGAGTTTCCCACCCTTACATTAGAGTTCCCAAAGTTCCCCCTCAAATTAGAGTCCCCAGAGTTCACCTTTACAACAGAGACCCCACTTTCATTAGGGTCCCCAAAATCCCCCATTACATCATGGTCCCTAGAGCCCATTCCCTTTCAATAGGGTCCCTGAAGGTAGAAGGGAAGAGTAGAGTGGGGCAAGGAGAGTGGAGAGGTTTAAGAGAATAGTTGGGTTAGTAGAAGGGGAGGAGGGAGTATTGTGAAGACCCCAACTTACATCAGCATCCATTACTTCTCATTGCAGCAGTCGGTTACAGCACAGGTGGAAGATGGAAGGCTGGGCACTGGGATCGAATAGGTTTGGTGGAGGAACTTTCTCCTCCTCTGAATGCTGGGGTCTGGGAGGGGGCAAGCACCCAGTTGGTTGCTAGGACGAGGGCGGTCTTAGCAACC
Organism: Lithobates pipiens; assembly: GCF_037356315.1. Taxonomy (NCBI): domain Eukaryota; kingdom Metazoa; phylum Chordata; class Amphibia; order Anura; family Ranidae; genus Lithobates; species Lithobates pipiens. Next base: position 155,683,296 of record NW_027507718.1, on the reverse strand, counting down.
AAACGCTAGCACTGAGAACATTTGGGTGGATGGGATGTTGTCAGCCGCCGTACATTCAGGGACAGCTCTGATTTCTGCACAGCCTGTGCTGTTGCTGAGCGGCAAGGCTGTGGCAGCAGGAATGCTGACTGGGTATTTGAGCAGGATACTCAAGGGGGGGGGGGGGCATTGGACCCAGCAAAAACTGGTTGGTTGGGGCTGAGGCCCACTTTTAGAACACTTTTGCAAAATATGTCTGCACCAGGCTTTAGGAATTCTAGGGCATGAGTCCTGGGAACCACATGGATCTCCACAAAAAGAGCCTATGCTGCTTCCAAGAATTTTGGACCCACGGTCTTATAAGCAATTGTTTTTCCCTTGAGCAAAAAAACCACACCAATGCTGTTTACCAATTAGAATACTAGCAAATCACCAATATGCCCCAGGCTTTCAGTTCTTCCAGGAATGGGGCTAGAACTTTGGTAAAAGCTCTAGGAGATCTGGACAATCTAAATTGTAATAATATTGCTACTAAACTGAAAAAAATAAACATAATCAACTGTCTTCCAATCTAGTTGAAAATTGAGGCAACTTGTGGACTCTTCATGGTACAGCAAAGACTAACATACGTATTTATATAAAAGTGTAAATTTATTTAAGACAAAAAAATCATCATTAAAATGGTCCTATAGAGGGAAATATACAATACACAGTATCAGATCTCTAAAGAGGAACTAGACACTTGGACGCATGTCCACCCAGACAGGAGGACCATAAATCTTGTCCTATGTCAGTTCAACCTTGACATGATTCAGGAATATACTTCAGAGGGATGTGTGTCAACATCCCTACAAAAAACAGATAATAAATTGGCCAATTCAAAATCCAGCTATCAATTCAGATAATATATAACACATAATCCTCAAGACATAAGCATTCCCATGTATGTTGGATAATAGGAGCTTACCAAGACTGGACCAATTCAAACCAACAAGGCATCTGCAGGCCTCAAAGGGGCAATATCTCGGGCTAGTGTGGAAGCCAGGTCATAATATGCAAATTAGACATAGAATGTCAAGGATAAAGAATATATACAGTATATATGTATAATTAGATAGAAATAAATTATATATTATAGAAAGGACCGCCAGTAACTGTCCAGATACTAAGTGTGCTCACTTAAGTCACACTCATAAAGAGTATACATAGAACACAATCTGATCTAGATCTATGTGTGTCTAAGAATACACACACCTCTATAAGTCATAAGTGATACATACCTGTTAGATGTTTAAACAAACATATGGGAGGCGCTGGAGTATTGGACGGACTTCTCAGAGATGGGCACATCAGATTTTAAACTATGGATAAGGCCTATATATATATATATTGCGGCAGAGCATTCCCCTGCCAGGGTCTAGAAGGAGGATGTGACCCAGAATTCTCAACCAGACAGGTTGAGGGGCTCCAGGGAGCACGTAACATGAAGGGGAAATTGGCCTTTCAGTTTCCTCAGTGTTTTGTAAAGTCCACTTTGGGACCTGGAACTCAGGGATTTCTGAGAGATCTGGGTGGGATGAAATCCCCAGTCCTGGGTCCTGATTTTGAGAACAGCCAGCATATTGATTGGTCAGGTGTGTGCTGGGCTTTTAGTAGTAACCTGACCATGGTTCTGGGCTCCCCTCCAGCAGACAGGAAGTCTGAGTACCAGGAGTCAGGAGGGCTCCATGGGGGAGCCAGTGCAGCAAGAGGCTGTTAGCTGTGTGCACCAAGGTGGTCGGTGAAACAGTCTGTAGGAGACAGACAAGGGCCTGGTGTGTAAGGCCAGAGCAGCAGTGCTGCAAGTGATCACCACTACCCGCGGTGGTGGTGGTAATGTACAAAGATATTTGTTTTATATGGCAGCCGTATCTCTGTTTTGTGTGTCTCCTTATTTTCTATCAAGCTCCTGTGAGTGGCCATGGTGGCTGGAGGGCAGCTGCGTTACAGCTTGCCATTTCTGGAAGTAACAGGACCTGTCTGCACATCCGCAAGCCGTGAATGAAGATTCAGTGCTTGGTTCGTGCAGGCGCGGTTTGCCAAAATGGTGGCTGCGGTCGCGTATGCGATTGGCCACCACTAGGTGGCGAAGTTTTGCCGGTGTGCTGTGGGGTGGTGACATCATTAATGGTGGCAGATTTAAATAGCTGTCAAAGCAGCTATTCCTTGGAATGACTTGCAGGCTTATGCAGCGGTTTCCCCAGGCACTGATCTCTGGTATACAAGGTAAATTGTTTGCTGCAGGCTCCCTAGGTGCTCACTATGTTTATGTGCTCTCTCATGTCTCTTGTCACTCCTGTTTCTCATAAGGCTTTAATGGTTAATTTTAGTTTCAATATATACAAACGTGTAGCGCTAAAACAAAATAAATTGCAAAGATTACATGTACTTTATATACTATGCCGCGTGCTAGCCACCAAAACTACCACAATGTTCCTTATAATAAGAACTTTGATCTAAGTGAACATTATACAAATAAAACCATCTAGTATTTGCAAATTATGTGTACATAAACCCTGCACATAAAGTTATGTGGCTCACAATACCCAAATGTTCAATATAAGACAGAAGAAGAAAGAAAAAAGTCTGTGAAGTCTTCTTGAATAAAGTGATCAAATCCCACGTGTGTAATCAGATTCACATTCCACCTTCCTTATATATACGAACACCACGTGACAATCCCACCACCGCTATAGATGCAGGCTTTCCGGACTTATCTGACCCAAACGAATATACATTCGAAGGATCGCACAGGCTTATGAAGTAACAGTAGGAATTCACATTCGCAAACTTTGGATCACCAGGGAGACATCAAAAACGATCGCTCCATCCATACAATGGTTGATAATAGGTTTTCTCCAACTATCTGGTCCAGCTTAGAGTATTGGTCACATGAAATAAGAAAATGGGACCAAATAGTGTAATTCCATTAAAGAACCAATTTTTAATAAAAAATAATGCCAACAAACTCACATTTCTGAAGTAAATCAAGCGCTTTTTCAAAGAAAAATCGGCTGCAGTAGAGTCCCGACGCGTTTCGTCCTCTTACACTCGCTCAGGTTGAACTGGATGGACTGGTGTCTTTATTCAACCTTACTAACTATGAAACTATGGTTTCTGTCAAGGCTCAGGATGGAAGAAGCAGAGATAGTCCTGTACTGGCCAAACAGGCCATGGTTTTGACTGCTGATGCAACTCAGCTTCTGGGACCCAGTTCCTCTACCCTGCAGACCAGATCTCCTATCACAAGAGGCAATTCTACATCCATGCTCGGCCCATCTACATCTGATGATCTGGTTCTTGAGAAGGGAAGGTTGGAGGCCCTAGGCTGTCCAAGTAGGGCCATCGCCACATTAAATACCAGAAGAGCAGGCACTAACAGGGTCTACCAGAGGATTTGGAAAAAGTTTGCAGACTACACCTCTTCCACTGCAGGTTCTTGCAATAACCCAAAGATACATGATATCCTGGGCTTCCTATAATTGGGCTTGGATCTCTCATTGTCAGTCAGCTTGCTGCGAGTCCAAGTCTCTGCAGTCTCTGCCTTTACGGGCATTTCTTGGGCTTGACACCCTCTTACTCAGTAGTTTTTAAGAGGAGCAATAAGGCTCAGACCTCAGAAAAAGCCAAGATTCTCTAATTGGGATCTTCCCCTTGTCCTGGAATTTTCTCAGGTAGAGAGTTGGAACATGAAGATCAGTCCTCTATGAAATGACTCTCTCTAAAAGTTGCCTTCTTGGTGGCCATAACATTGGCCAAGAGGGTTTCTGAAATCAGCTCTCTGGGATTTTTTTCTTTCTTTTTACTAATCGGGTAGTGTAATTCGTATGCTGGGTTCAAACCCCAAAGTGGCATCTGTGTTTCATGACAATCATGAGATTGCTCTTCCAACATTCAGATCTACAGAGGATTCCAGTGTTCATCCCTTAGATTTGGAAAAGAGTCAGCATCTTGAAGCTACAGCTTCTTTCCATCAGACCGACCACCTGTTTGTTATTTTTCATGGAAAGTATAAGGGAATGCATGCCTCTTCCAGATCTATCGCAGCATGCATTGTTCAGGCCATTCAGTGGGCTTACAAAGCCAAGGGCTTGGCGCCTCCAGAAGCAGTGACTGCTCACTCAATGAGAAGCATGTCTTCACCATGAGCGGTGTCATGTGGCTCCAGAATTTATTTGCAAGGCGGCCTCGTGGTCCTCAATTAACACATTCATGGCACACTACTGCATAGAGCCAGCCTTGTTATTTTCTGGTAAATTTTTGGTTTACGTATCTTGTCTGTTAGTGCCAATTAAACCTTTTTCTTTTGTCCAGCACTCTTTCCACCTGGGTGTGTATGGCTAGTTATTTCCCACATATAGGCTGCCATGGAGTCTGTCAGGAAAATGGAAAATGTATATAAAATACTTACCATAATTCCATAATTTTCCTGTCCTGATGGACTCCATGGCAGCAGGAGTTCCCTCCCAGTGGCTGGAGTATGCTAAATTATGGAACACGTCTCTGGCCCAGAGCAAAGATTTATGGGAGAAGGGTCCTATGAGGTATGAGTTGGTGGGATTAACCCACATGTAGGCTGCCATGTAATCCATCAGGAAAGGAAAATTACGGTATTTTATATACACTTTCCGTCTTAATTCCCAATTAAAAGTGCCCACACTTACGGCTAAAAAGGGGTTTAAAAATGTGCCCACTTTAGAAGTAAAGAGAAAAAGGTTAAAGTGTTTGAAGGTGCATGGAAGATTTTTCACAACTCGCCTTCCGGGGGAGGAGTCTGAGAATGGTGCGTGTCTGCACCTAGCGTCCTGGTGTGCTCCATGCCCCCCGCCGTGGGAACAATGCCGCTGCTGCGGCTTGAGGACCTCCTCTGATCCCCCCTGCGCCGCCCGGACCCAAGGCGGTACCCCGCCGTGAGAGTTGATCTCCTCTCTTACCTGCCCCCCTCGTCTCTCCCCCTCGAGTCAGGTTGCGCTGCATGGCGCCGGGCGGTTCTCCCGGTGAAAGTGTGGGCCCCCTGTGGGTCTGTGGAGTTCCCGGCGGTGGAGCGGAGGTACGCCGTCTAGTGCTGTCAGCACAGTGCAGTACAGAGCTCGGCTAGCCTCGGTAAGTCTCGGAAGGTTTTCGTAGAGCCAAAGAAGAGATCTGGAGCCATCTACTGGACAAAACAAGATACTGCAACTGGAGACATAGGATGGCACTTTGAATAAAAAAAAGGAAAAAATCTCCAAAGAAGGTCAGTATATGGAAAAAAAAAAATCTGAATCCGTAGGAAAATGCAGATCGTCTGGCTGAATAAAATCTATACGGCAAACCACCATGGGGTAAGTGGACATATAATATAAAGTATTGAAAACACCCCGCAGTACAATATCTGTGAATTAAATGAGACTCTTTGGAAAATCTGCTAGATAAATGCCATTGTAAAATGGTTTGGTGAGGTAACTGTGGCGGCAAGTAAGAAGAGGTATAGATGTTAAGCGAACTTCTTTAATAAAGTAAATAAATGGGAAAATTATTTTGATACCGTGCGATTCCGTGAGAACATCAGTAAAAAAACATCAGTAAAAATAACAAACGGAGTGAAGAAAATTGATTATGTTGTGGTAGACAAAAAGGAATATTAATGTTATACTGTTGTAAATCTGTTGATAAACCCGAAAACACTGGGACAGTAAGAAACCTTAAAATTATATCCCAGCCTGTGGCAGTCGCGGATACCCCATGACAATAAATATAACAAAGAGCGAACCGAGATAGAACCAGGAGAGAAAGGAAAAAAAAAGGGGGAGAGGAGGGCGAAGGGGATCAGATAAAAATAGTAATAGAGGTGTGTAACTATCTCTGATTGCGATGAAGGGAAAAACAGCAAAAGCAGGGGTCACCCCGAAATCACCACGTCGGAGCTTGGTAGCCAGCCCTGGGGCAATGAATAAATATGTCACACAGACGGTAGCTACAGAGAAGCAGTATGCTGAAAAATCTCAACCTCAACACACAAAAACCCAACAGACGGAAATTAGCGATAAAAGGGAAAGAGAAAAGAGTAAAAAAGAGAAAAGAAAACACCAAACGCAAAATATCTCTACACATGAAGTAGAAGTATCACTGGATGGCCCTCCAGAAGAAGAAACAGGTTCCTCAACTGAACTAGATGGCGGAGAAAAAGTTTTAACAACCTAACAGATACAACAAGATAATCCCCAAGTTTTGCCCACTAAAAATGAGATAATCTCTATGTTTGCAGCTCTGGAAAATACCATGAAATGTGAAATGGAAAGACTGCATAAGAATCTGGGACATATACTTGAAAGGGTAGAAGAGGTTGAAAAAAAAGTGGAAAAATATACGAATATAATAAAGAACCTGGAAGCAGAAATACAAAGTTTAAAAATAATACAACAAGATCAAGCATATAAGATTGAAATTCAAGAAAACAGAGACAGAAGGAAAAATCTCAGAATACGCGGAGTTCCTGACTCACAACAACATGAGGATTTGAGTGAGATAATTAAGAGGATTTGTAACCCCCTAATGGACAAAGAAATAGCTAATGCGATAAATGTAGAAAGGGCGTATAGAGTAAGAAAACCTAAGGGTCTCCCACAAGAAACGCCAAGCGATATCATAGTGAGGTTTCAAAACAAAGAAGTAAAATACCAAATATGGAAGAATATAAGATCAAAAGCTCCATTAAGATATGAAGGAAACAACATTCAGATATTTCAAGATCTGGCACAGGAAACCCTGAGGCGGAGAAGAGCCCTAAAACCCCTTTTGACAGTATTGGTTGAGAATGAAGTACAATATAATTGGGGCTTCCCTGCAAGCTTAATAGGAAGAAAAAATGGCCGGACAGCAAGTCTGAGATTTATAGAAGAAACTGCAGAATTCTGTAGAAAATTAGAGATCCCGGTTCCGAGGGGAGAGGCCGGGGGCGAGGGGAGAAGTGGGGGAGACGAAAATCAGGTCCTCCCCTCCCTTCTGGGAGGTGGAGGGGGAGGGGAAAACGAGATAGATAGAGATGAAAATGAATGACAGAGGAGAGTCCCAGATTGTAGGGAAGTTTTTTCTTTTTTTCCTCCTCCTGATTTTCTCCGTCATGTCCCCCCCTCCCCCCTAGGCTTAGCTTGGGGGGGAGGGGGAGGTGGGTCCGAGGGAGTTTTGGGGGTGGGGGGAGGACATGGTGGGGGTTGGGGAGCCCCAGGTATGCGGGAGAACCATCTTGCCAAGGAAAGGCGAGATGGGTGATGGCACCGTTAAACAGAATTCCACCCTAGGGCCAAGGGATAAATGGAGCGGGAGGGTTCCAGATAAAAGGTCCCGGACCATTAGGTCAATTTTACATCTAACGAGGGTACAGGGAGGGGGGAAGGAGGGGAGGGTAATAGGGTGGAGGGAGGTGGGGAGGGGGAAGGGTGGGAGGGTTAAATCTGTTGACACGAAACCACTACGCTTAGTAAAGAAAAATAGAAAAAACTTAAGTGTGTACAATGTCAGAAATTAAAATAGCAACATATAACGTGAGAGGAATGAATTCTCCAAAAAAAAGGAATAATATACTGAGGGAGTTGGAGGGAAACTCTATAGATATCGTTTTTCTGCAAGAAACGCACTTGGCTTTAGATTTATGTATCAGGTTAAACACGCAGATGTTTCCAACCTGGTACTATGCTGATACCCCATGTAAGGGCTCTAGGGGAGTGGCAATTGGGATCTCTAAAAAGATCAACTGGAAAGTGGAAGAATTAAAGGTGGACCCACAAGGGAGGTTCCTTTTTGTGAAAGGACATTTGGAAAGAAATAGATATACATTGGTGAACATCTATTGTCCTAATAAAGGCCCAAAGAAATACCTAAATAAAATCTTGAATATATTAGAAACATATAAACAGGGCCACATAATTTTGGGGGGCGACCTAAATTTTGCTATAGACCCATACATAGATAGCACCTCACAGGGTTTAGCACATGAAAACAAACAACATAGAATTCTAAAAAAGAGGATGTTGCAGCAACAATTAATGGACACTTGGCGAATATTTAACCCAAGAAAAAAAGACTACACGTATTACTCTGTAGTACACGATATGTATGTCAGATTGGATTATATACTAGTGGTCCACGAATTGTTAGAAAATATACTAGAGGTCAAAATAGGATCCATAACCCTCTCGGATCATGCGCCTGTAATAATAAAATTAAAAGATCCAGGAAAAGAATATAGAAAAGGGTCGTGGAGACTAAATGAGACTCTTTTGGAAAACGCAGAATTAGAAAATATTATTAAAAATGAAATTGAACAATACTTTTTAGTAAATGACTCAGAGGAGATCCCAAGGGCCACACTCTGGGAGGCCCACAAAGCCCTAATTAGGGGGAAATTAATCTCCATAGGATCTTGGGAAAAAAAAAAGTGAAAAGAAGCAGAATGATTTAAAAAAAGAACTTTATATATTAGAACAAAAGCATAAGGGTCAACCGGACAAAAATATATATAAAGAAATAATATATAAACGTACTCAATTAAATAATAGATTGGAACAAGAAGTAAGGAAAACCTATAAAAATGTGGCTAAAGAAAGATACATGTGGGGGAATAAGACTGGGAAACACCTGGCTAGATTAGTAAGAGATAAAAAAGCCATTAATTACATAGAAAAGATCAAAAACGCGAAAGGTGAAATACAATATAGAACATCAGAAATAGCAAACGCGTTTAAAACATATTACAGCGCCCTATATTCAATCAGGACCACGGAGACCGAAAGTCAGAAGGAGACCAGAAAAATTTAAATACAAGAATACCTGAGGGAGATAGATCTGCCAAGGATAACCCCCGAGATGTCTAAAAGTTTAGAGGACCAGATTACGCCTGAGGAAATTGATAACGCAATAAAGGACATGCCCAACGGGAAAAGCCCAGGACCAGATGGTTTCACCATCAGGTATTATAAAAAATTTAAACAGCAGTTGATCCCACAGTTATGTAATCTTTGGAACAAACTGGCAGAGGATGAACTCCTGAGGAAAGAATCACTCCTAGCAAACATTACACTCATTCCAAAACCTGGCAAAGATGGTTCGATTTGCTCTAATTACCGCCCAATTGCACTGCTCAACACAGATATTAAACTATATGCAAAAGTATTAGCAACAAGGATAAAAAATCTACTCCCAGAATTGATCAACGGAGACCAAGTAGGAATTGTACCAGGAAGGGAGGGCCGAGACAACAGTCTCCGAACGTTGTTGTTAATGGGGAAAGATAAGGAAACCAATCCTCCAATGATCTTGGTGTCGATTGATGCGGAAAAAGCTTTTGACCGAGTGGATTGGGGCTTTATAATGGAAACTTTACAGACTTTGGGTTTTGGCCCAAAAATGTTGAAATGGGTAAATAATTTATATACATATCCATCAGCCAGAGTGGGAGTAAACGGGAGCATGTCGTCCGCATTTGACATGCGAAACGGTACAAGACAGGGGTGTCCCCTTTCGCCTTTACTATACGTGATCGCTTTAGAGCCCCTATTAGCAAAAATACGAAATAACTCAGTCATAGAAGGAATAAGAAGGGGGGGGGGAGAGCATAAAGTGGCGGCATATGCGGATGACATACTCCTATATATGATCAACCCCCAAACATCGATGCCAGGCCTCATAAGGGAGATCAGAGATTATGGGGCCCTCTCTAATTTTAAAATAAATCCAACTAAAACAGTTATCCTGAACATTGGATTAGATTTGCAGGAAGAGGAAAAGATACGGTATAAATTCCCCTTTACATGGGAAAAAAAAGAAATAACATACCTAGGGATCAAATTAACAAAGACAATTCGGGGGCTATATCAGGCTAACTATATCCCACTAATAAATGAAGCGTTACTTACGAAGATGAATAAAGGAACGATATCATGGATGGGAAGAATTAATGTGCTGAAGATGATGGTATTACCAAAAATTATATATAAAATGCAAATGCTTCCGATAAATATTCCAATTGGTTTTTTTAATACATTAAGATCTTTATTTCTAAAATGTATATGGCAAAACAAAAAACCTAGGATAAAACACAATTTATTAACTAGAAAAAAAAATAGGGGAGGGGTGGCACTACCAGATATACACAGATATTATTTAGCAATTATTTTAATGAGAGTGGTTGAAAGCACTAATTTAAACACCAAAAAGAAATGGGTAAAAATGGAGGAGATATCGATGGGGTCACAAACACAAAAAAACATCTGGATTCCACCAAAATTCAGATTTATTAGTAACACTACACATGAAATCACCTTAACAGCACTGAAAAAATGGGATACAATACACCGTAAAAATAAATGGCAATACAATTCACCACTAATCCCTCTCGGGGGCACAAGTTTTTTTTCACCAGGATATGATACACCACTAGGGAAACAAATGAAGGATCTACAATTAAAAGATATTATAAGGGAGGGGAAGCTAATGTCAAAAGTAGACTTAATGACGAAGTATAAATGGCAAAAATTTAAAGATTGGGAATACCTACAGATACAGCACTTTGTTAATTCTATCCCAAAACCAATAAGAAAAGAAAATAGGTTAACGCCATTGGAAAAACTATGTATAAGGAAAACAGCACTTAAACATGGTGTTTCACAGCTATATGACTGTTTGTCTGAAATGGAAGGCCAAGGAAATATCTCATTTATAGCTAAATGGGAAAAAGACTTGGGCTATAAAGTGGATGAGACCCAAATGATTAACTCGGTATATGACTCTGTATTCGATATAAGATCAATAGAAGTAAATTATAAATGTTTAACGAGATGGCATTTTACCCCCGATAAATTACACAAAATTGACGCCTCCAACTCTAAGTTATGTTGGAGAGAATGTGGTACATTAGGAACAATATTCCATTTCTGGTGGGAATGCTCAGTAATAAATCAATACTGGAGTAAAATAACAGAGTATATAGAGAAAAATAACAGGGCAAAAAATACCTATAACGCCAGGGGAGTGTTTGTTTCTAGGAGTAGATGAAAAAACGAGTAAGCATCTTAACAGAAAAACAAAAAACTCACTAGTACCCATTTTACTCAATGCTGCAAAAGCCATAATCCCAAAAAATTGGCTACAGGTGAAAAAACCCTCGATCCGCGAATGGATTCAAAGAATAGAATACATCAATAACATGGAACATCTAAGAAAAATGGAAGAAAATAAAATGAAAAAATATCGCAGTATATGGGAAAAATGGAGATTATTCAAAAAGACGCAGCATTATACACAAGCATTAATGGAATAAAGAGTAGTGGAGTCGAGGAAGGTCAACAGTTAGTGGAGAAGAGGGAAGGGTGGGAATGGTAAATGTAATCAAGTCAAATAACTAAGATATTGGTAGCACAAATAGGATGGTAAGGATAACTAAGTAGATGTTAGTTGAACGGTTGTCTTTGCTGTTTCTTTGTCTTTTATCTCTTCTTAACTGGAACGGTTTTTCTTTTGTAATGGATAAATAATAAATAGATATAAGCAATAATTGAGAAGTTTAAAAAAAAAGAGATAGTGAAAAAGATTAAGACATCTTGCCACAATGATGTTAAAAGAGATTATAAGGATTCTGATAATTAAACTGATTAGAATCTACCAATATACAAGCATTTTACTGAGTGGTAAAAAAGAAAAAAAAAAAGAAAAAAAAATAAGTGTTTGAAGGTGTGGCCCCAAGGAAAATGGGCAAATGGCGTTTTTGGAAGCGCACCCGTAAAAAGTCTTTGTAGTAACCAAGTCAGTGTACTGGGGGATATAGGGAAAGTCACCTGATAAGACTGAGTTCGGCCCTTGTTGGTGGTAACTGGCACAGAGGTGCCATTTTGAAGAGGTTTTGGCTGGTGTGTTATGCCCCCTCCAGGGTCAAAACAGGGGGAGGATATGAGGATATGTGGCAGAGCGTTGCCCTGCCAGGGTCTAGAAGGAGGATGTGACCCAGAACTCTCAACCAGGGGCTCCAGGGAGCATGCAACATGAAGAGGAAACTGGCCTTTCAGTTTCCTCAGTGTTTTGTAAAGTCCACTTTGGGACCTGGAGCTCAGGGATCTGAGAGATCCGGGTGGGATAAAATCCCTAGTCCTGGGTCCTGATTTTGAGAACAGCCTGCATACTGATTGGTCAAGTGTGTGCCACTGAAGTGGGTCACAGTCTGTAGGAGACAGATAATGGCCTGGTGTGTAAGGCCAGAGCAGCAGTGCTGCAAGTGAGAGCCAACTAGGCTGAATGTAGTTTTGTTAATGAAAAGGAATGCTGAAACTCCTTGCGAGGAAAACCTATCTTTGCTTGTTGAACTTTCTTTTAATAAAAATGGGCAAACAAAGCCCTTAAAAAGAAGAACCAGTGAGTGGCGGTGTCCTTCAAGCTCTACATTTGATGCTAGTCCTTTACAAAATATATAGTGGAGATGCGACCCCATGTCACAGGTGCATATGAGCAGTGTATGCCTGATTTTGTCAGGAATACAAATTAAACACCTGTGGGCTGGGTTCATAAACATCCCAGGAATAGAAGTCGGTGCTCACAACTTTTCCGTTACCTTTAAATAAAAGTGGGCTGCCATGCCCTAAAGCGCAGTATAAAAGATACTTTTTCAGGCCTTGTCCATAGTTTAAAATCTGATGAGCCCATCTCTGAGAAGTCCGTCCAATAGGCCAACGCCTCCCATATGTCTGTTTAACCACTTCGGGACCGCCGTATTGCCAATGTACGTCAACACAATGGCACAGGCAGGCACAATCACGTAAATGTACGTGAATGCCTTCTAGCGGGTGGGGGGTCCGATCGGACCCCCTCCCGATAGATACGGCGGTCCCTTTCGGTGCCGGAGCGATCGGCGATGAGGGGATGGCCGCTGGTTTCCGCCCATCGCCTCTCGATCGCTCCTGGCCAGTGACGAACTTCCTCCCCTGTGAAAATGTAAACACAGGAGGAGGAAGTGATGTCACACTCCTCGTGGCAGTCTTTTTGAACCGGACAGCGAGGAGTGAAGACCTTCAAGTAAGTGCACCAACAGTCCACTGACACATAGGTACACACAGGCACACATTTCACCCCAGTCACCCCCCGATCACCCCCCCGATCGGCCCCCCGCCCCCCCCCAGTCACAGTGTCACTAATGCAGTGTTCATTTATTTATTGATCACTACATTTAGTGTCAGTTGTGACTGTAAAAAGTGTCAGGGCAGCTAGTGTTAGGCCCCTTTAGGTCCAGGGTAGCCCCCTACCCCCCCCTAATAAAGGTTTAACCCCTTGATTGCCCTCCCAGTTAACCCTTTCACCCTCTTTTACCAGTGTCACTAAGCGATCGTTTTTCTGATCGCTGCAATAGTGTCACTGGTCCCGCTAGGAAGCTAGTTTTTTTTTAGGTTCAACGCCAGGTTTTTATACCGTTAGGTACCCCGATATATAACCTAATAAAGGTTTTAACCCTTTGATTGCCCCTAGAGTTAACCCTTTCACCAGCGATCGCTGCATAAGTGTCACTGGTGACGCTGGTTAGCCAGTTAGTTATTTAGTTATTTAGGTACCCCCATATAAATACCCAATAAAGGTTTTAACCCCTGATTGCCCTTAGTTAACCCCCTGATCACCCGGCGGGTGATATAAATTTGGTTTTAGGGTCAGAAAGGGTCTGCGTCGCCCCAGGCAGTGCTAGGTTAGTGCCAGCACCGCTAACACCCACGCGCAAAGCATACACCTCCCTTAGTGGTATAGTATCCGAACAGATCAATATCTGATCTGATCAGATCTATACTAGCGTGCCCAGCAATTTAGGGTTCTAAAAAAACGCATTGTTAGCAGGATCAATCCAGATACCTGCTAGCACCTGCGTTTTGCCCCTCTGCCCAGCCCAGCCCAGCCCACCCAAGTGCAGTATCGATCGATCACTGTCACTTACAAAACACAACACACATAACTGCAGTGTTCGCAGAGTCAGGCCTGATCCCTGCGATCGCTAGCAGTTTTTTTGGTAGCGTTTTTATACAGTCGCTGACAGGCTAGGTGCTTTTTTACCTGTGAGTCTCACTACTGTACCCCTAAATTTAGAGCCCAAAATGGCAAAGCGAAGGTACACTAGTGAAGAGGCCTACACGTTTCTGAGCATGACAGATAGTGAAGAGGAAGACACTGATCTGTCAGATTCAGGCTCAGAATACGAACCTGTAGAGGACAGCGCCTCCATGTCAGATAGCTCTGACGACGAAGAAGAGGTCCCTGCTATTGTCAGGCGTACCCGACCCCGATTTTCTGATGTTGTTGAGGTGCAGGAACCGCAAGTCCCTCGTATGGAGTATAGAGCCAGTACTAGCGCCGCTCATCCTTTTGGTGAACTGGCAAGCACCAGCGGCCTAGTACACCCTGGAGGTACATCCAGCACTGCAGTATCACGTGGTGACGTGGCGAGTCCCATAAGTGCAGTTCAAGCTGGCGAGGTGGCAAGCACAAGTAGTGTCCCGCTGCCACCAAGAAGAAGAAGACAAAGACAGGCCCGTCGTACCCATAGTGCCCTTCCTGCAGAATTCGCCTATCCCAATTGGGTGCCCACCACTTCTGCAGAACCCGTACTTCCCCCATTCACTGCCCAACCCGGTATTCAGGTGGATACAGATGATTTTACGCCACTCGATTTTTATTCTCTGTATCTCACGGAAGATCTCTATAGATCCATTGTGGACCAAACCAATTTATATGCTGGTCAACGCATCGCCGCTAATCCCCAGTTGCCGTCTCTTGCCAGAGATTGGAAACCAGTTACGGTTTCCGAATTTAAGACGTTTTTGGGCCTTTCCCTCAACATGGGCACACATAAATTTATGCGGATGCGGGCTTATTGGTCCACGCATCCGGCTGACCACATGCCCGTGTTCTCTAACTCCATGTCCAGGAAACGATACGAGCAGATCTTGCGGTTCTTGCACTTCAGTGACAATGAACTTTGTCGTCCACGTGGAGACCCTGAATACGATCGGCTCTACAAAATTCGGCCCCTCATAAACCACTTCAACCAACGTTTTGCAGACTTGTTTACTCCCCAAAAAGTTGTCTGCGTTGATGAGTCCCTGGTTAAGTTTACTGGTCGCTTGTCATTCAAACAGTACATTCCCAACAAGCGTACCAGGTACGGGGTCAAGCTCTATAAGTGCTGTGACAGGGCCACAGGCTATGCATGGAGCTTTATGGTTTATGAGGGTAAAGATAGTTACGTAGAGCCGGAGAACTGCCCTGATTACATAGGAAGCGCTGGCAAGATAGTGTGGAAATTGGTGTCACCCTTATTCGGAAAGGGGTACCACTTGTACGTGGACAACTATTACACCAGCGTGCCACTGTTTAGTCATTTATTTGATAATCAGATTGGAGCATGTGGCACCGTGCGACCTAATCGCCGGGGCTTTCCCCAGCGGCTTGTAGATTCCCGTCTTAGGCTGGGGGAGAGAGCCTGCTATCGGTGTAATAATTTGCTCGCTATGAAGTGGAGGCATAATAAGAATGTTTTCGTTCTTACCTCCCTTCATGCAGACACGACGGTCCAAATTCCTACGGCGACTGGTATTGTGGAGAAACCCCTCTGTGTCCACGAATATAACAAAAATATGGGAGGGGTGGACCTCAATGACCAGATGTTGGCGCCGTATCTAACTTCCCGTAAGACCAGACGCTGGTACAAAAAAGTGTCTGCTTACTTATTTCAATTGGCTTTGCTGAATGCTTTTGTGCTATACAAAACTTCAGGCGGAACATTAACCTTTCTTTTCTTTCAAAGAGAGGTTGTCACAGAGCTTCTGTTTCCAGACGGTTCTGTACCTCACCATTCCCAACCAAATGCAGTAAGCCGGCTGCATGAGAGGCATTATTCTTATGTCCTCCCGAGTACCCCTACCCAACGAGCCCCCCAAAAAAGATGTCGTGTCTGTAGCAAGCGCGGATATAGGCGTGACACCCGTTCTTATTGTCCACGCTGTCCTGGCAATCCTGGTCTTTGTCAGGGTGAGTGTTTTGAACGCTACCATGAACTAGTGAAGTATTAGCGTAGGGTACAGCATTTCACAGCCTAGGCACACTAACACAGAGTCTCCCAAGATGCCATTACATTTTGAGAGACCCGAACCGTTACAGTTACAGTTTACAGTTCAAAAAAAAGTGTATAAAAAAAAAAAAAAAGTAAAATAAAAAAACCAAAAAAAGTATAAAATATAAAAACCAAAAAAAATATAAAATATAAAAACCAAAAATAGTTGTCGTTTTATTGTTCTCTCTCTCTCTCTCTCTCTCTCTCTCTCTCTCTCTCTCTCTTCTCTCAAATTTTTTATACTTTACTGTTTACTGTGTTATTGTTAACCATTTTTTATGTTTTCAGGTACGCCATTCAGCTGCAGCGTGGATTTATTTATCTTGACAGCAACAGCGTTTGCTCCCACGATACATAAAGCCGCGACTCCAGCACTGTCGGGGGTGATTTCACCACCACAGTTAAAAAAGAGCATATATGCCGAAGCATGGGGGCATAAGGGGTGGAGGAGCGATTTTGCTCCTAATGCCGCGTACATACGGTCAAAATTCCGACGGAGGGCTTGCCCGTGGAAAAGTTTGAACGTATGTACGCAGCATAACTTTTTTGCGGGAGGATGCCCCCATGCTTCGGCATATATATATTTTAGGCACAGGTTGTGTTAAAAAATGTTTTATTTTTTACAGTTTTTTTTTGGCAATTGCTTTGCAGGTATGGTATGGTAAGGTTTTACTGGGATGTTACTTTGTTTTAACGTTAACCATAATTTGCTTAGCAGGTACGCCATTCAGCTGCAGCGCGGATTTATTTATCTTGACAGCAACAGCGTTTGCTCCCACGATACATAAAGCCGTGACTCCAGTGCTGTAGGCGGTGATTTCACCACCACAGTTAAAAAAGAGCATATATGCCGAAGCATGGGGGCATAAGGGGTGGAGGAGCGATTTTGCTCCTAATGCCGCGTACATACGGTCAAAATTCCGACAGGGGGCTTGCCCATGGAAAAGTTTGAACATATGTACGCGGCATAACTTTTTTGCGGGAGGATGCCCCCATGCTTCGGCATATATAAATGGTGCATGTATGTCCATCATTAGAAGTGGGTGGATGAAGGGAGGTATCTAATGGTGGGCATACCCACCGATCAATCTCTTTTTTTTCGTTCAGACAACATGACTCTCAGTAAATAGCTTGGGGTGTCTACTTTCCAAAATGGGGTAATTTGGGGGGGTTTTGTGCTATTTTGGCATTTTATGGCCTTTGCACCCTTAGAAATCCTGAAGGTGGTGATTGGTTTTCGGGGTGCCGTACGCGACTAGACTCCCAAAAAGTCCCACACATGTGGTATCCCCATACTCGGGAGAAGTAGCTGAATATATTTTGGGGTGCAATTCCACATATAACCATGGCATGTGTGAGCAATATATCATTTAGTGACAACTTTTTGTACATTTTTTTTTGTCATTATTCAATCCCTTGGGACAAAAAAAAAAATATTCAATAGTGTCAAGATGGCCCTCGGCAAATAGCTTGGGGTGTCTACTTTCCAAAATGGGGTCATTTGGGGGGGTTTTGTGCCATCTTGGCATTTTATGGCCGTCAAAACTGTGATAGGTAGTGAGGAGTAAAATAAAAAAATTATGCCCTTAGAAATCCTGAAGGCGGTGCTTGGATTTTGGGGTCCCGTACGCGGCTAGGCTCCCAAAAAGTCCCACACATGTGGTATCCCTGTACTCAGGAGAAGCAGCAGAATGTATTTTGGGGTGTCATTTCACATATGCCCATAGCATGTGTGAGCAATATATCATTTAGTGACAACTTTGTGCAAAAAAAAAAAAGTTTGTAATATTCCCGCAACTTGTGGCAAAATATAAAATATTCCATGGACTCAACATGCCTCTCAGCAAATAGCTTGGGGTGTCTACTTTCCAAAATGGGGTCATTTTGGGGGGTTTTGTGCTATTTTGGCTTTTTATGGCCTTCGAAACTGTGATAGGTAGTGAGGGGTGAAATCAAAAATTTGCACCCTTAGAAATCCTGAAGGTGGTGATTGGTTTTCGGGATGCCGTGCGCGACTAGACTCCCAAAAAGTCCCCACATGTGGTATCCCCGTACTCGGGAGAAGTAGCGGAATATATTTTGGGGTGCAATTCCACATATAACCATGGCATGTGTGAGCAATATATCATTTAGTGACAACTTTTTGTACATTTTTTTTTTTTTTTTTTTTTTAGTCATTATTCAATCCCTTAGGACAAAAAAAATAAATATTCAATGGGCTCAACATACCCATCAGCAGTTTCCTTGGGGTGTCTACTTTCCAAAATGGGGTCATTTGGGGGGGTTTTGTGCCATCTTGGCATTTTATGGCCGTCAAAACTGTGATAGGTAGTGATAGGTAGTGAGGAGTAAAATAAAAAAATTATGCCCTTAGAAATCCTGAAGGCGGTGCTTGGATTTTGGGGTCCCGTACGCGGCTAGGCTCCCAAAAAGTCCCACACATGTGGTATCCCTGTACTCAGGAGAAGCAGCAGAATGTATTTTGGGGTGTCATTTCACATATGCCCATAGCATGTGTGAGCAATATATCATTTAGTGACAACTTTGTGCAAAAAAAAAAAAGTTTGTAATATTCCCGCAACTTGTGGCAAAATATAAAATATTCCATGGACTCAACATGCCTCTCAGTAAATAGCTTGGGGTGTCTACTTTCCAAAATGGGGTCATTTTGGGGGGTTTTGTGCTATTTTGGCTTTTTATGGCCTTCGAAACTGTGATAGGTAGTGAGGGGTGAAATCAAAAATTTGCACCCTTAGAAATCCTGAAGGTGGTGATTGGTTTTCGGGATGCCGTGCGCGACTAGACTCCCAAAAAGTCCCACACATGTGGTATCCCCGTACTCGGGAGAAGTAGCGGAATATATTTTGGGGTGCAATTCCACATATAACCATGGCATGTGTGAGCAATATATCATTTAGTGACAACTTTTTGTACATTTTTTTTTTTTTTTTTTTTGTCATTATTCAATCCCTTAGGACAAAAAAAATAAATATTCAATGGGCTCAACATACCCATCAGCAGTTTCCTTGGGGTGTCTACTTTCCAAAATGGGGTCATTTGGGGGGGGTTTGTACTGCCCTGCCATTTTAGCACCTCAAGAAATGAGATAGGCAGTCATAAATTAAAAGCTGTGTAAATTCCAGAAAATGTACTCTAGTTTGTAGACGCTATAACTTTTGCGCAAACCAAAAAATATACGCTTATTGACATTTTTTTTACTAAAGACATGTGGCTGAATAAATTTTGCCCTCAATGTATGACTAAAATTTAGTTTATTCGATTTTTCTTATAACAAAAAGAAGAAAATATCATTTTTTTTCAAAATTTTCGCTCTTTTTCCATTTATATCGCAAAAAATAAAAATCGCAGAGGCAATCAAATACCATCAAAAGAAAGCTCTATTTGTGGGAAGAAAAGGACGCAAATTTCGTTTGGGTGCAATATTGCATGACCGCGCAATTACCAGTTAAAGCAGCGCAGTGCGAAATTGCAAAAACACCTCTGGTCCTTAAGGTATTTATTGGTCCGAGGCTGAAGTGGTTAAACATCTAACAGGTGTGTATCAATTATGACTTATAGAGGTGTGTGTATGCTTAGACCTAGACATAGATCTATATCAGATTGTGTTCTATGTACAGTATACACTATATGAGCGTGACTTAAGCGAGCACACTCACTTCTGAACAGCCAGTATATCATACTGGCGGTCCCTTCTATAATATATAATTATACATATATACTATACAATACAAAAATGGTGCAGTGCAAGTAAAGTCCAATAATGATCACATATTATTGTGTAGCAGCAAGGAATATGTAGGAAGAAAAAACACGTAGTGAGGAAACTCTTCTCTTGTGTGTAACCAATCCTTCCACCAGTATTAATATATTCTTACCAGCTGGGATGGACCACTGAGTACTCAAATGGTCAAACAGGCAGATTCACACATGTGGTATGCAGAAACCAAACTGCTACGCTTCCTAGTCATGGACAAGGCAGCCTCCAATTACGATCCTCCAGAAGCCTCAATTATCAGCTATGACCAACTTCAGGTATATGCATTCATATATCGATAATATCAATCCAGATGTAGATATGCAGAAAATGGCTCCAATATAAAGAAAGCCCCAGCCAGAGGAATTCAAAAAAATATTAAATAAAAAACGATCTAAATGTAGCAAAATCAGAGATCGCTTTATTTAAATTAAATTAAAAATTCAATAAAGTTTAAAATTGATAGTAATAACAGTCCAAAATGAATACATATGCTGTGTACAATGTCCGTATAGTTATAACTTCAACCGCCACAAGATGCCACTGTGGCGGCATAAACAGCAAGGCACACTGCAAAGGCTAGACAGAGGGTGACGTCTGCAGGTACCCCCCCCATACGTATGTTACGTCCGATTGGGACTTAGTCAGCGGTGGGTGGAGCTATCGGCATCACCCTTCGTGTATAAATAACAATTTGATTACCATGGAGAGCCTGATGGTATGTGACGGCGGCGACCGGAAACGCCACTGTAAAATT
The DNA here is from genome assembly GCF_037356315.1 of Lithobates pipiens. Lineage (NCBI taxonomy): Eukaryota > Metazoa > Chordata > Amphibia > Anura > Ranidae > Lithobates > Lithobates pipiens. Next base: position 155,662,638 of record NW_027507718.1, on the reverse strand, counting down.
AAATAAAATACACTGCTTCATTCATATGAATTCATAACGGAACAAAACGGGCAATAATAGCATCAATGGCTTAGTATAAAAACCCCCGCTGTAAAGTAAATGATATAAAGAATGAAAATATTATTATGTAAAATATTAATATATTAAAAAAATTATGAATTTATTTAAAAAATTATTTTGGACATTACACCTGCAGTCTATTTGCTGAACTTTTTTTTTTTTTAGCATAAATCACATACAATAAAATAAAATAATAAATAAATAAATTAAACTACTTATCAGAAATAAAACAATTCAAATCAAAATCAACATTTAATCCTCTAGGGCAGGGATATGCAGTTAGCGGACCTCCAGCTGTTGCAGAACTACAAGTCCCATGAGGCATAGCAAGACTCTGACAGCCACAAGCATGACACCCAGAGGCAGAGGCATGATGGGACTTGTAGTTTTGCAACAGCTGGAGGTCCACTAATTGCATATCCCCGCTCTAGGGGTACGAACCTCATGAATCCAGAAAGATTCACGCTGACTTAAAACACGAATAAAGATTACCCCCCCCCCCCCCCCTCCAGTGCTTCTTAACTTTTTCCACACCCCAAAATTTAAGACATCCGGGGGTCCCTATTATGGACATACCTTAAATGTTTAGACACATTATGGGAACGTAGACCCTTTTTAATATTGTTAACGTGCTCCAAGGGGCTTGGAAGTTCTCCCTATATATTGGAGCTCGCAATCGCATTCGAGCACATAAATTCCCTCGGTGTTACACGTTATGAGGTTTTTAATTGGATAGGTTCTCCCCGTGGTTGAGGCCGTAAACTTCTTCCGTCTCTTATTGTTGTGTTTACACAGAGGGCATTTTACCACACACGTAAAAAAACATAAAATCCTATTTTCCTTAGTTACAGGAGGGTCAACTACACTGGGGGGCCAGTATATCCCTCAATGTAGGAGCTTTTTTTATAAATAAACTTCGGAAGAGATGGTAAAACTGGACCCAGGATACTGTCTTTCTTAAGGATGTCCCAATGTTTAACAATAATTTTCTCAAATTTTTTCTATTGAATATTCAAGGATCATCCTGAATTCATAGCTCCACCCACCGCTGACGGAGTCTTTGCAGTGTGCCTTGCTGTTTTATGCTGTTTATGCCGCCACAGTGGCATCTTGTGGGGTTGAAGTTATAACTATACGGACATTGTACACAGCATGTATTAATGTTTGACTGTTATTACTGTCAATTTTAAACTTTATTGAATTTTTTATTGAATTTAAATAAAACGATCTCTGATTTTGCTACACTTAGATCGTTTTTTATTTTAATATCTTTTTTAATTTCTCCGGCTGGGGCTTTCTTTATATTGGAGCCATTTTCTGCATATCTACATCTGGATTTATATTATCGCTATATATGAATGCATATACCTGAAGTTGGTCATAGCTGATGATTGCGGCTTCTGGAGGATCATAATTGGAGACTGCCTTGTCCATGCCTAGGAAGTGTAGCAGTTTGGTTCCTGCATACCACATGTGTGAATCTGCCTGTTTGACCATTTGAGTACTCAGTGGTCCATCCCAGCTGGTAAGAATATATTAATACTGGTGGAAGGATTGGTTACACACAAGAGAAGAGTTTCCTCACTATGTGGTGTTTCTTCCTACATATTCTTTGCTGCTACACAATAATATGTGATCATTATTGGACTTTTCTTGCGCTGCACCATTTTTGTATTTTATTTTTCTATTGAGGTATTTGTGTGTTGCTCCTTTGGGTGTTCAGCTTGCAACTTTTTATCTTTTTTTTTTCAATTAACGTTTTTTTATTAAACGTACAAAATGGAACTGTCAAATGTAGGATCCACTGTGGCCAGTTTAAGAGAAAGATATCAACAATCACTGGCACACTTGGCTCTACCGAAGCAATCGGCAGGAAATACAGAGTACTAAATCGTAGCTCATGGAGTTAGTAATAAAAAGGAGTAGCAAGAGAAGAAGAAGAGAGGAGTGGGGAAGTAGAAGAGAGAGAAGAAAAAGGGAGGGGGAAGAGAAGAGGGGGAGGGAGTAAAAGATTTGAAGGGTGGGTAGATTAGCATCTCGGCCCCCAGGCCAGCTCACCTTGTGTCCTCCCGAAGATGCCAGCGCTCCCAGATCACACCGTGCTCGTCCATCTTGTCCCTCATCCTAGCCGTCAATTTTTCCATCAGTTCAACATCTTTAATTCTGGTGTACAGGTCCTCTTGGGATGGGGGTGTATTTTTTTTCCAATTTAGGTCTATCAGACAGCGGGCGGCTCTATGTGCCGGAGTAATTTCCTGCACGGCTTGGCCACCTTCGGGTGAGATAAGCCAAGCAGGAAAAATTGTGGCGTGAAGGGTATAGGTATGTCAAAGAGGTGAATCAGTAATTGCTGGAAGTCCAGTAGGAAATTATTAGGGGGCACGTCCAGTAGATGTGGAAGAGAGAGCCTCTTTCACGCTGGCATCGCCAACACCGGTCGGAGGTGGAAGGGTATATTTTATGGAGGAGGTCCGGGGTCTGATACCAAAAATAGAGGATCTTATAAGAATTTTCTTTATAGAGAGTGCATATAGAGCTTTTGGCTGCCTGCCTCCAGACTGTCTGCCACGCCTCCATCGGGAGTACCTCCCCCAGCTCCCTCTCCCACCTCAACATGTACGCGTGTTTGCCCTTCATGTCCATTGGGATTGCATTAAGAAGCTGGTATATGTCAGATATGAGACCCCTATGATTACGTCCTTCAAGTATTATCCGTTCAAACTGAGTCGGAGGAGAGAATTGCAGGGTAGGGGCTATAGTCTGGGCAAAGTGTCTAATCAGGAGGTAGCTAAAGAGGATCCGGATTGGTAGGTCAAATTTGGTCTGGAGCTCCAGGAACGTCAGCAGCCTACGGGTTATAGGATGTACCAAGTGGCCGAAGTGGAACAGATTTCTAGAGGCCCAAGGCCAAGACATCTGGTGAGTGAGGCTAGCTGGGATCTCGGGGTTGTAAAGAAACAAATTCATGACCGAACATTTTGATTGCAGTAGCCCAGGGCTAGATAACTTGCGCCAGAGCTGCCAAAGGTGGGACATCAGTCCCAACAATCGGTTGGGAGGCACCGTCACGTGCATGTTCCATATGAGGCTGTTGGGGTGAATTGGGGCCAGCCATATTTTCTCAATTTGCGACCATTTATTATAGGACCGCTGGGGAAACCACGAGAGCAGCCCCCGTAATTGGGATGCCTGATAATATTTCACTAGATTCGGGAATGCCAAGCCCCCATCGGCCGGGACGCGCTCATAACAGAGCTTGGTATTCTATGTTTCCGATAGTTCCAGACATATCTCAACGCGTCCCCTTGGAGTTTCCGTAAGTGGGCATAAGGGACGGGAATGGGTAGAGTTTGAAAGAGATAGAGGAGCTTCGGCAGGATAACCATCTTAATAGATGCGATCCGGCCTAGGAGAGAGATCTGGTGGGGCTTCCATTTTTGGAGAAGGGCTCTTATCGAGCTGTACAAGGGTGGGAAGTTGGCGTGGTATAAAGTGCTATAGGAGGGAGTAATATAAACACCCAAGTATTTAATACAGGCGGATTCCCATCTGTAAGGGAAGGCGGACTGCAGGTGTCCAGCCTCCAACCTCTTTTGTTGCATTTATCTTGTACCCTGATAGTGCTCCATAGGCATCCAACTCTGCATGAAGGTTGGGCAGGGAAATCCTGGGGTGGGTCAGTGTCAGGATGATATCGTCCGCAAACAGGGACACCTTAAATTCCTCGCCTCTCACCGACACCCCCCTAATATCTGGGTTGCCCCTAATGGCCGTCACCAGTGGCTCTACGCACAGTGCAAAGAGCAAAGGGGAGAGGGGGCAGCCCTGGCAGGTGCCATTAGTCACCCGGCTTACAGGTGAAGTAGCAAACAGGGTTTTAACTTGAGACTTAGGATCAGTATAGAGATTTATTACTGCCTGCAGGAAGGGTCCCCTAAAGCACAAATGCCGCATTGTGGCTATCATAAAGGGCCAGCTCAGGCGATCGAACGCCTTCTTGGTGTCGAGACTTAAGAGTACCAATTTCATGCCTTCCCTATTGGCCACGTCAATTAAATCAATGACTTTCTGAGTATTGTCCCCCGCCTGACGCAAAGGGACAAAACCCACCTGGTCCTTATGAATTAAAGTGGGGAGGAGGGCATTCAATCTATTCGAGAGAATTTTAGTGAATATTTTCAAGTCAGAGTCAAGCAGGGCTATGGGTCTGTAGCTGGCGCATAGCGCCGGGTCTTTGTCCGGCTTCAGGATCAGGGATATAAAGGATCTTTGCATGTCGTTAGGGACCGGAGTTTGATGGAGAAAGGTGTTGTATAGTTTAGTCATGTGAGGGCAGTTTAGTCATGTAGGGGAAGGAAGGTCTTGTAATATTCATACGGTAGTCCGTCCGGTCCAGGGGACTTATGGGCGGGCAGGCCTTTCACCGTCTCCTCCAATTCCTCTGCTGTAAGGGAGGCATTAAGACCTAATAAGTCTTCCGTCTGCAGTCGGAGCAGTTTCACGCACTCTAAGTAGTGAGTAATACGGTCCGTCAGGTCGGGCGACGGGGGATTATGCGGTATCTCGGCTTTATTATAGAGATCTGTGTAATAGTCAGAAAAGGCGTTTACAATTTCCTGGGGATGGGTCAAAAGAACACCTCGTCTGTCCTTAATCTGGTGGGGCGCAGACATATGCGCTCGTTCCACCAGTTTACGGGCCAGGAGTGACTGTGCTTTGTTGCCCTTATCGTAATACACCTGTTTTAAGCGGACCAGGGCTTTTTATACCTGGCCCATGGCCAGGTCCCGCAGTGTTGCCCGTATACGAACGATCTGTCGTAGGAGTGGAACCGAAGGGGAGTCTTGGAGTCTTGCCTCCAGGGACTTCAGTTTTTTGGAAGCTATTTGTTCAGCTGTCCCGGCATCTTTCTTCGTAGCCGAAGAAAAGGCAATACAGCGGCCCCAGAGGACAGCCTTATGGGCCGACCATAAGGTCTGGAGCGAGACGTCAGGGGTGTCGTTTTCCCTAAAGTAGTGTTCCAGTGTATATTCTAGTTCAATTTTGGATGGGGGGTGCTGTAGAAGGAAGTTGTTAAGCCGCCAGTTACATGGCCATCGTATAGGAGTACCTAGGTTCAGCGACATTGTGACTGAGGCATGATCCGACCATGAGATGGGGAGAATCTGCGCCGATTCAACGATACGTAGTGCGTTGTTGTTTACAAAAAAGTAATCGATATGGGAGTGGGTTTGGTGGGGGGCAGAGTAGAAAGTATATTGGCGGTCAGTCGGATGAATGGCCCTCCAAGCGTCAAAAAGACCGTGTCTCCTAGTAAGCTGGCGGAAGAGTTTGGAGTCCCTGAGGGCCCGTGCCTGTGGGGCTTGAGGGATCGCTGCCAGGTGATCATAGATAGCAGAGTGGGATAGATTAAAGTCTCCTCCTAGCACAAGAAGGACTGAGTGCGTGCTGGATAGCCGGGTAAGAACCTTAGCCAGAAAACTATGTTGGCGTGTGTTTGGAGCGTACAGGACACACAGGGTAATGGCCTGCGCTTGCCAGGTGCCTCGAAGAATGACGAAGTGGCCAAGTGGGTCGATATATACGCTGGAGCACGTAAAAGGGGCCCCTTTTTTAAAAAGGATAGCGACCCCTGCTCTCTTACGTGGGTTAAAAGCCTGGTAGGCCTGTGGGTAGTGACTGGATGCGAATCCAAAGCAGTCCCCCTTGTTAAAATGTGTTTCCTGAATGATAATGATATCGGCCCATGACCGCCGAAATTCCCGGAGCACCAGACGTCTTTTTTCGTTGGTGTTAAGCCCGTGGACGTTTAGTGACAGTACCTTAGCCATTGTCATATGGGGAGTAGGTAGAAAGCATACTTAGCTGAGTCCAGTAGTAGCAGTGTGTGACCAGGAAGCGCGGCATCCGGGGAGGAAGTCAGGCCGCGTGCCAGATAAGGAGGGTCGTAGAGCAGAAGGAGGGAGAAGCCTAGAGTAAAGAAAAAGAGTTAGAATACATGCACAATTAAATAATAACATTTACAGTCTGGCCTACAGGGACCGAGAGGCCAAGTTCCAATTGGGCTCCCCGGCTGGGCTCCCCCAATCTCCCCCAAAAAAAGGGGTAAAAAATCTGGGGAGGGAGGTCCCAGGCAGGGAGATCCGGAGAAACAAGAGTCCAAATAAGAATGCAAAAACGACTGACAAAAAAAACCCAAAGGGGAAAAAAGGAGGGGGAGAAAGGGAACTATCAAGTGGCTAACCACGGGGGGGGGGGGGGTAACTCAGAAACCGGTCTGTCCGAAGAGAGTCCAGGGCCAGCCCAGTTCGTGTAGCAGGGGTGGTTAGGCTGTAGACCAACGGGGGGCTCAATAGAAAAAGAGAAAAAAAAACAAGACAAAAAGGGAAAAAGAGCGTAGTGGTGCTCTTGGGAGCTCGGGGGGCAGATTCGTTGCCATCATTGTCGGGTTGGGAGGGTAGAAAAAGCAGTGTTCTGCATGGCTCCTCAAGAGAGGTCATCCCATTCTGTGTTTGGGGGGTCTGCGCGGGTGCTCAGGACCCCTGGATCGTTTAGTGGGGGGGACCTTCTGCCAGACCACCGGCGGTGGAGGTGGCGTGGCACTGCAGTTCCCGGAGCATGAGGCAGTGGCCTGATCCCTGCATTTGGGTCTGGTGAACTGTCAGCTTTGTGTCTTGTAACTCTTCTTCCACCATTTCCACCCGGTCTGCTAGGTGCTTGAGGCCGGCATGTAAAGATTGGATTTCAGCTCGGCATGTGGCTTGCACGTCAGCAATAAGTTGCTTGAAATCGTCCTTAGTTGGGATCGCTTGTAAATAAGCTTGCCAATGAGAGTCCATTCCTGCGTTCTGGTCTTGGGTCGCAGGGGCAGGGGGAAGAGGCATTTGGGGGACTGCAGCATGGGGGCCTCTGTGCTGGAGGCGGGGTGGAGAGGGTCGGGGGTCTCAAGGCTCAGAACAGGCCTCACCGTGAGGGGACATCACCAGTGGCTTCGGGGGGTCCCTACCTCGGGTTGATGGCGGAGCTTGTGCTATCTGTGCATAAGAGGGGGGTGTGAGCGTGCACCCCCTGGACTCGCTGTGATCCCTGGAGCGATGGGGCCTTTGGGCCTTAGGTGCAGTGGGGCCCGGCCACATAGAAAACTGCCCCCTTCCCCCTGCCGAAGCAGATGTCATCGGGGGTGTTTGGGGTGCATCAGGTCTGGAAAGTCCTCCAGCCCCGCAGATGGATCTGGGGGGGGGCTGCTGGCAGCAAGGGCCCCCAGGTCTGAGCATGTTCGGAGCAGTTTGGGGAAGGCTGCAGTACACTGTGTGTACTGCTACGGAGGCTGCAGCGTGGCCCTGTCCTCCGGATGGGTAGATGGTGGGCCGGGTGAGTAGGGGGGGTCACGCTGATGGTGTACCCCCCAATGGAGGTCGGCCGGGTCCAGGGATCTGCGCCTGGGAGAGGTGTTCCGCCCTGGGGAGCCGCGGGAGCCATAAGGTGGCGGCGTGCAGGGCTTGGGGTGCATGGCGGTGGCGGCTGGTGCCATCTTGGCACTCCCCGGAGGCTGCGGTGAGGCCTTGTCTTCCGGACGGTCGGGTGAGGAGCCGGGGGGATAGGGGGTGTCATACTGAGGATTCACCCCCTGGAGCGTATCAGCCGGTCCGGGTGATTCGTGAGAGGTGTCTCTGCCGTGCCGCGGGGAGCTCGAAATGGAGAGCGGCGGCGGTGTAGAGGGCTGGTGTGGCGTGGCAGCGGCCGGCGCCATCTTGCTACTCCCGTCCAGGGAGTCTTCAGGCGGGATAAAATAGCCCGGAGGCGGTTGTGATGACCCCCGAGTTGACGTGGAGCGGGTGGTCCGTGAGCGGCCCATGGATACTGGCTGTGGCCCCTGTTTCTGGCCTGTGCAGTGCTGGGCTGGACAGGAGCTCTTAGGCTAAGCGTCCCTCCAGGTCGGCTTCTGGTCACGCCCCCCGCAACTTTTTATCTTATTGGTATATGTGTGCGATGATTGTTTTACATATAAACTGTATAATTTATTTATATCTAATTATACATATATACTGTGTATATTCTTTATCCTTGACATTCTATGTCTAATTTGCATATTATGACCTGGCTTCCACACTCGCCCAAGATATTGCCCCTTTGGGGCCTGCAGACGCCTTGTTGGTTTGAATTGGTCCAATCTTGGTAAGCTCCTATTATCCAACATACACGGGAGCGCTTATGTCTTGGGGATTATGTGTTATATATTATCTGAATTGATAGCCAAATTTTGAATCGGCCAATTTCTATGGCAGAATTGATCTCGGCCCTGTACATGTTCTAATCCATGCTATACATATATGTTGCATGTTCCCTAATTTGATCGTCTATTATATGTTTTTTGTAGAGATGTTCACACACATTATCCTCTGATGTATACTCCTGAAGAAGCAGTCACACCGCAAAACATGTCAACGTTGAAATGACATAGGACAAGATCTATGGTCCCCCTGTCTGGGTGGACATCTGTCCAAGTATCTAGTTCCTCTTCAGAGATCTGATACTGTGTATTGTATATTTCCCTCTATAGGACCATTTTAATGATGATTCTTTGTCTTGAATAAATGTATACTTTTATATAAATACGTATGTGAGTCTTTGCTGCACCTGAAGAGTCCACAAGTTGCCTCAAAACTTCTGCCTCAATTTTCAATCTAAAATGGAAAACCACTTACTGGAAGTAGTGATCTCTTGTACATGGCAGAAAGAAGTGGTGCAGAAGGAAAATAGAATTCATGGTAAGATCTTAATGTTCCTACCTGTTGCAAAGAAGCCACCACTGACCTGACTGTCTTATTTCAAACAAAAGCATGGAGTGTTATGAAGTATAAGAAAAAGTGGACAGATACATTTTGTTTGTACATGGTAAACAGGGCATGGTAACTACCACTTCATGGGCAATGAGTCTTGTACTCCCCTTAGGCTGGATTCACACCTATGCAGTTTTTGTGCATTTTGCAGATTTGCACTGCAGTCCATTTAACATTGTTTCCCATGGAACACGTTCTGTAGAGAAAATCTGCAAACTGCAAAAAGCACAAAAAAAATGCATAGGTGTGAATCCAGCCTTAAACAGAGCCATGGGTCTCTGGAAAAAAATTTATTTTGACTTACCTGTAAACTCCTTAAATGGTGTAATAAATATAGGGTAAAGCAAGCATGTAAAACATATATATTTGTTTATTCATGATTAGGTAGATTTATACTGTATTTGTGGGCAGAGTGGGCTGCCCATGAACACAAGTCAACAAATAAAAAAATATCTTAGGACACTACCACAACTTAAAAACATGTTTTATTTTGCAGGAATCTTTAGGTAGTCGAACTCCTAAGGAACCAGGATATGAGACAGTTCTTGACCAGATTTACTCACTTCTGTCACAGCTGGGTTGACTCTCCCCTCAGTAAGAAACATTCAGAATACACTCTTAAAATCCTTCAAATTGTGAGTGGTACACAAACGATGTGGTACACTGGTACTAACACTTGCTTGATACAGTTTTTGCCATCAGCTTTCTTTGGATAAGGAAAACATTAAGATTACGTCCTTTTTTAAGTTGTAATTAGAGTGAACAAGGGTTGGAATGTCTATCAGTTTTTTCATTGTTTGACCCTATTGATATTTTCCCTAACATTCTTTACCCAGAACAGGTATTGAGAGGAAATCCTTCCAAGTGAAACCAAAATATCTCTGTTATGCTACAATTTCTGTATACAGTATGTGCCCACTGGGAGATTTACCTTAATTTCCTGTGCCAACAACACTTTGGCTGCCTGTTTAATAATGAATAAGTGAATCTGACATTCAGCAAACTGCAGGTGAATCTTCCAAGTGCAAGTTAGGACTGCTTAAAATCATAATTATGGGTGCTGCTAAAAATGAAGAGGACATCCATATATTAACAGCAGAAACTTCTTAAACAAAGCTATTTTGCATAGGTTGATGACCTAGAAATTACATTATGCCAATACAATTATGTTCATGTCTTAAACTACTTACCCTCCATTTATTTTTAAAAATAAATTGCCTTCAATCTGGTCATAGATGAGGGGTCCTTTTCTGTTTCTGGCTGGTAAATCCTAAATATAAATCCAGATGAAGTGTGTTTTTTTTTTTAATTATATATCTATCTAAGATCTAAGGATCTAACTGTTGATATTGCTATTTTGCAAGAGACTTTCAAGCCGTAAGAATGATGGAGTTATCATTCTGTTTAACAGGAAAGTACATTATAAATATGTTGACACCATTTCAGATAAAGAGTAGATACATTATTAGAATTAGAATTTTTGAGAGGAAGAACATAACAGGGGTTAATATCAGCTTATCAGGTGCTGGACACTGGCACACCCCTTAAGGCGTGAACTTCCCCCATATAACCACTCCCACTACTGAGAGTCCTCAGTTTTGTATCCAAGCAATATAAGTGTATAAGAAGAAGGGAGGGACCTCTGTGTCCCCTGATGTACATCAAAGAAAAGGATTTTACAGGTAAGCTGTTTTAAAAATCCTATTTTCTTTTCTTACATCAGGGGACACAGAGCCGGAGCCGTAGTACTTACTACATGGGATGTCCCATAGCAATGGCAACCGAAGGGGGGCAGACACAAAAAAAAAGGAAGTCAGAGGACTTATACTGCAGCCTGCAGTACGCTGCACCCAAAGGCAGAATCCTGATCCTTAACATTGATTTGATAAAATCTGGTAAATGTATGAACTGAAGACCATGTCACGGCTTTACAGATCTGAGCCGCAGAGGCCTGATGATACACCGCACAGGAGGTACTGATCGCCCTGGTAGAGTGTGCCTTAATATGAAAAGGAGGAATCTTCCTGTTTAAACCATAAGCTTGCACAATGACCTGACAAATCCACTTGGCAATAGTGGATCTAGATGCTGCCTGTCCTCTCTTTGCACCATCCGGCAGAATAAACAAAATATCTGTCTTACGAACCTGAGCAGTGGCCCTTAAATACACTCAGACCTTACTACATCAATGGAATGTAACAACCTCTCTTCCCTAGATTGAGGCTCTGGGAAGAATGAAGGAAGAACAATATCTTGGTTTAAGTGAAGCCCTGTCACTACCTTTGGCAGGAATTCAGGATGAGGGCGTAAAAACCACCTTATCCTTATGCATAATCAGATATGGCTCCCTACAAGATAGAGCCGCTAGTTCAGAAACTCTTCTGGCAGAAGAAATGGCAACCAGAAATACTATCTTTCTGGTCAACAGAACCAAGGGAATCTCCCATAAAGGTTGAAAAGGCTGCTTTTGTAAAGCTGACAGGACCAAGTTCAAATCCCAGGGTTGTCTTGATCGGAGGACGCATCAAAGGATTACTGCCCGTGGAGCTCAGTACACACATCCTTACACATGCCCAACACCTTAGATACTGCCGAAAATACGGAGGACTCCCAGTAGTGGGAGGGGTTATATGGGGGAAGTTCACGCCTTAAGAGGCGTGCCAGTGTCCAGCACCTGATAAGCAGATATAACCCATGTAGTAAGTACTACAGCTCTGTGTCCCCTGATGTAAGAAAATAAATAGATTTTTTACTGTTTTGATGTTTATGATAAAAAAAATAAATCTTATCAATAGTTATTAAGCTCTGTGCTGGATTTCCTATACCTCTCACCTATAGCTGTCATTCCATAGGTGTAATATTCATAAATATAAGAAAAATGCAAAGATATTAATTTTGCACTCTACCTAATTATAGATTACGACATAAATTTAACCAGTCTTGTTATACAAATATAAACCATGACGTATGTGCATTTAAGATCAAATATCTTCATCAATGTTAGTAAATAAACTTTTAAACCCTGGCTCTTTTTTGTGTTGTTTCTGTAGCCCTTTCAAAAGGACATTTACTTCCTTTGTGCAAACAGTGTTGATCTTCAAATAACCCACAATAACCACAAGCCACCTGTGACGGAACCGATCCCTACACTCCGTCAGTATACCGCTTCCTAATTCTGAATATAGTTATCACATATTCCAACCGCTCACAAGCACAAAACAAGACGACACTTGCTTAGCTGCTCAACATGGACTGATTTATTAGAACCAAAATGACGAGTATTTATAATACACCAGAAGACTAAAACCTAACCTAATTAGCATGAGCTAATTATCTAATCATTGACCCAGAGTAGTTGTCTGAGAGATAGGGCTTTTCAGGGACTTTGTCTCCTAGCTCACCGATTGACTATTCAATACACATTACCATAAACATAAACACAGGGTTAATTAACACAAACAACAATGTGTGGAATATCCTTTCAAGCCAGACTAGACTCATTTACACAACAGACAGGTGGCTGGAGTTGATGACATTAGCATCTAACAGTTTGTGTCCCAACAGTGTGATTCAGTCTATTGCTAATATGGCAAATACATATCCAGAGTCTGTGTGTCTTGGGGGGGGGGGGGACATGGATCTGAATCCAAGTAACACCACCTCAGGGGCCCCCAGGTATACAGCTCACAAAGAGCACCATTCCCCCAAATGCCAGGGCCCATAATCACAAGGCAAGAGGCTCGCATTCAGTCCTCTCCCACAGCCTCTGTCCCAGCTAGGTCTGTCACACCACCTAAAATAACTCTTTATTTTCACTGAATTGTGTCCAATCAACAATAAAACCTATTTATGTGCCCTGCTCACTCCATATTCCCCCTCTCCATGGTTGACTCACCAGATATTGTGGACCTTTAATACCAAAAGGTCACCATGTGCAAAAAAATTTACAAATTCCTGTCTAAACTGGCATAAGAAATCTGGGGGAATACTAACAGACAGGGTTTAAAAAAAGGTGTGCAGACGCAGGAGTACATTTATTTTCAAGATACTGCCAAACCAAGTATGAGAGGAAGTACATAAGTGACTTAGATCTTGGCGGATAGTGGAACATAGCTGAGGGAAGTTTTCCCAGAAGATGTGTTCAGGGAACAATGAAATTGATTCCAATATACTTTATTGGAATTAATATTTACTTTAATATTTTTTGCCTATTTGAATGGTAAATTCAATTTCTGGTTGTGCAGTCTGTCTGGAGGGATTGGAGAGGAGGGAGTGAGATGTTTAACATCTCAGATTTTGAGATGTTGAAAGAAGGGAGTATTAATCTAGTTTACATTGTAAATTGGGCATCATCTCTGGATGGGTTAGAAAAAAGAGTAAATTGTCAGATTATGCTGCCACTTTATGCTGAGAATGATCCATCTGTAATTACTTTATATCAGAGTTCAAGCAGATGTGTCTTTTTTTCAATACTTTAAGGAAAGCACACGGAAATACAGGTACCACATCCTTGATACGTAACATTTCCAAACCATAAGTCTTCAGTACAAAAATACCTCTTCGCATAAAAATGTAAACACTGAAATGACAGAGAAAATATGCAACTGGTGCAATAGGAGCAGCCCCCTTGGACTTAGAAGGTAGAAAGGAGTAGAGAAGTATATAAAAGGCAACCAAGTGGCACTTTTATTGAAATACAAAAAGGTAAGTTTTACCATCAAAAAACAGTCATTTGTTAAAAAGTATATGCAAAGTACAACAATTGAATTAACTGTACATAGGTAAATATATATAGCAAACCCAAGGCTGATAATCTAGGCACTGCCAAAGTCAAGCTGAGGTCAGTCCATACAGATTTGCAGCATACATCCCAACATGTTTCAGACATTTTTATTGATAAATATTTTCTTTCATCAGGGAGATTTGCTTTGGGTGACTTTATTTTTATCTGCAACATAAATATAAGACATAATATATGTGCAGTAATATGTGGAGGCAAGTAATGTTATATATTACATTTATACAATATTTAGAGTCAGAAGGTACTTACAGACTTCATTGGAATAACAAAGAAAATATATAAAAACAGTGACATCTAGTCCACATTGGCTGGGAGAGCTCAGAAAGACCAGCAGATGTGCAGGTGCGCAGGTGCGCAATCCAGAGCCGGCCAATGCTTCACACACACAAGAGACTCCCTCAAATATATAACCAGCAAGAGGCACTATCTGAAAGGCCCTGGGTAAATAAACAAGAAGGTTTTGTTAAACTTCTAAATAGAGTTTGTAATATAAAAGCACAGAAACTGTGCTGGCATAGCAAGTCAGGTGCAGATATTGCCCTGAGTTGCCTAAATAAGATTGAAGTACATTTTACCTTTCACTTATGATGGTAAGTATGCAGTGCAGAACACCAACTGTGAATAAGTGCTTTAAATAGTGGATGAATGTGTGAGTAAACCAATCAGCACAAGCTGATTGCGTAATGCTGGTGGTTCTGTCCCATCAGCTGTAAATAAAAACAGCTGGGGCAGGAAGTCAGTGTCTCTCTGACACGGAGGTGTGTGGCTTAGCCCCGCCCTGAGGGGTGCGATGGCGTCACGTGTTGCCACATCACCGGCAGAAAGTCCCTGCTTGTGTAATAGGAATACACGCAATAACGACATGTAGGGGCTCCCCTCTGCACAAAGGCCTGGGCAGGGATCCGGAAAGACCTCTGTTACCCCATAGCCATGCACAGGGGGAGCCCACCTTCCAGGCATGTGCGATGCATAGCACAACCCCAGGAGCACACCATTAAAAGACAAAATTAATAATTAAAACTACATTTATTACATTTTTTTAATTAATAAATGTTCTCTTATATTCACCGACCCTATCACTGGAGATACTAGGCAAGTTGTAATACAACACTTCAGAACTTTTAGTTCCCTCCATGGGGCGGTCCCTAGGCCACAACCCCACAGCCTGCTCAGACAGAACTCAGTTTTTTCTTGCCTAGTGAGGATATAAGACCTAGGAACCCTGCGGGCCCATAGGTCCGTGTTTTTTTGATGCAGAAGCTTGGCTTTTTGCGCAAGATGAATGATCCTGTGATCTTCTATCAACTGCCAGCTGGGTGACAGGCTTATCCTTGTAGTCTCCCCAGTCCAGCCATTGAGCGCGTGCAGGTCGCAGCTAAGGCTCGGCAGGCCACGACATACCTTAGCTCCAGAGGTGGTCGGAGAGCTTTATGCTCCGGGGCGTACATACGACTGGGCTACTGATGTCTGCGTCACAGTATGCCGAGGCCAGTAGTCTTCCCTGTACTGATCAGGAGCTGACTACCGTGGAATGTCTCCCAGCTTCAGGACTGGTAAGTACAGCTCTTCCCTGCCTGTCAGGGTGGAGCAGCTGGGCATTCCCTGGGAGGTCGATTCGGGGGCCCCCCTCACTCCCTTCTCCCCCCTCTCTTCTCTCCCCTGTCCCTAACTCCTGTACATGTGCTGAGCGGTGTGTGTGTGTCTGGGTTCTCACCTGGGGGTTTTAGCTGTGCTGGGTGCCTGGGTCCTGAAGCTTAGTCCCGCTGGATGCCTGTGTAGTCATGCCCCTGTGTTGGTGCAGTGCTGTGCCTGCCGCATGTTCTCTCTAGTCCATCATAGCGCTGTTCGGCGGCCATTTTACTTATGGGCAAGGGTCAGACTGGCTTCTGGCTTCAGTCGGCCATTTTCCTGGTGATTCCCTATTGAGAACACCACCGGCCATTTTCTGGTAGACAGACCATGTTTTTGTACTCTAGCAGCTGCCCCTGTGCCCTCTGCTTCCTGTTTGGTCATCACAGGGTGCTGGGAAGGTTATCCTGTGTTCTGAACATGTGTGTTTGATCACCCACCGATCATTCGCCGATCGTGCGACCGGCCGGCCACTGACACAGTTTTCTGCTATCTCTCCATCTGGGAGCACTGGGGATCATCAGGCATTGCGGTAATACAGAGCGGAACGGCCCAGGGTGGTGAGTCCAGCGGGTTAGAGCCCCTCAGCCAGCCGCAGCAGGAGGGTGGGACTGTCACTGTTCTAAGTCCCCTTCGGGTGGCAGACAGCATGGCTTCAGAAACTGGTGTTTCTTCCCCTGAAATCCAGGCAATTGCACCCGGGTCACCTGCTGACTGCGCAGTCCCTACGGACACCCTTACGGTGGTCCTCAATTAGTTCGTTGCCAAGACAGAGGCGGTAAGTGGGAAGAAAGGTGCTATAAAGCGGCCCCTACCCCCCCCCCCGTCCTCTGGGGAGGGCTCTGACGCAGACTTGGGTCCTGCTGAGGCCGGTGGCCCCTGCTCTGTCTTGTCAGATGACATTGACCAGGACCATTCGGACAGTGAGGATGAGTGCCCGCCCGGGTCCGTGCGCGACAAAGCTCTTATCACAGCTGTGCGTGATACCCTGAAGATTCAGGAGCCAGCGGATCCCTCTGCTGATGTACCGGTCCCTTTTGGGTCCCGCAAGCCGGCACGTTCACCTAAGGTGTTCCTGTATCTGACTTATTTTGATAAGTTAATTTACAAGGAATGGGGTCGCCCGCAACGGACCTTTTCGGTCCCCAAATACATGGTGGTGCGTTACCCCTTTGAGGAAAGCCTTCTCAAAAAATGGTCGGCTCCTCTGGTTGTGGACCCCCCAGTATCCAGGTTAAACAAAGTAACCACGATCCCGGTTGAGGGGAATCCTGCATTCAAAGATCCCAAGGACAGGAAGGCCGAGGCGGTGGCTGGTTCCTTGTTTACGGTTGTGGGGTCAGCAGTGTGACCTGTACTGGTAATCGCACTGGTGTCGCAGACACTGACTGAGTGGGCAAAAGTTTTGCACCGCAAATTGGGAGAGAAACAGGCCTCCCCTGTCTGCGTGGAACTAGCAGAAAAACTACCTGCACATACCCATATGCCTTCGGCATCAAAAGTTTCTCCGTTTGGCAGTCAGGGAAGCCCATTATCAATTTGTGGCTCTTCCCTTTGGCCTGGCATAAGCCCCCCGAGTCTTTATCAAAGTACTGGCTCCAGTATTAGCATTGCTGCAACAACGCGGGATCGCGATCGTGGGCTACCTGGACGATCTCCTCCTGAGAGCATCTTCCGCCTCAGAATTAGAGGAGGATGTGGCGATCACCATGCAGACCCTGCAAGAATTTGGGTGGCTGTTGAACCTAAAGAAGTCAGTGATTGTGCTGACCCAGTGTCTGGAGTACCTAGGCTTGCTATTGGACTCCAGGGAAGCAAGAGTTTTTCTCCCTTCAGACAAACTGCAGACTCTCAGAGCTGCGGTCAAACTACTGTTGTACCGCAAGTGGTTGTCGCTCCGCTTTTGCATGCGAGTACTGGGACTCATGGTAGCCTCCTTCGAGGCAGTACCTTATGCCCAGTTCCACATCAGAGTACTGCAGAAGGAGATCTTGTTGAAATGGGACAAATCTCAGTTGTCCCTGGATCGACAGATCCAGGTGAGTCAACCAGTCAGGGACTCTCTGATCTGGTGGTTGAGGTCCCCGGTGATTCAGTCTGGAAAATCGTTCCTATCTCTGAAATGGGACGCCAGTCTATCCGGCTGGGGTGGAGTGAAGGGGATTCAGTCAACTCAGGGCCTCTGGTCGACGGAAGAATCAGAGTTGCCGTTTAATCTGCTCAAATTGAGAGCGATCAGGCTGTGCCTCCACTCATGGTCGTTGAGTCTTCAAGGGCGTCCGATCAGGATACAGTCGGACAATGCCACTGCTGTGGCATACATAAATTACCAAGGGGGAACAAGAAGCTCAGCCACTGCTCAGGAGGTCACTCACGTACTTTGGTGGGCAGAGCGACACGTGCCGACCCTGTCGGCCATTTTCATCCCGGGGTGGAAAATTGGCAGGTGGACTATCTGAGTCGTAGAAAATTAGTGTAGCGCTAGATATTATACAAACAATATACATGAAAGTGCACGTATATATCGAGCATTGGTCATGTGCTTCAGCAGTGACCATACTTTTGAGGGGATGACGCCATTGGGGACTCCGGAAGAACATGGACGAGCGCCAAAGTAATAAAGGTCTGTTACCCGTATATATTGAGTGAATAGCTCCACCGCCATTGGATTTGGGTACATACTTCATGGATGATGCCCAGTATAAGTACGGTATGAGTCGCTGCACAAACATTTTCAATATTTATATTGATATACTTTATGGTTCCATTATACTCTGATTAGATGGTTGAATTTTTAAACATATTTAGATTTCCAGATATGAGTTTTGTATGTGTAAGGTGTTTGTGCCATACATGTGACCATGTGACCATTGTGGCCACTTGTGGCCACACCAACCTGAGTCAAATCAAGGTGGGGAAAACAAACCTCACTTCCTGTTCCGCCCCTACAATTTGGGTGGATCCAGGCTTCAGTAGTCTATATATTTCAGTAGCAACGTGAGGGGACACAGTAAGCCCCTGTTGAAGACCTGTAGTCTCGAAACGCGTCGGTCCAGCTCCTCATTGTTTTTATTTTTGGATTTTTTTGTAATTTTTTATTTCAGTGATCACTTTTTTAATATTTTGCATCTGTCATTTGTGACATACAATAAATTTATCGGTCTTTATTTGACCTGCACCATTTTGAGACCCCTTTTGTATTCTTTTTCATATACAACCTTAAAACCTTTTTACCATCCTGACTTTTGGAGGAGAAAGAGAGCCAGTCCTGGATACGCTTACGATTTAAGCGCCAGCTCCTTTGGAGTTTCAAGACGTGGAGGTGAAGACCCCTCTCCTGGATCCATCCAACCACGGTCCACATACTGCACCAGAACGAGACTCTAAGCCATTATAACCCACTGTCGTATGGCATGTGTGTCCAACTATATCGGTAAGAGTACCCACATGTTTATCTCTGAAGGATCAGTGTAGATGTGTCTTCAGACAACTGGTTCCAAATTTTTGAAGTATTATATCCAGATTGAATCTGTGTTGTGACAATTATTCACAGGAGTATTGATTCCTTTGCACTACTTATGGCCTGTTATGGCTATAAGGACACTTTAGATTGAAAAATTATATTCTCCTAATTTTCTTTAAAAAATTTTTAATTTTGACTTCCTTCCTTTACACCATTTTTTTTGGTGTAATACACTGTAAGATTTCGTCTACAGTGCAAGTTTAATTGCACTTTCACGTATATTGTTTGTATAATATCTAGCGCTACACTAATTTACTATGCTTCTGTTTGGCTTTGTTTGCTTGAGTGTCAGCTGCTCATTACTTTCACATTTTTTATATTTTTTCACATACATTTTTTTTAGCGCAGTGTTTTCCCTCCACCATTCTGGACTATATGAGTCGACAGATGCTGGACCCAGGAGAATGGGCATTGCAATCCGGAGATATTCAGGCTGCTGTGCCTGAAGTGGGGCACACCAGATGTGGATCTATTGTCCTCCCATCTCAATCAGAAGGTGCCAAGATTCGTGCCCAGGACAAGAGATCCATGGGCAGACGCGCTGGTGGCTCCTTGGGATCAGTACCAGCTGATCTACGCCTTTCCACCACTAAAACTGTTGCCATGCACGTCTTCTTCGCAGAGTGGAAGCCGAGGGGATTTCGGAAATCCTGGTTGCCCCAGATTGGCCTCAGCGGCCCTAGTACACAGATCTGGTGTGGCTGGTGGCAGATGCTCCCTAGCGACTGCCATTGCGAGGGGACCTCCTGTCTCGAGGTCTGATCTTTCATCCTGCTTTACCATCGCTGGCTTTAATGGCATGGCTATTGAGAGCCAGGTGTTGAGGAACCGGGGTCTGTCGGACTCGGTGATTCCATCTATGTTGAGGGCACAGAAATCTTCTTCTCTGAAGATATACCATCGTACCTAGAAGGCCTACATCTCCATGTGTGAGGAGAAAGGATGGCATCCGCGCTCCTTTTCTATATCCAGGATCCTGCTGTTTCTCCAGCAAGGAGTTGACCAGAGATTGGCATTAAGCACCATCAAAGGGCAAATTTCAGCTTTGGCTGTCTTTTTTTCAACGACCCCTGGCATCGCACTCCTTAGTGAGTACCTTCATTCAGGGGGTACGACACGTAGTCCCCCTGGTGCGTTCACCGTTACCCCCATGGGATTTGAACCTGGTGTTGTTGGTGCTTCAAAAACCGCCATTTGAAAACATCAGGGAGATTCCCCTGTTGACTCTTTCCCAGAAAGTGGTCTTTCTAGTGGCCATCACATCGGCCAGGAGGGTTTCGGAATTGGCAGCCTTGTCCTGCAAGTCGCCTTATCTGGTCATCCACAGGGATAAGGTGGTGTTGCGTCCGCAACCGTCCTTTTTACCGAAGGTGGTCTCGGCTTTTCATATCAATGAGGTCATCGTATTACCATCATTGTGTCCTAAGCTGAAGCACCCCAAAGAGGTGGCCCTTCACGCTCTCGATGTGGTTAGGGCTCTGAAGGTGTACAGTGGTGTGAAAAAGTGTTTGCCCCCTTCCTCATTTCCTGTTCCTTTGCATGTTTGTCACACTTAAGTGTTTCGGAACATCAAACCAATTTAAACAATAGTCAAGGACAACGCAAGTAAACACAAAATGCAATTTGTAAATGAAGGTGTTTATTATTAAAGGTGAAAAAAAATCCAAACCATCATGGCCCTGTGTGAAAAAGTGATTGCCCCCCCTTGTTAAAACATACTATAACTGTGGTTGTCCACACCTGAGTTCAATTTCTCTAGCCACACCCAGGCCTGATTATTGCCACACCTGTTCACAATCAAGGCATCACTTAAATAGGACCTGCTTGACACAGTAAGGTCCACCAGAAGATCCTTAAAAGCTACACATCATGCTGAGACCCAAAGAAATTCAGGAACAATTGAGAAAGAAAGTAATTGAGATCTATCAGTCTGGAAAGGGTTATAAAGCCATTTCCAAAGCTTTGGGAATCCAGCGAACCACAGTGAGAGCCATTATCCACAAATGGCGAAGATATGGAACAGTGGTGAACCTTCCCAGGAGTGGCCGGCCGCCCAAAATTACCCCAAGAGCGCAGCGACGACTCATCCAAGAGGTCACAAAAGACCCCACAACAACGTCCAAGGAACTGCAGACCTCACTTGCCTCAGTTAAGGTCAGCGTTCATGCCTCCACCATCAGGAAAAGACTGGGCAAAAATGGCCTGCATGGCAGAGTTCCAAGGAGAAAACCACTGCTGAGCAAAAAGAACATCAAAGCTCGTCTCAATTTCTCCACAACACATCTTGATGATCCCCAAGACTTTTGGGACAACATTCTGTGGACCGATGAGACAAAAGTGGAACTCTTTGGAAGGTGTGTGTCCAAGTATATCTGGCGTAGAAGGAACACTGCATTTCATAAAAAGAACATTATACCAACCGTAAAATATGGTGGTGGTAGTGTGATGGTCTGGGGCTGTTTTGCTGCTTCAGGACCTGGAAGACTTGCCGTGATAAAAAGAACTATGAATTCTGCTGTCTACCAAGAGATCCTGAAGGAGAATGTCCGACCATCTGTTCGTGTACTCAAGCTGAAACAAACTTGGGTTCTGCAGCAGGACAATGATCCTAAACACACCAGCAAGTCCACCACCGAATGGCTGAAGAAAAACAAAATGAAGACTTTGGAGTGGCCTAGCCAAAGTCCTGACCTGAATCCTATTGAGATGTTGTGGTATGACCTTAAAAAGGCCGTTCATGCTCGAAAACCCTCTAATGTAACTGAATTAGGACAATTCTGCAAAGATGAGTGGGCCAAAATTCCTCCAGGACGCTGTAAAAGCCTCATTGCACGTTATCGCAAACGCTTGGTTGCAGTTGTTGCTGCTAAGGGTGGCCCAACCAGTTATTAGGTTTAGGGGGCAATCACTTTTTCACACAGGGCCATGATGGTTTGGATTTTTTTTCACCTTTAATAATAAACACCTTCATTTACAAATTGCATTTTGTGTTTACTTGTGTTGTCCTTGACTATTGTTTAAATTGGTTTGATGTTCCGAAACACTTAAGTGTGACAAACATGCAAAGGAACAGGAAATGAGGAAGGGGGCAAACACTTTTTCACACCACTGTATTTGTCTGCCATGGCTCCCTTTCGGAAGTCAGACTCACTGTTTGTTTTGGTGGCTGGTACAAAGAAGGGTATGGCGGTGTCGTCGGCCACCATTTCCAGGTGGCTCAGACAGATTGTAGTACAAGCCTACGCCTTGAAGGGGCAGGTGCCCCCCTTTCCGGCCATGGCCCACTCTACAAGGGCAATTGGAACATCTTGGGCTTTCCGACACCAAGTGCCAGTCGCTCAGGTGTGTTACAGCGGTGACCTGGTCTTCTGTCCATACGTTTACCAAGTTCTACAAGGTAGACGTCAGTGCATCGGCTGATGCCTGTTTTGGTCGCAAAGTTTTGCAGGCAGCCATGTAGTTGCAATTGTGAGGGGTTCGCTCGGCAGCGGGTGTGTGTGACCCCCTGGATGGGCTCACAACACAAAATCAGGCACAGCAGACAGCGTTGTAGGTGGAAAAAACAAAAGGTGCGGTTTATTTATGCTACATGCAGTGAAAAATATATCAGCCAAACAAAAAAAAAAAACATGAAAATAAATCCTGGTCAGCTTGACCTCTAAATTACACACATAGATTCCCTGTCTAACAACTGAGTGCAGCCTTGTGCTGCACCAGTCCCTGTCTCTGTTGTAGAGGTTTGCCACACAGGCGTTAACTCACCGCACAGAACAGGTGTCACACTCCCCAGTCTATACAAACACAAAACTGGTTCCAGGATGGAGCCTCTCCTTCAGCATGCTGGGGTTTTTTGTAGAGGTCTTAATGAGCCCACTTACTTCAGCTGGGCTCATTAACTCTTCCCCTATAGGACTCCCAGCACTCCCCTCTAGTTGTACAAGTCCGCATAAAGCCTGAATCTAGGGCATACATATTTTCCATCCTGGATACAACCAGGTGATTTTACCTGCCTGCTGCCACACAATTAAATATGCAATCTTTATTTTTTCCTGTTTTTTCGATAACAACGCAGTACTGTTATGTTAATGCACTGTTGCATTACTTCCGCAAAAGGTTGCGGTCTTGGGGATCACTCCTGTTGAGGATACCCGGTTGTATGGTGGTGTTTTTACACACACTGTTGTTGTTTTGTGGGTTTAGTTTCACTAGTTCCCACTTGCCATCGTGGGTGAAGCTTTTATGCTGTTTTTTCCACCCCACGTTTGGCACTGCTTGGGGACGTCCCATTTTGTTACAGAGAGGAGCTGTGTCGGTCAGTGAATATAAGAGAAAATAGGATTTTTTTTGTACTCACCGTAAAATCCTTTTTTCTGTAATTCACCGACCGACACAAAGATAGTGTTTTATTCCTGTGCTACCACTGGTGATCTATCAAATGTCAAGGGCTGCTGCTACTACCGAAATGGATCACACCGTATCAACTTAATATGAAATTTAGATATGTTGGTATTGCGCTGCCCCTATATTAAATAACCCTCCGAGGGTGATAAGTATAATGCCTAGTTACATAAATCAATAGTGTAAAAATATATATATAAATGTCTACTGAATAATATCAAAAAGTGCAAAGTGCTACATTAAATAAAATAAAATAAACACACCACAGAGGTGATAGAATCCAAATAAATGAAAATATGAAAATCAAGTGAACAAAGGTAAGTAACTAAAAACAGTCTCTTAAAAAATTACTATTTTGATAAAGTGCAGAGAAAATGCAAAAAAAAAAAAAAAAAGTAAACCACTACAGAGTCAATTAAAAACCTCCACGGAAACACAACTGCTTCAATTGAGTGCAAAACCAAAAAACTGTGAATTGATCATAAAGTGCTAAGTGCGTCTTATAAATGTGCAAATAAGTAAACACTGTCCAGAGGTGGTATAAGTGAACCACCCTAATAATAAACAAATGATATACAAGAAAATAAGAAAGAGTATACCTAGACCAAAAAGAGGGTACCCTCTCCTGATCACATGGAAATAAACTTTAGAATTAAACAAAAAATATATATAGTAGAAAACGCACTACAGAGCCGGCTGTAACATACGTTATATCAGAATGAATCCGGCCTCTATAGATTAAATATACATATTGAAATCCATCAAAAAGAAAAAAAGAAAAAGATATAAATATTCAAGTCCATAAATAAACAACAGTCTCCTTTAAGTTCAAGTGCTTTGTGCAAACTTGTGCAAATTCAACTGAGGTGTGGATCTCCCAGTGCTTAATCCCGCTGTGATCACACTTTAGTGGGCAGTGGCCCCTTACCTATAGCAAGGAGGGATTCGCATAGAGGTATATAGATTTCTTTATATGTCTTCTCTCCTGGTAAATTCGGTCACCTTCTCCTTTAAATTGTATTCTTATTGCTCCATAGGACCCAATAGATTAATAGAGAGGGAATACCATAGTGTAGTATTTCACAAATAGCATTTATTTAAAAATTTCATACACAGGGTACTCACACATTAATAGATAGAAAAAAGCCTTTTTCTAGTAATCAGCAGAAAGTGCATCCACAGTCAGCTTCCTTCCCGTCCCTACGCATGACATCACATCACGTGACTTAAGCACTTGCACTTAAAGGAGACTGTTGTTTATTTATGGACTTGAATATTTATATCTTTTTATTTTTTTATTTTTGATGGATTTCAATATGTATATTTAATCTATAGAGGCCGGATTCATTCAAATTCACCGACCGACACGGCACCCGCCCCTCCCTTTTCTCTTTACATTATACTGCTTGTTGACGTACTGAGTTCTACCTGAGCAGTATGTGGGGTTGTAGCCTACGGACCACCCCATGGGCGGAACTAAAAGTTCTGAAGTGTTGTATTACAACTTGCCTAGTAGGGATGGCCGAACGGTTCGCCCGGCGGTCGTTTCGCGGTGAATTTCGGCTGTCCGCGGTCTGCCCGATCGGCGGACTATTGCCGCCGTTTGCCTGGCGTACTTCCGTGTTTACTGTGTAAAAGAACTTTGACCTATAATGACACATCCATCATGGGGTATAGAACAGCCAATGGAGACATTACAGCACATGGACACTTGGACATTCCCCCTAACTTATAAATAGACCCGATCCGGCGGCCATTTTACATTCTTTCTACTGTCACTATAGGGAGAGGTTGCTGTGTGGTGCAGGGAGAGACTGCAGTGACCCAAATCGCTATCTATTTGGTCCACAAAAGTTATTTTCAGGACTGGTATAGGTGTTAGGTGTAGTTCAGGATATAGGTTTGAGGCACTGCTGTGCTACTGATTTTTGCAGCAGCCTGTCTTTTGTCAGTGTAGAGAGAGGGACAGGACGCTGTGTGCTGCAGGGACAGTCAGTTTAATCATAAGCTGTTACTATTAGGTCCACAAAAGTGCTATTCAAGTTATTGTTCCAGCAGCCTCTGTTTTGTCAGTTTAAATAGGGACAGGCAGGAAGCTGTGTGTGAGGCAGTGAGGGACAGTCAGTTTAATCAGTAGCTGTTACTATTAGGTCCACAAAGGTTCTTTTCAGGACTGGTATGGTAATAGGCTTGTACACGTATAATATTCTTTCTTCCAAATATAGAAAGAATATTATACTTGACTGCTGCCCTTCTGCTGCAGTAGTCCTTTATCACTATAGGGACTGAGGTACAGTCTACTAATCATTCACAACCTACTTGTTCCACAAAGGTACTTATAAGAAATGATAAGGTCTAGGGTACTACAGTACATAGGGTTGAGTGAGGTACAGTCTGCTATTCTTTAAGGACTGGTATAGGTCCACAATTTATATAGGGTTGAGGTGCACTACTGCTGACTGCTGCCCTTCTGCTGCAGTAGTCCTTTATCAGTATAGGGACTGAGGTACAGTCTGCTAATCATTCACAACCTACTAGTTCCACAAAGGTCCTTATAAGGACTGTTAAGGTCTAGGGTACTACAGTACATAGGGTTGGGTGAGGTACAGTCTGCTATTCCTTAAGGACTGGTATAGGTCCACAATTTATATAGGGTTGAGGTGCACTACTGCTGACTGCTGCCCTTCTGCTGCAGTAGTCCTTTATCAGTATAGGGACTGAGGTACAGTCTGCTAATCATTCACAACCTACTAGTTCCACAAAGGTCCTTATAAGGACTGGTAAGGTCTAGGGTACTACAGTACATAGGGTTGAGTGAGGTACAGTCTGCTATTCCTTAAGGACTGGTATAGGTCCACAATTTATATAGGGTTGAGGTGCACTACTGCTGACTGCTGCCCTTCTGCTGCAGTAGTCCTTTATCAGTATAGGGACTGAGGTACAGTCTGCTAATCATTCACAACCTACTAGTTCCACAAAGGTCCTTATAAGGACTGGTAAGGTCTAGGGTACTACAGTACATAGGGTTGGGTGAGGTACAGTCTGCTATTCCTTAAGGACTGGTATAGGTCCACAATTTATATAGGGTTGAGGTGCACTACTGCTGACTGCTGCCCTTCTGCTGCAGTAGTCCTTTATCAGTATAGGGACTGAGGTACAGTCTGCTAATCATTCACAACCTACTAGTTCCACAAAGGTCCTTATAAGGACTGGTAAGGTCTAGGGTACTACAGTACATAGGGTTGGGTGAGGTACAGTCTGCTATTCCTTAAGGACTGGTATAGGTCCACAATTTATATAGGGTTGAGGTGCACTACTGCTGACTGCTGCCCTTCTGCTGCAGTAGTCCTTTATCAGTATAAGGACTGAGGTACAGTCTGCTAATCATTCACAACCTACTAGTTCCTCAAAGGTCCTTATAAGGACTGGTAAGGTCTAGGGTACTACAGTACATAGGGTTGAGGGAGGTACAGTCTGCTATTCCTTAAGGACTGGTATAGGTCCACAATACATAGGGTTGAGGTGAACTACTGCTGACTGCTGCCCTACTGCTGCAGTAGTCCTTTATCAGTATAGGGACTGAGGTACAGTCTGCTAATCATTCACAACCTACTAGTTCCACAAAGGTCCTTATAAGGACTGGTAAGGTCTAGGGTACTACAGTACATAGGGTTGAGTGAGGTACAGTCTGCTATTCCTTAAGGACTGGTATATCACGGTGCTGGTGTCAGTGCTTTATGTCACGCTGCTGATGTCAGTGCTCTCTATCACGGTGCTGGTGTCAGTGCTCTATATCATGGTGCTGGTGATCATCTCCTGCACCCTCTTCTTTGCCTACCCTGACCTTCCCTCGCCTCCATTGTCTCAAGAGTCCTGAATTGTCAGAATTTCACATATAATAAAAGAATGCTTGTAGTTGTTGATCCCAGATTCACCTCATACATGTGTTATGTCATTGGCCATGTGGTGGGACTATGTGTGCACAGCTAGTAATTATTTTGTGGCTGCAAATATGACCTGTAGGTTTGCAAAGTTCGCCTCCCATTGAAGTCAATGGGGTCCGCTGCGAACGTTACAGTTCGCGAACTATCGGCCGCATTCGCGTCGTCCCGTCGGAAGTTCGTCCATCACTATTGCCTAGTATCTCCAGTGATAGGGCTGACAACCCATTTTGTTACAGAGAGGAGCTGTGTCGGTCGGTGAATTACAGAGAAAAGGATTTTACAGTGAGGGCAAAAAATCCTATTTTTTCATTTTATTTTTCTCTTTGTTGCTTTTTTGATGGTGTTAAGTTTGTTTTAATTTTTTTGTCATATGTTCTTCCTTTTTTTTCCCCATTGTTTTTGTTCGTTTTTTTAATCCTTTTTGTAAACATGTTGGCTGCTATTGCTTTATTTGGCCACTAGATGATGCATGGTATTTTTGTTTGTAGTTACAGCCATGAGTTATCCACACTTTGGCGTTTTTTCAGGTGCTTTAGCGTTAAAAAAGCGCCTTTAAAGCGCTTGAAAGAAGCCTCATCTGCAATCCTAATGTGAAAGCCCGAGTGCTTTCACACTGAGATCCCTTTCACACTGGGCGTTTTTCAGGCGCTTTAGCATAAAAAAGCGCCTGTAAAGTGCTTGAAAGAAGCCGCAACTGCAATGCTAATGTGAAAGCTTGAGTGCTTTCACACTGAGGCGCAGCGCTGGCAGGGCGTCAAAAAAAGTCCTGCAAGCAGCTTCTTAGCAGCGCTTTTGGAAAACGCCTGAAAATCGCTTTTGGCAGCGGCGGTTAAAATCGCCCCACTAGTGCTCGAAAAACACTGGTAAAGTGCCGCTAGTTTAAGCGGAGCTTTACGAGAGTTTTTTAGGCACTGGCAGTGTGAAAGTTCTCTTAAAGTACTTTGGCTTTCGCATTGGGATTGCAGATGAGGCTTCTTTCAAGTGCTTTACATGCGCTTTTTTAACGCTAAAACGCCTGAAAAACGCCAGAGTGTGAAAGGGGTCTAAGTTTTTGTGCTAAGGAGTCAATACCTCTAGCTGAGTCAAGAAAAGAAAGGCCAGGTAATTCTTCTCCTGCTTTAAGAACTTGTAACTCCATACACAGGTCACTGAGTCTCTGGTGGGTATTTTTGGGAAGTCCTCTATCCTTTTAAATAGTGTACTCTCTATAGCATCTGGTGAGCCATAACATCTATCCAACCTGATCCAGATGTTTGTAAGGCCTATTTCAGGGTGGTTTATATTAATGTTTCTGATTCTCTTGTTCAGCAGAATCATTGCCAAGCCACTTTACAAGGAGATCTATCTGTCCCCTGCAGGATAGACCTAGACCTTTGATGGTACTCTGGAAGGAAGATCGCAACGCTCTGTAATTCTGGTGGCGATCACTGAACGAACTCACGTTTTGCAAGGAGCTTGGCAAGGTCTACAGTAGCCTGATTAACATTGGGGTAGGCTGCTGGTGTATCCTGGTGTGGTGTGTAGGCATACTTAGTAGAAGTCTCTTCTTTAGGCAGGTTCGGGTCATACATGCATAAGGTTGGTGGCTTGTACCAGCTTGTTTGATATTCCCTTTGAGTGAAAGCAGGTGTTCATTGCTTGTAGGAAGGCTGAGTATCTTGCTGAGTAGAAGGTTTGGTTGGATAATCTGGATCTCGGTCAGATTTTTTTCGCTTGTAGCACTGGGGTTCAAGGTCACCCTCCTGCTGTTCTGCTTAATGTAACTCACTGACATCATATTTGATTTCTTGCTGTGGAGTTGTCAGGAACCATGAAACAGACAGAGACAGAAGTACAATCTAATCACACTTGTTTATTAATAAAAATAAAAAGATAAATAGGAAAAAGCGTAGTCAAGCAAGCCAGAGTCCAGTAACCAGATCGGGTAGTCAGCCAGTCCAAAGTTCATAAACCAGATCGGGTAATCAGCCAGTCCAGACGTCAGGGATCCACGGAGAGCAACTGCAAGCAGGATGAAAGCCAGGAGGGATGTTAGCAAGCCAGTCTTGAAACAACAGCAGGAGATGGTTCCTAGTGATGTGACCAAACATGAAGGCAAAGGAGAAATGAGCTGGAAGACTTATATATAGGCAGACCAGACGAGCATCATCGGAAACAGCTGGTAACTGAAGAGAGAGAAGAGAGCTGGCAATTAGCCAACAGCTGAGTGGCCAGCCCAGAGGAGGAAGGGCTAAGCCAGCCCTGACAGTACCCCCCCCCCCCCCCATAACCCCTCTCCCTCAGAGGGTCTCCGGGCTTGAGGGGAAACCGTCTATGGAACTCGCGGAGGAGGACAGGGGCATGTACATCAGAGGAAGAAACCCAGGAGTGTTCCTCCGGACCGTACCCCTTCCAATGCACCAGGTACTGTATGCGCCCACGGAACCTACGGGAGTCAACAATGGATTGTACCTCATACTCCTCATGGTTCTCAACCTGAATGGGGTGAGGACGTGGCACCAAGGTGGTAAATCGGTTACAGACCAACGGTTTCAATAAGGAGACATGAAACACATTTGAGATGCGCATACTAGGAGGAAGTTCCAACGCGTAAGCTACTGGGTTGATCCTGCGAAGGATACGGAAAGGCCCAATAAACCGAGGTGCAAACTTCAGCGAGGGAACACGGAGCCGGAGGTTGCGAGGTGACAGCCAGACCCTGTCCCCAACCTGGTAGGAAGGCGCTGGCAAGCGTCTGCGGTCAGCATGGAGTCTGTGCCTATCATTAGCATGACACAAAGCCTCCTGGACTTGTGCCCAAGTGGAACGAAGACCACGGAGATGCTCCTCTAATGCAGGAATACTCTGCGGAACAAACGAGTTAGGCAACATGGAAGGTTGGAAACCATAATTCGCCATAAATGGAGACAAACGGGAGGCAGAATTCAAGGCACCGTTGTGAGCAAACTCTGCCCAAGGTAATAGGTCAGACCAGTTGTTATGATGGTCAGAAATATAGCAACGTAGGAATTGCTCCAAGGACTGATTGGCTCGTTCTGCGGCCCCATTGGACTGCGGGTGATACGCAGAAGAGAACGCAAGCTGGATTCCCAACTGTGCACAAAAGGCTCGCCAGAACCGGTAGACAAACTGACTGCCCCTATCTGAGACAATCACCTTGGGTAGCCCATGTAAGCGAAAGATCTCCTGAGCAAAAATGGAAGCCAGTTCCTTAGAGGTGGGCAACTTCTTAAGTGGAATACAATGACACATCTTTGAGAACCATTCCACCACCATAAGGATAACAGTGTAGCCTTGGGAGTTGGGCAATTCCACAATGAAATCCATAGACAGGTGAGTCCAGGGCCTCTCTCCACTGGGTATGGATTGTAGGAGGCCCACTGGAAGGTGTCATGGAGTCTTACTCTGAGCACACACGGGACAGGCAGCTACGAAAGCAGTAACATTAGCCCGTAGACTAGGTCACCAGAATTGTTGGGAGATGGCCCAAATGAGTTGATTCTTCCCAGGATGGCCAGCTGCCTTGGCTGAATGATAAGTCTGGAGCACTGCAGTACGGAGACTCTCTGGGATAAAGCAGAGGTCACAAGGTTTATCAGGAGGAGCATGGACCTGAGCAGCAAGAATTTTGTCACCCAAAGGAGAAGACTGGTGCGAACTGTAGCTAAGATACGATCAGGAGGAATCATAGGAACCGGAACAGACTCCGACTTGGAAGTGGAGGAAAATTGTCGTGACAAGGCATCCGCCCTTACATTCTTAGTACCCGGTAAGAATGAAACAATGTAATTAAAACTAGACAAGAAAAGAGCCCATCGCGCCCTTCTGGGAGAGAGTCGCTTAGTCTCAGACAAGAATGTAAGATTCTTATGGTCAGTAAGAATAAGAACGGGCACAGTGGTACCTTCAAGGAGATGTCTCCATTCTTTCAAGGCTAAAATGATCGCCAACAGCTCTCTGTCTCTAATCTCATAATTGCACTCAGCAGGTAACAATTTCTTGGAAAAGTAGCCACACAGATGCATAGCGCTCTCAGAGTTAGGACATTGAGACAGAAGGGCACCAACTCCAGTCTCAGAAGCATCAACTTCTAGGATAAAAGGCAACATAGGATCAGGATGTGCCAACACAGGAGCAGAAACAAAGGCAGCCTTGAGAGTCTCAAAGGCCTTAATGGACTCCGGAGACCAACTCTGTGGGTTACCGTTCTTTCTGGTCATATCAGTCAGAGGCTTGACCAGAGACGAGAAGTTACGAATAAACTTCCGATAGTAATTGGCAAAGCCCAGGAAACGCTGCAGAGGACATAAACCCACGGGTCGAGACCACTGTAGGACTGCCGAAAGCTTCTCTGGGTCACGATGGAACTCGTACTTCTCCAGTTTACAATAGAGATTGTTCTCTCTTAGTTTCTGAAGTACACGACAGACATCTGTGTGGTTGCTCTCCAGGGACTTGGAAAATATGAGGATATCATCGATATAGACCACCACACACAACTGCAACAAATCTCGGAGGACATCGTTAATAAATTCCTGAAAAACTGCCGGGGCGTTACAAAGGCCAAAAGGCATTACCAG
The DNA here is from genome assembly GCF_037356315.1 of Lithobates pipiens. Taxonomy (NCBI): domain Eukaryota; kingdom Metazoa; phylum Chordata; class Amphibia; order Anura; family Ranidae; genus Lithobates; species Lithobates pipiens. The sequence goes on along the minus strand of NW_027507718.1, from coordinate 155,630,863 downwards.
GTATTCATAATGGCCTGTTCTGGTATTAAACGCAGTATTCCACTCGTCGCCCTCTTTAATGCGCACGAGATTGTATGCCCCTCTCAGGTCAAGCTTTGTGAAAACCGTTGCTCCCTTGAGGCTGTCAAATAACTCAGTAATCAATGGAATCAGGTAGGCATTCTTAATTGTGACACGATTGAGACCCCTATAATCTATACAAGGTCTCAGTTCACTGCTCTTCTTTTTCACAAAGAAGAAACCAGCACCAGCAGAAGACGAGGATTTGCGGATGAAACCTCGAGAAAGTGTGTCAGCAACATACTCCTCCATGGCTTTATCCTCCAAGACCAACAAAGGGTAAACCTGGCCACGAGGAGGTATGGCACCAGCTTGAAGGTCAATTGCGCAATCATAAGCGCAGTGTGGAGGCAAGCTACCAGCTTGACCTTTATCAAAGACATCGCCAAAATCACAGTACTCCTCCGGCAGGGAGGGGAGTGAAGCGGTGCACAGGACCTTGGATACCTTCAGGAAGCATGTCTCACTGCATTGTGGTGACCAGGAGAGAACCTCAGCAAGGAGCCAATCAAAAGAGGGGTTGTGCCTCTGTAACCAAGGATAACCAATAACCAGCGGAAATCTGGGTGAGGAAATAACTTAGAATTGGATTATCTCATGGTGAAGAGCCCCTACGGCCATGGACAACGGAACTGTCTCATGAGTCACATGGGCAGGCTGTAAAGGTCTCCCGTCAAGAGCCTCAATGGCAAGTGGAGTGTCACGCAGCTGCAGCGGAATCGAGTGTTGCGAAACAAATGCCGCATCAATGAACAGGCCTGCAGCCCCATAGTCGATTAGAGCCTGTATCTCGATGGACGACTCGGCCCAAGAAAGAGTGACCAAAACTAGGGGCTTATCCTTCTGGATAACTGAGGACGACACAAAGCCACATAAGGTCTCTCCATGACAGGACCTCAAGGTTTGGGCGTTCCCTGGACGGGTAGGACAAGACTTCAAAAAGTGACCTGCCTGGCCACAATAAAAGCACAATCTCTCCCTCCTCCTAAAGGCTCTCTCATCTGCAGAGAGACGCGTGAAGCCCAGGTGCATGGGTTCATCTTCACTGACCAACTTGGTACCAGGAGGCATGGGAAGTGAGGGAGACATGGGTGGGACAACAAAGCTCGGAGGCAAACGTACAGGAGGCTTCCGCAAGCGCTCCTTAAGAGAAAGTCTTTCTCTGAGTCTGGAGTCAATGAGGATGGCAAACGAGATCAAGCTCTCCAGCTCAGTGGGTAAATCTCGGGCTGCTATCTCATCCTTGATGGAATCCGAGAGACCATGAGAAAAAGCAGCCACGAGGGCCTCATTGTTCCAAGCAACCTCTGCTGCCAGAGTACAGAATTCAATGGCGTAGTCAGCAACAGTTCTCGTACTCTGTTTGATGGACATGAGGCACTTGGCAGCAGAAGTGGAGCGTGCAGGGATGTCAAAAACCCTTTTAACCACTTGCTTACTGGGCACTTAAACCCCCCTCAGTCCCAGACCAATTTTCAGCTTTCAGTGCTCTCACATTTTGAATGACAATTACTCAGTCATGCAACACTGTAACTGATTTTTTTGTCCCTTTCTTCATACCAATAGAGCTTTCTTTTGGTGGTATTTGATCACCTCTCGGTTTTTTATTTTCTGCGCTATAAATGAAAAAAGACCGAAAATTTTGAAAAAAAATGAATTTTTCTTCGTTTCTGTGACAAAATTGAGCGAATTTTTCTTCATAAATTTTGGCCACAATTTATACTACTACACATCTTTGGTAAAAATAACCCAAATTTTTGCATATTATATGATCTGTGTGAAATTTATAGAGTCTACAAGCTATGGTGCAAATCATAAAGATTTGCAAAAAAAGATCACATCTGATGTACTAAGGCCTATCTCCATTCTTGAGACCCTAACAAGCCAGGAAAGTACAAATGCCCCCCAAATGACCCCTTTTTGGAAAGTAGACATTCCAATGTATTTAGTAAGAGGCATGGTGAGTTATTTTAAGTTGTCATTTTTTCCCACAATTCTTTGCAAAATTAAGATTTTTATTTATTTATTTTTTTCACAAAATTTTCATTGTAATAGCTTATTTCTCCCACACGGAATGTGTATACCACAAATAACACCCCAAAATACATTCTCCTACTCCTCCTGAGTATAACGATACCACATGTGTGAGACTTTCGCACAGCCTGACCACATACAGAGGCCTAATTTTGAAGTAGCACCTTCAGGCATTCTAGGAGCATAAATTACACATTTCATTTCTCAACCACCTATTACAGTTTTGAAGGCCCTGGAACACCAGGGCAATGGAAATGTCCATAAAATGACCCCATTTTGGAAAGCTAACACCCCAACGTATAATCTATGAGGCATAATGAGTCTTTTCAATGGTTCATTTTTTTCCAGAAGTTTTCGGAAAATGTGGAAAAAAATTAAAACGCATTTTTTTTTTACACAAAGTTGTCGGTTTATAAGATATTTCCAACACATAGCATTTACATAGCAAAAATAGCACCCCAAAATACATTCTCCTACTCCACCTGAGTATAACGATACCACATGTGTGAGACTTTTACACAGCCTGACCACATACAGAGGCCTAATTTTGAAGTAGCACCTTCAGGCATTCTAGGAGCATAAATTACACATTTCATTTCTCAACCACCTATTACAGTTTTGAAGGCCCTGGAACACCAGGGCAATGGAAACGTCCAGAAAATGACCCCATTTTGGAAAGCTAACACCCCAACGTATAATCTATGAGGCATAATGAGTCTTTTCAATGGTTCATTTTATTCCAGAAGTTTTCGGAAATTGTGGAAAAAAATGAAAACGCATTTTTTTTTACACAAAGTTGTCCGTTTATAAGATATTTCCAACACATAGCATTTACATAGCAAAAATAGCACCCCAAAATACATTCTCCTACTCCTTCTGAGTATAACGATACCACATGTGTGAGACTTTTACACAGCCTGACCACATACAGAGGCCTAATTTTGAAGTAGCACCTTCAGGCATTCTAGGAGCATAAATTACACATTTCATTTCTCAACCACCTATTACAGCTTTGAAGGCCCTGGAACACCAGGGCAATGGAAACATCCAGAAAATGACCCCATTTTGGAAAGCTAACACCCCAACGTATAATCTATAAGGCATAATGAGTCTTTTCAATGGTTCATTTTTTTCCAGAAGTTTTCGGAAAATGTGGAAAAAAATGAAAACGCATTTTTTTTTACACAAAGTTGTCCGTTTATAAGATATTTCCAACACATAGCATTTACATAGCAAAAATAGCACCCCAAAATACATTCTCCTACTCCACCTGAGTATAACGATACCACATGTGTGAGACTTTTACACAGCCTGACCACATACAGAGGCCTAATTTTGAAGTAGCACCTTCAGGCATTCTAGGAGCATAAATTACACATTTCATTTCTCAACCACCTATTACAGTTTTGAAGGCCCTGGAACACCAGGGCAATGGAAACGTCCAGAAAATGACCCCATTTTGGAAAGCTAACACCCCAACGTATAATCTATGAGGCATAATGAGTCTTTTCAATGGTTCATTTTTTTCCAGAAGTTTTCGGAAAATGTGGAAAAAAATTAAAACGCATTTTTTTTACACAAAGTTGTCCGTTTATAAGATATTTCCAACACATAGCATTTACATAGCAAAAATAGCACCCCAAAATACATTCTCCTACTCCTCCTGAGTATAACGATACCACATGTGTGAGACTTTTACACAGCCTGACCACATACAGAGGCCTAATTTTGAAGTAGCACCTTCAGGCATTCTAGGAGCATAAATTACACATTTCATTTCTCAACCACCTATTACAGCTTTGAAGGCCCTGGAACACCAGGGCAATGGAAACATCCAGAAAATGACCCCATTTTGGAAAGCTAACACCCCAACGTATAATCTATGAGGCATAATGAGTCTTTTCAATGGTTCTATTTTTTCCAGAAGTTTTCGGAAAATGTGGAAAAAAATGAAAACGCATTTTTTTTTACACAAAGTTGTCCGTTTATAAGATATTTCCAACACATAGCATTTACATAGCAAAAATAGCACCCCAAAATACAGTCTCCTACTCCTCCTGAGTATAACGATACCACATGTGTGAGACTTTTACACAGCCTGACCACATACAGAGGCCTAATTTTGAAGTAGCACCTTCAGGCATTCTAGGAGCATAAATTACACATTTCATTTCTCAACCACCTATTACAGTTTTGAAGGCCCTGGAACACCAGGGCAATGGAAACGTCCAGAAAATGACCCCATTTTGGAAAGCTAACACCCCAACGTATAATCTATGAGGCATAATGAGTCTTTTCAATGGTTTATTTTTTTCCAGAAGTTTTCGGAAAATGTGGAAAAAAATGAAAACGCATTTTTTTTACACAAAGTTGTCCGTTTATAAGATATTTCCAACACATAGCATTTACATAGCAAAAATAGCACCCCAAAATACATTCTCCTACTCCTCCTGAGTATAACGATACCACATGTGTGAGACTTTTACACAGCCTGACTACATACAGAGGCCTAATTTTGAAGTAGCACCTTCAGGCATTCTAGGAGCATAAATTACACATTTCATTTCTCAACCACCTATTACAGCTTTGAAGGCCCTGGAACAGTAGGGCAATGGAAACATCCAGAAAATGACCCCATTTTGGAAAGCTAACACCCCAACGTATAATCTATGAGGCATAATGAGTCTTTTCAATGGTTCATTTTTTTCCAGAAGTTTTCGGAAAATGTGGAAAAAAATGAAAATGCATTTTTTTTACACAAAGTTGTCCGTTTATAAGATATTTCCAACACATAGCATTTACATAGCAAAAATAGCACCCCAAAATACATTCTCCTACTCCACCTGAGTATAACGATACCACATGTGTGAGACTTTTACACAGCCTGACCACATACAGAGGCCTAATTTTGAAGTAGCACCTTCAGGCATTCTAGGAGCATAAATTACACATTTCATTTCTCAACCACCTATTACAGCTTTGAAGGCCCTGGAACAGCAGGGCAATGGAAACGTCCAGAAAATGACCCCATTTTGGAAAGCTAACACCCCAACGTATAATCTATGAGGCATAATGAGTCTTTTCAATGGTTCATTTTTTTCCAGAAGTTTTCGAAAAATGTGGAAAAAAATGAAAACGCATTTTTTTTTACACAAAGTTGTCCGTTTATAAGATATTTCCAACACATAGCATTTACATAGCAAAAATAGCACCCCAAAATACATTCTCCTACTCCACCTGAGTATAACGATACCACATGTGTGAGACTTTTACACAGCCTGACCACATACAGAGGCCTAATTTTGAAGTAGCACCTTCAGGCATTCTAGGAGCATAAATTACACATTTTATTTCTCAACCACCTATTACAGCTTTGAAGGCCCTGGAACACCAGGGCAATGGAAACATCCAGAAAATGACCCCATTTTGGAAAGCTAACACCCCAACGTATAATCTATGAGGCATAATGAGTCTTTTCAATGGTTCATTTTTTTCCAGAAGTTTTCGGAAAATGTGGAAAAAAATGAAAACGCATTTTTTTTTACACAAAGTTGTCCGTTTATAAGATATTTCCAACACATAGCATTTACATAGCAAAAATAGCACCCCAAAATACATTCTCCTACTCCTCCTGAGTATAACGATACCACATGTGTGAGACTTTTACACAACCTGACCACATACAGAGGCCTAATTTTGAAGTAGCACCTTCAGGCATTCTAGGAGCATAAATTACACATTTCATTTCTCAACCACCTATTACAGCTTTGAAGGCCCTGGAACACCAGGGCAATGGAAACATCCAGAAAATGACCCCATTTTGGAAAGCTAACACCCCAACGTATAATCTATGAGGCATAATGAGTCTTTTCAATGGTTCATTTTTTTCCAGAAGTTTTTGGAAAATGTGGAAAAAAATGAAAACGCATTTTTTTTACACAAAGTTGTCCGTTTATAAGATATTTCCAACACATAGCATTTACATAGCAAAAATAGCACCCCAAAATACATTCTCCTACTCCTCCTGAGTATAACGATACCACATGTGTGAGACTTTTACACAGCCTGACCACATACAGAGGCCTAATTTTGAAGTAGCACCTTCAGGCATTCTAGGAGCATAAATTACACATTTCATTTCTCAACCACCTATTACAGCTTTGAAGGCCCTGGAACACCAGGGCAATGGAAACATCCAGAAAATGACCCCATTTTGGAAAGCTAACACCCCAACATATAATCTATGAGGCATAATGAGTCTTTTCAATGGTTCATTTTTTTCCAGAAGTTTTCGGAAAATGTGGAAAAAAATGAAAACGCATTTTTTTTTACACAAAGTTGTCCGTTTATAAGATATTTCCAACACATAGCATTTACATAGCAAAAATAGCACCCCAAAATACATTCTCCTACTCCTCCTGAGTATGGCAATACCACATGTGTGAGACGTTTACACAGCCTGGCCACATACAGAGGCGCAACATGCAAGAAACACTGTCAGCGTTCCAGGGACACATAGCCTGCACATACCAAGAATTACACCCCCAAATACATTATGCTGAGCAAAGGGTAAAAAGAAAAGATTACCTGTGGTTTTAGAAGCACAGTTGTCCACAGGAGGATATCACTGGTCCAGGCAGCAGGCAGGGACTTGGTCAGCAACAGCGAACACAGTTTTTCAGGCAGCAGGCAGGGATACTGTCCATATTACAGTCCAGGGTCAGTGCAGAGATGTCAGCAGTGCCAAAAATATTGGTCCTGGTAGTAGGCAGGTCCTTGTGGTGTGGTCAGTGCGGCATGATGGCAGTAAGTCCTACAGGCAGCAGACAGAAGTAGAGCCTCGTTCAGGACAGAATGGGGATAGGGGTAGAGGCTTCTCTATCCCAAATCTCTTTGAAGCCTCCAAGTCTCCAGACCCTAATCTAGGAATAAGAAAACAAAGAAAATTGTTTTCTTCTTCCAGAAAAACTATACTGGAGCCCCTCACATATGTGAGACCCCGTGTTGAATCCCACTAGTCCAGTTGCAGAATACAAGATCAGTCCAAGAGGCAGGCAAATATCATGGTCAAACAGTCCAAGGTCAGTTCCAGATCAGGCAGAGATATGTACAGAATCGTTAGACAGAAGCATGGTCGAATAACAGTCCAGGGTCAGTTCCAGATCAAGCAGAGGTATGTACAGAATCGTTAGGCAGAAGCATGGTCGAATAACAGTCCAGGGTCAGTTCCAGATCAGGCAGCGGTATGTACAGAATCGGCAGGCATAAGAGTGGTCAAATAACAAGCCAGGGTCAGTTACAGAGCAGGCAGTGGCATAAGGGGTGTGAAGGTGTATGAAGGCAGGAACTGAGGATTATGTTTACCATACTTCACTAAAAATTTATTGAAGTATGGTAACGCTGAAAACAGTCGCCTATGCAGAGGCCTGGTTGGGAAGGACATTGTGCACAATAATAAGATGTGTCTCTTCTGACTCCTGCTCTGGTACACACCTTACATCTTTTTTGACGTCTTTGGCCTGTTGGTTTGGGGGGGATTTTATCGGCAAAGTGGCGCTCGGAGAGTCGACTAACAACGTCTGATCGGATATTTTCTGGTGGGCCGTTTGGGAAAATAAGGGCAGTGAAAACTTCCTCCTGGTAGCCAAAAAAACGTTTGGGGTTTTGGGTGGCGTTGCGGTAAATGACATAGGAATTATAAATGGGCAATTGAAAAAAATAAATTGCTACTTTTTTGTACCAATGGTATGTCCGTCTTGTGACAAGATACGGTTCCATCATTTGGTCGTTGAAGTCGACTCCTCCCATGAACAAATTGTATTCGGAAATGCATTTGGGTTTCTTTACGGGGCCATTCCTTCTGTCCCTCCACTTCACTGCCAGAACCTCCTTGTTTCTCAGACTTGCGGTTTCTCCTTTTCACAGCTTCTTGTTCACAAGACTTTGAGGAAAGCCCTTCCGATTCTTTTCTACGGTACCACATGCTGGCGTCTTCTTCCGGTGAAGGTTGTGGAACAGGGGCAGAGATGTGTAGAAGTTATCTACATACAGGTGGTAGCCTTTATCCAGTAGGGGGTATATGAGGTCCCAAACAATTTTTCCGCTGGATCCCAAGTAGTCCGGACAATTAGGGGGCTGCAGCTGGGTGTCCTTCCCTTCGTACACCATGAATGAATATGTGTACCCTGTGGCTCGGTCGCATAATTTGTAGACCTTCACCCCATAGCGGGCCCTTTTGCTGGGCATAAATTGCTTCATTCTAAGCCTGCCGCTAAATTTATTAAGGGACTCATCCACACATATGTGTTGGTCCGGGGTAAACAATTTGGGGAATATTTCTGAAAAATAATTCAGTATTGGTCTAATTTTGTAAAGCCGGTCATAATTTGGATCATTTCGTGGAAGGCACTGGGAATTGTCACTGAAATGTAAGAACCTCAGGATGATCTGATACCTGGTTCTGGGCATTACCGCGGAGAAGAGCGGTGAGTGGTGGAGAGGGTGGGTTGACCAGTAGGTACGTAATTGATTTTTTTTGTTGAGTCCCATATTAAATGTGAGGCCTAAAAAAACCTTGAACTCCTCCACCGTTAGGTCTCTCCATTCGTAGGGACGGGCATAATAAGAGGTCGGATTTTGAAAAATAAATTGTTGTGCATACAGGTTGCACTGGGCCACAATTGACGACAACATATCCTCCGTAAAAATTAAATTAAAAAAATCTATTGGGGTAAAATTCTCCGTGTCCACCTGGACTCCTGGCTGGGCGGTGAAAGGGGGAACATTTGCCTCTCCTGAATTAGGAGGAAGCCACAAGGGGTTCTGAAGGGCATAGGGAAGGCCAGCATGGCTCCTAACCCTTTGGGGCTGAGATGACACCCCACTGGTACTTGGCCTTTCTTGCTGGGGCACTGCGGTGCTGGTGGACGGCACTGCGGTGCTGGTGGACGGCACTGCGGTGCTGGTGGACGGCACTGCCTCACTAGAACGCCTTCGTTTTATGGGCCGGATATCTTCCTCCTCGGATTCAGTCAGTGTTTCACTGCTGAGGACTGGCTCATAATTTACGTCGGCTTCAGAATCCGAATCTGAAAAGGAATCTGAAGAGGAGAGCTCCCCGTTGCTCTCGTCGGCCGTGGAAATAATTTGGTACGCCTCCTCAGCGGAAAAGACACGTTTAGCCATGGTAGCACTGATGGGCACTGATGAGGTGGCACAGATGTGCACTGATGAGGTGGCACAGATGTGCACTGATTATACAGATCGGCGCTTTTGAGGTGGCACAGATGGGCGCTTTTGAGGTGGCACAGATGGGCGCTTTTGAGGTGGCACAAATGGGCACTGATGGGTCGGCACAGATGTGCACTGATTTATTGCACAGATGTGCAGATTTATTGCACGGATGTGCACTGATGAGGCGGCAGATGGGCACTGCTGAGTCGGCAGATGGGCACTGCTGAGGCGGCAGATGGGCACTGCTGAGTCGGCACAGATGGGCACTGCTGAGTCGGCACAGATGGGCACTGCTGAGTCGACTGATGGGTCGGCACAGATGTGCACTGATTTATTGCACAGATGTGCAGATTTATTGCACGGATGTGCACTGATGAGGCACTGATGAGGCAGCAGATGGGCACAGATGGGCACTGCTGAGGCGGCACAGATGGGCACTGCTGAGGCGGCACAGATGGGCACCGATTGGTACAGATGGGCACCGATTGGCACTGGCGGGCACTGGCGGTGCACAGATGGGCACTGGCGGGCACTGGCGGTGCACAGATGGGGCACTGGCGGTGCACAGGTGGGCACTGGCGGTGCACAGGTGGGCACAGGTGGGGTAGAGATGGGCACTGGCAGGGTAGATCTGGGCACTGGCAGGGTATATCTGGGCACTGGCAGGGTATATCTGGCAACAGATGGCACAAAACACTCAACTTTTTTGAACTCACACTATCTCTCTCCTCACACGCTATCGCTGTGTGAGGAGGCAGATTCGGCAATGGGTGATGATCTCATTTGTTTACATTTGAGATCATCACCCATTGGAGGCGGCGATCACGCTGTAAACGGCTGCTGTGATTGGCCGTTTACAGCGATCTGTGATTGGCTGTGTCCAGGGGACACGGCCAACACAGATTTTCCCCGATGCGTGCTCCCGGGAGCGCGCGGGGAGCTCTTGAAGGGGACGACGTCAATAGACGTCGTCCCGGAACTTGAGACCTGCGCTGTAGCCGTCATTTGACTATAGCGCGGATCTCAAGTGGTTAAAGGAGGCCACAAACTGGGGGTAACTCAAGACAACAGGTTTTTGCGTCTCCCATAGAGGGTTAGCCCAGGCCAAGGCTCTCTCAGAAAGCAAAGATATCATGAGACCTACTTTGCTTCTGTCCGTGGGAAATGCCTGGGGCAGCATTTCAAAGTAAATCTCAACCTGATTGAGAAACCCTCTGCATTGAACTGGATCGCCCCCAAATCGCTGGGGAAGCGGGGCAGAACCAGACATACCTCTTATAGAGGTAATACTTGAGGCGGGTGCCTGCACAGAGACTGACGCAGCAGCAGGGATGGCCTGCGACTCAGGTTGTACCGGAACAGCCACCGTGGGGGATTCCAGGTGAGCCGTGAGATTTAGGAGCGTTTAACACCATGGCAAACTGATCCATGCGGTGATCTTGCTCATCCAATCTGGAAAAAATATTACCAACAAGTGGATTGACTGTATCTTCTGAATTTATGGCCTTCACGTACTGTCAGGAACCATGAAACAGACAGAGACAGAAGTACAATCAAATCACACTTGTTTATTAATAAAAATAAAAAGATAAATAGGAAAAAGCATAGTCAAGCAAGCCAGAGTCCAGTAACCAGATCGGGTAGTCAGCCATTCCAAAGTTCAGAAACCAGATCGGGTAATCAGCCAGTCCAGATGTCAGGGATCCACAGAGAGCAACTGCAAGCAGGATGGAAGCCAGGAGGGATGTTAGCAAGCCAGTCTTGAAACAACAGCAGGAGATGGTTCCTAGTGATGTGACCAAACGTGAAGGCAAAGGAGAAAAGTGCTAGAAGATTTATATATAGGCAGACCAGACGAGCATCAACGGAAACAGCTGGTAACTGAAGAGAGAAAAGAGAGCTGGCAATTAGCCGACAGCTGAGAGGCCAGCCCAGAGGAGGAAGGGCTAAGCCAGCCCTGACAGGAGTACTGCTTGGGTTAGAGAGCTGGTAGACATAATCTGAAGTGCACTGCATGGAATCTCGGTGGTCCTCCTCTGGACCCAGTATACTGCTACCTGCTCTTGACTAAACATAGGCAGCTGCTTCTAATGCTCCTGCAATGGTGGCCGCAGTGTCTCGTTCCACTGCTAGCCTCTCCATGTTAGCTTCTAGGATAGCCTGCTGCATTTTCAAAGATGTCTCTTGCTGGGCTAGTTCAGCCTCCAGGCGTACTTTTTGTCATTCTCTCTCTTGCTCCATGCATACTCTCTCTTGCTCCATGCGTACTCTCTCGTGCTCCATGCGTACTCTCTCGTGCTCCATTCGTACTCTTTCGTGCTCCACTCGTACTCTCTCGTGCTCCATTCGTACTCTCTCATGCTCCATGCATGCTCTCTCCTGCTTCATGCATGCTCTCTCCTGCTCCAAGCATACTCTCTCCTGCTCCATGCATACTCTCTCTTGCTCTCTCTTGATCCTGCATCAAAGTGAGCCTTTTCTCTTCTCATCATAAAAAATTCACTGTTCTGTCTCTAGGACAGAGAGCTAAACCTTCTTGCTCTATAAACTTCAGATACCATATTTCTTTGATCTTAGATTTATTGGAACAAGCCAGGTGAAACTACAAATTGATAAAATAAATACCAATTAGTACAATATTGCATATAATGAGGAAACAATGCTCTATAATAGTGGTCATCAACCCTGTCCTCAGGGCCCACTAACAGGCCAGGTTTTATGTATTACCTTGGGGAGATGCAGATTAGAATACTGCAATCACTGAGCAGCCAAGTATATCACCTGTGATGTATTTCAGTTATCTTGTAAACCTGGCCTGTTAGTGGGCTCTGAGGACAGGGTTAATGACCACTACTCTATAACACAGAATGAGATAACAAAAACTTACTTTTTGAGCTCACTAAGAGGTGATGATGAGAGATTGGAGAAACAGCCTTACTGTCTGGATATACATTCCTAAAATGGTGGTTGACTGACTTTCCCCAAAGAATCCTCCCAGCATGCTCTAGTTCCTTACAACTTTATTAACACATTCTAAGAAATTACAATATGTAACTAAAACAAGCAGCTAAAGATGTTTCAGAAAGGGACAGTAGGTGACGCCTACACTCTGCATATAACTAGCTTGGTGTAAATCAAGGAAAACTCAACATATTATTTAATCACATAAACACAGTAACTAAATAAGGCCCATTGGGCTGAACAGGTATAGAAAATAATCACATTTTGTTGCTTTGCAGCCTGAAATTAAGACAGACACAGTTTTTGTTTTATCCAGCTATGATGAAAGATTAGAGGAACTGAAGAGGAGATTAAGGGGGGATATGATCAACATGTACAAATATATAACGGATCCATATAGTGAACTTGGTGTAGCGTTATTCACTTTACGGTCAACACAGAGGACAAGGGGCACTCTTTATGCCTAGAGGAAAGGAGATTTCTTCTCCAAATATGGAAAGGTTTCTTCAGTTAGAGCTGTAAAATGTGGAATAGACTCCCTTCAGAGGTGGTTCTGGCCAGCTCAATAGATTGCACTCACATTTCAGTAGTTAATAACAGGCAGAGGAAACATCCAGCATTTCCAACCAACAAAATGGCTGCTAGTGTTAATCCAGGCTCCGACGCCATAAATCTAACATGTTACAGCAACCACACCAGGAAACAGTGCCATCTTGTGGTTAACAAAGATATAACTATACTAGTATTATTTAATTTAAAATCGACATCAACACTATCATATAAACCTTATATAAGAGAAAAGGAGAGAAACTTTAAATCCTGAACATACAGTATCTCACAGAAGTTCTCTATGTCACCGGCTGGGGCATAGACAGTAAGCAATGGTGCTTTTTCAACCTGGAGCTAAACACTGTTTGTATTGTGCCTAGGAAAGCTATTCATGCATGGATGAGGACAGAGGCAGAGAGCGGTCATTAAAGTGATTGTAAACCCTCTCCTATACCAAGTGATGATACACAGAGATGAAACCAATCCTCCTACATAAATTTTACATGTACAGTATCTCACAAAAGTGAGTACACCCCTCACATTTTTGTAAATATTTTACTATATCTTTTCATGTGACAACATGACACTTTGCTACAATGTAAAGTAGTGAGTGTACAGCTTGTATAACAGTGTAAATTAGCTGACCCTTAAAATAAATCAACACACAGCCATTAACCACTTCAGCCCCAGCCTATAGTCATATGATGCCCACAGATGGGATCTCCCATCCTGGGTGGGCATCATATGATGTCCTCTGATTCCCGGCCGTCTAGGCTGCTGTCAGGTCACCTTGAGGCGAGGTGACAGATGCACACCGTAGGGATCATGAGTGCACCGCAAGGTTGTGGACCCTAAGGCTGACTGCTGAGGACGGAGACAGATCCCACCGAGGTTAGAGCGTAAAATTCCCTGGGGCGCGGAGTCTAAGAGCCAGCAGGTGTTCACCAGAGCGTCTAGTGGTGAGGATGGACTTGGCTGCAACTGGCTCCAGGTCACGACCCCCAGGGTCCCCCAGCTCGCACCCACAGTAGGCAACAGGAGGATAGGGATAGTGAGGGATAAAGCCAAGGTCGGGGCCACAAGCAGACAGGAATAGTCAGGGACACGCCAATAGGTCAGGATCACAGGCAAACAGGGATAGTCAAGGACACGCCAAACTCTGTAACGGAACAACAGAAGAGCACACGGCAGGTAATAGGAAGCTAAACACACAAAGGAATACACAATGGTTGATCAGCAGGGTTGGCCAGCAGTGCACAGGTTAATATAGAGTTCTCTGATAGGAGCTAGGGTGGAGTCATGCCAGAGGATGGATTACAAAAGCAGTCAGGTGAGGGTCGGCTGGTCTCTAGAGATGAACACATGGAAACAGGTAAGCAGACAAACTCTATTACATAACCATGACAGTACCCTCCCTCTTACGAGGCCTCCCCCTCCCCCGCCTGGGTCCAGGCTTAAAGGGAAACTCCAGATGGAACCTCTTCAACAGACTAGGAGCAAAGACCTCAGATGCAGTGATCCAAGACCTCTCCTCAGGGCCAAACCCTTTCCAATGTACAAGGTACTGAAGAATGCCTTTACGGAGCCGGGAATCCAAAACTTGACTAACCTCGTATTTTAGATTATCCTCAGAGACTGGAACCGAGGTAGGGAGAGGACTTGAGGACTAAAGGCTTTTTAGGAATGGGTAAGGGCATGAGAAGATCAGGAGCCTGAGCAGGGTCCCCCAGACCGTTAAAGATGAGCTGGGCATCTAGAACAGGACCACCAGACTGGGCAGAGGTCAGTGGATCCCTGAAGTCAGGTTGGTTAGAAGGTGACATGTCACCAGAGTCAAGCTGGATAGAAACACAAACAGAATGCAGAGAACCCTGAGAAAAAGATTGAAAACCCCACCTGGCGGAATGAGGCAGTCTATCCAAAGGATGGATTGAGCCTCTTAACCACTTGAGGACCGCCGTATTGCCAATGTACGTCAACACAATGGCACGGGCAGGCACAATCACGTAAATGTACGTAAATGCCTTCTAGCGGGTGGGGGGTCCGATCGGACCCCCTCCCGCTAGATACGGCGGTCCCTTTCGGTGCCGGAGCGATCGGCGATGAGGGGATGGCCGTTGGTTTCCGCCCATCCCCTCTCGATCGCTCCTGGCCAGTGACGAACTTCCTCCCCTGTGAAAATGTAAACACAGGAGGAGGAAGTGATGTCACACTCCTCGTGGCGGTCTTTTTGAACCGGACAGCGAGGAGTGAAGACCTTTAAGTAAGTGCACCAACAGTCCACTGACACATAGGTACACACAGGCACACATTTCACCCCAGTCACCCCCCGATCACCCCCCCGATCGGCCCCCCGCCCCCCCCAGTCACAGTGTCACTAATGCAGTGTTCATTTATTTATTGATCACTACATTTAGTGTCAGTTGTGACTGTAAAAAGTGTCAGGGCAGCTAGTGTTAGGCCCCTTTAGGTCCAGGGTAGCCCCCTACCCCCCCCTAATAAAGGTTTAACCCCTTGATTGCCCTCCCAGTTAACCCTTTCACCCTCTTTTACCAGTGTCACTAAGCGATCGTTTTTCTGATCGCTGCAATAGTGTCACTGGTCCCGCTAGGAAGCTAGTTTTTTTTTTAGGTTCAACGCCAGGTTTTTATACCGTTAGGTACCCCGATATATAACATAATAAAGGTTTTAACCCTTTGATTGCCCCTAGAGTTAACCCTTTCACCAGCGATCGCTGCATAAGTGTCACTGGTGACGCTGGTTAGCCAGTTAGTTATTTAGTTATTTAGGTTCCCCGTCAGCTTTTTATAAAGCTTCAGGTACCCCCATATAAATACCCAATAAAGGTTTTAACCCCTGATCACCCGGCGGGTGATATAAATTTGGTTTTAGGGTCAGAAAGGGTCTGCGTCGCCCCAGGCAGTGCTAGGTTAGTGCCAGCACCGCTAACACACACGCGCAAAGCATACACCTCCCTTAGTGGTATAGTATCCGAACAGATCAATATCTGATCTGATCAGATCTATACTAGCGTGCCCAGCAATTTAGGGTTCTAAAAAAACGCATTGTTAGCGGGATCAGCCCAGATACCTGCTAGCACCTGCGTTTTGCCCCTCTGCCCAGCCCAGCCCAGCCCAGCCCACCCAAGTGCAGTATCGATCGATCACTGTCACTTACAAAACACAACACACATAACTGCAGCGTTCGCAGAGTCAGGCCTGATCCCTGCGATCGCTAACAGTTTTTTTTGGTAGCGTTTTATACAGTCGCTGACAGGCTAGGTGCTTTTTTACCTGTGAGTCTCACTACTGTACCCCTAAATTTAGAGCCCAAAATGGCAAAGCGAAGGTACACTAGTGAAGAGGCCTACACGTTTCTGAGCATGACAGATAGTGAAGAGGAAGACACTGATCTGTCAGATTCAGGCTCAGAATACGAACCTGTAGAGGACAGCGCCTCCATGTCAGATAGCTCTGACGACGAAGAAGAGGTCCCTGCTATTGTCAGGCGTACCCGACCCCGATTTTCTGATGTTGTTGAGGTGCAGGAACCGCAAGTCCCTCGTATGGAGTATAGAGCCAGTACTAGCGCCGCTCATCCTTTTGGTGAACTGGCAAGCACCAGCGGCTTGGTACACCCTGGACGTACATCCAGCACTGCAGTATCACGTGGTGACGTGGCGAGTCCCATAAGTGCAGTTCAAGCTGGCGAGGTGGCAAGCACAAGTAGTGTCCCGCTGCCACCAAGAAGAAGACAAAGACAGGCCCGTCGTACCCATAGTGCCCTTCCTGCAGAATTCGCCAATCCTGATTGGGTGCCCACCACTTCTGCAGAACCCGTACTTCCCCCATTCACTGCCCAACCCGGTATTCAGGTGGATACAGATGATTTTACGCCACTCGATTTTTATTCTCTGTATCTCACGGAAGATCTCTATAGATCTATTGTGGACCAAACCAATTTATATGCTGGTCAACGCATCGCCGCTAATCCCCAGTTGCCGTCTCTTGCCAGAGATTGGAAACCAGTTACGGTTTCCGAATTTAAGAAGTTTTTGGGCCTTTCCCTCAACATGGGCACACACAAATTTATGCGGATGCGGGCTTATTGGTCCACGCATCCGGCTGACCACATGCCCGTGTTCTCTAACTCCATGTCCAGGAAACGATACGAGCAGATCTTGCGGTTCTTGCACTTCAGTGACAATGAACTTTGTCGTCCACGTGGAGACCCTGAATACGATCGGCTCTACAAAATTCGGCCCCTCATAAACCACTTCAACCAACGTTTTGCAGACTTGTTTACTCCCCAAAAAGTTGTCTGCGTTGATGAGTCCCTGGTTAAGTTTACTGGTCGCTTGTCATTCAAACAGTACATTCCCAACAAGCGTACCAGATACGGGGTCAAGCTCTATAAGTGCTGTGACAGGGCCACAGGCTATGCATGGAGCTTTATGGTTTATGAGGGTAAAGATAGTTACGTAGAGCCGGAGAACTGCCCTGATTACATAGGAAGCGCTGGCAAGATAGTGTGGAAATTGGTGTCACCCTTATTCGGAAAGGGGTACCACTTGTACGTGGACAACTATTACACCAGCGTGCCACTGTTTAGTCATTTATTTGATAATCAGATTGGAGCATGTGGCACCGTGCGACCTAATCGCCGGGGCTTTCCCCAGCGGCTTGTAGATTCCCGTCTTAGGCTGGGGGAGAGAGCCTGCTATCGGTGTAATAATTTGCTCGCTATGAAGTGGAGGGATAATAAGAATGTTTTCGTTCTTACCTCCCTTCATGCAGACACGACGGTCCAAATTTCTACGGCGACTGGTATTGTGGAGAAACCCCTCTGTGTCCACGAATATAACAAAAATATGGGAGGGGTGGACCTCAATGACCAGATGTTGGCGCCGTATCTAACTTCCCGTAAGACCAGACGCTGGTACAAAAAAGTGTCTGCTTACTTATTTCAATTGGCTTTGCTGAATGCTTTTGTGCTATACAAAACTTCAGGCGGAACATTAACCTTTCTTTTCTTCCAAAGAGAGGTTGTCACAGAGCTTCTGTTTCCAGACGGTTCTGTACCTCACCATTCCCAACCAAATGCAGTAAGCCGGCTGCATGAGAGGCATTATTCTTATGTCCTCCCGAGTACCCCTACCCAACGAGCCCCCCAAAAAAGATGTCGTGTCTGTAGCAAGCGCGGATATAGGCGTGACACCCGTTCTTATTGTCCACGCTGTCCTGGCAATCCTGGTCTTTGTCAGGGTGAGTGTTTTGAACGCTACCACACACTAGTGAAGTATTAGCGTAGGGTACAGCATTTCACAGGCTAGGCACACTTACACAGGGTCTCCCAAGATGCCATCGCATTTTGAGAGACCCGAACCGTTACAGTTACAGTTTACAGTTCAAAAAAAAGTGTATAAAAAAAAAAAAAGTAAAATAAAAAAACCAAAAAATATATAAAATATAAAAACCAAAAATAGTTGTCGTTTTATTGTTCTCTCTCTCTCTCTCTCTCTCTCTCTCTCTCTCTCTTCTCTCAAATTTTTTATACTTTACTGTTTACTGTGTTATTGTTAACCATTTTTCATGTTTTCAGGTACGCCATTCAGCTGCAGCGTGGATTTATTTATCTTGACAGCAACAGCGTTTGCTCCCACGATACATAAAGCCGCGACTCCAGTGCTGTAGGAGGTGATTTCACCACCACAGTTAAAAAAGAGCATATATGCCGAAGCATGGGGGCATAAGGGGTGGAGGAGCGATTTTGCTCCTAATGCCGCGTACATACGGTCAAAATTCCGACGGAGGGCTTGCCCGTGGAAAAGTTTGAACGTATGTACGCAGCATAACTTTTTTGCGGGAGGATGCCCCCATGCTTCGGCATATATATATTTTAGGCACAGGTTGTGTTAAAAAATGTTTTATTTTTTACTGTTTTTTTTGGCAATTGCTTTGCAGGTATGGTATGGTAAGGTTTTACTGGGATGTTACTTTGTTTTAACGTTAACCATAATTTGCTTAGCAGGTACGCCATTCAGCTGCAGCGCGGATTTATTTATCTTGACAGCAACAGCGTTTGCTCCCACGATACATAAAGCCGTGACTCCAGTGCTGTAGGCGGTGATTTCACCACCACAGTTAAAAAAGAGCATATATGCCGAAGCATGGGGGCATAAGGGGTGGAGGAGTGATTTTGCTCCTAATGCCGCGTACATACGGTCAAAATTCCGACAGGGGGCTTGCCCATGGAAAAGTTTGAACGTATGTACGCGGCATAACTTTTTTGCGGGAGGATGCCCCCATGTTTCGGCATATATAAATGGTGCATGTATGTCCATCATTAGAAGTGGGTGGATGAAGGGAGGTATCTAATGGTGGGCATACCCACCGATCAATCTCTTTTTTTTTCGTTCAGACAACATGACTCTCAGTAAATAGCTTGGGGTGTCTACTTTCCAAAATGGGGTAATTTGGGGGGGTTTTGTGCTATTTTGGCATTTTATGGCCTTTGCACCCTTAGAAATCCTGAAGGTGGTGATTGGTTTTCGGGGTGCCGTACGCGACTAGACTCCCAAAAAGTCCCACACATGTGGTATCCCCATACTTGGGAGAAGTAGCTGAATATATTTTGGGGTGCAATTCCACATATAACCATGGCATGTGTGAGCAATATATCATTTAGTGACAACTTTTTGTACATTTTTTTTTTTTTTAGTCATTATTCAATCCCTTAGGACAAAAAAAATAAATATTCAATGGGCTCAACATACCCATCAGCAGTTTCCTTGGGGTGTCTACTTTCCAAAATGGGGTCATTTGGGGGGGTTTTGTGCCATCTTGGCATTTTATGGCCGTCAAAACTGTGATAGGTAGTGATAGGTAGTGAGGAGTAAAATAAAAAAATTATGCCCTTAGAAATCCTGAAGGCGGTGCTTGGATTTTGGGGTCCCGTACGCGGCTAGGCTCCCAAAAAGTCCCACACATGTGGTATCCCTGTACTCAGGAGAAGCAGCAGAATGTATTTTGGGGTGTCATTTCACATATGCCCATAGCATGTGTGAGCAATATATCATTTAGTGACAACTTTGTGCAAAAAAAAAAAAGTTTGTAATATTCCCGCAACTTGTGGCAAAATATAAAATATTCCATGGACTCAACATGCCTCTCAGTAAATAGCTTGGGGTGTCTACTTTCCAAAATGGGGTCATTTTGGGGGGTTTTGTGCTATTTTGGCTTTTTATGGCCTTCGAAACTGTGATAGGTAGTGAGGGGTGAAATCAAAAATTTGCACCCTTAGAAATCCTGAAGGTGGTGATTGGTTTTCGGGATGCCGTGCGCGACTATACTCCCAAAAAGTCCCACACATGTGGTATCCCCGTACTCGGGAGAAGTAGCGGAATATATTTTGGGGTGCAATTCCACATATAACCATGGCATGTGTGAGCAATATATCATTTAGTGACAACTTTTTGTACATTTTTTTTTTTTTTTTTTTTTTAGTCATTATTCAATCCCTTAGGACAAAAAAAATAAATATTCAATGGGCTCAACATACCCATCAGCAGTTTCCTTGGGGTGTCTACTTTCCAAAATGGGGTCATTTGGGGGGGTTTTGTGCCATCTTGGCATTTTATGGCCGTCAAAACTGTGATAGGTAGTGATAGGTAGTGAGGAGTAAAATAAAAAAATTATGCCCTTAGAAATCCTGAAGGCGGTGCTTGGATTTCGGGGTCCCGTACGCGGCTAGGCTCCCAAAAAGTCCCACACATGTGGTATCCCTGTACTCAGGAGAAGCAGCAGAATGTATTTTGGGGTGTCATTTCACATATGCCCATAGCATGTGTGAGCAATATATCATTTAGTGACAACTTTGTGCAAAAAAAAAAAAGTTTGTAATATTCCCGCAACTTGTGGCAAAATATAAAATATTCCATGGACTCAACATGCCTCTCAGTAAATAGCTTGGGGTGTCTACTTTCCAAAATGGGGTCATTTTGGGGGGTTTTGTGCTATTTTGGCTTTTTATGGCCTTCGAAACTGTGATAGGTAGTGAGGGGTGAAATCAAAAATTTGCACCCTTAGAAATCCTGAAGGTGGTGATTGGTTTTCGGGATGCCGTGCGCGACTATACTCCCAAAAAGTCCCACACATGTGGTATCCCCGTACTCGGGAGAAGTAGCGGAATATATTTTGGGGTGCAATTCCACATATAACCATGGCATGTGTGAGCAATATATCATTTAGTGACAACTTTTTGTACATTTTTTTTTTTTTTTTTTTTTAGTCATTATTCAATCCCTTAGGACAAAAAAAATAAATATTCAATGGGCTCAACATACCCATCAGCAGTTTCCTTGGGGTGTCTACTTTCCAAAATGGGGTCATTTGGGGGGGTTTTGTGCCATCTTGGCATTTTATGGCCGTCAAAACTGTGATAGGTAGTGATAGGTAGTGAGGAGTAAAATAAAAAAATTATGCCCTTAGAAATCCTGAAGGCGGTGCTTGGATTTCGGGGTCCCGTACGCGGCTAGGCTCCCAAAAAGTCCCACACATGTGGTATCCCTGTACTCAGGAGAAGCAGCAGAATCTATTTTGGGGTGTCATTTCACATATGCCCATAGCATGTGTGAGCAATATATCATTTAGTGACAACTTTGTGCAAAAAAAAAAAAGTTTGTAATATTCCCGCAACTTGTGGCAAAATATAAAATATTCCATGGACTCAACATGCCTCTCAGTAAATAGCTTGGGGTGTCTACTTTCCAAAATGGGGTCATTTTGGGGGGTTTTGTGCTATTTTGGCTTTTTATGGCCTTCGAAACTGTGATAGGTAGTGAGGGGTGAAATCAAAAATTTGCACCCTTAGAAATCCTGAAGGTGGTGATTGGTTTTCGGGATGCCGTGCGCGACTAGACTCCCAAAAAGTCCCACACATGTGGTATCCCCGTACTCGGGAGAAGTAGCGGAATATATTTTGGGGTGCAATTCCACATATAACCATGGCATGTGTGAGCAATATATCATTTAGTGACAACTTTTTGTACTTTTTTTTTTTTTTTTTTTTGTCATTATTCAATCCCTTAGGACAAAAAAAATAAATATTCAATGGGCTCAACATACCCATCAGCAGTTTCCTTGGGGTGTCTACTTTCCAAAATGGGGTCATTTGGGGGGGGTTTGTACTGCCCTGCCATTTTAGCACCTCAAGAAATGAGATAGGCAGTCATAAATTAAAAGCTGTGTAAATTCCAGAAAATGTACTCTAGTTTGTAGACGCTATAACTTTTGCGCAAACCAAAAAATATACGCTTATTGACATTTTTTTTACTAAAGACATGTGGCTGAATAAATTTTGCCCTCAATGTATGACTAAAATTTAGTTTATTCGATTTTTCTTATAACAAAAAGAAGAAAATATCATTTTTTTTCAAAATTTTCGCTCTTTTTCCATTTATATCGCAAAAAATAAAAATCGCAGAGGCAATCAAATACCATCAAAAGAAAGCTCTATTTGTGGGAAGAAAAGGACGCAAATTTCGTTTGGGTGCAATATTGCATGACCGCGCAATTACCAGTTAAAGCAGCGCAGTGCGAAATTGCAAAAACACCTCTGGTCCTTAAGGTATTTATTGGTCCGGAGCTGAAGTGGTTAAACGGGCTTGAACGGACATAGTAGCAGTAGGGTGAGGCCGGGTCACCGAAGGTCTTGAACAAGAAGCAGGAAGCTCATTGGGCATGGGCTGGACTGGCATAACTGGTGCAGAGGCCGCCTGAATAGTATTGTCAGGTGTAGCGACCATCTCAATCGCATCACAGGGCATAGCAACTGTGGAATTTGTAGACAAGTTAGCCTGGCTGTGCGTCCAAGGGAGATTAGGGACAGGCAAGGGTAAATGGTTATGCAAACTGGAGTGAATGATCGACTCAGGTTCATAGGTGGGCCCCTCATCCAGAGTACCACATGACCTAGAGAGTGCATCAGTCCAACTATTGCAGGACGCATCCCAGAGATCGCTATATACAGCGGGAAGAGCAGAAGATACTGGGATGGTGGTAACAGGAAGTTTCTCTTTTGGGGTACCCTTGAGTAGGCAGGAAGAAGAACAGGAGGAACCCCAAGCCAGGATCTGTCCAGCAGACCAGTCAACGTGTGGAGAATGGAGCCGTAACCAAGGAAGACCTAATATGATAGGAGATGAAGCCTTAGGTAAGACAAGGAAGGATATCCACTCCTGGTGGAGTGTCCCTACTGACATCTTAACAGGAAGAGTCTGGAAGCGGATAGGGCCCCCTGGGAGAACAGTGCCATCAATCACCAAGACCACCAATGGCATTGTAAGGGGCAAAAGGGTAAGTCTCATGGAGGATGCGGTTTCCCAATCCATGAAATTGGCAGCGGCTCCGGAATCCAGATGTGCTGAGACCGAACGAGAGGAAGCACCGACATGAAGCAACACAGAAAGGAGAAGACGAGAAGGTGAAGATGATATTTCAGGGTCTAATACTCCACCTTCCAGATGTATTAGCCCTGAGCGTTTTTCTGGACGAAGAGAACAAGTGTCACGGAAATGACCTTTGGCCCCACAATAGAGGCATAGGCCCAGAGTTCTGCGCCTAGCACGTTCTTCGGGAGATAACTTAGTCCAGCCCAACTGCATAGGTTCCTCAGTAGGCAGGGGGTGCTCCTCGGATCGAAGAGAAGGGACTGGGGGCTCAGGCTGCCTAAAGAATGGGGAGTGCTGGCGTCTTTTTTCCAGGGCCCTCTCCTGAAAGCGAATATCGATCTGGTTACACAAGGTGATGACACTGTCCAGATCAGCAGGAAGGGATCTTCCTGCTAATTCATCCTTCACTCTATCAGAGAGGCCATGTAAAAAGGTTGCAACTAGGGCCTCATTATTCCAGCTCAATTCAGCTGTAAGGATACGGAACTGAAGAGCATACTGTCCCACAGAAGCGGACTCTTGACGGAGACGTAAAAGAGCACTAGCCACTGAGGAGACACGGCCCGGTTCCTCGAAGATATTCCGAAAAAGTTTCAAGAAATCAGACAGGCTAGAAACCACTGGATCATTCAGTTCCCACAGAGGGGCAGCCCAAGCTAGCGCTTCGCCGGACAGGAGGGATATAATATATGCTACTTTCGCCCGATCGAATGGGAAGTTTTGGGGCTGAAGTTCAAAATGAATTGTGCACTGGCTAAGGAACCCCCTGCAAGCCTTGGAGTCCCTAGAGAAACGGGCCGGAGCTGGTAGTTGTAATGAATGTGTGGCTGCGACTGATGCGATAGGTGCAGTGGCAGATAGCGGTTAAGGTTGTCGAACCGAGGGTCCTAATGAGTCCTGAACCTGTTCAACACGGGATGCCAAATCCTGAAGGAATCGCATCATCTGGGTCTGATGCGATTCTTGGGTATCAAGTCTGCGAACTAAGCCCTGCAATGGGTCATCTGCGGATAGCGGCACATCAGCTGGGTCCATGGCTGATCAAACTGTCAGGTCACCTTGAGGCGAGGTGACAGATGCACACCGTAGGGATCAGGAGTGCAACGTAAGGTTGTGGACCCTAAGGCTGACTGCTGAGGACGGAGACAGATCCCACTGAGGTTAGAGCGTAAGATTCCCTGGGGCGCGGAGTCTAAGAGCCAGCAGGTGTTCACCAGAGCCTCTAGTGGTGAGGATGGACTTGGCTGCAACTGGCTCCAGGTCACGACCCCCAGGGTCCCCCAGCTTGTACCCACAGTAGGCAACAGGAGGATAGGGATAGTGAGGGATAAAGCCAAGGCCGGGCCACAAGCAGACAGGAATAGTCAGGGACACGCCAATAGGTCAGGATCACAGGCAAACAGGGATAGTCAAGGACACGCCAAAGTCGGTAACGGAACAACAGAAGTGCACACAAAATAAATCTCTATTTGTGGGAAAAAAAGAACGTCAATTTTGTTTGGGTGCAACGTCGCATGACCGCGCAATTGTCAGTTAAAGCGACGCAGTGCCAAATCGCAAAAAGTGCTCTAGTAAGGAAGGTGGTAAAATCCTCCAGGGCTGAAGTGGTTAATGTCTAAACCGCTGGTAACAAAAGTGAGTACACCTCTAAGTGAAAATGTCCAAATTGGGCCCAATTAGCCATTTTCCCTCCCTGGTGTCATGTGACTCATTAGTGTTACAAGGTCTCAGGTGTGAATGGGGAACAGGTGTGTTAAATTTGTTGTTATCGCTCTCACTCTCATACTGGTCACTGGAAGTTCAACATGGCACTTTATGGCAAAGAACTCTCTGGGGATCTGAAAAAATAGGATTTTTGTACTCACCGTAAAATCCTTTTCTCTGTAGTTCACTGACTGACACAGCTCCTTTATTCTTGACCATTGGGTTGTTACGCCACCTTCAGGAGAGGACTAGACAGAACATGTTAACATGTACAAAAAACAGAACTTTCTAGTTCCGCCCAAGGGGCGGTCCCTTCAGTGACAACCCCCCAGCCTGCTTCCAGCAGCATCAGTATGTCAACAAGCAGTATAGCGTAATCAATAAGAGGGGGGGTGCTGTGTCAGTCAGTGAACTACAGAGAAAAGGATTTTATGGTGAGTACAAAAATCCTATTTTCTCTTACGTTCACTGACTGACACAGCTCCTTTATTCTTGACTATCGGGATGTCCCCAAGCAGTATCATAACGAGGGGTGGGAAACAGCATAAAAGAATTTCACCCACAATCAGAAGTGCTCCCTAAGAGACACCACCTTATCTAACCGCAACAGTGCATTATACTCAAAGGTAACTGTATTTTCTTTAAACAGAAAAAACAAGTGCAGAATTGCAACATTATACGGCCATCCGCAAAAACTTTGAGGCCAAAGCAGGCATCAGACGATGTGCTTACATCCACGCTGTAGAATTTGGTAAAAATGTGAACGGACGACTAATTCGATGCCTACACACCAGAGTGACTGACACTCGAGGTCGGAAGCCCAAGAGACCCAAATTGTCCTGGTGGAATAGGCCATGGCAGGAAAGGGGGGCACCTGCCCCTTCAAGGTGTAGGCCTGTACCACATCTGTCTCATCCGCCTGGAAATGGTGGTCGACAAGACCGTCATACATCTTTTTCGGACCAGCTACTGAAACGAACAGAGAATCTAACTCCCAAAGGGGAGCCGTGGCAGACAAATATATATCTTTATAGCCCTGACCACGTCCAGGGAATGAAGGGCCACCTCTTAGGATGTGTCGGTTTAGAACACAGAGATGGTAACACAATATCTTCATTGATGTGGAACGCCGAAACCACCTTCGGCAGAAAGGAAGGTTGCGGACGCAACACCACCTTATCCTTATGGGTAACCATATAGGGCGACTTACAAGACAAGGCCGCCAGTTCCGAAATCCTCCTGGCCGATGCAATAGCCACTAGAAAGACCACTTTCTGGGAAAGAGTCAACAAGGGAATATTAGTTTCTGAGCGCCGATAAAACACCAGGTTCAGATCCCATGGGGGTAAGGTGTACACTCCGGAGGAACTACAAGTCAGACCCCCTGCACAAAAGTGCTGACTAGAGAGTGAGACACCAAGGGTCGCTGAAAAAAGACAGCCAAGGCTGATATTGGTCCTTTAATGGTGCTTAAAGTACACTGTTAGCCTGGACTGTATTTATCATTGACATGCTGACGGCGCTGAGCTTCTGACAAACTAAGGGAGCAAACCTTTATCATTAAGTGTGATATCCCCAAGAAACAGTGTGTGATAAGGAGCTGGATGATGGGATAAATCAAACTGCAGTTTAAATGTATGCAGAGAGCAGAGGCTTGGAGGATTAACCCCTGCAGCACTGGATGAGAGGCAAAAGCCTGTTTTAATTTTTTTCCCTCATTACTACTCTCTCCTGCTTATCAGCCATGTAAATTGGATCTGAGCCAAAGTGGAAGACGAGCGGACGTGGTTGGTAGGTTTAAGGACGATATGCTAAAAATATATAGCACCAAAAACCGATCCTGTCTGTTATCTTATGCCGCATACACATGTATCAGACCATCTGGTGGACTTAGTCTGGCGGACAATCCGCCGGACTTTCCGAACACGCTACCTGCCCACACATGGTACTTTTGCGGCGGACAAGGCTCGCCGCACCGCCGGACTATCCGCCATACTTTTGAAATGAACGGACTCTCCCACACACACGGAGGAAAGTCCGTTAATTTTGAGCGCGGCTCCAGGTAGCCCAGGACCAGCGAAGGAAGCGTCGCTGGCCCCGTCACCTGGTATGGACTTAAAGGGGAATCCCTACGCCGAAAAAACTGCGTGGGGGTCCCCCTCTAGGTCCATATCAGACCCTTGTCCGAGCACGCTACCCGGCCGGTCAGGAAAGGGGGTGGGAACAAGCAAGCGTCCCCCCCTCCTGAGCCATACCAGGCCGCGTGCCCTCAACATGGGGGGTGCTTTGGGGAAGGGGGGCCGCACGGCCCATGTTGATGGCCCACGGCCTGGTACAGCTCAGGAGGGGGGGCGCTCACTCATCCCCACCCCCTTTCCTGACCGGCCGGGTAGCGTGCTCTAATAAGGGTCTGATATGGACCTAGAGGGGGGCCCCCACGCCGTTTTTTCGTCCTAGGGATTCCCCTTTAAGTCCATACCAGGTGATGGGGCCAGCGACGCCTCCTTCGCTGGTCCCGGCTACCTGGAGCCGCGGTCAAAATGAGCGGACTTTTCTCCGGGCGGGAAAAGTCCATTCCTTTCAAAAGTACGGCGGACTAGCACACACACGGCCGTATTGTCCGCCGAAATGCGAGTCCGGCAGACATATTTAGGTGCAAAACTACTTTCTTAGTCCGCCGGACTTTTGGGTAAAAAAAGTCCGCGGGAGCCCACACACGGGTGGATTGTACAGCGTTCTTGAGTCCGCCGGACTTTTCCACCAGATTGTTTGATCGTGTGTACGCAGCTTTAGTGCACAGGTAGCATATTGCACTATTGGTGTTTCATATCCAGCGTTTCAGCTTCCTATTGCTGATCTTGTTATATATACGCCACAGGTTATATACCAAACCTAGTAAATCCAACATGTGAGCATTGTCTCCCTCTATTACCCTGGACTTAGCGGACTTATTGTATATCATTTCCACCCTATCCTTAGTACATCTAACAAATCGCACTCTTAGAAAAGACCTGTGTGGAGATAGCGCACTCCATTTTACTCCTCCCCCCTCTCCCGGTGTAGATTTTGGAAACGACTGTGAAGAGTAATCCTCTTGAACTGTGGTGGATCACTTTTCTTTTCACTTTTCCACCCCTCTCCACCTTGGAAAAAAATATATATATTATTTTTTGCCTACTGGTCTAGTGTATTATGCCATTTAGGTGGCAGGCTTCAGGGGACGGCGGAGGAGGGGAAAAGGAGGATCGAGATAAATATATAATTCCGGGAACTAAACCACCCGACTATATGTTATTGTGCCATCGCAGCACACCACAAAAGTAAGCCAGGCAGCAGCAGCTAAACTGGGGAAATTTGCGCATACACAAGGTCAACTTTCTGAACAGAGTTCTCCTAAAAACAGTAGAGAATTTAGCATGTTGTCCAAACCACAGACCAGGGCCTCTGCTCCCACCACAAAAAAGAGTCAGGGACATGGACAGGTAACTCCTGTGAAGGTAGTGAATCCCCCTGCAGGAAACTCTTCGGGGGAGAGGATGGAGGACACTCAAAAGCAGTCATTATCACCAACTAAAATGGTAGCTCTGGGGAAAGCAGAACCATCATTGAGGGAAGTACTGAACGCAATTAACTCCTGTAAAACTTCCATAAATGAAATGTTAACCCAGCTTCAAACTATTCGGGAAGACATATCCCTCGTTAGGCATGACATGCAAAAAGTTTCCGAAAGGACTACCGCCCTCGAGGGGAGGGTCAGCCTATTAGAGGATGACATGAAACCTCTTAAACAGGAGATGAGGACTATAAGGGAACAAATGGATAACTATAAGATAAAGATCGACGAAATAAAGGACAGGATGCAAAGGAAGAACGTGAGGATAGTGGGACTCCCAGAACGTAGTGAGGGAACAGATCCCACTATATTTTTGGAAAAATGGTTTAAAGACATATTTGGAGAACAGTCCTTCTCACCTCTTTTTGCACTGGAAAGAGCTCATAGGGTACCCTCTAGACCTCCCCAATCAGGAGCCCCTCCAAGATCCTTATTGATAAAACTACTTTACTATAAAGATAAAGTAACTACCGTATACTAAATAAAGCCAGAGAAATGGGTACTATTCTTCACAATGGCAACAGGATTTGTACCCAGATTTCTCACCTGATCTACAAAAACGAAGGGCTAAGTTTGGAGAAGTCAATCGCAAATTGCAACAATTAAAATTGAATTATACAATTATACACTGCTATACCCAGCAAAACTATGTATAAACGCCCGGGGGGGGACTGTGTTCTTCGATACCCCGAAGGGAGTGGAGAACTGGATAGTAACCTATAGTGGGAGACTGTAGACCAATCTGACTGTATTGCCCTGGACTTTTATTAGTAATATGGTTTCGTTTAAGACACAAACCACTACACTGTTGAATAATTTAGGGAGAGAGTAGGGTGTTGGTGGTGGAAAGGTGGGAGGGAATGAGCATACCTCCCCATATTTCTAAGGGGTATAGCGATGAGTTCTCTCTAATTGTGTTGTCTGTTTTGTTATGTTTGTCTTGTCTTGTTTGTTTATTTTATTAAATGTGGGTTGTATGGTTTTCTGAGGGGGGGGGGGGGATAGGGAGGGAAGAGTGTGAGAACACAAGTTTAAAGTTGATAACACTTAAATTGATAGACGAATGCAAAGGTCACATTAGGGCCAAAATAGGCCCAGTGGGCAGGTGAATGGGGTGCATGGGTGTATGAGACAGAACGAGTGGTTTGCTTGGTTCAAAAGACTGTGTGAACACAATTATAGGCATGAGAGGAGGTATGGGTGTATGGGATGGAATGAGCAGTGGGTTTGGCACAAAAGTTTGTTCGATTTAAATCACAGGTATGAGAAGAGACACTATGGAGTCACAAAAAATTATACAAGAAAACCATATAAATTTGAAAAGGCACTGGTTAAGATTCACTAAAATTTACATTTTGATGGTTATGCGCACTCAGATTAAAAAATTAATTTTGTGATCATGGAATGTCCGGGGAATGGGAGATACAGAGAAAAAAGCAGCAGTTCTCCTGATTGTAAAGACATACGAGGTGGCTATTCATTGTTTGCAGGAGACACATCTTACTAAAATCTCTATTCCCCAATTGAGATGGAGGGATTAAAGTATACAGTTTCATTCAGTATACACCTCCTATTCTAGGGGGGAGAGTATATTTGTTAGATCAGGGGTGGCTTTCTCTTGTATGCAGGCTAAGGTGGATGAATATGGGAGATTTATTTTTTTATTCTGTAAGATTGAGAACAGAGTCTGTGTATTAGCAAATGTGTACCTCCCTCCACCCTTTAACATTTCGATCCTTTGTGAGCTTGCCGAGTTTGTTGTGGATAAGCCGAGAGTGCCAGTGATAGTAACGGGGGTCTTCAATATGGTAATGGACCAGAGACTAGATAGTGTCCCCGGGGGGAACCTAACGGGTGGTGTCACGGATAGCAGGCTCCCCGATTTTTTAGGGGAGGCAGAATTGTGGGACATCTGGAGAATATGGAACCCGGAGGCCCGACAATACTCGTGCTTCTCCAGGACACATTCAACACTCTCCAGGATCGACCTAGTGCTGGAAAATGAAGAAATTATGTCTATCTTAAACGTGTGAATGTGAACTACAGACAAAAGGGTCTGTCGGACCATTCCCCAGTGACAATATCACTAGAGCTTCGCGAGCGTAACCATCCTGGGGAGTGGAGGATAAACCCATTTTGGATTGAACTGATGGAGGATCCGAATGAGATATTGGAATCAATGGGGGAGTTTCTCGATTTGAATAGAGGTACTGCCTCGGAAGAAATAGTATGGGACACTCTGAAGGCTTTCCTAAGAGGCATAATGATCCAACAAATCTCAAAAATTAACAGACTAAGGACTGGGAGAGACTAATAGGGGAGAGGGTAACTATAGCAGAAGAACAGTATATCAACGACCCAACACCGGATAGAAAATGGATAGAGGAACAAAATTATCGATTAATGACCCTTAGAAAAATAGAGAATAAACATCTCTTCCAGAAACAATTTGCCTTTAATTAATTTAATCAGCCTTACGTCCGGATCTGTCGCTATCGGATCGGATGAGATCTGATGAAAACGGACATGCTGTCTCTCCATAGAGACCAGTGGTGCTCGACAAGCCCCTCCCCGCTCAGTGAGCAGAAAGGAACCTGTCATCCGTCGGCTCGGCAAAGATCAATGGAGAGATCTCCTGCTGAGCCGGAAGACACAGGTGGACTCCGTGCAAGCGGATCCGCCTCGTGTGAAAGGGGCCTTAAGCAAACAAACAGGGAATGGCATAAATACAGACAAAAAAACTGCAATCACTGCCTCTTAACCACTTTCAGACCGGACCATTTTGCTGGTAAATGACCAGAGGTCTTTTTACACTTTGGCACTGCGCTGCTTTAACTGGTAATTGCGCGGTCATGCAATGTTGTACCCAAACAAAATTTGCGTCCTTTTCTTCCCACAAATAGAGCTTTCTTTTGATGGTATTTGATTGCCTCTGCGATTTTTATTTTTTGCGATATAAACGTAAAAAGACCGCAAATTTTGAAAAAAAATGATATTTTCTACTTTTTGTTATTAGAAAAATCCAATAAACTCAATTTTAGTCATACATTTAGGCCAAAATGTATTCAGCCACATGTCTTTGGTAAAAAAAAAGTCAATAATTGTATATTTATTGGTTTGCGCAAAAGTTGTCATATCTACAAACTAAGGTACGTTTTCTGGAATTTACGCAGCTTTTAGTTTACGACTGCCTATCGCATTTCTTGAGGTGCTAAAATGGCAGGGCAGTACAAAACCCCCCCAAATGACCCCATTTTGGAAAGTAGACCCCCTAAGGAAATTGATAAGAGGCATGTTGAGCCCATTGAATATTTTATTTTTTTGCCTCAAGCGATTGAATAATGACAAAAAAAAAAAATTTCTTTTTTTTTTACACAAAGTTGTCACTAAATGATATATTGCTCACACATGCTATGGGCGTATGTGAAATGACACCCCCAAAAAAATTCTGCTGCTTCTCCTGAGTACGGGGATACCACATATGTGGGACTTTTTGGGAGCCTAGCCGCGTACGGGGCCCCGAAAACCAAGCACCGCCTTCAGGCTTTCTAAGGGCGTAAATTTTTGATTTCACGCCTCACTACCTATTACAGTTTTGAAGGCCATAAAATGCCAAGATGGCACAAAACCCCCACAAATGACCCCATTTTAGAAAGTAGACACCCCAAGCTATTTGCTGAGAGGCATGTTGAGTCCATGGAATATTTTATATTTTGCCACAAGTTGCGGGAAAATTACAAACTTTTTTTTTTTTTTTTTTTTTTTCACAAAGTTGTCACTAAATGATATATTGCTCATGCATGCCATGGGCATATGTGAAATGACACCCCAAAATAAATTCTGCTGCTTCTCCTGAGTACGGGGATACCACATATGTGGGACTTTTTGGGAGCCTAGCCGCGTACGGGGCCCCGAAAACCAAGCACCGCCTTCAGGCTTTCTAAGGGCGTAAATTTTTGAGTTCACTTCTCACTACCTATTACAGTTTTGAAGGCCATAAAATGCCAAGATGGCACAAAACCCCCACAAATGACCCCATTTTAGAAAGTAGACACCCCAAGCTATTTGCTGAGAGGCATGTTGAGTCCATGGAATATTTTATATTTTGCCACAAGTTGCGGGAAAATTACAAACTTTTTTTTTCTTTTTTCACAAAGTTGTCACTAAATGATATATTGCTCACGCATGCCATGGGCATATGTGAAATGACACCCCAAAATAAATTCTGCTGCTTCTCCTGAGTACGGGGATACCACATATGTGGGACTTTTTGGGAGCCTAGCCGCGTACGGGGCCCCGAAAACCAAGCACCGCCTTCAGGCTTTCTAAGGGCGTTACAGTTTTGAAGGCCATAAAATGCCAAGATGGCACAAACCCCCCCAAATGACCCCATTTTGGAAAGTAGACACCCCTAAATGTAGGGGTACACTAGTGAGACTAGGTAATAAATGGCGGGTGCCCTGAAACTATAAAAAAATAACTAACCAACCAGCGTCACCTGTAACAGTTATATGGTGATCACTGGTGAAAGGGTTAACTAGGGGGCAATCAGGGGGCTTTATGCGGTAGTATATGGGGGTCCCTGGCGCTATAAAAAGCTGCGGCGAACCTAAATACCTACCTGCCTAACTAGCGTCACCTGTGACACTAATACAGCGATCAGAAAAACGATCGCTTATTAGGCTGGGTTCACACTGGAGCGATGCGGGAACGCCACGAATGCGCGGCGGGTTCCCGCATCGCATGCCTCCCGGCGGCAGTTCACACTGCCCTATGCGAACTGCTGGGAGTGTCAGTGAAATGTTAATGACACCCCCAGATCAGTTCGCATATCGCAGTGCGATCTGCAAACTTGGATCGCATGGTGTGAACACCCATGCGATCCGATTCTGCTGCGGACCAAAAAAAGGGTCCCGTGCGAGTTTGCGGCGGGTGCGGCGGGTGCGACACGAATTCAGCCATACTATCTGTATAGCTGAACTCGAATCGCACAGAGATCGGATGTGATTTGCACTGCAGTGCGGTGCGAATCACATCCGTTCTCATAAACCGCTGCAATGTGAACCCAGCCTTAGTGACACTGGCGACGGGGGGTGATCACGGGGTTAAACCTTTATTGGGGGGGTTAGGGGGGTACCTTAGAACTAAAGGGGGCTAACCCTAACTGCCCTAACAGTTATTAGTCACAAATGACACCCGCCGGGTGATCAGGGGGTTAAACCTTTATTAGGTAATAAATGGCGGGTGCCCTGAAACTATAAAAAAATAACTAACCAACCAGCGTCACCTGTAACAGTTATATGGTGATCACTGGTGAAAGGGTTAACTAGGGGGCAATCAGGGGGCTTTATGCGGTAGTATATGGGGGTCCCTGGCGCTATAAAAAGCTGCGGCGAACCTAAATACCTACCTGCCTAACTAGCGTCACCTGTGACACTAATACGGCGATCAGAAAAATGATCGCTTATTAGGCTGGGTTCACACTGGAGCGATGCGGAAACGCTGTGAATCCGCGGCGGGTTCCCGCATCGCATGCCTCCCGGCGGCAGTTCACACTGCCCTATGCGAACTGCTGGGAGTGTCAGTGAAATGTTACTGACACCCCCAGATCAGTTCGCATATCGCAGTGCGATCTCCAAACTCGGATCGCATGGTGTGAACACCCATGCGATCCGATTCTGCTGCGGGCCAAAAAAAGGGTCCCGTGCGAATTTGCGGCGGGTGCGGCGGGTGTGGCGGGTGCGGCGGGTGCGGCGGGTGCGGCGAATGGCTGAACTCGAATCGCACAGAGATCGGATGTGATTTGCACTGCAGTGCGGTGCGAATCACATTCGTTCTCATAAACCGCTGCAATGTGAACCCAGCCTTAGTGACACTGGCGACGGGGGGTGATCACGGGGTTAAACCTTTATTGGGGGGGTTAGGGGGGTACATTAGAACTAAAGGGGGCTAACCCTAACTGCCCTAACAGTTATTACAGTCACAAATGACACCAATGCAAAAAAAAAAAAAAAAATGACATTGGTGTCACTGTGACTGGGGGGCAGGGGTAATTGGGGGGGTGATCGGGGGGTAAAGGGGGGGTGTGAGTGTGCCTGGCATGTTCTACTGTGTGTGTAGAGTGTTGGTGCAACTCACCGATCCGCTCTCCTCCGTGTCGGAACGAAAACTACTGACACGGAGGAGAGAATACATCACTTCCTCTCCTGTGTTTACATTACAGGAGAGGAAGTGATGTCACCGGGGATTTCTATTCGTCGGGAGCGATCGCGAGGGGGTGGCCATGAATGAATGGCCGTCCCCTCGTCCGGGATCGCTCCCGAACGAATACCGACCGCCGCAGGCACCGGGCGGGGGCCCGATCGGGCCCCCGACCCGCGGGAGGCAAGGGACGTACATGTAAGCCCTTATGCCTGCCCGTGCCATTCTGCCGACGTACATCGGCGTGCGGCGGTCGGCAACTGGTTAAAATACATGGCTGCTATTGTTTTATGTTAGACTATTTTTTGTACACAAGAGTAAACATTTCTAAAAGTTTTTGAAGAAGGGGACTGTATTTTCTTCTCCTTGAACAAACAAGTAAACAAATGTCAGTAATGATGGTAATTCAAAAATCATGATTCCCGAGTTCCATTGTTTATATTTTGCACTATTGTTAACACTTTTCAAGGAAACTTTCTGTAACTATTTTTCAGACCAGGTGACTTTCTTCCACTTCAGCCTAGGTTCACACTGTAGCGATTTATGTGTAAGCGAGATCTCTCTAGCAGGCATTTCATTTCTGTACTTTCCGGTTCGCACTATTGCTCTGAGAACCCTACAAATCAACTGCGGGTTTCAGTATCGCACCTGACACACTCGGCAGTTCACACTGCCATATGCGCACTGCTGGGGAGTGTCATTATATGTTAACGACACCCCCATTTCAGCACGTAAATCGCACTGCGAACTGATAGTTCGGACATGAATTGGATTCTGGTCCGAGCAGAAAAAAGGGTCCCGAATGCGGTGCTATATCAGCCTAACTAGCAGTATGGCTGACATCACACTGCACAGACATCGCATGTAATGTGAACAGCAGTGGTGCTGCGAATTACATGCAATGTCTGCCATCGCAATAGTGTGAACCAGCATAGTTTGTGATCAGAGATGCTACGCTGCTGGGAGAAACTGTGTATTCAACTGTGAACCTAGCCTGAAATATACATGGCAGACATGCCAAAATAACGCACTTTTGTTTAAAGCGTGAATGTCATTGTTTTTTCTTTGCACTATTAAACATTTTGAACAAATAGAAAGCCAGAGAAGTTTTAATATTGCTGCTGCTGAAGTTAAGAAATGATATTTCTTTGCATATGTTCTGCCAATAATTGCACTTTAAATGTTATTGTCTGCTTTATAATAAAGCAAAGATACTTTGTAAAATTGTTAAGGAATCCAATGTACATAATGATAATCAGAAAATGTCTATTTGCTTATGTGTATACATGTTCCCATGCTCCTTACTTATTATGTACATACAGATTGACCCTGTTCTGCGGAGCCAAGATGGCGTCTATACCCTACATCCCCCGCATTAAAAGAATGCATTCGAGATAACAGAACCAGCTTCAACCAAACTTCAAGCATCAAGTTTCTTCATTTCTCTTGTATTGTAACCAATAAGATGTACCAATTAGACTGACATAGTAATGACGTATCTTTCTGTATAAAATATTAACACCGCCCAGGAATAAATCAGTATTTAGAAGTAGCCTGAGCTGAACATATCTCAGAGAGTGTTTACTTCTAATGTGCATGCACATTTATACTTTTTAATTAGGAATAGCAGCAGATAACCAAGAACTAATTTATAGTTCTAATCCATCAAAACTGGCGCCCGTGTGTGGGGGCTTTCAGGCTTCAATCGAAGGGAGACCGCATTCCAGGACTGAACGGCTGGCCAGATCAGAGAAGGGGGTTAAGCGCGCAGCCCTAACAGTACGGTAAGCATATTTATCCTTACCATTTGTATGACCTCTCTGGTTTGACTGGTTGATTTTGTCTTGTTGGCTCCTTTCGATTGTTCAAAGAGGCAGGTAACTTATTTCTCGCCTGAAGCCGTTTTAACGAACCTGCTAATGGTTTTCTGCTGACTATTACCTGTTCAGTGTCTGTCATTCTGAAGGATTGCAAATTTAGCAGACTGAAAGTGCAGCTGCAAAACGTCTATGAATGTTCTGCTCAGGAAAGCTTTCCTGAGGGTTTATCTCAAACTGTGAATTAGGGCAGTTTGAAAGAAGGCTAGCTGGAATTTGGCAGTCTTGTGACTCAGGTGAGCTTTTCCCGAGAGCTATCTTTGCAGTTCAAAGAGTGTCAGGTGTCATGTCCTGTGTGTGTGTATTTGTCCATTACTGTTTGATATACACGAAGAGGGTTGGAGAGAAGGTGGCTAACTGGAGATTCAGTTGGGCCATAAGCCACTGCTCCACACCACCTCTGACGTGCTAGTTTTGACCCTCGAAGAGATAGAATAGTCAGGAGTGTGCGAGGAGACAGATCTCTCACAGGGATGCGAGCCCCCACCCTAGGAATTCTTTGATAAGACAGCAGTCAGAGGAGTATTAACCACTTTGTTGCCTGTATTCTCCTCTTAAGCCGTCCGCTGAAAGAGAGAGAGAGAGAGAGAGAGAAGGGAATGCTAGAATGTGATATTAGAAGAAGAGAGAAGATGTTGCAAGAAGCAGAGGAATGGCATGTGCTGATAAGAAGACAAAGGGGACTCTGTGTGATAACGGCTTATTGAATGTGGCAGAAGCATGGTACAGGACGGCAAGGGCATTGCACAAAGAAGATTGGATAGAAGAGGATGTATGTGTATCACAGAGTTGATAATGTGGCTGTACCGCCCCCATATACAAAAAACTGGAACGAAGGAGGGGAGGGACAACCCTGCTATCCGCCTAACGCCCACCCCCTTCTCACCACCCCAACCCGAGCACAACCCACTGTGACCACTCCCAGTGGCGGCCATCTTGGTACACCCAAGCCCACACTTCAGGCACAGCACTGTGCACTTCCTGCCGGCGGCCATCTTGGTACACCCAATAGGCCCAGCCATGGCCTATACCCAGTTCTTCCCGTTTTAAACCAGGATGGTTCCTACCACACACCTGTCTTCCCTAATATGGAAGCACTACCTTCACTTGCCGGATATGTTAATGATGAAGAAGCATCCGAGTGGGAAGACCAACAACAGGCAGCAAGGCCACCTGCTGATTTAACCCCTAATCCGGCTCCAGCCTCACAGTTCCGGGAGGATCTCAAACGTATGCTGACAACCATAAGGAACAGTGCCCCTTCCCTGCCCCAACACCAGTCTCGGTTACCAGAAGGGGCACCGGTGATGTATGTCGCTTTTACCCCATCACAAGCAGCAACCTTAGTGACAAGTCTGCCTGACCCAGAGAAACAGCCAATGCCCTTCTACCGCAGGATAGTGCAGATACAAGAAGCTTACTCAGCTGCCTGGAGAGACTTGATCAGCCTATGCCAAATTAAAGCAGGACATGTCTTTTGGCCAGTCATGCAGACAGCCTTCAATGATGCCTGCCTGGCAAGTGCCACTTCTTATACCTCAGGCTTGGAGTTCTGTGCACAACTCCGCGACTGGGCAAAGGAGAAATTGGCAGATCAGACCACCACAATCCAAGATATTGCCCAAGGTAAAAGGGAGTCTGTGGAGAAGTATCATGCTAGACTCATACAGGCCTTTGATGATCTGGGCTTCTCCCTCTATGAAAAGACACACACACACACATGTTATCATCTGCTTTTGTCTCAGGACTCAGAGAGGATATCAGAAAAAGCCTGATGGTGGCCCACCCTGAATATCGCTCAATGAAAATGTCCAATTTACTGTTGGTGGCCAGAGGGATAGAAAACCAAAAAGGAAAAAACCAACGCCCCTCATGGTAACACAAGACGAAGATCCCGCCTACACTCGTCCACCACCACTGCCCAATACCAGGGAAAAGATCATCTGTTACAACTGTGGGAAGCGGGGTCACATCAGAAGAGTACGCAGAGCCCCAAGACATCTGAGACAAGACAGGGATCCCCGCGAAGTGCAACGTGGACATGAACCTCCACCACCACGCCCCAACTCATGCTAGGAAATGAGAAAACCTGTGTCACCCCTTATGACAGTGTCCTCAAATGAGACTGGGGGACCCCTAGCAAAGGTCACGTTACCTATACAAGGAAAACCTACCACTTGTCTCATTGACATGAGTGCAGCCAGGAGTGTGTTGAGGGCTGAGGACCTGCCTGATAATTCTTTCCTTTCCACTATTGATGTTTCCTGCGTGGGAGTGGATGGGGTGCCCCGCTCCAGTCCACTCACTGAGCCTCTCCAAGTGGGGACATTTCCTAATTTGCTTACCAGATTTGTGGTGTCCTCTACATGTCCCTTGAATCTACAAGGAGCTGATGTGCTGTCCAGACTACAGGCGTCAATCATTTTCACACCTATGGGGGGGTGAAGTTACATACTCCCCTATCCTTGGAAGACTCATCTGCTTTGTATTCTCTGCCTCTCCTGATGACACTTCATGAAGCAATAACTCCAAGTTCAATACCAAAAGAAGTACTTGACAGAATTCCTGCGTGTCTATGGTCCACAGGCCCGGAAGACATTGGTCACTTAAAAGTGCCACCAGTTTCAGCCAAGCTCAAAGAGGGCGCATCATTGCCCGGAAACCACAATACCCACTTAAGTTGGCTCAATCAGAAGCTATCTCAAAACATGTAGCTGCCTTGGTCCAGAATGGGGCCTTGATCCCCTGTACCTCACCATGTAATACACCTCTTTTTCCTGTCAAGAAGAAAACACCTAAGGGAGAACCTGACAGATACAGGATGGTGCAGGATCTGCGAGCAATTAACGAAGTCACAGTGTTGGACACCCCAATTGTGCCAAATCCACATACCTTATTATCAGCTGTACCTCCAATGGCTGAGTACTTCACTGTGGTGGACCTGGCAAATGCATTCTACAGTGTACCCCTGCATCCTTCCTGCAGGTACCTCTTTGCCTTCTCCCACGAAAAGAAACAGTATACCTGGGCAGTTATGCCAGAAGGGGCACAGAACTCTCCAAGCTAGTTTGCAAATGCTACGGCTATCATCCTTGACACATAACAAGAGGATCACCTGGAAGTGATTCTCCTCCAATATGTTGATGACCTTCTCCACTGTGCAGCTGACTTACCCACTGTTGAAGTCACCTCAGAAAGCCAGTTGTGCTATCTTGCCAAACAGGGCTGCAAAACCTCAAAGCCCAAATTGCAGTGGTGCTCAACATCTGTAATTGTTCTTGGACACTGTCTTGTCCCATGGGACAAGACACCTCACTGAAGACAGGGTGAAAGCAATCTCTGACATCCCACTGCCACAAGGCCAGAAGCCCCTTCATTCCTTCCTTGGACTAATTTCGTATTGCAGAGCATGGATTCCAGAAGGCTCCCTACTGATGCAAGCTTTGTATGATACCCTGAAAGCAGACCCCTTCCAGATGTTTCCTGAAGCAATATCCAACTTTGAGGCCTTCAAGCACACCATCTCTGGCGCTAGGGCTCCCAGACTACGACAAAACGTTCAAGCCCTTTGTATCCGAACATCTGGGACATGCTACAGGTGTACTCGCCCAATCACACGGCATCTGCCTACGCCCTATAGGATATTATTCCTGTCGGCTGGATGCGATAGCAAGAGGAGGCCCATCGTGTCTGTGAGCTGTCTTTGCTGCACAAGCCTTGTTTGACAAAACTTCAAACTCGGCTCTCGGACTCTGTCTTGTTCTGCTTGCTCCCCATGACATTGCTCCCATACTCCACCAAGATCCAGCCGAAACATCTGTCCATTGCCAGACACTTGAGGCTCCTGTGTTTCTACCTTCTAGACAGCATTACTCTATTACGTTGTCAAACACCGAAACCTACCACCCTTCTTCCACTTCTCGAGGGGGGTAAGGAGGAGGAGTCGAGTCTTG
This sequence comes from Lithobates pipiens, assembly GCF_037356315.1. NCBI lineage: Eukaryota > Metazoa > Chordata > Amphibia > Anura > Ranidae > Lithobates > Lithobates pipiens. The sequence goes on along the minus strand of NW_027507718.1, from coordinate 155,590,228 downwards.
ACTTGTCACCCCATGACTGCATCGAACTAATGCGGCTGGAAACCACGCATATCCCCACCATGAGTGAAATACCCCTGCAGGATCCAGGTCACCACTGAAACCTCGGTTCTCCAAACTGAAACCTTACCGCCGGTGATGTCTGCACAGGTGGCAGAGCTGCAAGCACTTACTACAGCATGTAAATTGGCAGAGGGAAAAAGAGCCAACATTCATACGGACTCAAGATATGCTTTCAGCGTTGCCCATTATTTTGGTGTTATCTGGAAGGACAGAGGGTTCCTAACGGCTGCAGGAACACCTGTGAAACAGCTCAGCCATCAAGGACTTGATGGACGCCCTGCTTCTCCCAACCCAAGTGACTATTCTAAAGTAAAGCACACGACAAACTAAACTCGAAGGAAGCTCGAGGCAATCTAGACGATTCAGCTGCCAAACAGACAGGCAGTGTTCCACGGGAAGTGGACAGCAGGGTGGTAGAAGAAGACCACTCCATGCTTACCCTACAGACTCTCCCAGTGGACAGAGTTTATCTGAAATAATTACAGGAAGTAGCAAGTCTGGATGAGAAGAAAAGCTGAAAAACGGAGAGGAGGAACTCTCAGAGATGGACTATTCGAGTGCAACAAGAAGCCTTGTCTACCCAGGAGTATGTACCCAGCCATGGTGCAATGGGGAAATGGAACTGTCCACTTGACAAAGACTCTTATGAACTTATGAGTTACTCCATTGACCAACAACTTCTGCAGATCATGCACTATCTGCAACAAATGTAACCCAGAATTTACAGAAAACGCACAGAAGAAGCACCTGGCAAAAGCTCTTATACCCCTTCCAGAGGATACAAATTGATCACTCCCAAATGTCAAAGGAGTGACAGATTCGAATACGCCCCCTAGTGGAGGTGGACATGACTGCCAGGACCACAGCTAAGGAACTACTGAGTGAGATAGTATGTAGATTTGAGGTCCCAGAGGTGATAGAGAGCGATCAGGCCCAGCCTTCACAGCTACCCTTACAAAAGATTAGGGCAGCACTGGGGGGGTTCAGTTGGCTCTACACACCCCTTACCACCCTCAAAGTAGCGGGAAGGTAGAAAGGATAAAAGGGACACAAAAAAACAGGATGTTAGAAGATGGCCCAAAAGACTAACATGAGTCGGCCAGACAGTTTGCCCATTGCCCTGTTCAGTGTCAGACACACACCCCGGGGGAAATATGCCCTATCCCCCTTATAAAATTTAGTTTGGTTCAGCCCCCAGACTTGGCTGTCACTTTCCACAACAGTTACAGTTGCAATCTGATGTGTTGACTAATTATGTAACCGCATTATCACGAGAATTAACCCAAATGCATGTCCAGGTGTTTTCTTCCATTCCAGATCCTGAATTAGATACAGGAACACACCAACTACTGCCTGGAGATTGGGGGCTGGTAAAGAAATTTGTGAGAAAACATTCTCTTGAACCCAGATATGATGGTCCATTCCAAGTTTTGCTGATCACAGCCACCTCAGTGGAATTGGCCGGAAAGAATACCTGAATATACGCTTCCCACTGTAAGAAAGCTCCACCCCCAAGGACAAGATCCCGCCAACTTCATGACGACCATGCTGCATATCCTTTTTCTGTTTGGTCTAGAGGGGAGGCCCAGGAGGTGACCATCAGAAAAAAAAAAAAAAAGATAACATAAATACATTTTGGTACAACTCTTCAGGTACACATGTGACCACCTTTACCTTTGATTACTGTGACATAGTACCTTGTCCGTTTGACTCTTTCATGGCAATGCCATTGGTACAGTGACATCCCTGTTGGTAAGGTGAGACATCCCTGATGGTAATATGTGTGTTTTACAGACAGTTACTGGGGCCAGAATTGTGGTTCCTGGGAGGGACAGTGGGTTGAAACATAGGACCAGATTAGAGGGTATCTGGACCGGTGAATGTGCCCTGAAAAGGTGATTACGCCCCTCCATATCCTAGCAGAAGATACCCCTGATACATACACTGACCCAGCACACAGTCAGAGGAGGAAGCGAGCAGCTCTCTCCAGAAGCTTTGACCCTCATGTGTACATAGATGCTATAGGGGTCCCAAGGGGGGTCCCTGATGAATTCAAAGCCAGGGAATTGCTGGCCAGTTACCCCCCACTTCCTACATGACATTCCAGAACCGGATGGCCTTAGACATGCTGTTAGCTGAGAAAGGAAGTGTCTGTAAAAATAGAAAAAACGGGAACCTGTTGCACCTACATTCCTGATAATACCGGCCCAAATGGTAAAGTAACTTTAGCTATAAAGAAATTAGAAGATTTGACATTGGAGTTGAAGAAGAACTCCGGTATTACAGACCCATGGGATCAATATTTTAGCTGGATGAGTGGGTGTCAGAAGGTGCTCGCCCAGATAGGGGTAACGGTACTAATAATCCTGGTTCTTTTACCCCCCGATTGTATGCTGTATTCTACCTTTCGTAAAGAAGTTAATGAGCAAGGCTGTAGACAAAAGCCCACCTACATTTCTCCACTAAGAAGAAGAGGACCCTCTTATGATGGAGGGTGACAAACCCTTCACTCCTCTACAGTCACTCCCTGTCCAAAATCTCACAATCCTCTAGGGTTATAGGGGTAGATAGCACCTGATTGCCCTTCTCCAGCTGTATCGAGGGGGTAGTGAACTAGTTGCTGCCCAACTCTATATACAGCTTAAAAAGAGTTGCTGAGGAGAATGGGCCAGGTGAGTAGGACCTTTTAGATGAGGGACAGAAGAAAATAGCCATTTTAGGGGGGACTGTTAAGGAATCCAATGTACATAATGATAATCAGAAAATGTCTATTTGCTTATGTGTATACATGTTCCCATGCTCCTTACTTATTATGTACATACAGATTGACCCTGTTCTGCGGAGCCAAGATGGCGTCTATACCCTACATCCCCCGCATTAAAAGAATGCATTCGAGATAACAGAACCAGCTTCAACCAAACTTCAAGCATCAAGTTTCTTCATTTCTCTTGTATTGTAACCAATAAGATGTACCAATTAGACTGACATAGTAATGACGTATCTTTCTGTATAAAATATTAACACCGCCCACGAATAAATCAGTATTTAGAAGTAGCCTGAGCTGAACATATCTCAGAGAGTGTTTACTTCTAATGTGCATGCACATTTATACTTTTTAATTAGGAATAGCAGCAGATAACCAATAACTAATTTATAGTTCTAATCCATCCCAAAATGTGTTGTATTTCTTGACTACAATGAATAATGGTATCAACATTATATATTAATTATTTATTTCTTTGTTAAATGGCGCATGTAGTCAATGGTGGAACTATTAATTTTACTCGATGTTGACACAAACAATTACATAAACGCAATAACACATAACACATACGATTTTTGGAAAAGTGGCCAAGTGGTGATTTTAGTTGTCATCCTGCCAGGGAACTGACCCCCTTCCAACAAAATAATCCATGTAATCCAGTTGGCATTGCCAGGCGTTTTGTGTGGGAAGCCTGGGATGTCCACTATTCAGGGGAGTGGGTACTCCCATATGATCATAACTGTCTCCATGAAGAATACTACCTGGCATTGCTGTTGAAGTATCTGACTCTCTTTCGAAGGGCAAAGATGTCATGTATCCATGGGAATTTCGCTGCAAGTAGTTGTGAAGGACACAACAGCACATTACAAGGGAGTCGATCTTGTATAAAGCTAGGTTTATAGTGGTCAGGAAGATTCTAAACCGATTTGCAAGGATACCAGAGGCATTTTCAACCACCCTGAGTGCCCGGGACAACCTATAATTAAAGATCCTTTGGTCTCTTGTAAGATTTCTCATGGGGAATGGTTTCATTATATGTTCGCTGAGTGTAAATGCATCATCTGCAATGAATACAAAGTTCATGCTTTCAACACTTTTATCACAGGATGGTAGGTTGAGTGTCCCTTCCTTGAGCCACTTGTAGAACTCACTTTGGTCGATGATGCTTCCTTCGGAGTTCCGACCATTTTTGCCAATATCAAGGTAAAGAAACTCGTAGTTGGCGTCGACTATTGCTAATATAACAATACTAAAAAAGCCCTTGTAATTGTAGTAGTAAGAGCCTGAATTTGCAAGTGGTAAAATACGAACATGTTTGCCTCGATGGCGCCACCACAATTAGGAAAGTTCCAATGTTGTTGGAAATCATTGGCAACCTCCTTTCACTGCTGTGCATTGGTGGGGAACTGAAAGGAAAAAAAAAACAGGCTATTAACAAAAGTAAAATATTAAGATGGAACGTTACAGTATTAGCAAACATTTTTGCAAAATTTGTTGTAAAGTCTATAGGTTTTCTAGTTTGATTCATTCCATGCATTAAGTTAAAAAAACTTTTGTGCTGAAGTAGCCACCAAAAGGTTGAGGAGGAGAAGCCAGAAGCCCCCCAGGGACACATCATACAAGGAGGATCAGGGACAATATGTTCAAAAACCATGCACATAGCGTATGACATGTTGGTTATTATATAACACTTTAAAGAAAAAAAAGCACTGTACCTTAATATATTCTTCCTTTAATGCCAGTGTAATAGCCTTGCAGGTTTCTGGCATGATTTGTCCAAGTGCTTGGGGAGAAATACCGGTCGAAAATTTCAGGTCTTGAAGACTTTGCCCTGTCGCCAAGTAACGGAGCGTGGCTATTAGCCATTGTTCAGGGCTAATAGATTCTCGCATTGGTGTATCCTTTTTGATGATCAATGGTGTGACAGTGTCAGGTCCCCTTGAGGCGAGGTAACAGGTACACACCGTAGGATCCGGAGTGCACCGCAAGTTTGTGGACCCTACGGCTGACTGCTGCTGATGGGGGACAGATCCCACTGGGGTTAGAGCGTAAGATTCCCTGGGGAGCGGAGTCTAAGAGCCAGCAGGTGTTCACCAGCACCTCTGGTGGTGAGGATGGACTTGGCTGCAACTGGCTCCAGGTTGCGACCCCCAGGGTTCCCCAGCTCACACCCACAGTAGGCAACAGGAGGATAGGGATGGTGAGGGACAAAGCCAAGGTCGGGGCCACAAGCAGACAAGAATAGTCGGTACACGCCAAAAGGTCAGGATCGCAGGCAAACAGGGATAGTCAAGACACGCCAAAGTCGGTAACGGAAAACAGTAGCAGAGCACATGGCAGGAAACAGGAAGCTAACACACAAAGGAATACACAATGGTTGATCAGCACTGATGGCCTGCAGTGCACAGGTTAATATAGGGCTCCCTGATAGGGCCTGGGGTGGAGCCATGCTTAGAGGAGAGGTTATAAAAACCACCAGGTGGAAGTGGCTGGCCTCTTAGTCTGAAGACATGAGGGGAGGTAAGCAAACACAGGAAGATCACTGCATAACCATGACAGACAGCTTGCAGCAGATTTTGGAAAATGTCATCATTCATCCTTAGAAAATTTCTATAATCATCTGGATTGTTCTCTTGCAACTCTTTGAGAAGAGACATATGGGAGTATTTCTGACTGTCCTGTAGCCATTGCTTGGACTATGTCCTCCTTTTTTTTTTTTCATGACATTATGGACAGCCAATATCCCCAACATTGCAATTGGAAGTGCTGGGTCCTGCATTACGTCTGTCCGTTCGTTCAGAGAGGTTCAGAGAACAAGCTTGTGTAAAGAGATGTTCCGGAGAGCAAATATGCCTGTACACTACGAACAGAGAGGCGTGGCAGACACAGGGGTCACACGTATTTGATTTCCTTTCCGATATGTTGCTACGCACACCGGAAGGTTTTTCCGAAATCGTACGACAAAAATCGTAACTACATAGAGCACTTTTTGCACTGTTGTATTCGATAGTTTTTAGTCAACAAAAGTCGTACGATCTGTCGTACGATAATTGGAACGTGTGTACGGGGCATTAGGGTATGCTGGAGGGGAAGAGTCTGTTTGGTGGCCAAGAGAGGAACTCTATCTTGTGGAAATCAGTTTGCAGACCCATCGGTCAGATAGACGAGAGGCCCACCGGGCTGCAACTCCTGATGGCGACCTCCCCACCTGTATGACGGGTGGGGTCAACCTTCATGCGGTAGCACTTTTGCTCGCAGGCTTGTTAGGCTTGCGGTTCCAGGGACGCTTTTGTCCCTCAGAGGTCGTCCTGTTGGACTGGGAGCGTTTAGCCGAAGTCCCGGATGGACGAAAAAAAAAATCTTTTGAACGGAAAATGAGGGCCCTTGCCTGTGGCGTGGCTCCTTAGCCTTCCTGGCCTGTGGGAGCAAGGTACTCTTCCCACCTGTGACATTCTTAATAATGTCATCCAACGAGGCTCACCAAAGAAGGGTAGATCCGTCAAGGCTTTTTTAGATGGCTGGTCCGCCAACCAGCAGTTCAGCCAAATCAGGCGCCTCAGCATCACTGCTGACACTGAAACCCTGGATATCAGAGGAAGCGTATCCAGAGCCGGGTCCCAAGTATACTTAAAACCATGCACTAACTGGTCTGCTAGTTCCACGCAGATGGGAGTAGACTGCTGCTTCTCCAATTCGCGGTGCAAAAGTTTGCCCATTCAGTAAGTGTCCATGACACAAGTGCTGTGGTCAGTACTGGTAGTATTGCTGACCCCCCAACCTTAAATAAGGAACAGGCCACTGCCTCGGTTCCTGCCCGTGGGATCCTTAACCACAGGGGCCCCCTCTACCGGGATCGTGGTTACCTTATCTAACCTGGATACTGGGGTGTCCATGATCGGAGGAGCTGACGATTATTGCAGAAGGCTCTCCACAAGGGGGTAATGCACCGCCATGCTTTTTGGGACCCAAAGGGTCCATTGAGGTTGCCCCCATTCCTGTATATGAACTTATTGAAATAAGTCAGATACGGAAACACCTTAGGTGTACGGGCTGGCTTATGGGACCCAAAAGGGACCACTACTGCAGCAGAAGGACCTGCTGTATCCTGATCTTCAGGGTATCACGCACAGCTGTGATAAGTTCTCCAACTAGCACTTCTCTTGCGTCATCTGAAACAACAGAGCAGGGGCTACCAGTCCCAGTGGGGCCTGAGTCTGTGTCAGAGCTCTCCCCAGAGCAGGGGGGCAGGGGCTGCTTTCTACCACGTTGCGCCCGCATACCGCCTCCACCTTGGCAACAAACATTTTCAGGACCGCCGGCATGGCGTCCAAAGGCACTGCACTGTTTGCAGGCGAGCCGGTTGCAATTGCAGGGAGTTAGGGGGAAGAAACATCAGTTTCTGAAGCCATGCTGACCTACCCTGTCTGCCACCTGTTGGGAACTTAGGACAGCTGTATAGTTCCACCCTTCTAGCTGCTGCAGGCTGAGGGGCCCCCACCGCAGGACTCACCATCCTGACCGAGTTCTGCGCCGTTCAGCTAGTCGTGCCTGTGTCCTGTGTCAGCTCCCAGGTGTCTGTGAGAAGAAACCGAGCTGTTCTGAGCCCTCAGGGACCAGCACTGGGCAAAAAAAACGAGCTGGGCTACAATAAAATGGCAAAATGGCCACCGAGCATCCAGTATAAAGGACATAATCACAGGGAAAATGGTAGTCGAACTACAGTAAAATGGTTCCTGACCATGCTTCTCCCTGAGTCACACCAAACATGGTCGCCAAACAACTGTACACAGAGAGGGACAGTGAAAAAAGACAGAGAAAATGGCGGCAGAACAGCGCTATGGTGATCAGCATGTGCAGACAGGGGAGATAGGGACAGGGAGGAGAGGGACCCCCGAATCGCCCTCCCAGGGAATGCAATGCCCAGCTGCTCAGCCCCACAGAGACAGGGAGAGCTGTACTTACCATTCCCGACGAGCTGGGGACATTCCATCACAGACCCACTCTCCGATCAGTACGGGGTGGCTGCTGGCCATGGCACACTGTGACGCAGACATCAGTAGCCCGATCATATGTGTGGCCTGGAGCATTGTGCTCACCGGCCACCCCTGGAGCCTGAGGGGCATGTCGTGGTTGACACAGTGCGTAGCTATGGTCTGCACACGCTCGCGGGAGTCTGGGGAAATTACAAGGATAAGGGTATCCAGCCTGTCACCCAGCCGGCTTTTGATAGCAGATCTTAATCTTGCGCAAAAGACAAACTTCTGCAAAAAAATCCCCAGACTCATGGGCCCCGCAGGGTTCCTAGGTCCATCTCCTTCACTAGGCAGAAAAAAACAGGCTGCAAGAAGCAGACTGGGGGGTTGTTACTGAAGGGACCTTGGGCGGAACTAGAAAGTTCTGTTTTTTGTACATGTTAACATGTTCTGCCTAGTCCTCTCCTGAAGGTGGCATAACAACCCAATGATCAAGAATAAAGGAGCTGTGTCAGTCAGTGAACCTAAGAGAAAAAGAATTGTTGCTCTACATAAAGATGGCCTAGACTATAACAAAATTGCCAAGACCCTGAAATTGAGCTGCAGTACAGTGGCCAAGACCATACAGCATTTTAAAAGGACAGGTTCCACTCAGAACAGGGTTCGCCATGGTAGACCAAAGGAGTTGAGTGCACATGCTCAGCGGCATATCCAGAGGTTCTCTTTGGGAAATAGATGTATGAGTGCTTCCAGCATTGCTGCAGAGGTTGAAGGGGTGGTGGGGTCAGCCTGTCAGTGCTCAGACAATACGCCACACACTATCAAATTGGTCTGCGTGGCTGTCATCAAAGAAGGAAGCCTCTTCTAAAGATGATGCACAAGAAAGCCCTCAAACAGTTTGTTAAAAACAAGCAGACTAAGGACATGGATTACTGGAACCAGGTCCTGTGGTCTGATGAGACCAAGATAAACTTATTTGGTTCAGATGGTGTCAAGTGTGTCTGGCGGTAACCAAGTGAGGAGTACAAAGACAAGTGTGTCTTGCCTACAGTCAAGCATGGTGGTGGGAGTGTCGTGGTCTGGGGCTGCATGAGTGCTGCTGGCACTGGGGAGCTACAGTTCATTGAAGGAACCATGAATGCCAACATGTACTGTGACATACTGAAGCAGCGAATGATCCCCTCCCTTTGGGGGCTGGGGCGCAGGGCAGTACTCTAACATGTTAATGACCCCAAACACATTTCCAAGATGACCAATGCCTTGCTAAAGAAGCTCAGAGTAAAGGTGATGGACTGGCCAAGAATGTCTCCAGATCTAAACCCTATTGAGCATCTGTGGAGCATCCTCAAATGGAAGTTGGAGGAGCGCAAGGTCGCCAACATCCACCAGCTCTGTGATGTCATTGTGGAGGAGTGTAAGAGGACTCCAATGGCAACCTGTGAAGCTCTGGTGAACTCCATGCCCAAGAGGGAGCGCTGGAAAATAATGATAGCAACACAAAATATTGACACTTTGGGCCCAATTAGGAAATTTTCACTTACGGGTGTACTCAATTTTGGTGCCAGCGGTTTAGACATTAATGGCTATGTGTTGAGTTATTTTGAGGGGACAGCAAATTTACACTGTTATACAAGCTGTACACTCACTACTTTACTTTGTAGCAAAGTGTAATTTCTTAAGTGTTGTCACATGAAAAGATATAATAAAATATTTACAAAACGTGAGGGGTGTACTGTTAAGGCTATTTTTATATCTCACTTAAATGATTAACGATACAAGAAATAAGTGATTAAACCTTTGTCTACATAAGAATAAAAATGAACGATAACAGTGCGGAAAGATAAACAATTACATTTATTTATACAGAAAAGAAACTTTAGAATAATTAGAACTTATCATATAACTCAAGTGATGTTACAAGTACTGTGTTGCTTAGGCTGCAAAGATAATTAGGGATATCTAAGAACAAACTGCCTCTTTCTTCAAACCCCACATATTAACCAAATCAAAAATTGGCCAACCAATCGATTATGAAAACAATCATCAGTTGCAGCCCCAATTTATACACGCAAGATCATTCCGTGCGACTTAGGCTCTGTTTCCACTAATGCAACTTGCCATGCGACTTTGGACACAAAGTCGCATTACAAGTCGCAGCCCATTGATTTCAATAGCTCAGTCCCAATCTATGCGACTCAAAGCTGCAATGACTATGAAAAGGTACATGCACCAGTCCTATGTGACCCCAGATGCAACTCCGACCCAGAGTGTAAATTTGGATCAAAGTCGCATTCAAAGCCACACCAAAGTCGCACCGCACAGTCACACTCTAAATCATGCAATCTTGGTGTTGCACAAGTGGAAACACAGCTCTATGCCCACCGGTGTGTGTCCCCATTACAATGGTTGTCCTAATCTCATTCAAAGGGTCAACTGAAATTGCTTTTTGGCAGAGGCACATATCTTTTTCTCAAAGATTCCAAATTTCACCATTATTCGCACCTACAATTTCATTTTATATATCCACATTATTCAAAATCAGTCTCATTAAAGTATTATTACAGACAAAAGGTTAAATAAATTTAAACAATGTTCAAAGAAGCTTGTTAGTTTGATGGTCCTACAGAAAAGACAGACATACAAACAATGACATAAAAATTCTTACCGTTTCTGGAGATTGTCTAGTCCTCCACATACAAGATCCCAATTCACTCAAACGTTAAGCTTCCTCACACGAAGGGCACCATTTGTTAAGGCTATTTATATATCTCACTTAAATGATTAACGATACAAGAAATAAGTGATTAAACCTTTGTCTACATAAGAATAAAAATGAACGATAACAGTGCGGAAAGATAAACAATTACATTTATTTATACAGAAAATAAACTTTAGAATAATTAGAACTTATATAACTCAAGTGATGTTACAAGTACTGTGTTGCTTAGGCTGCAAAGATAATTTAGGCCATATGGTTACAATAGACATACACTTTCAATATATTTATCAATATCTCAAGACAAGTCCTAGGAAAGAAATAGTTAGAAATAGAAAATGAGACATAATAAAGAGAGAGAGAGATACAAGTATACGTTACATGCACATCCTGTCGTCCTCAATGGTCTGGAACTCAAGAGAGCCATCAGCTAACTCTATCCCTATTTTATACAGTGCCTTGCGAAAGTATTCGGCCCCCTTGAACTTTTCAACCTTTTGCCACATTTCAGGCTTCAAACATAAAGATATAAAATTTAAATTTTTTGTGAAGAATCACCAACAAGTGGGACACAATTGTGAGGTGGAACGAAATCTATTGGATATTTTAAACTTTTTTAGCAAATAAAAAACTGAAAAGTGGTGCGTGCAAAATTATTTGGCCCCTTTACTTTCAGTGCAGCAAACTCACTCCAGAAGTTCAGCGAGGATCTCTGAATGATCCAATGTTGTCCTAAATGACTGATGGTGATAAATAGAATCCACCTGTGTGTAATCAAGTCTCTGTATAAATGCACCTGCTCTGTGATAGTCTCAGGGTTCTGTTGAAAGCGCAGAGAGCATCATGAAGACCAAGGAACACACCAGGCAGGCCTGTAATACTGTTGTGGAGAAGTTTAAAGCCGGATTTGGATACAAAAAGATTTCCCAAGCTTTAAACATCCCAAGGAGCACTTTGCAAGCGATCATTTTGAAATGGAAGGAGTATCAGACCACTGCAAATCTACCAAGACCTGGCTGTCCCTCTAAACTTTCAGCTCAGACAAGGAGAAGACTGATCAGAGATGCAGCCAAGAGGCCCATGGCTGGATGAACTGCAGAGAACTACAGCTGAGGTGGGAGAGTCTGTCCATAGGACAACAATCACTGCACAAATCTGGCCTTTATGGAAGAGTGGCAAGAAGAAAGCCATTTCTCAAAGATATCCATAAAAAGTCTCGTCTAAAGTTTGCCACAAGCCACCTGGGAGACACACCAAACATGTGGAAGAAGGTGCTCTGGTCAGATGAAACCAAAATCGAACTTTTTGCCCACAATGCAAAACGATATGTTTGGCGTAAAAGCAACACAGCTCATCACCCTCAACACACCATCCCCACTGTCAAACATGGTGGTGGCAGCATCATGGTTTGGGCCTGCTTTTCTTCAGCAGGGACAGAGAAGATGGTTAAAATTGAGGGGAAGATGGATGAAGCCAAATACAGGACCATTCTGGATGAAAACCTGATGGAGTCTGCAAAAGACCTGAAACTGGGACAGAGATTTATCTTTCAACAAGACAATGATCCCAAACATACAGCAAAATCTACAAAGGAATGGTTCACAAATAAACGTATCCAGGTGTTAGAATGGCCAAGTCAAAGTCCAGACCTGAATCCAATCGAGAATCTGTGGAAAGAGCTGAAAACTGCTGTTCACAAACGCTCTCCATCCAACCTCATTGAGCTCAAGCTGTTTTGCAAGGAAGAATGGGCAAGAATTTCAGTCTCTTGATGTGCAAAACTGATAGAGACATAACCCAAGCGACTTGCAGCTGTAATCGCAGCAAAAGGTGGCTCTACAAAGAATTAACGCAAGGGGGCCGAAATTTTGCACGCCCCACTTTTCATTTTTTTATAGTTAAAAAAGTTTAAAAAATCCAATAGATTTCGTTCCACTTCACAATTGTGTCCCACTTGTTGGTGATTCTTCACAAAAAATTAAAATTTTATATCTTTATGTTTGAAGCCTAAAATGTGGCAAAAGGTTGAAAAGTTCAAGGGGGCCGAATACTTTTGCAAGGCACTGTATGCATTCTCGGCCAATCAGAAGATGGAACGCACCCATTGGCTCTGAGTTCGCATCAACCTCTGATTGGCTGATTCTGAAGTCTAAATGCCGATTGGTTCAGGATGGCTCACACTCTGATTGGCTAATTCTCAAGCTCCCAGAAATATCCATAGTTTAGGCCTGAATGTCCGGTGACACTTTGTCTATCAGCATGTTAATGTCCCCTAGGGAGATGGAGCCTCAATGTCTGCAAAGATGATTGGTATTCACTTAACACCTGGGGACATTCAATGGTTCCCACAAGGTAGGAGACATTTCTGTATTAAAACCTCTGCTAACATACACACAACCTGAAAATATTAAGTCATACATTCAGAATGGTTTCCTTTAAGCTCCTTGCTATAAATATTATATTTCAAAATCTCCACCACAGTTCCCCCTGAAGTCATTATTGAACTTATATCCTCCTTCAGTGATTTTGTACCCACCCACAACAGCCCAGAAGCCCCAATCCTTCCCCACCACCACCACGGCCTCCTCTTTCTTTCTTGAACACGCCGGAACTCCTCCATGTAGGCTTGAGACAGCAAAGAAATCCTGGTGCCCTTGAGACTTCACATCCAAACCATGAGTGTCTGTACTGCTATGTTTCATCGCCCCTCTGCCTTGGAAGAGCGGAACTCCAACATTGATTGCGGGATTCTGACATATCTGGTCCTGTAACTTGTCCAGACTGTGTAATGGTTGCTCCAATTGGGTCGGACCACGAGACAGCACTTTTCAGCATGGTGAAGGACAGTTCATGAGAGTCTTATTTGTTGCACATTTGTCTCAAGAGATGACTTGTCTCAAGGTTGTCTTGCGGTGGTGGTTGGGCGGGCATCTGGACAGTCGTGCATAAATACAAAAAAACAAAAAAAAAAAGGAGAATGTCAGTGCACAGATAGTGGAGGAATGCCAGACAGGAGCAGTGGGTTGGCCATTGAGACTTAATACTTATAAGGGGTGCAATGTGGACGAGTATAGTGGGTTCCCCACAGGGAACAGAGTCCAGGCAACAGCCAGTATCATCCATGGCCCTTGATGGTAGGGATAGTCAACATTGCCTGTTATTGCCATGTCCCTGGGTTCACCACACCTGCTCGCGGTGCTAAGGTTAAAGCAGGAGGTAGAATTACATTAAGTAATGCAGAAACGGTAAAGCCTTCCAATGCACAGCTCATCTCTGCTATTCAAACAAGAGTTCCAGAAGAAAGATATAGAAGAACATTATCAGCTAATGGACTGGTACCTAAAGTAATTAAAGATAAGAATATGAAATAAAGAAAGTAGGAACAAGAAAGAAGAGGAAAAAATCAAATAAGCAAAAAAAAAAAAAAAAACACACATACAGGTTTAATGCTACTTCAACCCAGATGTCAAAGAACATTGAATCTGCATTCATAAAAACAAACAAACAATATATAACTGTCCTGAAAAATTATTACAAAGTGCCTTGAAAAATAATACATTGCCGCTGTTACCGCAGCAACTTAGCAAAAAATTTAAAATAAAGAGGAACAAAAGAATAAAAAATAGGTAACTCCTCTCTCATATTAGTGATCAACAGGTGAACCGGATCACTGTCACTAAAAATTTACAAGTCGGGTACAAAAAGAATATTAAAAAAAGGAGAGAATAAAACAATGGTTGTCAAAAAAAACTTTTAGAATTTAGTCAAACCCGACTGCACTTTGTTGCTCAAATTTTCTTAGAGGCTTTTCCCCAAAATAACAAAAAGAGGAAAAAATACAGTTCAAGGGTCCTCTTTTAACCACTTGCTTACTGGGCACTTAAACCCCCCCTCAGTCCCAGACCAATTTTCAGCTTTCAGCGCTGATGCACTTTGAATGACAATTGCGCAGGCATACAACACTGTACCCAAATGAAATTTTTATCATTTTTTTTCCCACAAATAGAGCTTTCTTTTGGTGGTATTTAATCACAGCTGGGAGTTTTATTTTTTGCTAAACAAACAAAAAAAGATGCAAAAAAAAAATCATGTTTAATAGTTTGTTATAAAATTTTGCAAACAGGTCATTTTTCTCCTTCATTGAAGTGCGCTGATGAGGCGGCACTGATAGGCTGCACTGGTGGGCACTGATAGGCTGCACTGGTGGGCACTGATAGGCTGCATTGGTGGGCACTGATAGGCTGCACTGGTGGGCACTGATAGGCATAGTTAAGGCGGCACTAATAGGCACAGATAAGGCGGCACCGATGGGCACAGATAAGGCGGCACTGATGGGCAAAGATGGGCACAGATAAGATGGCACGGATGGGTGGCACAGATGGGTGGCATTAAGGGGTACTGATAGGTACCACTGATAGATGGGACTGATGGGCACTGATAGGTGGCACTGATAGGTGGCTCTGATAGGTGGCACTGCTGGGCACTGATGGGCGGCACTGCTGGGCACTGATGGGCGGCACTGCTGGGCACGGATATGTGGCACTGGGGTGCAGCACCTTTGTTGAGGCAGACTGTGGGCACTGCTGGGTGGCACTGTGGGCACTGCTGGGTGGCACTGTGGGCACTGCTGGGTGGCACTATGGGCACTGCTGGGTGGCACTGACAGGGGGGACACATTTTTTATTCAGGCAGGCAAAGCAGGGGGCAGGTGGGCACTGGCAGGGGGCAGGTGGGCACTGGCAGGGCTGGCCGTGATCGGGACTGATGTCCCGATCACGGCCGCCGGTGATCGGCTTTTTTTTTTCTCCTCGCGCTAACAGCGCGAGGAGGAATAATAGCCGATTACCGGCTCCGTTATATCACATGATCAGCTGTCATTGGCTAACAGCTGATCACGTGATAAGGGGTCGGGATCGACCCCTTGCACGGATCGGTGATCAGGCGAGTCTCGTAGACTCGGCGATCACAGAGCGCGCCGCGCGCGCCCCTCAGGGGGCGCGCAGGCCGCTCGTGCACGGGACTACGTCAATAGACGTAGTCCCGGAAAAGGAGATCCGCGCTGTAGCTGTCATTCGGCTATAGCGCGGGTCTCAAGTGGTTAAATGCGCACAATACTCTATATCAGTCTCTTAACCACTTCCCGACCGCCGCACGACGATGTACGTCGACAGAATGGCACGGGCAGGCATAAGGGCTTACATGTACGTCCTTGCCTTCCCGCGGGTCGGGGGCCCGATCGGGCCCCCGCCCGGTGCCTGCGGCGGTCGGTATTCGTTCGGGAGCGATCCAGGATGAGGGGGCGGCCATTCATTCATGGCCACCCCCTCGCGATCGCTCCCGATGAATAGAAATCCTTCGTCACATCACTTCCTCTCCTGTAATGTAAACACAGGAGAGGAAGTGATGAAATCTCTCCTCCGTGTCGGTATTTTTCGTTCCGACACCGAGGAGAGAGGATCGGTGAGTTGCACCAACACGACACTACACAGTAGAACATGCCAGGCACACTCACACCCCCCCTCCACCCCCCGATCACCCCCCCAATTACCCCTGCCCCCCAGTCACAGTGACACCAATGTCATTTTTTTTTTTTGCATTGGTGTCATTTGTGACTGTAATAACTGTTAGGGCAGTTAGGGTTAGCCCCCTTTAGTTCTAATGTACCCCCCTAACCCCCCCAATAAAGGTTTAACCCCGTGATCACCCCCGTCGCCAGTGTCACTTAGGCTGGGTTCACATTGCAGCGGTTTATGAGAACGAATGTGATTCGCACCGCACTGCAGTGCAAATCACATCCGATCTCTGTGCGATTCGAGTTCAGCCATACAGATAGTATGGCTGAATTCGCATCGCACCCGCCGCACCCGCCGCAAATTCGCATGGGACCCTTTTTGTGGCCCGCAGCAGAATCGGATCGCATGGGTGTTCACACCATGCGATCCGAGTTTGCAGATCGCACTGCGATATGCGAACTGATCTGGGGGTGTCATTAACATTTCACTGACACTCCCAGCAGTTCGCATAGGGCAGTGTGAACTGCCGCCGGGAGGCATGCGATGCGGGAACCCGCCGCGGATTCGTGGCGTTCCCGCATCGCTCCAGTGTGAACCCAGCCTAATAAGCGATCGTTTTTCTGATCACTGTATTAGTGTCACAGGTGACGCTAGTTAGACAGGTAGGTATTTAGGTTCGCCGCAGCTTTTTATAGCGCCAGGGACCCCCATATACTACCGCATAAAGCCCCCTGATTGCCCCCTAGTTAACCCTTTCACCAGTGATCACCATATAACTGTTACAGGTGACGCTGGTTGGTTAGTTATTTTTTTATAGTTTCAGGGCACCCGCCATTTATTACCTAGTCTCACTAGTGTACCCCTAAATTTAAGGGTGTCTACTTTCCAAAATGGGGTCATTTGGGGGGGGTTTGTGCCATCTTGGCATTTTATGGCCTTCAAAACTGTAACGCCCTTAGAAAGCCTGAAGGCGGTGCTTGGTTTTCGGGGCCCCGTACGCGGCTAGGCTCCCAAAAAGTCCCACATATGTGGTATCCCCGTACTCAGGAGAAGCAGCAGAATTTATTTTGGGGTGTCATTTCACATATGCCCATGGCATGCGTGAGCAATATATCATTTAGTGACAACTTTGTGAAAAAAAAAAAAAAAGTTTGTAATATTCCCGCAACTTGTGGCAAAATATAAAATATTCCATGGACTCAACATGCCTCTCAGCAAATAGCTTGGGGTGTCTACTTTCTAAAATGGGGTCATTTGTGGGGGTTTTGTGCCATCTTGGCATTTTATGGCCTTCAAAACTGTAATAGGTAGTGAGGAGTGAAGTCAAATATTTACGCCCTTAGAAAACCTGAAGGCGGTTCTTGGTTTTCGGGGCCCCGTACGCGGCTCAAAAAGTCCCACATATGTGGTATCCCCGTACTCAGGAGAAGCAGCAGAATTTATTTTGGGGTGTCATTTCACATATGCCCATAGCATGTGTGAGCAATATATCATTTAGTGACAACTTTGTGAAAAAAAAATAAAAAAAATTAAAGTTTGTAATTTTCCCGCAACTTGTGGCAAAATATAAAATATTCCATGGACTCAAAATGCCTCTCAGAAAATAGCTTGGGGTGTCTACTTTCTAAAATGGGGTCATTTGTGGGGGTTTTGTGCCATCTTGGCATTTTATGGCCTTCAAAACTGTAATAGGTAGTGAGAAGTGAAATCAAAAATTTACGCCCTTAGAAAGCCTGAAGGCGGTGCTTGGTTTTCGGGGCCCCGTACGCGGCTAGGCTCCCAAAAAGTCCCACATATGTGGTATCCCCGTACTCAGGAGAAGCAGCAGAATTTATTTTGGGGTGTCATTTCACATATGCCCATAGCATGTGTGAGCAATATATCATTTAGTGACAACTTTGTGTAAAAAAAAAAGAAAATTTTTTTTTTTGTCATTATTCAATCGCTTGAGGCAAAAAAATAAAATATTCAATGGGCTCAACATGCCACTTATCAATTTTCTTAGGGGGTCTACTTTCCAAAATGGGGTCATTTGGGGGGGTTTTGTAC
This sequence comes from Lithobates pipiens, assembly GCF_037356315.1. NCBI lineage: Eukaryota > Metazoa > Chordata > Amphibia > Anura > Ranidae > Lithobates > Lithobates pipiens. Next base: position 155,572,153 of record NW_027507718.1, on the reverse strand, counting down.
TGCCCTGCCATTTTAGCACCTCAAGAAATGAGATAGGCAGTCGTAAACTAAAAGCTGCGTAAATTCCAGAAAACGTACCTTAGTTTGTAGATGTCACAACTTTTGCGTAAACCAATAAATATACAATTATTGACTTTTTTTTTACCAAAGACATGTGGCTGAATACATTTTGGCCTAAATGTATGACTAAAATTGAGTTTATTGGATTTTTCTAATAACAAAAAGTAGAAAATATCATTTTTTTTCAAAATTTGCGGTCTTTTTACGTTTATATCGCAAAAAATAAAAATCGCAGAGGCAATCAAATACCATCAAAAGAAAGCTCTATTTGTGGGAAGAAAAGGACGCAAATTTTGTTTGGGTACAACATTGCATGACCGCGCAATTACCAGTTAAAGCAGCGCAGTGCCAAATTGTAAAAAGACCTCTGGTCATTTACCAGCAAAATGGTCCGGTCTGAAAGTGGTTAATAGCTACTCACATCAGGACAGCAACAGGGTGGAGTTTACTAAAAGCTGTGGCCCTAAGACGGTACCTGAATAAACTTTTCCTATTAAGAAACCTTAGTTGGAGATATTTAGATTACATTTTTTGTTTTGTTTTTTTGATTGTGAACTCACCCAAATCGTCCACTTCACTCCTCCTAAGACATCCTGATTTCCAGCTCTCTTGTTACCTCCTCCCATGCTCAACATCAGGACCGCTCCAGAACCTCTGGAACTCCACCATCCCCATATGTCCAGCCAGCTCCTACCCTGACCACCACTAGGTGATCCCTAAAAAAACTTTTATTACGGGAAGCCTACCCCGCCTCCACCTAAAATGTTACCTCAGCCAGCTCCATATTCCCAGCTGCTATTATTTTTTTTTACCACCCTCTTCTCCTTAGATCATAAACCCCTTGAGCAGGGCCCTTCTATTTACACCCTGCACAGACTGCTGGCACAATCTAAATTCTGTTGCCCAAACTACCCAACTACCCAACTTTTAACTCCTCCCGAATCCCAATGGAAGTTTCAATAGGGGATGTAAGGTTTTTTTTATAAAACCTTTTCTCTGGGGTAATAGGGGTCTGCCCTTGTGTCCCTGCTATATCTATTACCAGGACAGGGGAAGATGTGCAATATACTCCCTGAGGTAGTGTACCACGCTGAGAACAGTTCAACCCATATAGCCGCATATAGGGCATCACTGGACATTCAATACCAGCACCAATACCCTTGTCTCAGGTCTCGATTATTTTTAACTTTGTTTAGGACCAGTTGGGACACTACCCCCAGCCTCCATTGGACCTGATCTCCTCCTGTGCCAGCATTGTTGTCTTTCCCATAGCAGAACACCTTCCTTTCTCCAGCACTCATCAGTACCAGTCATCTGTGGCTCTCCAGACTCAAACCATCAGAACAAGATGGACTCCAGGGTGTAACACAGTAGAGTCTGATAGGATAGCACCCAGATTGACCACAATATCTGCACAACGTTCCATCCCTGCCATTAGGGATGCGAACAGTGCAAGTTAGATTTTTTTGACTATCCTTGAACTGAGCCATCAACCAATCTATTACGACTCATAGGCAACCTGGATACTACCCCCTGCCTGCCTATCCTTGCAAAGTGATGCTGGACAGAGCAAGTTGGTTTTCCTAACCCTGATATGTAACACAAGACCTCCCAATGTGGTCCTGAGTATCTCCAGCTCCATAGTGTTATAAGGTACCCAGTGCCCCACCTCCAGCTCCAAAGGCAGTCTCCCTTAACCCTCTCTTTTATCCTAAGTATGGGAAATGGTCTGAGAACCCGAATTGAAACCACCTGCCAACAGGTACACTCATTTCTTAATAGAGGCTGCACACCTTCTCCCTCCTTTATCAATTTGGTAATCAGACCATGTTCTCCTTCACCCATACAAAACAAACTGTCCACACTCTTTAGACCGGACTCCCATGAATGACAGGGGCATAGTGCAACATTGGGACACTGGTCTTCTTGGCACGCAGGACATAGACCACTAGTTAAGGTACACTAGGACAGGGAGGACACCGATAGGTATCAACTGATGAGAATACAGCATGCCCACACCCCATACAAACTTCCTGCACAACTTTTCTCCAGACTCAACCCAAACGATACAATACGGGGCCAGACCTATACACTCTCAACTTGTATGCAATCTGGCATACAGTATGCAAACTACACATCTGCAGGTAAATCGCATGCAAGGAAATTGAAAAATAAAAATTGCATAATGTATATCCAGCTCGAGGAACTGTTGCTACCCGACACAACTGGCCAACAGGCAAAGAAAAATCCCTTGCAGGACTAAGGCGCTGAGATCACTGAACAGTAGTAGGCACACGAGCCGACCGGTGTGCCTCGAAACACACCAATATTCATTAGGTAATTGATAACAAATAGCCACATAAAAGCAGACAAACAGGGAACTCTAGGAGAAAATAGGATTGCATGGTGACACGGAAGGAAACAGTTGTGAACTACACTTGGGGACACCCAGATAGCTAGGCACATTAACATACCTTAGCCTAAGGCAAAGAGCTACGCTTGCAAAGAAAGCACTGGCTGGTTGTTTAACTAATTATAATGACCGCAGGGGGGTGAAGCAGTCTTAAACACAAGTCTTGTGAGATAGCATGTAATTGCCGACCCTTACCAGTTAAATCCATGGAACTACAAGTATCAACATGGCTAATCAGTGGTGCAAAGAAACTTGTTCATACCAGAACTTCATACATGTTGGATCAGAACATGCCACACACACTTAGTCAGTCCAAAACACAACTAATTGGGCTGAATCTGAGGGATAAAACACCAATAAAATTTAGTAATAAACATTCAATTTTTCTCTCCTGAAAAAAAACATTGGTTATAGACCTGTGATAAGACATTAGCATGTGAAACCAATATACATCACATTACATTACATAAAAAGTGCACTTTTTTTTTTAAATACCCCAAAAATTGTTGAGCTCAACTCATTTTTAATATGTACATATTAATACCACGTGGACTTTTGTTTTATGGTATACCAATAATTCCCCCCAAAAAATGTATTCACCATGGTGAGAGATGTCCTAGACCTGGCTCACACCCATGTGCCCTCTCCCTCTGGTGCTTCCTGCAGAAAAGCACCACAGTTCACCTACATGGCTTCCCATGAGACACATTCACATCTATGCTCTCTTCAGCCGCAGTATACCTGGAAAGGGCCAGGGACTCCCTCCCTCAAAGCAAAAAGGTGCCTTTTTGGTTCAACACACTTTAATGGGGAGGCTGCAGAAAAGCATGCAATGCGCCCCTGCAGCAACTCGTGTCCTCCAATCTGACCTACAACAAACTGGCAAAAAGAAAATGCAAATCGCAGCAAAATCACATGCATGAAAATAAAAAACGCACAACAAAAAGCACTGCAGAAACAGATCAAAAGCAAACTGCATAGGCATGCACCAAGCTCCATGCTGGCCACACAGATCAACCCTCAGATGAGAATACATTGACGAAAAATCCATGTACATTCGCTGAATGAAAGATTGTTTGAAATTTAACTTGTTTTTAACATCCTGTTTTTAAAATCAATGTAATTTCTGAACGAAAACCACACACACCGTCAAAAAAATTCCTGTGACCAAGAAGTTACCTATTATCTCCAAATCTTCCCATCACTGTAGTTGAAAACAAACATTGATCCGACCCCACCAACGGCCAAAAAAATTTAACAAACGCTCCCAACATGACATCCTTCTTGAAGGAAGAATTTTTTGTAAAAAAATGTGATCTCTGAGTCTGATATCCACCAGATTAACCCCCAACAGTACACACAGCATTCATCCTCCAACAGTACACACAGCATATCTCTTCTGTCTGCCACTCCCAGAGTGGACCAGACACTCTCTTCCCTAACCATATAGATGGTTATTTACATTCACCACTGCATAGAGATATCTAAGAACAAACTGCCTCTTTCTTCAAACCCCACATATTAACCAAATCATACACCATGCTTTCCCCAAGGCTATCAACCGATTAATAGAAAAAAAATTGGCCAACCAATCGATTATGAAAACAATCGTCAGTTGCAGCCCCAATTTATACACACAAGATCATTACCGTGCGACTTAGGCTCTGTTTCCACTAATGCAACTTGCCATGCGACTTTGGACACAAAGTTGCATTACAAGTCGCAGCCCATTGATTTCAATAGCACCAGTCCCAATCTATGCGACCCAAAGCTGCAATGACTATGAAGAGGTACCTGCACCAGTCCTATGTGACTCCGGATGCAACTCCGACCCAGAGTGTAAATTTGGATCAAAGTCGCATGTCCTAATCTCATTCAAAAGGTCAACTGAAATTGCTTTTTGGCAGAGGCACATATCCTTTTCTCAAAGATTCCAAATTTCACCATTATTCGCACCTACAATTTCAATTTCTATATCCACATTATCCAAAATCAGTCTCGTTAAAGTATTAGTACAGACAAAAGGTTATATAAATTTAAACAATGTTCAAAGAAGCTTGTTAGTTTGATGGTCCTACAGAAAAGACAGACATACTGTACAAACAATGACATAAAAATTCTTACCGTTTCTGGAGATTGTCTCGTCCTCCACATACAAGATCCCAATTCACTCAAACGTTAAGCTTCCTCACACGAAGGGCACCATTTGTTAAGGCTATTTATATATCTCACTTAAATGATTAACGATACAAGAAATAAGTGATTAAACCTTTGTCTACATAAGAAAAAAAATGAACGATAACAGTGCGGAAAGATAAACAATTACATTTATTTATACAGAAAAGAAACTTTAGAATAATTAGAACTTATCATATAACTCAAGTGATGTTACAAGTACTGTGTTGCTTAGGCTGCAAAGATAATTTAGGCCATATGGTTACAATAGACATACACTTTCAATATATTTATCAATATCTCAAGACAAGTCCTAGGAAAGAAATAGTTAGAAATAGAAAAAGAGACATAATAAAAAGAGAGAGCGAGAGAGAGAGATACAAGTATACGTTACATGGACATCCTGTCGTCCCCGATGGTCTGGAACTCAAGAGAGCCATCAGCTAACTCCTGCCCTATTTTATATGCATTCTCAGCCAATCAGAAGATGGAATGCACCCATTGGCTCTGAGTTCGCATCAACCTCTGATTGGCTGATTCTGAAGTCTAAATGCCGATTGGTTCAGGATGGCTCACACTCTGATTGGCTAATTCTCAAGCTCCCAGAAATATCCATAGTTTAGGCCTGAATGTCTGGTGACACTTCGTCTATCAATCTAATGAACCACCTCCTTTGATCCTTAAGCCCAAACAGTTTCCGACATTAGCATGTTAATGTCCCCTGGGGAGATGGAGTCTCAATGTCTGCAAAAATGATTGGTATTCACTTAACACCTGGGGACATTCAGTGGTTCCCACAAGATAGGAGACATTTCTGTATTAAAACCTCTGCTCACATACACACATAAACCTGAAAATATTAAGTCATACATTCAGAATGGTTTCCTTTAAGCTCCTTGCTATAAATATTATATTTCAAAATCTCCACCACAGTACTCACTTTTGTGAGATACTGTATAATATAGAGGAGACAGACCTGGGGCACAACAACCTCACCTCAGCAATCAGCTATTATTGATGAAGGAATTAATGTCCCACTCTATATACATTTCATGAGGAGCATCTCCAAGCGTGATATTTCTCTAATCTCGTGTTACTACCTCTCCAATTGTTATTGAATTTATTGATCCCAAGGAAGTACCTCTATGATCTTGATTGTGGCATAAATGATAATGTTTGGACAAACTGTGTGTTTGAAAACCCTTTCTTTATAGTTCACATGTTCGCTCAATCTTATATGAAGCATGCGAATAGTGCTGTCAATATATTGAAGCCTGCATAGACATTGAACAACGTATACAAAATTCTTCGATGGGCATGTGATGAAAGGTTTTATAGGAAACTGAGAAATAATTCAACACTCAGTTGGTATCTCTCCCTCAGCGCTCATGGAAAGTGTGTTACTTTAAAATAACAACAGCAGCTACTATAATAATAAAACACTAAAGCAGAAATATGTCACAGCAACAAATACTATAACATTAGCAGCACTAAAATAATCCAAACCTTTTAGGATTTGTTAAAAGTTCACTAAAATTGTTAAATAAGTATCAAGTCCGCTTTATATATAAAATGAGGCAGATGTAGGATTGTCCATCGAAAAAAGTTTGCAGATAGTAATTCAAAACAATTGCTTCCTCTACATTGCACGTGTCACAATCCCCCTAGGAAATGCACTTACCAGATGATACTGGGCTATACACTTATCTGTCAATGGATGATGTCTGCTCACTGCATACATGTCGTCAGAATATCCTGGGTTATACACTTGGCTTGCAATTGGTGTTATCAGCTCTCTGCATGTAATCCATCTAGATGTTTGCTCGTCACAAGCAGAGAACAAAGATACACATAGCGTAATCCAGTACTAAAAGGTATTTATTATAGGTTTCCTTAAGATTGCACACTTACAATGTAATTCAAAATAAAAGAGTATGTAACAACAATGTATCACAAGTCGATATTACTGACTAACTCACTGCTCCAGCTGTGTTCCTGGGTAAGGCAAGCAGGAAAGCCGACAATGTAGCTACCTACATTGTCAGCATCCTACAACCTAAATCTGCAAGTTTTTTCTGTGATGGACAATCCTACATTTACATCTGCCTCATTGTAAATATAAAGTGGACTTCATACTTATTTATAGGAAACTGCTCACTGGTAGAACATGACTCAAATGCTTCAGTTCTACACATATTAGCATTCATTTTACATATAGGGCACTTCCTACATGGGGAAAAAACCTCCCATATAAAAAAAAAAGTTTCTTAGGGGGTTCAAGAACATTTGGTGCTATTTGTAACCAAAGTGGAGGAACACCTCTAAAAATCCCGTGCGGTTGTTCCGGTAAGTGAGGTCCTAACACCCTGTCACCATGAAGTACACCCCAATGTTTTTTCATAATTAGTTTCACTGAGCATCCTCCAACTCCAGTGGTTGATATCCCTTCAGCAAGAACTTCTTCTTTAACATTGAAGCCTCTTGGAGAAAAACACTCCTATTGGTACAATTTCTCCTGAGCCTCAGAAATTGACTTTTGGGAACTGACCTCAACCAAGTAACAAGGTGAAAGCTGTTGGTATTAATAAATGCATTACGATCAGTTTTCTTAAAGAAAGTGGATGTGATGATATCTCCACCCACGATCTTAATATTCAAGTCCAAAAAATGAATTTCAGACTTGCTGGCTTTATGCCTTCATCATTGCAATGAAGTTCAGTCATGCAGAAATTAAGCAATTCTAAATCACCCTCCCATAGGAGGAGGATGTAGTCTTTATAACTTCTCCACAGAACCAATTTAGGTCTGGGTCTAAGATAGACGTCATCCTCCTTCCATTTGGCTGTAAAAAAGTTGGCCATGGGTGGAGTAAATTTAGCCCCCATGGCCACTCCTCTATTTTGTAAAAAAATAGGTGCCTTCAAACAAAAAATAATTACGTTGTCGAAGAGTTTGAACAGAAATTGTCTTTGAACCCTCTTAGGTTCACCCAAGCGTAAATAATAATCAATTGTCTCACACCCTTTTTGGTTTGAGATGATGGTCCCCAGGAGATGTCACAGAATGGTACCAATATTTCAATAAAGCAAGGTCTCAGGTTGTTGCAATTTTTATTATCTAAGAAAAGGCAAAAACTTCTAAAATTGGATGAAGAAATTGGTGCCCTTAAAGAGAAATTGAATCCTTTTAAAAATATGAGGATTATAATAAAAGGTCAGAGGTTTAAAAAAAAACATTTAGAAAAGGAGGAGACAGACCAAAGAATTTTTTTTTTTTAGGGACTGTTATATTCTTAATATCTAAATTTTAATTGGCTTTATTATACTTTATTCAGAATATAATCTTTCCATACTGTGTGATAGGAAACTTTGAGTCAATTGATTCTATGTTATGACTTGCGATAGTTGGAAAAGTAAACATTTAAAACCTGTCAGGATTTTGATAAATGTTGTTTATGTTAAATTCTGCAGTTCATTATATATTTGTTTTTAGAAAGTCATTCCTATGTAATCGAGAAGATATTATGCTTAAGAGTCAGAAATCCTCCCTCCCCCCCCATTTCCTGCCATATCATGTATGTAATTGAGAAGTCCTATGTAAGTGAGATGATATTTTTCTAAGAGTCTGAAATTACCTTCCCTCTTACATCCTGTCATTTTAGGCTGTGGAGCTGTGTTTTAAGTGTTAACATATGGTAGCTTGACTATAAGTAACCACTCATTAGCCCACACTTTTGTAAAGGCGGAGTTATCTTTCGGGCGGGAGATTAGAGCCTGTTGATATAGTCGAAAGAAGGGAGAGCTGGGTCTCTTGAAATTCAGCAGCCTAGAAGGAAGACCTCAGCAGGCTCACAGAGCTTTCCAGCATACAAAGGGTTATTCCGCCATTTTCATTTTAGACAATAGAAGTCACATGGCAAAAACCTGAATATCTTTCATAAGACAATTTTAAAGATATTAATGATTATCATTGTACTATTTTTGTAAGTATTCTTTTCTATTTAAATGTGTACAAATAAATACACATTTTTGAATTACGCTGACTCAGAACTAATTAAGGAAATTCGTCTCACAATAATCGGTCTCACCATATATACTTAAGACTTTGAAATATTTGAACATTGTGAGCAATATTTTACATTGGCGAAGTCATCCAGTCAATCATAAGTCGGAAGTTTTTTTTCAACTTCCATCCTTTGATCAGAGGGGAAATGAAGTGATGAACAGAATTAAACTTCGCAAAGATTGAAAAGAACCTAGAAGAAAATTTGATCGATTGATTGTGAAAGACCGGAGAATTTCAGATATACAAAAGTCTTGAAAGACGGTGGACAGCGGGAAAACTGACGAGTTTTATATTTGGTGAGTAGAAAAGTAATATGGAATTTGTAGATGTTTTAGCTGATGAAAGTACATTAGAATTTAAAGGTTTAGCGAAACAGGTTTCTGATACTGTTTTATGGAAATCAATGTATGATCAATGCTTTCAGGCAAATGCTGACATTGAGAAGGATAGATTCTCATTAGTTAAAACAAAGAAAAAAGTACGTAATGTAATGAAGCTTGTTAAAATTTATAATACTATGGTGTTTGATATGCCAGGAAAACAAAGTCAAAGTGTAACTGAAAATGTACTTTTTGAACCTAGTTGTTCAAGTTGTGAAACTTTTTGCACGTATATTGAGCATTTAGAGAATGCAATAGAAATTGCAGCAAAGCAGGAGAAGAAATATACTGAACAATTATTGATTGAAAAAGTTGAATTGGAACATAAAATGAATGCATTATTGCAATCCTTTAAAGAATATGAAAGTCAAATTGCTTTTTTGACTCAGGAAAAGATTGCACATGCTCAGTGCTTAAAATTGGAGGATGGTGAACATGTGACAAAGGCAGACTTGAACGTCATGTCTTGTAATGAGTCAAATGTTAATATTTCCTCAGACAATGAGAGTGGGAAGTCAGTTGACTTAAATAATACTGATATTAAGCAGAAATGTAGATTTTCGTTGCCATATGCTCAGAGGAAAGTTTATACAAAGTTCATTAATAATAATAATAATAATAATACACAAAAGAGGTTGTATTATCCCAACATTTTGCCCAGGCGTCAAGAGGTTTATTCTGTACGTTGGCACAGTAACTTAAAATATAGAGGTCATAATCAAATTTATGTTTCTTCTAAGACCCAAAGACAAAGATTGCAAACTGAAAATAGTACATTAAGACAGGAAAGGTTTCATTATGTAGCATATAACACTCTGAAAACAGTTAGCAGTTTTTAAAATTAACAGATATGGTAAGAATTTTCTGGTTGATGTTTACTGGCTATGAATAAAGGATTGATTTGAGTTTAAAAGATTTGGTTTTGACGTTTGGAATATTATTGAGGACTTTGATTTAATTTTTAATATTTTCAAGGATAATTCATTGGATTATTATTTTTATCAATGTTTCATTGTCATGAGTATTAAGTTTTTATTTTTGTTTTGTTCTGGCTGAACATTGAAAGGTTTAGTTCACTTGAAAAGAAGAGTAGAGAATAGTTTTGTATTCAGTAACTGAAGACCTTTTCAGCATGGTACTCAATTAGCAATTGAATGAATAAGACAACAAAGAGAGACAGAGAGAATTGATGAGCTTGTATTTGTTGATGGTACAAGATATTGTATGTCAGGCAATTATTGCAGTAGGTATTCAACTTGAAGCAGTAAAAACTGCATTGACTATTGACAGAAGAGAGGTTCATTAGTGATTTATAGTGATAGCTCATATGTTGAACGTTCTCTCACTGATTATTTACCTATTTGGAAACGTAGAGGTTTTGTGGATTCATCCAATAAGACTCTTGTGCAGAAAGAGACATTAGAAGTAGTTTTTGACCTTGCAGAGAGTAATCCTCTTGCATATGCTATTGTAAAAATTCCAGCACATAAATGATGATAGTGAGTTATCTGTAGGTAATAGAACAGCAGATTCTTTGGTAAAGGAAGCAGCTTTGCATGGGAAGTTAGTAGTTCAACCTGAAATGGTATCAATTAATGTTGTGAAGAAAATAGACACACATATTCCTTTAATTTCAGAGGAAAAAAAGGTTACGACGTTTTTTGTTCTCATCGGATGTCACAAAATTATCATTTTGGTCATTAGACCATAAGTTTGTGTCATGACTATAAAGGATTTTTGTGTTTTTATATATCACAACACCTACAGGTGGGATTCAATAATGATGATGTTTTAACTATTGTTTAGATGTTGATTAATCATGTTTTTCTAATTTGGGGTATATCAGCAAACCTCAGTAGTGACAGAGGATGTGTAATATCTTGGGAATAGAACAGAGATTTCATGTATGATAGCATTCACAGTCTGCAGGTATTATTGTGAGGATGAATCAGACAATTAAATCTAGGATTGAAAATAAATGTTGTTGGACAAAGGAAATATTTGGGTTGATGTTGTTCCAGTTATTTTTAATGGATGTAAGAAGCACAATTTTTGATGCTACAAAGTATTCTCCTTTTGAGTTTAAAGGAGAAAGGAAAATGGCGTTTGTGTTGCCTCGTGAAGTCAAAATTGGTTGCAGATGTTCTACACAATTGTTTCTCTATACATTTTCAGTTGAGAAAGGAAAATGGCGTTTGTGTTGCCTCCTGAAGTCAAAATTGGTTGCAGATGTTGTGAAAGAATGGCTTCTCTATACTTTTTCAGTTGAGAAAGGAAGTTAATTCATGATAAAAAGTGTCATTGTGTTAGTTAAAAATATACGTTTTTATATTACAATGTTTCTTGATTAAGAGATTATTAAGAAATAATTTGTATATATATTGATAAGGTAAAAAGGTTTGTGTATGTTTAAAATGTTTTTATACAAAGGGTTATTCATAGCAACCCTTAGGAATTTAGAATGAGTAACACCCATTGTTTTAGAAAGGTGGGAGGGAAAATGCTCATTCTGTGGCACTGTCCTGCTCAGAAGAACCTTAGAAAGAAAATGTGGGGGCTGTTTTTTTTGTTTAGGAGTGATACACAGACAATTAATGGAGTACACACATTCCAGTGAAATTTTAATTCCAGTACACACAAGACACATATATATCATGAAGAATTGTTATTAAATCCACGCACATATCGGATTTAATCTTCATTGTAAGAATAATCCATTTTTGATATTTTACAATTGATATTGTTTTTTGTAACATTTTGCTAGTTTGTTGTTAAACCAAAATTATCTTTTGTACAAGATACGCGGTCTATTAAGTTGACCAGGAACAGAAAGGTTCATTTAAAATAAAATTAGATATTGTTGACACAAGTCTAAGACAGAAAAGATAAAGATGATTAAAGAATTGTCACATGTGAGGTCACACCCAGAGGTGGTGAGATGCACTCACAGGCAGAGCTAGAGTTTCAGGAGTTGAAACATGGCAAAGTAATTGGGAAGGTCCATGGACATTTTGGGATGTTCAAGGGGTACAAATACTTTCTCAGTTCAGTGAAACAAGTATGTAGAAAGAAAAATTTGGGTATAACAAATTTTATATTCCGAGATAATGATGCTACATTCCTTTTTTCAGGAATGAATCATAAAAATCTAATCTGGAGGAATCATGGATCCCAAAAAAGATGAAAAGATGTCGGATCAACAAAAGAAAAGTTATAAAGAGAGAAAGTGTATCATCATTCCCTAGTGACAATTTTATTTGTGATAAGATATATCAAGAACTGCTCAAGTTATGCAAAGACTAACAGGAATGAAGAATTACACAACAAAGATCATATGTTATTCAGAAATAAGAGAGATGTAGACATTGATATCAATGCAGATGAACTGAAAAATAAGAATATTGATATCATTACAAAGGACAAAAATGATAGAGTTATTGATATTAATGCATATGATAAAAATCATAATTTTAGAGATGTTGATATTAATACAGCAGAAGATTTGTATGGATTTTTATGTATAGGACACGGATATGATTGTTGTTTACAATTGTATTTCATTCACAGCAATAATATTGAAATCAAAGTTAAAATAGAATCCAAAACAAAGTTTGTTAAAATGCAGGGATCTTATAGACTAAATAACAAAACCGGAACTTTTGAATGTAACATATTGTTGAGGAGTTTCTGGTCTATATATTTAAAAGGTAATGAGTCAACAATGTGGTCTGGAGATGTTTCTAATATTATAACAAGATCCGGGAAAATACTTTATTCCTTTGATCAATTTTATTATCTTTTTCAAAGTTTTGTAAAGATATTAAATCCAAAATATTTAAACATCATTGGAGATGAAAAAGGAGACGTTGTAAGAACATGGGATTTTAAAGTAACAAGGAAATTTACTCAAATAAGGGTCAAAATTGATATCTTTATAGTTGATAGGATTGTTCCAGAAATTAATATTTTCCCACAATCTCTGAAAATTATGGAAGATAAAGATAATTTGCATTTGATATGTCATACAAAAATATCTTTACCTCGAAATTCATTGTTGACTTGTAAAAGGAATGATGAGTTTTTGGGTACCGTATATACTCGAGTATAGGCCGACCCGAATATAAGCCGAGGCCCCCAATTTACCCCCAAAAAAACTGGCAAACGTATTGACTCGTGTATAAGCCGAGGGTGAGACATGCCTGTCCATCCCTGTGTGTGTGTCCGTCCATCCCTGTGTGTCCGTCCATCCCTGTGTGTCCGTCCATCCCTGTGTGTCCGTCCATCCATCCCTGTGTGTGTGTGTGTCCATCCATCCATCCATCCCTGTGTGTGTGTGTGTCCATCCATCCATCCATCCCTGTGTGTCCGTCCATCCCTGTGTGTCCGTCCATCCCTGTGTGTCCGTCCATCCCTGTGTGTCCATCCATCCCTGTGTGTGTGTGTGTCCATCCATCCATCCATCCCTGTGTGTGTGTGTGTCCATCCATCCATCCATCCCTGTGTGTGTGTGTGTCCATCCATCCATCCATCCCTGTGTGTGTGTGTGTCCATCCATCCATCCATCCCTGTGTGTGTGTGTCTCCATCCATCCATCCATCCCTGTGTGTGTGTGTCTCCATCCATCCATCCCTGTGTGTGTGTGTATCCATCCATCCCTGTGTGTGTGTGTCTCCATCCATCCATCCCTGTGTGTGTGTGTCCATGTGTGTGTGTGTGTGTGTGTGTGTCCAGCCTACCTGTGTCCCGAGCCTGTGTCCCGAGCCTCCGTCCCGTGCCTTGCCTCTATGCCTCCGTCCCGTGCCGTGCCTTGCCTCCTTGCCTCCGTCCCGTGCCGTGCCTCCTTGCCTCCGTGTCGTGCCTTGCCTTGCCTCCGTCCCGTCCCGTGCTGTGCCTTGCCTCCGTCCCGTGCCTTGCCAGGATCGCCGCTCTTCGTCGGCGCCTCGGCGGCCATTCTAAAATTCAAAAGCCGCGCCTCCTCCTTCGCCTGTGATAGGCGGAACACTGAATTTCCCAGCAGCCTGTGTTCCGCCTATCACGGACATCGTCTCATCCTCGTCCGTAGTACGAGGATGAGCGGATGTCCGTGATAGGCGGAACACTGACTGCTGGGAAATTCAGTGTTCCGCCTATCACAGGCGAAGGCGGAGGCGGAGGCGCGGATTTTGAATTTTAGAATGTCCGCTGTCTGTCTGCTCGACACGCTGATCGAGCAGGCAGACAGCGATGACTCGAGTATAAGCCGAGGGGGGCACTTTCAGCCTCAAAAAAGAGGCTGAAAATCTCGGCTTATACTCGAGTATATACGGTAGTTTTCTTTATAGTTCTACTATCATAATTCATAAAGGAATTTTTGGTAGTGTGAATTGGATCAATGATACATTTGTTTATCAACAAATGAGAGTATCTTTGAATGATACTGGCATATATGAATGTTGCATATCAATAGAAAATTATCCGGTGAAATGTGCTAAGGCAAGCGTTATTGTTATGTCTTCAAGGAAAACTCCATGTGTTAATAAGAAAAGTTTCTCTGCAAGCCCTTTTCAGATTAACCATTTCCAATCCAGAACTCTTCTTTTTTTTATTCTTTTTATTGAGTTTGCAATAACATAAAACAACTTACAGCCTATTGGGCATACCCAGGCTGATTACTACTGCAACCCCCTGAGTCAACAATAACAACAAACCCCCCCCCCCCAATATACCGCCACCGGCGTATACAACCAAAGAAAAACCCAACGTACACTCTAGCACCACTGCTCACTGCTCAGGACAATCTTCAAATTCGCTCATGCTCTACTGCAGGCTGTAGGCCATCCCAGGATGAAGCATGCAAGCCTTCGCCCCCCCCCCCCAACCAACCCCCCACTACCCCAGTAAGGAGGACCCAGGGCTACAGACGTGTTAAAACCTTAGAACGCCACCACTAAGTCCTAATGACACATTGTCAGTCAGCACTCGAATCAGCATTGGTGTCTCGTGACTCCGTCCAAATGTCCCATACTTTATGAAATTTAGCTCCGCATCCACGCCAAAGATAGGTGGCCTTGTATAGTGGAAGAGCCGTGTTCACTAAACTCTTCCAAAAATTTATAGAGGGGGCCAACGGAGCCTTCCACTTAAGAACAATAGACTTACGGGCATAGTATAACAATAATCCCAGGAGTGTTCTGAGCGCTCGGCGCGGGGCCAGCGATCCGACCAGACCCAAAAGACATATTTCAACAGACAACGGTACTGTTACGGTGGTAACTGACCGAATAAAGTTAGTCACCTCCACCCAAAAAATAGCTATTTGAGGACAGCCCCAGAATACATGTATAAAATCCGCTGAGGGTGAGTTGCATCTCCATCCTGTACCACTCGCCAGGTAGGCCATCGGGCCCAGGTGTCTTCCCGCCAGGGAATGAGCAAATTGCCTCTTCTATTTCCTCCAAAGTAAAATCCTGGTCTAGAAATGCACAATCCTCTTGTGATAGAGTGGGCAAATCCAGAGAGGAGAGAAACTCCCTCTGCTCTGCCACCGATCCCCCGGGGACCGCAGCATACAGTTTTTCATAAAAGGTTCTAAATTCAGTAAGTATCTGATCAGGTGCGGACACCAACTGACCATCAGACCCTCGGATCTCCGAAACCACTGTCTGAAACTTAGAGTCAGCCACTAAATTCGCAAGAAGCTTACTGTTTTTGTCCCCGGATTCAAAGATTTTCCCCGCCAGGGACTTCAAATCTAAATGAGTAGCCTCAGCTAGGTGAAGGGACAAGGCCCGCCGTGATTCAGCCAATCGAGTAAAGCGCTCCAAGGTCGGCGAGTCGGAAAACGCCTCAGCCGCCTCGGCCTCGCCCCCCTCGAGCGTCCGCAACTGGGACGACAGCTCAGAGTGGACCGCCTTAATAGCCAAAATATATTCTCCTCTGGTGTTGGCCTTAAAGGCGTCCCAAACCATCTGTGTCAAGGTAGAACCTTCGTTCAACCCCCAGTATTGTGTCAATTTAGGAGCGACCTCCTCCTCCACCCGCAAATCCTGCACCCATTTGGGCGCCAGGCGCCAACAAACAGTGCCTCTGGCATTCGACAACTGTAGGGTAACCTCCAAAGGTGCATGATCAGAGAGACCTGCAGGCAAATACAGTGCCCCCCTCACCGATGTCAGGGCCCCAGAGTTGCCGAAGGCCATGTCTATCCTGGAGCCCGATTTATGTGTAAAGGAATGGAAAGAGTAGGCCCTAGCACCCGCATGCTTCCATCTCCAGATCTCAGTATAGTTAAAAGTTTGAGCCCATTGCAGCAGCTCTGGCGAAAATACCCTATTTGGGTTGGACGAATCCAGAGATGGATCCAAGATGGAATTAAAATCCCCTGCTATATACAACCTGGAGAATTGGAGGGGAGCCAGCAGTTCACTAATCTTATACAAGATCTGCGGATGGAAGGGGGGGGGCAGGTATACATTAACGAAGGCATAAACCACCTGGCCAATCTCTAGTAACAGGATAAGGAATCTGCCTCCTTGATCAGTGTGCAGGTGAACAACTTTATAAGCCAAAGACTTACTTAGCAAGATGGCCACACCCCTCGCATAGCTAGAATACGTAGCATGGAACGCTTGTCTCACCCAGGGCCTGCGCAGTGCTAGTATTTTATTTCCCAGAAGGTGAGTCTCCTGGAGAAAAAGGATATGGGGTCTATGACTATTCAGGTATTTAAACATCAAGGCCCTCTTAACCTTATCATTAAGACCCCGAACATTCCAAGACACCAGTCTCAAATCCATTGAAACAGCTGGTAACATATTATAACATAGCAATATCTACACAATAACCCCTTATCCCGCCAGTGAGCATGACACATGGAAGTATAGCATACAGAACAGATACGATAAACAGTGGATTCAGAGTGCACATTGGAAAAAAAAAAAAAAAGGGAATTAAAACAACAAAAGAGAAGAAAAAAAGAAAACCCACAACTCCCTACCAGCCAAGAGTGCCCCAATTGGGGAAAAACAAAAAAAAATTGGGCACTAAAAAACATGGCCAGTTTGATACCCAAAACCTAACCAAAACTTAAACCTCCAGACTTTAGACAAAAAAAAAGTTCAGAAGCAGCGGCCGCTCTAAGCCGATTATTCTTGTCAGGTCAAAAAACCCTGTAATGAGGGGGAAGAACTGATAAGTCCTTAAGTGTCCCACGTCCGGGGAGCTCCGAGCTAAAAGGAGGTAGCTAAAGGACCTATAAAAAAAAAAAAAAACCCCAAAGCAGAGTCAGGCAGGATCAACTTGAGAGATGGCAAAGCACCGCAGCTGCCCTAGGAGAGGCGGAGGTCAGCACGCCATCCGCTGGCAGGAAGGATGAAAAAAAAGCGTCCACCCATCCAGTGGGTAAGTAGTATCCCGTAAGTTCCGCAGCTGCAGTGTCAACAACCCGCCAGCAAAAAAAAACAAAAAACAAAAAAAGGCCAGGAGCCCATATCAGGATAATAATGCAGGCAAGTAGTACCCCCCATCAACGTAGGGATAGCTGTAGAATATTAACGTAGAGTGATCAGCCAGTCATTTGCTTCCTCCGGGGTGTCAAAGAACTTCACTGATCCGTTATAAGGCACCCGAAGGCGGCTGGGGTATAACATACTGTATTTAATATCCTTGTCCCGTAGGCGCCTGCGGACATCATTAAAGGACCTTCTCTTGCGCTGCAAATCTGCCGAAAAGTCCGGGAACAGTAGGATTGAGGAGTTGCCATATGGTAGAGAAGGGAGCTTACGAGCTGCGGAGAGGATCCTATCCCGGTCCCTAAAATTCAAAAAGCGGACCAGGAAGGGTCGGGGATTTGCCCCTGGGATGTAACGTCCTGTAGGAACCCGATGAGCACGCTCAACAACATATGTCGGGGAGACTTCCGGGAGGCTCAACAGCTTCTTGAAAAAATCTTCAGCAAACTCCGCTGGCCGGTCACCCTCCTCTCCCTCCGGCAGACCTAAGACACGGATATTGTTGCGTCTTGCTCTATTCTCCACATCATCAGCCTTAGCGACAAGCAGTTGCACCGTGCGTTGCAGGTCCGCTATGTTGTTGGTGTGGGTAGCCGTGAGGTCCTCAGCTGCAGAGATTCGTGATTCTGATTCAGTCAGCCTGCCCCTGATCTTGTCCAGGTCATTCCTAATAAGATTACATTCTTCTCCAAGGCGGTCTATTCGTACCGGCATAGAGGTTTTACTTTGTTCAATAGCAGCTAGTATCACCGCAGTACTGTCCTGGGAGGGAGGGGTAGGCAAAGCCGCCCCAGAGGGGGAACCGGACTCCATGGCTAATTCCGCAAGCAGCGACTGCACCCTCCCAATAAGAGAGGGATCTGGTTGAGCGGGCGGATCAGGAGCAGGACAGCTCAGTGCAGACGAGCTCTTGGGCCGGTGTTTAGGGCCCATGAAGGGATGTGGGCTGCAGGCGTCCGTGAGCCTCCGCTCCTCACAGCTGCAGTCCTTTGGCAGCAAGGCTCAGGCAGTGACTCTATATGGCAGGGCCCAGGGAGCTGGATGGATGGATGCAATGTCCGTCAGAAAGGGAGGATAGCCAGGGCCCTCAGTCAGTGCACCAGAACAGCCCCCCCTGCAATGAGAAGCAGTGTCCAGCACTAGATGAAAGGAGCAGTTACCAAAGCACAGGGGCCAGGCCGACCACAGCACATCCCCCCCAGCCACTGGGTACAGGCTGCAATTGATTCCCAGGCTGCGTTAGGCTGGACCTCCGCCGCTCCGCTGGCCGATCGCGGCGTTCGCCCGCCGGCCGGCCGGCCAGGAAAGTCTGGTCCGCGGCAGGCTTCACTAGGCCGCGCTAGGCCTCAGGCCCGAAAGTCAGCTCCAGTGGTCCGCGGAACAACGGGACAGCCCAGGGGCACAAGGGGGCAGCGGATGAATGGAGAGGAGCCTCTTACCTCTCCCACAGGCCCCGGATCAGCTTCGATTGCCCCGCACAGGCCGGGAAGATGGCGTCCGGCACGGGGAGGATGAGCGGCTGTATCCTAGGCTCCACGGTCCCCCACTCCACAATAACCACTCAGGACACCTTGCAGCAGGGCAGTAGTCCCTCCGGGCGAGAAAGCACTCCGTTTGGGCCGATGAATTAGCAGGATGGCACAGGATTAGAATTCGGATGGCCGGAGCTCCCCAAACACACGTCCGCTCTTCCTCACATCCGGACACGCCCCCATCCAGAACTCTTTTGAGAAAAGGAAAGTTTGTCATTATTTTGTGGAACTTTAATGTTTCAGAATGGAAAATTTCTACAAGGTTTCCACAATGTCAAGGACATCTGGTTAATATGGAATTGGGTATTGAGAGATGGTTTGGAATTAATAATAGAAATTATAACAGAAATAAGCGTGGTATTGTTGAAGGTATTTTAGAAGGGATTGGCACAATCGGGAGTATAACAAATAGTATGGATATTAATACTTTAAAGTCTGATCTAGAAACCGCTGGTTTAGTGGGAAGTAATGGTATTAAAATACAAAGACACTTAAATCAGATTTTAGAAAATATGGTAATTAAAACTGCTAATATCATGGGTCCATCTATTTTACATCTTCAAAATATTACTCTTGATTTGATGAGAAGTGAACAACATTCTCATATAGCCAGAGCATGCTTAGAGATTCAAACAGAATATTCCACTAATTTTAAAATAATTGCGCAAGCATTTCAGAGTGGAATAACTCTTCTTGGCATTTTACAGTATTTGCCCAAAGAATATTTATATGCGATAAATCATACAGCTTTATGGGTAAATAAATGGATAGGATGCAAGCAGGACATATGTTATAGTTCTTTTATGATTCCAATAGCCGGAAAAGAACAAATTTTGGTTCCAATCACTGTTTTGGGATTACCTGTCAGTAATACACAATTATTATACTATAAATTACAGTATACAGATTTTGTATTTAACAATGAAAATTCTGAATTAGAACAATTAGATCTGTCATCGTGTTTACAATTCCAGTCTAAAATTATGTTTACCTAATCAAGATAAAAGCATATTTCATTCTTGTTATCATAATCACACATTATGTTCAGCAAGAATTGAAAATGAAATAAGTTCTGAATTAATTACTCGTGTAGATAAAAAGAAGGTTTGTTTTCAGATTATGTCAGATACAGAAAGGGTTAAAACTTTTTTCTCTTCTTGTACAAATACAGAAAACCTAAATCAAGGGTTGTATTGTATAGAAGGAGATATTGTAGCAATAAGTATTAATGGGTTGAGAACAAATTTAACAAATATGTTTATGAAAAATATTAGCGCTCTTCCTACACAGTATAATATTTCCCAAATAGATGAATTTCCATGGGAAAATATAATTCAAAAGGATCAAGGTTTATTAATAGCTTTGGCCAAGGAATTGCAGAATGCAGAAGTATTGTTTAAACATGAACAAGGTAATTTGCAAGAAATATCGCATCAATGGTCGGAATTTTCAGGAAGTAATTGGTGGAAAAATTTTAGTAATAGTGTATCCATTTGGGGAAAAACTTCGATAACTTCAGCAACAGGAAATATTTTATCACATCCTATTGTAATTATTTTTATTATTATTATGTTATTTCTTATATTCCAGTTATGTTTGATGTTTAGAATGAAAAAATTATATTATCGAGTTAGAAGTGATATTAAGAAAGGAGATGATTTGTTACAAAATAAGTTGAAAACTAAAATGGGTTTTGAAGGTACGAATTCAATTGTACATGACAAAACATTTGGAGTTATTGAATCAAAGTTTGTTTGAATGTGACATGAATGTTGATGAATGAATTTTTATCTGAAAAATATGATTAGTATTCATATTTCAGAGGGGAATGTTATATTCTTAATATCTAAATTTTAATTGGCTTTATTATACTTTATTCAGAATATAATCTTTCCATACTGTGTGATAGGAAACTTTGAGTCAATTGATTCTATGTTATGACTTGCGATAGTTGGAAAAGTAAACATTTAAAACCTGTCAGGATTTTGATAAATGTTGTTTATGTTAAATTCTGCAGTTCATTATAGATATGTTTTTAGAAAGTCATTCCTATGTAATCGAGAAGATATTATGCTTAAGAGTCTGAAATCCTCCCTCCCCCCCATTTCCTGCCATATCATGTATGTAATTGAGAAGTCCTATGTAAGTGAGATGATATTTTTCTAAGAGTCTGAAATTACCTTCCCTCTTACATCCTGTCATTTTAGGCCGTGGAGCTGTGTTTTAAGTGTTAACATATGGTAGCTTGACTATAAGTAACCACTCATTAGCCCACACTTTTGTAAAGGCGGAGTTATCTTTCGGGCGGGAGAATAGAGCCTGTTGATATAGTCGAAAGAAGGGAG
Source organism: Lithobates pipiens (assembly GCF_037356315.1). Taxonomy (NCBI): domain Eukaryota; kingdom Metazoa; phylum Chordata; class Amphibia; order Anura; family Ranidae; genus Lithobates; species Lithobates pipiens. The sequence continues at coordinate 155,550,694 of NW_027507718.1, read as the reverse complement.
AGCTGGGTCTTTTAAAATTCAGCAGCCTAGAAGGAAGACCTCAGCAGGCTCACAGAGCTTTCCAGCATACAAAGGGTTATTCCGCCATTTTCATTTTAGACAATAGAAGTCACATGGCAAAAACCTGAATATCTTTCATAAGACAATTTTAAAGATATTAATGATTATCATTGTACTATTTTTGTAAGTATTCTTTTCTATTTAAATGTGTACAAATAAATACACATTTTTGAATTACGCTGACTCAGAACTAATTAAGGAAATTCGTCTCACAATAATCAGTCTCACCATATATACTTAAGACTTTGAAATATTTGAACATTGCGAGCAATATTTTACAGGGACCTAGAGGATTATAAAAATAAAAAGGTATTCAAGCGGCAGAGTAAAGAAGGGTCAATAGGAGGGTCCAATTCCAATGGAGGCAGTGCAGCCGTTGAATCTGTAGCACCTCCTCCGGGTACACCTAGACTTCATCTCCCCCTAGGACAGCAGAATCTCCAAATGCCCCAGTCCCAGACTAGGGGATTGCATGTGGCATGTCCCCAATTCAGAGAATACGTATCCTACACTTATAACAGATATGATCCCTTGGGTGGTGATAGTGGATATTATAATGAAGGTAGATGAATGAACATCCCACACATTGGGAGCCACAACCTTATCAAAGGGAAGTATATTCCCCAAGAATGCCCCCAGGAGGTAATTTTTGGTCACAACAGGATCATTTGTCCAGACCAAATAATTCGGACGGATCTAATGCCTCGAATAGAGCTGATAATCATTATTTTTTTCCTAGGGCCAACAATCTAAAAAGGTCAATAGATCCAAAAAGGGTTCCTGAGGGGGGGGTGTGGGTCCGCTCAAAAAGGAAGGTGAATATAAATAGACAAGAAGTGCAGCGCTGGGTGATAAACGAATAATGCAAGAAATTATGAATAAAAACCGTGATTATACAAAGGTGTGTTCTAAATAATAAAAAAAAAACATAATAGTCCATATGTGTTAATATGATCAATCCAAAAGCAGCAAACATTTGTATCAAACGCAAAAACAGTTCATGGGTGAAATAATCCAACAAAGAAGTGTTCACAAACAAAATCCAAATGATACGTTTCCACCACTAGTGCAGCCCGTCACCTAGGAATAAGCAATGGAGGCTTACCAAAAATCCAGCGACCACCCTTGTTCAGGGAGGTCACATAAGGCTTAGTAGAACAGCATGCTTGCTGTTGAAGTACCACCGACTTTCCTCACAGGTAACCGGCCAACGTCTGTGGGAAGTGGTTTCAAAGGCGCTTCTGTCAGGAGATGATCACTGCACATCAATGGATGTTTCCTTCCACCAGTGGGATGTAGTCATCCAATGGATTTCCGCAAAAAGTTATAAAAAAAGACTCAAATAGTGCAGAGATACCTTTGACTAATTTATTCAAAAAAAGGTACCAACAGCTTCACAATACTTAAAAACATTCCTTGCAAGGATAAAAGATAAAAAAGCTCTGCTAATCTCCAAAGAGATTCGCACAAGCACACTGAGTATATGCGCAACGTCAATACGGCCATTTTGTCACAGCTGACATCATCAGGGGTGAGGTTTGAGAGATGCCGGCCCCTTTAATTTGAGCACCGCTACTATTTCAATTGAAGAAAAACAGGTTTTAAACCATAGTCTTAAGTTTGCTCCCTCTAAATAAATTTCAGACTTTCATAAATACATTCATAAGATCATCATCAAAAGGTATATGATCACTAATCCATTTAGATCAACTAGAATGGCATCAACAGACATCAAATACACTTCACTATCCAATGTATCTCTGTTCAACCCACCGGAGACTCTGGCACCGTCTCTTACGGTATTCAGAGATCTGGTCAGTAAGGATTTGGAACAGTTGCAGATTAGGAACAGTAGAAGTGATCAGATGTTTAGGAAAGGTCTTGATAGCCTCAAAAAGCGTAATGACATAGTGATTAGTGATGGACGAACTTCCCACGGGACGTTTCGCGAACGCGGACCGCGAATGCGGCCGATAGTTCGCGAACCGGAACGTTTGCGGCGGGCCCCATTGACTTCAATGGGAGGCGAACTTCGCAAACCTACAGGTCAAATTTGCAGCCACAAAATAATTAATAGCTGTGCAAACATAGTCCCACCACATGGCCAATGACATAACACATGTATGAGGTGAATCTGGGATTGACAACTACAAGCATTCTTTTTTTATATGGGAAATTGTTGTGACAATTCAGGACTATGGAGCGCATGAAGGCAATGGAGGAGAGGGACGGTCAGGGACCAGGGTAGGCAAAGAAGAGGGTGCAGGAGATGATCACCAGCAGTGTGACATACAGCAATGACACCTGCACCGTGATAGTCATATGACAGCAGCACCGTGATAGAGAGCACTGACATCAGCAGCGTAACATACAGCAATGACACCTGCACCGTGATAGAGGGATCTGACAACAGCACCGTGATAGAGAGCACTGACATAAGCAGCGTGACATTAAGCACTCACACCAGCACCGTGATATACAACACTGACAGCAGCACCGTGATAGAGAGCACTGACATCAGCAGCGTGACAAAAAGCACTCACACCAGCACCGTGATATACAGCACTGACAGCAGCACCGTGATAGAGAGCACTGACATCAGCAGCGTGACATAAAGCACTCACACCAGCACCGTGAGCAGCCCCAGGAGGAAGTCAGCATAGCACAGGGATGGTGGGAGCCCCTCATAATGAGCATAGCACAGGGATGGTGGGAGCCCCTCATAATAAGCAGCCCCAGGAGGATGTCAGCATAGCACAGGGATGGTGGGAGCCCCTCATAATAAGCAGCCCCAGGAGGAAGTCAGCACAGCACAGGGATGGTGGGAGCCCCTCATAATGAGCATAGCACAGGGATGGTGGGAGCACCTCAAAATATGCACAGCAGAGGTACAGCCCCAGGAGGAAGTCAGCACAGCACAGGGATGGTGGGAGCCCCTCATAATATGCACAGCAGAGGTACAGCCCCAGGAGGATGTCAGCACAGCACAGGGATGGTGGGAGCCCCTCATAATAAGCAGCCACAGTAGAAATATGACACCGCTCAACCTCTTCAAAGAGGAGGGTACGGGCATATAGAACGGTGTGCTTTTTTGGACAAGGAAGTGAGCCAAATGAAGAAAGAAGGTCTCTGTGCTCGATTAAAAAAATTGTTTATAGACATATACATGGTCTACTGGTCACATGTGTTGAATTCCTCCGAGATCCATGCCTCATTCATTTTTAGAAATGTGAGGTAGTTAACACTGTCGTGAGCTAGGTGAGTACGCTTATCGGTCACGATCCCCCCTGCTGCGCTGAACATCCTTTCGGACAGGACACTGGATGAGGGGCAAGCCAACAGTTCGATTGCAAATTGGGCAAGCTCTGGCCAGAGGTCAAGCCTGCCCACCCAGTAGTCCAGGGGTTCATCACTCCTCAGAGCGTCCACATCGGGCGTTAACCCGATGTAGTCGGACACCTGAGGGTCTAGGCGTTCCCTGATGCTGGATCCGGATGACACCTGTCGATGGGTCGGCTGAAAGAATGATTTCATATCCGAAGTCACCAACACATCTTCAAACCGGCCTCTTCTTGCAGGCGCTGTTGGATTGGTACCCGCAACTCCTTCTCTGGGAGTGGAAATTGCTCCTCGGCCAGTGCACGCAAAAGCAGAATGTAGCATTTCACCGAAGCAAGGCCTGGAAGTGCTGCATTCTGACAGCCCTCTGTGACGGCGGTAACATTTCCGCCATTTTGTGTTTGTACCGGGGGTCTAAGTACGTTGCCACCCAGTACTGGTCCTTGACCCTTATGCTTTTTATACGGGGGTCCCTATTAAAACACTGGAGCATGAAGGCCCCCATTTGCACTAAAGTGGAAGCGGTGTGGTGGCCTGGCTCCTGCTCATCATTCAGGATACTGTCGTCCTCTTCATTCTCCTCTCCCCATCCACGCACAACAGGGATCCCAGAAAGGTTTAAAGCATGCTCTTCTTACTCCTCCTCATCCGCCCCGGCACCATCCTCCTCTGACTTCTCTTCAGACTCCTGTTGTTCACTTGTCTCAGATAGAGTAGCCCCCCCTGGGAATTCATGCAGCATTGCGACTTCCTCATCTTCCCGCTCCTGCTCCTCCACAGCTTGATCAATGACATGACGCAATGCACACTCCATAAAGAAGGCATAAGGTACCATGTCACTGATGGCGCCATGGCTGCGACTGACCAGTTTGGTGATCTCCTCAAATGGGCGCAGAAGTCTGCATGCGTCGCGCATGAGCAGCCACTGGCGCGGTGAAAAAAAACCCAGCTCCCCAGAACCGGTTCTGCCGCAGAGTTCATACAGGTAGACGTTAACTGCACGTTTCTGCTGGAACAGCCTATCAAGCATATAGAAGGTTGAGTTCCATCGCGTCGGGCAATCGCAAATAAGACGTCTGACCGGCAGATTGTGTCGCCGCTGAATGTCAGCAAGGCGAGCCATAGCCGTGTAAGATCTTCTGAAATGGGCCGAGATTTTCCTTGCCTGCCGCAAGATGTCCTGGACCCCAGGGTATTTGACAAGGAATCGCTGCACGACCAAGTTTAAGACGTGTGCCATGCATGGCACGTGCGTGATTTTGCCCTGTTTCAATGCGCTAAGCAGATTGGCACCGTTGTCACACACCACTTTACCAACTGTCAAATTGAGCGGTGTTAGCCACTGATCTGCCTGTGAACGCAAAGCTGAAAGGAGTGCCGGGCCAGTGTGGCTCTTGGCTTCCAGGCACAACAGATGCAGCATGGCATGGCAACGTCTCACCTGGCATGTCGAATAGATTCTGGGGAGCTTGGGCGGCGCAGCGGAAGAGACGCTAGCAGCGGAAAAGGAGGAGTCAGCCGAGGAGGAGAGGGAGGAGGATGGAGTAGGAGGAGGAGGAGAAGAAGAGCCAGGCCTGCATGCAATCCGTGGCGGTAAAACCAAATCTACACGGGTGCCACGGGTTACATGCTTGACGGCCGTCAGAAGGTTCACCCAGTGGGCAGTAAAAGTGATATACCTTCCCTGCCCGTGTTTGCTAGACCACGTGTCTGTGGTCAGATGTATCTTGGCACCGACACTGTGTGCCAGAGATACATTCACTTGCCGCTGAACATGGCCATATAGCTCTGGGATGCCCTTCTCTGAGAAATACTTTCTTCCTGGGACCTTCCATTGTGGTGTTCCAATGGCCACAAATTTACGAAAGGCCTCCAAGTCCACCAGTTTATATGGCAGTAGTTGGCGGGCTATGAGTTCTAAAAAGCCAGCCGTCAACCGTTGGGCAAGAGGGTTATCTGGCGTCATCATTTTTTTATGCTCGAACATTAGGCCCACAGAAGCCTGCCTTTTTGCAGAAAAACGTGAGCTTGGCGTGATGGAAGGTGGAGTGGAGGACAATTGTGAGGAGAGAGGAGAAGGAGAATTAGAAGACGAGGCTGGACGGTAAGAGCCTGCAGTGTGGCTTTGTGTGTTCCGTTGCTCCCACTCGGCTCGGTGATGGCTGCTCATGTGCCTTCTTAAGGCGGTCATCCCTAGGTGAGTGTTGGGCTTACCGCGACTAATACCTTGACTGTAAAGATTGCAGATGGCAATGCTATTGTCAGCAGCGGGCACGTTAAAAAAAGCCCACACTGCGGAGCCATGTGCCGGTGTCCTGGGAGCGCCAGATGTGACCGTACATGGTCGATGACTCGCTCCTGATACATTTGCAGTCTGCTTTGTCCCTCCTGTGCAATGTAAGTTATTCCTGCTTCTCCTCCTTATCTGCTGGTCCATATCTCCCTCTGAACTCCCCTCCTCTTCCTCTCTTGTGGGCACCCACGTGACATCACTAGACACGTCATCATCAACGTCACCTTCCCCACCGCTATAAGTAGAGATCTCGGAGTAGGCAGCAACACCGGGGACCAACCTCCTCCTTGGGTTGATCTGGGTACTGTCGTCAGACTGCTGAGTAGCGGTTGTTGCTGCCTTCTCTTCCTGATCCAATACCAAGAGTGGCTGCGCATCAGAAATGTCTTGATATGGATCGGAAAATAATTCCTGTGACTCAAGCGGAAGGTATGTGGTGGTGGTGGTGTTGTTGGTGGTAGTGTCTTTGGGGGTGCACATAGCAGAGAGTGAAGAAGAGGGTGCAGATCGAGAGGATGAGGAGGGTGCAGAAGAGTAAGGCTGAGCGAGCCACTCAACCAAGTCTGGTGCGTCCTTTAAAGTAATTGAACGCACCTTCTGCAACTTCCCACTTTGGCTCAAGCCTGTTGCTCCTGCCCTACCCCTACCACCCCTACGTAAGGGCCTGCCTCTTCCTCTGCCTGTCATTTTTTAAATGACCCTGTGACAAAGCTCTCAGTCCCTATACCGATGAAGGACTGCTGCAGTATAGGGCAGCGGTCAGCAGTAGTGCATCTCAACCCTATGTATTGTGGACCGATACCAGTCCTTATTGAATGGAAGACTGTACCTCACTCAACCCTATGTACTGTAGTACCCTATACCTTACCAGTCCTTATAAGGACCTTTGTGGACCAAGTAGGTTGTGTGTGAGTGATTAGCATGTTGTACGTCAGTCCCTATACCGATGAAGGACTGCTGCAGTATAGGGCAGCGGTCAGCAGTAGTGCACCTCAACCCTATGTATTGTGGACCTATACCAGTCCTTATAGAATGGCAGACTGTACCTCACTCAACCCTATGTACTGTAGCACCCTAGACAGACCAAGTTACCAGTCCTTATAAGGACTTTTGTGGACCAAGTAGGTTGTGTGTGAGTGATTAGCAGACTGTACATCAGTCCCTATACCGATAAAGGACTGCTGCAGTATAGGGCAGCGGTCAGCAGTAGTGCACCTCAACCCTATGTATTGTGGACCTATACCAGTCCTTATAGAATGGCAGACTGTACCTCACTCAACCCTATGTACTGTAGCACCCTAGACAGACCAAGTTACCAGTCCTTATAAGGACTTTTGTGGACCAAGTAGGATTGTGTGTGAGTGATTAGCAGACTGTACGTCAGTCCCTATACCGATGAAGGACTGCTGCAGTATAGGGCAGCAGTCAGCAGTAGTGCACCTCAACCCTATGTACTGTGGACCTATACCAGTCCTTATAGAATGGCAGACTGTACCTCACTCAACCCTATGTACTGTAGCACCCTAGACAGACCAAGTTACCAGTCCTTATAAGGAGCTTTGTGGAACAAGTGGGTTGTAAATGATTAGCAGACTGCAGCAGAAGGGCAGCAGTCAAGTATAATATTCTTTCTATATTTGGAAGAAAGAATATTATACATGTACAAGCCTATTACCATACCACTGATACCAGTCCTGAAAAGAACCTTTGTGGAACTAATAGTAACAGCTACTGATTAAACTGACCCTCACTGCATCACACACTGCTTCCTGCCTGTCCCTATATAAACTGACAAAACAGAGGCTACTGGAACAATAATTGAAATAGCACTTTTGTGTACCTGATAGTAACAGCTAATGACTAAACTGGCTGTCCCTGCAGCACACACTGTCCTGTCCCTTTCTCTAAACTGACAAAAGACACTCAGGCTGCTGCAACAATCACTAGCACAGCAGTGCCTATCCTTAACTACACCTAACACCTATACCAGTCCTGAAAATAACTTTTGTGTACCAAATAGCTAGCGATTTGGGTCACTGTAATCTCTCCCTGCTCCACACAGCAACCTCTCCCTATAGTGACAGAAGAAAGAATGTAAAATGGCCGCCGGATCGGGTGTATTTATAAGTTAGGGGGAATGTCCAAGTGTCCATGTGCTGTAATGTCTCAATTGGCTGTCCTGTACCCCATGATGGATGTGTCATCATAGGTCAAAGTTCTTTTACACAGTAAACACGGAAGTCCGCTGGGCGAACAGCCGAAATTCGCCGCGAAACGACCGCCAGGCGAACCGTTCGGCCATCACTAATAGTGATACGCCCCGCCGACAAAGGTGGAGGAGTAGTAGTTTTGGACAAAGAGGCTTATCAGATTGAGATGCTGAGGTTGGATGTCCGACCAGGATACTTATATTCCTCTGAAAGAGAATCCAATTATTAAGTATAAAAAAGACTTGGTGAGTTTGGTGGAGGAAGGCCACAGTAGGAATGTATTTTCCAAAAAAAGAAAAACAATTTTTAGTCCCCCTTGGAGGGTTCCCAAGATCTTTTATCTGCCGAAAGTCCACAAGGACCCTCTTCAACCTCCTGGGAGGTCAATTGTTAGTGGTATTGATTCCATCACCTCGAGGATCGGCAGTTATATAGACCACTTTTTGCAGCCTTTGGCTGCCCAAACTCCGTCCTTCTTGAGAGATTCCACTCAGGTAATAAATGCCTTAAAATTGGTACAGTGGAAAGAGAATTATATACTGGTCACTGCGGACTTATCATCTCTCTATACCATCATCTTACACCAACATGGTCATGAGGCAGTCAATTATTTATGCTTAAACTTTACGTGAACTTAAGAGGGCTCAAAGACAATTTCTGTTGAAATTCTTGGACTATGCAATGGGCCATAATTAGTTTTGGTTTGAAGGTACCTATTATTAACAAAAAAGAGGAGTTTTTTGCTTCATCCAACTTGTTTATGGCCAAATGGAAGGAGGATGTCGTCTATCATAGACTCAGAGACGAATTGGTTCTGTAGAGAAGGTATATAGACAACATCCTCTTCCTATGGAAGGGCGATTTAGAATCGCTTAATTCTTACATGACTGAACTTAATTGCAATGATAAAGGCATCATTTTGAAGCATGAGACCTGCAAGTCTGAAATTCATTTTTTGGACCTGTATATTAAGATCGTAGATGGAGATATCATCACATCCACTTTCTTTAAGGAAACTGGTCGTAATGCATTTATTAATACCAACAGCTTTCACCCTGTTGCTTAGTTGAGGTCAGTGCCCAAAAGTCAATTTCTGAGACTCAGGAGAAATTGTACCAATAGGAGTGTTTTTCTCCAAGAGGCTTCAATGTTAAAGAAGAAGTTCTTGCTGAAGGGATATCAACCATTGGAGTTGGAGGATGCTATAAGAGCTGCTGATGAGAGATTCTGGGATGATCTTTTGGTCCCCTGGATTAGAGACCGAGATGACTCTTTCAGGTTTTCCCTCTTTGCCACCTACTCCAACCAACATTACTCAGTGAAGCAAATTATGAAAAAACATTGGGGTATACTTTGTGGTGACAGGGTGTTAGGACCACACTTGCCGGAACAGCCGCAGGGGATTTTTAGAGATGCTCTTCCACTTTGTTTACAAATAGCACCAAATGTTCTTGAACCCCCTAAGAAACTTAAATTTTTTCAAAATATGGGAGTTTTTTTTCCCCTGTGTAGGAAGTGCCCTATATGTAAAATGAATGCTAATATGTGTAGAAGGACTTAAGCCTTTGAGTCATGTTATACCAGTGAGCAGTTTCCTATAAAGCCTTTCATCACATGCACATCGAAGAATGTTGTAGACGTCATTGGATGTCCATGTGGGCTTCAATATATTGGACACACTATTCGCATGCTTCATATAAGATTGAGTGAACATGTGGCCAATATAAAGAAAGAGTTTCCAAAACACAGTTTGTCCAGGCATTATGATTTACGTCACAATCGAGATTCTAGAGGTAGGTACTATGTACCTTGGGATTGATGAATTCAATAATAATTGGAGAGGTAGTAACACGATTATAATATCACACTTCGAGACCAAGTGGATATATCAGGTAATATCAGGAGGTTATGCTCCTCATGGAATGAATATAGAATGGGACATGAATTCCTTCATCAATAATAGCCGATTGATGAGGTGAGGTTATTGTGCTCCGTGTCTGTCTCCTCTATATTATATGTTCAGGATCTCTTCTTTTCTCATATATAAGGTTTATATGATAGTGTTGATGTCGATTTTAAATGAAATAATACTAGTTTAGTTATATCTTTGTTAACCACAAGATGGCGTTGTTTCCTGGTTCAGTTACTGTAACATTTAACTCGTTAGATTTATGCCGTCGGAGCCTATATTAACACTAAATTGTGTTTTTTTACCTATTGTGTATGGTCTTGGCTCATGATGGTTATTTATGCCTAAATTATACTATGTGTATTTTTTTGTGAACTTTTAACAAATCCTAAAAGGTTTGGATTATTTTAGCACTGATAATGTTATAGCATTTGTTACTATGACATATTTCTGCTTTAGTGTTTTATTATCATACTAGCTGCTCTTGTTATTTTAAAGTAACACACTTTCCATGAGCGCTGAGGGAGAGATACCAACTGAGTGTTGAATTATTTCTCAGTTTCCTATAAAGCCTTTCATCACATGCCCATCAAAAAATGTTGTATACGTCATTCAATGTCCATGCGGGCTTCAATATATTGGCCGCACTATTCGCATGCTTCATATAAGATTGAGTGAACACGTGGACTATAAAGAAAGGGTTTTCGAAACAGTTTGTCCAAACATTATCATTTTTCCAAAATCAAGATCATAGAGGTACTGTGTTCCTTGGGATCAATAAATTCAATAACAATTGAAAAGGTAGTAACATGAGATTAGAGAAATATCACGCTTGGAGACCAAGTGGATATATCAAGTCAAATGTTATGCTCCTCGTGGAATGAATATAGAGTGGGACATGAATTCCTTGATCAATAATAGCGTAATAGCGGATTGATGAGGTGAGGTTATTGTGCTCCAGGTCTGTCTCCTCTATATTATATGTTCAGGATCTCTTCTTTTCTCATATGTAAGGTTTATATGATAGTGTTGATGTCGATTTTAAATGAAATACTAGTTTAGTTATATCTTTGTTAACCACAAGATGGCGCTGTTTCCTGGTTCAGCTACTGTAACATTTAAAGTGGTTGTAAACCCTTACAAACCACTTTGAGCTACAGGTAAGCCTAGATTAAGGCTTACCTGTAGGTCCAAGAAATATCTTGGATATTTGTCGAAAGACAGGCACTGAGCGCGCCACAGTTAACGGCGATATGCCGCGAGTGGTGGCTCCCGTGCGCATGCATGCACCAAGAAGATGGAGGCTCCGTACACAAGGGGACAGCGGTGACTTCGCTGGCTCCTGTGTCAGGTAAGTGACACATAATGAACTACTATGTGATGCATAGTAGTCCATTATGATTTACCTTTGCAGGGAATCAAAGAGGAAGTAAACCCATCAGGGTTTACTTCCTCTTTAACTCGTTAGATTTATGCCGTCGAAGCCTGTATTAACACTAAGTTGTGTTTTTTTACCTATTGTGTATGGTCTTGGCTCATGATGGTTATTTATGCCTATATTATACTATGTGTATTTTACATAATAATTTTAATGTGTTCCTGGGAACCGGAATGCATATATTCCGATCTTCATTGGAAACTTATGATCGTTTCCTGTCTTTGGAGCACATAAGAACTTTCTGCTTCCTTTATTGGAACGCAGAGATTAACCCGCCCACTGTTCAGCCATCCCCTATATATATCGAGCGCAGCAGACATTCGGCCATGCCCATGATCTCAGTGATGATGAAATGCGTAGGGTGAAGCCGGTGACGTGTAACGCGACTTGTGTGCTGGGATGCAGTGGTCATTTTGCTGGTTGGAAACTCTGAACGTTTCCTCTGCCTGTTATTAACTACTAAAATGTGAGTGCAACCACTTTTAAAACTTTTCAATAAAAAGATGATCAGGATGTCTGCACTATGAAGTGTTTTCTCTCTCTATTGGATACTACATGTGGCAGAGGAGTGTTTTTTATTAATTTCCATGTGGCTGTGGAGCTGACATTGAGAGGCATCTAGGCTTGCTGTTATCCATCTGAAGGAGTTGCAGTTTTTATCCCCCATGCTGCTGAGGAGCGGTTATTAAAAAATACCTAGGCTTGTTTAACCACTTGCCGACCAGCGCACGACGATGTACGTCGACAGAATGGCACGAGCAGGCAAACATGTACGTCCCTTTAAATTTGCCGCCCTGCCATTGGGAGCGTGCCGCCGCCAGCGCACTCCCGCGCTGGTCGGGACCCCTGTGAGTCCGGTCGCAGGACCCGCAGACTCGATCGCCGCGGGCATCCCTGCGATCGTCTCACGGAGCGGCCAAATGAGGAAATGCCGTTGTAAACAGCATTTCTCCATTCTGCCTAGCAACTAGTGACGCTGATCTCTGCTCCATGTGATTGGAGCAGAGATCAGTGTTCACTAAATGAAAGCCCAACCCCCCCACAGTTAGTAGCACACCCCTAGGAACACTTAACCCCTACACTGCCACCCACTGGTTAACCCCTTCACTGCCAGTGTCATTTACACAGGAATCACTGCATTTATATAGCAGTGATTACTGTATAAATGACAATGGTCCCAAAAATGTGTCAAAAATGTCCGATGGGTCCCCCACAATGTCGCAGTCACAATAAAAATCGCTGATCGCCGCCATTACTAGTAAAAAAAAAATAATAAAAAATTATTAATAAAAATGCTATAAAACTATCCCCATTTTGTAAACGCTATAACTTTTGCGCAAACCAATTAATAATCGCTTATTGCGATTTTTTTTACCAAAAATATGTAGAAGAATACGTATTGGCCTAAACTGAGGGAAAAAAATGTTTTTTTATATATTTTTGGGGGATATTTATTATAACAAAAAGTAAAAAATAATGCGTTTTTTTCAAAATTGTCGCTCTATTTTTGTTTATAGCGCAAAAAATAAAAACCGCAGGGGTGATCAAATACCACCAAAAGAAAGCTCTATTTGTGGGAAAAAAAGGACGTCAATTTTGTTTGGGAGCCATGTCGCACGACCGCGCAATTGTCAGTTAAAGCGATGCAGTGCCGAATCGCAAAAAGTGGTCTGGTCTTTGACCAGCAAATTGGTCCGGTCTGAAAGTGGTTAATCTACCTAGGGGTAAGAGGCAGTGTGTTTGGGTGATGGTGGCGGTGTCCTCACAAGTGGATTTTGTAAGATTTACTACTGTTACTATGGACGTTTAAGTGAAGTTGATGTATAATCTATTCAATGCTCTGAAAGCTCACGTTGGACTATCATACAGTTCCTATTACCGCTACACCATTTTTATATTTTCTATTGTGCTATCCTCGCATATTGTGTCAGCTGCTTTTATATATATTTTTTTCTTGATTTAATCTTATATAATCCTAACCCAATAACATTGTGTTTTTTTTTTTATAGCTCAGTAGTCTGCTTTAAGAAAGGTCTGGATTCTTTCCTAAATGCATGCAATATAACTGGGTACTAACATTTATAGGTAAAGTTGATCCAGGGAAAATCCAATTGCCTCTTGGGGTCAGGAAGGAATTTTTTCCCCTGCTGTAGCAAATTGGATCATGCTTTGCTGGGGTTTTTCGCTTTCCTCTGGATCAACTGTGGGTATAGGATTTTGTATATTGGATTGTTTGATATTTTTTTTATTAAATTTTATGGTTGGACTTGTGTCTTTTTTCAACCTAACTATGTAAGAACTATGTGTAACAGCCAAGTGAAAGATATAACACCAACATGTCAGAAAAAAAGTAAAAATAAATACCGGTAATAAAAAACTGAATTGGAAAGAGGGTCACCGCCCTCCTAAAAATGACTTGTACACTCAATCAGGTATAGCTAACCGAACGTATCTGCTCGCCCACCAGTTACTCTCAAAATGTCCTCAATGGTAAGTATATGTGAAGAAAACATAGATGCTCCGATAGTATAAAAAATGGCTGAGCTGTTCACTACCCAGGACAGAGGGGGACAGCAGTGTGGAAGATGCCTGTACAGATGTTGGCTTGCGGTGCTAAACTGAGGATGTGTGGCTGAGATGGTAAGCCAAGGTGAGGAAAGGCGAAAACTCCAACTGATAGGAGTAACTATTCCAATCAGTATACGGTCAGCCAGTAAAAACAAAGTAAGACTTGTAACTTTCTGTCACATCTGAGAGTATGTGTAGGTCAGTGGGTCCCAGCAGCAAGCAAGCTTCTGCCGGGCCACCGCGCCTTCTTATAGCTCTTTTACAGGCGGTGGCCCGGTCTTCTGTCGCCGCCGTTGCCACCGCCGCCTTCCGTTCTTCTCCTTCTTCTTCTCCTGGAGATGTTGACTCGACGAGCTCTCCGGCCACAATGCCAGGGACGCGCTCCGCTGCCACTTATATAGGGACAATGGGGCGGTGTCACATGGGTTGATGTCACATGGGTTGGTCACATGGGTTGATGTCACATGGTGACCCCGCCCCCTTACCATGTGACATCAACCCATGTGACCAACCCATGTGACATCAACCCATGTGACACCGCCCCATTGTCCCTATATAAGTAGCAGCTCAGCGCGTCCCTGGCATTGCGGCCGGAGAGCTCGTCGAGTCAACATCTCCAGGAGAAGAAGAAGGAGAAGAACGGAAGGCGGCGGCGACGGCGGCGACAGAAGACCTGGCCACCGCCTGTAAAAGAGCTATAAGAAGGCGCGGTGGCCCGGCAGAAGAACCGAAGAGGGGGACAAGACCCCCGAAGTCGGGAGAAGAGGCCGTCGGCGAGGAAGAAAGCCGGACTCCTCCGCTAGCAAAAGAGCTACAAGAAGATAGCGGAGGAGTCCGGCGAGAAGACCCCCGAAGACGGAAGACCCCCGGAGCTGTGCAATAAAATATTTTTTCCCTGTGTTGTGTTTTTTTTTGTACTTTTTTTCACAGGTGAATGGGTAGGGGTACATTGTACCCCATACTCATTCACATAGGGTGGGGGGCCGGTATCCGGGGGCCCCCTTATTAAAGGGGGCTCCCGGATTCCGATAAGCCCCCTGCCCGCAGACCCAGACAACCAACGGCCAGGGTTGTCGGGAAGAGGCCCTTGTCCTCATCGACATGGGGACAAGGTGCTTTGGGGTGGGGGGGCCGCACGCCCCCCCTCCCCAAGGCACCCCCCCCATGTTGAGGGCACGCGGCCTGGTACGGCTCAGGAGGGGGGGGGGGCGCCCGCTCGTCTCCACCCCCTTTCCTGGCCGGCCGGGTAGCGTGCTCGGATAAGGGTCTGGTGTGGATCTGGGGGGGGACCCCCACGCCGTTTTTTCGGCGTAGGGGGTTCCCCTTGGAATCCATACCAGACCTAAGGGCCTGGTATGCTCTCGGAGGGGGAACCCACGCCAAATTTTTTTCAGAAATTTGGCGTGGAGTTCCCCCTTGAGCTCATTCTCTGCTTGGCCACGGCAAAAGTCGCCTGGCCTGGGGCGACTTGTAAGTCGTCCCAAGTCAGGTTGAAGTCATCACAAGTCGTGTTGAAGTCGTCCCAAGTCGCGCTGTGATCTTAACTCAAGTCGTGTACAAGTTGCCTCACTCAAGTCGCCTACAAGTCGTGTTGCCCCTGTGTGAATGGACTCTTACTGGTGACTGACTTACTACCTCTGCTGCTGCTTGCTGCTGGGACCCACTGACCTACACATACTCTCAGATGTGACAGAAAGTTACAAGTCTTACTTTGTTTTTACTGGCTGACCGTATACTGATTGGAATAGTTACTCCTATCAGTTGGAGTTTTCGCCTTTCCTCACCTTGGCTTACCATCTCAGCCACACATCCTCAGTTTAGCACCGCAAGCCAACACCTGTACAGGCATCTTCCACACTGCTGTCCCCCTCTGTCCTGGGTAGTGAACAGCTCAGCCATTTTTTATACTATCGGAGCATCTATGTTTTCTTCACATATACTTACCATTGAGGACATTTTGAGAGTAACTGGTGGGCGAGCAGATACGTTCGGTGCATTCTGAAGTTACAGCTGCGTTTAGAATATATGCTTGTCCTGATCCTCTGTAGTGGGGGATCACGACCATTTGGTAAGAAGTAATTTTCTCTACATGGTGGTGGATTGCACTTTTTGGTTGAAGATACATCTCATGAGTGGATGGACTTTTTTTCCTGATTTTTGCATGGGTGGATGTGACACTCTATCTTACTTTTGCTCGGATTGTTTGCTTTATTTCATTATAGACTAAACTTTGGACAATCTCGTTTTACATAAATGTTTATGATTTTTAATTTATACACATATATTGGTTATCCACAGTGAACTGTGGTGGATTTACACACTTTATGGTGTATAATCTAGGGCAGGGATATGCAATTAGTGGACCTCCAGCTGTTGCAGAACTACAAGTCCCATGAGGCATAGCAAGACTCTGACAGCCACAAGCATGACACCCAGAGGCAGAGGCATGGTGGGACTTGTAGTTTTGCAACAGCCGGTGGTCCGCTAATTGCATATCCCTGATCTAGGGAATATCAGGCATTTGCAGTCACTCACATTGTACTTTGAATGGTTTACATTTTTACACATCTTAACATGGTTCACTCCCATTCACATAGGTTTAGCTTGATTCTGATATTTTACATACCTCTGGTAGATATCTTAAATATTGTATATACACTATAAACAATTGCAATCTAGTGAAAAAATATGTATACAGTATAAATTAATGAATAAAAAATATCTTGAAATAATTATAAATTCATGCAATCCATAAAGTGCATTAAATATACAAATAATCACAGGCACCATAAATAATACACAAAGTGCTCAAAGAAAATGTGTAAAAGACAGTTTCTCATAAGAGTGTAGTCATAAACGCGACAGTCCAAGAAGCGGAAATATTTCTCCAAAGGAAATCCAGTGCAGGTACACTCATTCACCAACACCGTGCTGATAAATAGTAAGAATGCGCGCTTACCAAATCCCAAATCAAATTGACATATATTATTAGGGATCTCAAAGGGTCATCACACCGGGACACCAACTCATCTTTCCACACGGTTGAGCCATTCATAAATGTAAAACAGAAACTCCCATAGCGTAAATCCGTAAATAAAATCTTTTATTCAATTGTAGAAAACATACTCACAAGCATAAACGGTCAAATCAGCGTTAAAATGCCGGCCGGCAAAGCGAACGCCCAAAAGTCACGTGATAGCGTCAAGCACGTCGAGACCACCCTACGTCCGTTTCGTCATATATGACGTCGTCTGGGGCATGGGCGACGCGCTGACGCATCACGTTTGTATACACAAAATAAAACCAAGCCTCGTTCTGAGCTGAGGGGAGAAAAACCGGAAGTCTCCGAAACCGGAAGTGCATCATACTAACATGGCCGCCGCATGATACCACAGGCTCCGTGCTGAATGAGGGCAAAGATAAAAATAAAAAAATACTAAATTAACTCAATGGCTGCATGTCGGAGGCCCCGGGAAACCGGAAATGCATCATACCAACGTGACAGCCGCGAGATACCAAAGGCTTCATACTGA
Organism: Lithobates pipiens; assembly: GCF_037356315.1. Classification (NCBI taxonomy): domain Eukaryota; kingdom Metazoa; phylum Chordata; class Amphibia; order Anura; family Ranidae; genus Lithobates; species Lithobates pipiens. The sequence continues at coordinate 155,533,344 of NW_027507718.1, read as the reverse complement.
TTGAGGGCAGAAATAAAAATAAAAAATGAAATAATAAAAACAAGTTAACCTGATGGCCGCATATCAGCATCATGAACATGCCGACATAGCAGCCACAGGTACCACAGATTTCATACTAATTGAGGGCAAAAGCAAAGCTCAAAACATACCTAATTAGCCTGATGGCCGCATATCGGTATCATTGACATACTGTCTAAAAACAAATCATATAAACTACAAGTAAGGACATAACAGTCCGAACTGGCATATTAACTATAAACTACCGCAGAAGCCACAAATCAGAATACATATGGCAGAAGATAATATATGCCACAGAAAATTTTACAAAAATGAAAAAAACAGAAAAAAATGAAAAAATTAAAAAGAATATACATAATATATAATATATAATATACATTATATAATGTATTTATTTAAAAAAAATACAGAGAAAAAATTAAAAAGAAAAAGTTTTTTTTTTAAATTATAAGAATTTAAAAAATGCAAAAATTGCAAACAATGCAAAAATTTTGCAAACTGGACCATACAGTGGACGATGCCTCCTCTTATAAAAATTGAATTATATAGTAAATAAAAATTATTACAAAAAGGGGAAGGGAAAAAGGGGAAAAGAGGAGAAAAAGAAAACCACCTCCTTCCATCGAAAAAATATATAATATATACCTCATCCTCCCATCAGCTCAGACCAAGTTAACATACGTAAAAACCTTCAGCTAATAATAACATAAAATCCACATGGGTATAAACCTGCAAAGGAAAATTGGTCATGAATTGTCTATAAACGCATTGATATAAACATCCACATTGAGCCCAAATGGAGTGTAACATTTAATTTTATGGATCCAGGCCATCTCTAGTCTTGATATGCCCCTAACCATAGAGCCTCCTCTCCAAGGTAAATTAAATGTATCTATGCCCAAGAATATGGTTTTAGCTGGATTCTTATCATGGCATTCTAAGTAGTGCCTAGATACAGAATGCTTTGGAAAACCATTAATGATGTTAGTAATATGTTCATTCAAACGTACATTGAGTGCCCTTTTGGTCCTCCCAACGTATTGCAGCCCACATGGGCATTGCAATAAATAAACAACCCTTTTGGTGGTACATGTAATAAAAGGTTTAATATTGTGTTCCCGCGACGTACTAGATGATATAAATGACTGAGTGCGTCTATGTGTGCAGCCACTCATAGAACAAACCCGACATCTCCGACATTGATAATACCCCGTCAGCTGTTCAAAAAAACAGGGTTTTAAATCAGGGGGATTCAAACATTAGGAGCCACCTTATTCCTCAGAAGAAGGAGCACCCTTATATATCACTCGTGGCCTAGTCAGTAGCGCTTCATTTAGAACTGGATCATTACCCAAAATGTGCCAATGTTTGTTAATAATCTTTTTTATTGCCTGGTGTTGAACAGAAAACGTGGTTACAAAAGGAACACGGACAATCTTATCATCTACATCAGGGGTCTTCAAACTACGGCCCCCCAGTTGTTCAGGAACTACAATTCCCATCATGCCTAGTCATGTCTGTGAATGTCAGAACTTTACAATGCCTCATGGGATGTGTAGTTTTGCAACAGCTGGAGGGCCGTAGTTTGAGGATCCCTAATCTAGATCTATCTTTGTCCTTTCTTTCAATAATGAACTTCGTTCAGTAGCTCTAACAGCTTGTAAGGCCGTTTTAAGCGTTTTGTCCTCATAGCCCTTATCGACAAATCGCTCAGAGAGGAGACCAACTTGTTTCTCAAAAATGTCAGGATCTGTACAGTTCCTTTTAATCCTCAAAAATTGACCCTTTGGTATAGAATTCAACCATACTTGATGGTGACAGCTATCTGTTGGAATATATGAATTTCTGTCAGTGCTCTTAAAATAAGTAGAAGTGAAAAATTGTTCTCCGGATTTATATATAGTTAAATCTAAAAAATTTATGCTAACATGACTCGCTTCAAAACTCAACCTAATCCCTCTTTGGTTCAAATTTAATGAGTCCATGAAGATATCTAAATCCTCACGTCTCCCCTCCCATAGGAGGAGGATGTCATCAATGTACCGAACCCACAGCTTAAGCTGGGGCTTGTGGCCAACATAGATGACATCCTCCTCCCACTGGGCCATGAAAAGTTTGGCTAGACTGGGGGCATATTTTGCCCCCATCGCCACACCCCTCTTCTGATTAAAAAACTTCTGGTCAAACCAGAAGTAATTGTGTGTGGCCGCAAACCTTAACAGTTCCATGATGAACATAATATGCTCATCAACTAGGCCAGAATCTCGTCTCAGGAAAAATTCCACTGCAAATAGACCCATCTCATGGGGAATAATAGAATACAAAGATGCTACATCAGCCTATGGTTAGGGGCATATCAAGACTAGAGATGGCCTGGATCCATAAAATTAAATGTTACACTCCATTTGGGCTCAATGTGGATGTTGATATCAATGCGTTTATAGACAATTCATGACCCATTTTCCTTTGCAGGTTTATACCCATGTGGATTTTATGTTATTATTAGCTAAAGGTTTTTACGTATGTTAACTTGGTCTGAGCTGATGGGAGGATGAGGTATATATTATATATTTTTCCGATGGAAGGAGGTGGTTTTCTTTTTCTCCTCTTTTCCCCTTTTTCCCTTCCCCTTTTTGTAATAATTTTTATTTACTATATAATTCAATTTTTATAAGAGGAGGCATCGTCCACTGTATTGTCCAGTTTGCAAAATTTTTGCATTGTTTGCAATTTTTGCATTTTTTTTAATTCTTATAATTTAAAAAAAAAAATTCTTTTTAATTTTTTCTCTGTATTTTTTTTTAAATAAATACATTATATAATGTATATTATATATTATGTATATTAATAAATTAATTTTAATTTTTTTCATTTTTATGTGGCATATATTATCTTCTGCCATATGTATTCTGATTTGTGGCTTCTGCGGTAGTTTATAGTTAATATGCCAGTTCAGACTGTTATGTCCTTACTTGTAGTTTATATGATTTGTTTTTAGACAGTATGTCAATGATACCGATATACGGCCATCAGGCTAATTAGGTATGTTTTGAGCTTTGCTTTTGCCCTCAATTAGTATGAAATCTGTGGTACCTGTGGCTGCTATGTCGGCATGTTCATGATGCTGATATGCGGCCATCAAGTTAACTTGTTTTTATTATTTCTTTTTTTTTTTCTGCCCTCAATCAGTATGAAGCCTGTGGTATCTCGCGGCTGTCACGTTGGTATGATGCATTTCTGGTTTCCCGGGGCCTCCGACATGCAGCCATTGAGTTAATTTAGTATTTTTTTTTATCTTTGCCCTCATTCAGCATGGAGCCTGTGGTATTATGCGGCGGCCATGTTAGTATGATGCACTTCCGTTTTCGGAGACTTCCGGTTTTTCTCCCCTCAGCTCAGAACGAGGCTTGGTTTTATTTTGTGTATATAAACGTGATGCGTCAGCGCGTCGCCCATGCCCCAGACGACGTCATATATGACGAAACGGACGTAGGGTGGTCTCAACGTGCTTGACGCTATCACGTGACATTTGGGCGTTCGCTTTGCCGGCCGGCATTTTAACGCTGATTTGACCTTTTATGCTTGTGAGTATGTTTTCTACGATTGAATAAAAAGATTTTATTTACGGATTTACGCTATGGGAGTTTCTGTTTTACATTTATGAATGGCTCAACCGTGTGGAAAGATGAGTTGGTGTCCCGGTGTGATGACCCTTTGAGATCCCTGATAATATATGCCCATTTGATTTGGGATTTGGTAAGCGCGCATTCTTACTATTTATCAGCATGGTGTTGGTGAAGGAGGCTTGTTACTGTACCTGCACTGGATTTCCTTTGGAGAAATATTTCCGCTTATTGGACTGTCACGTTTATGACTACACTCTTATGAGAAACTGTCGTTTACACATTTTCTTTGAGCACTTTGTGTATTATTTATGGTGCTTGTGATTGTTTGTATATTTAATGCACTTTATGGATTGCATGAATTTATAATTATTTCAACATATTTTTTATTCATTTATACTGTATACATATTTTTTCACTAGATTGTAATTGTTTATAGTGTATACACAATATTTTTGTTCACACGTTATGGTTATTATTATTCCTTTACTTTTTATAATTTTTTTCTCTCACTAGTATTTGTTATATGGGAAAGCGCGGTTATAATTTTCTGATTTATATGGTTTATGGGTGTGTATCACATCATATTAATCGCTGCTTTTAGGTATTTGGGTTAGTTTTTTTCATTTTTTATATTACTTTTAGCGCAGTATTTTCTCTCCTTTTTTCTCTGGTGGATATCTGTTCCAAGCATCAACTACACTTTGGTAAAATAATACTTTCTGAGATTAGTTTTTGACATTTGTCCCGCTAGTTTGAGGTCATGTCCTTGTGTTCTTGATCTTGGCTTTATGTTAAATATGCTGCCCTTTTGAACCTTATTCAACCCCTTGATGTATTTAAAGGTTTCCATAATATCTCCCCTTTTCCTTCTTACCACAAGTCCTTCCCAATTTCCAATTTGTTACCCACCTCTGGGCTTGTTCAATTTTATCAATATCTCTTTGGAAGTAAGGTCTCCAGAATTGGACACCGTATTCACAAAAGAGGTCTAACTAAAGATCTATATAGGGGAACAGGACCTCCTTCCTCGTGCTGGCGACTCTTCTCCTATTTAGTCTGGAGGAAGCGGCGCCAATGATTGCCAAAAAGAATGTCAACTTCAATTCGTCTGAATATAGAACAGTTTTTTACTTTGCAACAGACCAGTGTAAATGAGCTTTTGCGCAAAGAAAACGGCAGCGTCTTCAAAAACATGATCAGATGTGTCGCCTTCTTTGCATGATAGAACTTTACCTTGTATTCCTGAGCCCATACAGTGATGTCCATCACAAAATCATGCCCGTTTGTCATGCAGTGCCATCTGAGGGGCCCGAAGATCACAGGCATCATCCAATATTGCGTTTCAGTCTGGTTCCTTGCGCACAGAGATTTCTCCAGATTATCAGCATTTTTTTATATGTACTGTAGATGATTATATATTTAAAGTCTTTGCAATTTTACATCGAGTAGTAATATTCTGAAATTGCTCAGAATAGACACAGCTTTTCAGATGGTGAATGCCCATCTATACATCTGAAACACTCTGACATTCTAAGAGCTTGTTACTGACCTCTTGCCAAATAAACCAATTACTTGCAAAATTTTCTCCCAGCTCATCCTTGCTAGCACCACTTTGCTAGTTTTTTTGCTGCTCAGTCCCAGCTTTTTTTTTAATCATGTTGCTGCCATCACTATCAAAATTAAAAATTTTCCAAAAATGGTACAGTTTTTAAAAATATGTTTTCTATTGTGAATATAATATGCGCTTGTGTAAAATATACATAAATATAGAATGCAATGATTTGCACATCTCAGTGTCCCAACTTTTTGGAAATTGGGGTTGTAATAAGAGGACCTTGGTTATAAGGAAACAAACATTAAACAAATTCTCCCTGGAGAAGGGACACTTAAAACTATGTAAAGTGGCTGTAAACCAAGCTTTATTTTTACCAACAGGTAAGCCTATAAACGAGGCTTACCTGTAGGTGAAATGAATATTTCCTAAACATGCACCGTTTAGGAGATATTCGTCTTGTATGCCGCTGACATCAGTGGGGCATGTGCTCTGAAGGACCGGCATACCATGCCGGACCTTCAGAGCTTCTTGCCAGAACCAAGGGCTCCCGTGCATGCTCCAAAAGGAAAAAAAAAGAAGAAGAAAATTTCAACCCTCTCAGTGGTGAACGGGCACCGCTGGAAGGGCTTCATTCTAAGGTGAGTATTTTATAATATGCTAGTATGCAATGCATACTAGCACATTATGCCATTGCCTTGCAGGTTTTTTTTTCAGCGGTTTACTATGACTTTAATCTAAGGTCTCAAATGCCGCGTACACACGTAGCCGAATATCCGGCGGACTTAGTCTGGCGGACTTCCCGCCAGACTGTCCGTCGGACTTGCCGAACGGGCTACTTGCCCACACACGGCACTTTTTCAGCGGACTAATACGGCGTACTAAGTCCGCCGTACTATACGCCCTACTTTTGAAATGAACACACGCGGAGGAAAGTCTGCTCATTTCGAGTGCGTCTCCAGGTAGGCGGGGCCCGCGAAGGAGACGTCGCTGGCCCCGCCACCTGGTATGGACTTAAAGGGGAACCCCAATGCTGAAAATCAGCATGGGGGTCCCCCCAGGTCCACATCAGACCCTTGTCCGAGCACGCTACCCGGCCGGCCAGGAAAGGGGGGACGAGCGACCGCCCCCCCTCCTGAGCCGTACCAGGCCGTGTGCCGTCAACATGGGGGTACCTTGGCGAAGGGGGGGCCGCGCTGCCCCCCCACCCCAAAGCACCTTGTCCCCATGTTGATGAGGACAAGGGCCTTTTCCCGACAACCCTGGCCGTTGGTTGTCGGGGTCTGCGGGCGAGGGGCTTATCGGAATCCGGGAGCCCCGTTTAATAAGGGGGCCCCCGGATACCGGCCCCCCACACTATGTGAATGAGTATGGGGTACAAGATATAATAGTTTATTACACAGCTCCGGGGGTCTTCCGTCTTCGGGGGTCTTCTCGCCGGACTCCTCCGCTATCTTCTTGTAGCTCTTTTACTAGCGGAGGAGCCCGGCTTTCTTCCTTGCCGCCGCCCTCTTCTTCCGACTGTGGGGGTCTTGTCCCCCTCTTCGGTTCTTCTGTCGCCGCTGCCTTCTGTTCTTCTCCTCTTCTTCTTCAGATGTTGCCTCGTCGAGTCCTCCGCTCACAATGACGGGGACCGGGCACGTGGCGACTTATATAGGGACATCAACGGATGATGTCCCCGCCTATTATGATGTCACAGTCCCAGCATCCTCTGGGCGGGGACATCATCCGGGATGTCCCTATATAAGTCGCCGCGCGCCTGGTCAGAGCCATTGTGAGTGGAGGATCCAAAGAGGCAACATCTGAAGAAGAAGAAGAGAAGAACAGAAGGCGGCGGCGACAGAAGACCGGGCCACCGACTGTAAAAGAGCTAGAAGAAGGTGCGGTGGCCCGGCAGAAGAACCGAAGAGGGGGACAAGACCCCCGAAGTTGGAAGAAGAGGGCGGCGGCGAGGAAGAAAGCCGGCTCCTCCGCTAGTAAAAGAGCTACAAGAAGATAGCGGAGGAGTCCGGCGAGAAGACCCCCGAAGACGGAAGACCCCCGGAGCTGTGCAATAAACTATTGTATCTTGTGTGTTGTGTTTTTTTGTACTTTATTTTACAGGTGAATGGGTAGGGGTACATTGTACCCCATACTCATTCACATAGGGTGGGGGGGCTGGTATCTGGGGCCCCCTTATTAAAGGGGGCTCCCGAATTCCGATAAGCCCCTCGCCTGCAGACCCCGACAACCAACGGCCAGGGTTGTCGGAAGAGGTCCTTGTCCTCATCAACATGGGGACAAGGTGCTTTGGGGTGGGGGGACCGCGCGGCCCCCTTTCCCAAGGCACCCCCCATGTTGAGGGCACGCGGCCTGGTACGGCTCAGGAGGGGGGGACAAGCGAGCCAGCGACGTCTCCTTTGCGGGCCCCGCCTACCTGAAATTTCTCCGGGCGGGAAAAGTCCGCTCATTTCAAAAGTACGGCAGACTGGCACACACACGGCCGGATTGTCAGCCGAAATGCGAGTCCGGCGGGAAGATTGGAGTGCATAACTACTTTCTAAGTCCGCCCTACTTTCGGGTCAAAAAAGTATGCCGGAGGTTACACACGGGGGGATTGTCCGGCGGACTTCAGTTTGCCAGACTTTTTCACCCGCTTGTTTGATCGTGTGTACGCGGCATAAAGAAGACACATGGCCACACAATGAAGTTGGACGAGAAGCGGTTCAATGTTAAACTGCATAAGGGGTTCTATAACTCCTGTTCAAGGTTGGAGGTGTCAGCAAGGACTGTAGATACATTTAAAAAAAATGTTTCGATTCTCAGTAAACACTATGTAAAGGGATATTTTAAATGTTAGCAACATATGTACAGGTTGAACTGGATGAACTGGTGTCTTTATTCAACCTTTTCAACTATGTAAGAACAGAGCCAAAACTGATATACGAGCTGGACGGTATTGCACCAGCAGGATTGCATACAGATATTAAGCTGTATGCATTTGTATGAAAAAAAATATTAAACTGTTTTGGCAATATTCAGAATTTTAAGAGGATACATAGTTAGTAAGGTTGAATAAAGACACCAGTCCAACATGCGTGAGTGTATGTGCATCTCTACAATTGTCCCTATCCATGTACATTGTGTCTCATTAAGATGCTCATCTATTATATTATTTTATTAAAGGTACCCATATAGCAACGTCAATATACACAGCGCTCCACACATACATCTCATAATTACAGCCGGTCCCCACCCTCAATGAGCCCACAAACCAAGGTCCCCAACTCACATTCATATACTAGGGCCAATTTTGGACAGAAGCCAATTACCCTACCAGTATGTCTTTGGAGTTGAAATACACTACAGAGAAGAGACTCATTTTGCGTCACAATCCACTGCCAAATTTTTCAGTAAAGACTACCCCCAAGTATACACAGCTTTGGCCTCCTCTAAAAAATGAGGCGCGCTTATAGCTTTCCATCGCAATACACCATTTTCACTAATGAAGGAAATCAAGGATCCAGAAGGTCGTTACTTGATACCGCTATCACCATTACATCATACTACGCTCCTAACAAAAATCCTATTTCTTTTCTTTCTCATTTATTTCAAACTATAGAACACCACAAAATAGGTACTACAATTCTATGCAGAGATTCTAATCAGACCATATTTCCATTTTTGGATAAATCACCAATCACAGTCACATACAGCAGACAAACAACTCTTATCAAAACATAACCTAGTAGATACTTGGAGAGAATTGAATCCAACCAAGAGACAATACACACATTACTCGTTCCCTCGTCGCTCATTCTCTAGGATAGACCATATATTTATGTCCATAGGGCCAATTCCAGAAATAATATCTACAAAAAATATTCCCATCCCATGGTCCAACCACAGTGCACTTTACATTACTGAATAAAAACCTAAAAAATACAGCGCTGTTCCTATGTAAACTTAATGTGAAGTAATAAAACAATAATTACAAAAAATTGTGAATTATAAACGCAGCAGCAGCTTTAATCGTGAGATACCCACAATTCAAATAATTATTCCCAAATAAGCTGCGCTATACTGATCCGATAAATGCTATGTGAAGCAAATAAGTGAATAAATAAAACATGAAATCAAAAATATTAACAAAGTGCAGACAGGGAAATGCATATACTAATGTTCAAATATTAGTCCATCATCCCATCAACAAAAAATGTTGTTTTGCTTGTAATCTCCAACGTGTTTTAAACACACCACACCGATATAGGAAAAGTGTCATCAGAGTTTGCAGGAAAAAAAGAGGACTTCCACCACCAACACTACTGCCGCTTACCAGCTACACTGATCTCATCTCAGAGACCAGATATCGCCAAGTCAAAAACGCTTCCTCTGAGTCAGGACTGCATGGAGGGTGTATCCTCTTTAAGCGCTTGGTTCAAGTAGTTAGAAGAATCCTACGGCCACACCGCTTATTCCAATGGTTGGAAAAATCCTACGGCCACACCGCTCATTGCCCAGCACATATAATAACGAAAGGAATCGCCATAGTGTGATATAGTCACGAAATTTAATATAATAAAAAAGATTGCACTTACATCAAGTAGAAAAAACTTTGCTTTGTAAAACAAACAGATTCGCCGGCCAGCTTAGTAACGCTGCCCGTTGCTTCTGGGTCCAGCGTAGATCGCGGTGATGTCAGTACGTCGCTCCTCCCTATGCCGTTTCGTTATAGGTAACGTCTTCCAGGGGCACAGGCGGCGTACTGACTCACCGCATTAAATAGCACTGTGTACAATTAACTCCGCCCCGCTCTGAGCTTCCATTGACCATGTCAGTTAAGGGCAAAATTCCCTATAATGTGGGCGGAAATGAGATCACTTCCGCCACATGTGATCAGCTGTAATGAGATCACTTCCGCCGCATGTGATCAACTATATTGTAAACAACATCGGCCATATTAAATCTAAAAGTAACCATATTAGATCTGGGCAAAAATTACTTTATATCAAACCGAACGCCAGGATATGCATTGACCTTGCGGTCAGCACATTCAAATCAATAGGCATATGGGAGCAAGGGAAAATAATTAATTAATTTGAGACAAGAAAGATAATATATAAATTATCTAAAAAATAAAAAATAAAAATAAAAATTTAAATTATTTTAAAGACAAAAATACATATCTAAAAAATATAAAAAAAAATTATAAAAAAAAGGAAAAAAAGGGTTTAATTCCCTTACATTATTATTTCTACCTATAGGATTACCAGCCACTATTCTACACGTTTCTGAGGGGAACCTATAAAAAATATAGAAAATATATAAGGACCCCATTTAATTCAAATGGATCATATATGGTATGTCAGAAACCTTTCTTTTAAGATTGTTTATTGGTGGGCTATTTATGTAAATTGCCACCCCACAAATAATAATAACAAACGTTAATCTGCCATCATAATAGTGGGGCTCTCTAAAGACACCTCAAGAGAAAATTCATTTTATTAGAAAAAATTGTAAAAATAGTAAAAATAAATGCAGAGCAAAATTCACGTTACTTGGTCATAGAGAAACTCACAGTGGGTTCACAGCTTATCTCATCACCTGCCATCTAACTATTATCAATAAAAGCGTTAACATCAAAAGCGTTATAACCGGTCTCTCCCTCTTTTTCTTATTGTTGTTTGGGCCTACAGTTCGCAAGATAGAACGATCGATCTCTCCTATTTGGTGCATTATCTGATTCAACGACTCAACCTCATAGCCCTTCTCTATTAATCTGTTTTTAATTATATCTGCCTGCAGCTTATAAACAACGAGGTCAGTACAGTTTCGCCTCATTCTCAAAAATTGACTCTTTGGGACCGAGTCCAACCATACCTCATGATGGCAACTCCCTTTGGGTATAAACGCATTCCTATCAGTCTTCTTAAAAAAAGAGACTGTCTTAAGTGTATCACCACTCTTCCAAATAGTTAAATCCAAAAAGTTAATTCTCTCTTGATTAGCCTCATATGTGAACTTAATACCTCTCTCATTATTGTTTAAGTTCATAAAAAAATCTTCCAATTCCAAAACTGTCCCATCCCATAGGAGGAGGATGTCATCTATATATCTAGTCCAAAAGGACAGATGAGGACTCTTGTCCTTATAGATGACGTCCTCCTCCCACTTGGCCAAAAACAAATTGGCGAGGCTGGGGGCATATTTTGCCCCCATAGCTACACCGCGAATTTGTCGATAGTATTCTTGTTCAAACCAAAAATAATTATGATTGGCCGCGTAATCCAAAAGATCCATAATGAATGTTTGTTGCACCTTAGATGTAGTGGAGAAACCCTCCAAAAAATATTTTACCGCAGAGATTCCCATGGCATGCGGAATTATAGTGTACAAGGAAGACACGTCTGCTGTTACTAGGAAGGTGGAGACACCCACTTTTAATTCTGACAGTAAATTAATTACATGTCTGGTGTCCTTGATGTATGATGGCATACATTGAACCAAGGGTTGAAGAAAGAAGTCTATGTACTTGCCCACCCGGGCCGTGACGGAGTCAATACCACTCACGATCAGACGGCCCGGGGGGCAAGTAAGACTCTTGTGGATCTTGGGAAGATAATACAAAACTGGGGTTCGTGGTGCTTTAGCGATCAAAAAGATTTTTTCTTTTTCATTTAATATACTCAAACGAGAACCCTTATCCACCAATAATTGCAACGTTTTTTTATATTGAATGACCGGATTACCCGGGAGGATCATATAAGTGTCTTTATCATCCACTATCCTATGCATCTCTGCCAGGTAATCTTTGCGGTCCAAAACCACTATTCCCCCCCCTTATCCGCTGGGTGTATTACCAGATTTTTGTTCTGGCATAATGAGTCTAAACCCTCTTCTAATTTTTTTTCCATTTTGATGTTTTTAATTTTAATGTACTCCAAATCACGTAGGAGAACATCCCTAAAGACCCTAACCGATGGGGCCAATACACCAGGGGGATTAAAAGTGGATGCATTAGAGAGACCTGTATGTATGTATTCCTGTTGCGTACTTTCATATTGAGTAGTTGGAGTAAGCGTAAAGTGTCTCTTTATATTGATAGTACGGACATACTTATGTATGTCCATGTACGTTTGAAACTTATTTAATTTCTTAGGAGGTGCATATTTTAAGCCTTTATTGAGAAGGGCTGTTTCAGCCATAGTGAGATTTTGAGAGTTTAGGTTAAAAATACCGTCCCCATTTATTTCTTTGATTTTTTTTGATTGTGCTCTCCTCCCCCCTCTGGTTCCTCTTTGTTTTCTATTGCCCTTTTTACACCTTGATTTGCCTTGGGAAAACCCCAATTCTGCTGAGTTTGACTATTTTCTCCCGACCTAGGGGGATCCACTCTTGAGTCACCATAATCCCTTCCTTTTTGAGTGTAATTTTGTGTACATTGATTATTCGGACCCTCCCTATCGTGTAAAGGGAAGAAACGATTCCGGGTCTCCACCCCATACTCAAAATCCTCCCCTCTCCAATTGTCATGGTAAGGTCGTTGGCCACCATAATGATTAGGTGGTGCACTATAATTGAAAGGTCTCTCATTAGGTATGAAATGGTTATATGGTCTTTCCATTCTTCCTATGTTTCCATAAGGATCTCTACCATAATGAGATTGTTCTAGGTTAAAGGGCTGACGATATTCCCTATCATAATATCCTGTCTGCCTATATGGGGGTGGATAATTCCCTCCAGGATTACGATATTGTTGTCCCATTCTCCCAGTGTTAGAATTTTTTTGGGGAGATGAATACGACACCCTTCTCTATTTCTTATTAAGTTTACTAACAGATTTCTTTGGAGTTTTCTGACCTTTACCTGCTACGGGCATATGTTGTATTTGAGAGGGCTCCTGTTCAGAGGTGCCTCCTCCCTGGGTCCCTACTTCCATTTGTGAGTCTGAACATAATATTCCTATGTATATGTTCCTCTCTCAATTTCTTTTGCCATGCAAACACACTATTAGACTGGTAATCCTCAAAATCCCTATTGAACTTTTTCCTTTTTTTTAATCTTTTGTTCTTTTTCTTCTTTATCTAACGTTTTGAGCAAAGCTGTGCTCCTATCCTTATATTCTTCTAGCTGGTAAGCGGCAGTAGTGTTGGTGGTGGAAGTCCTCTTTTTTCCTGCAAACTCTGATGACACTTTTCCTATATCGGTGTGGTGTGTTTAAAACACGTTGGAGATTACAAGCAAAACAACATTTTTTGTTGATGGGATGATGGACTAATATTTGAACATTAGTATATGCATTTCCCTGTCTGCACTTTGTTAATATTTTTGATTTCATGTTTTATTTATTCACTTATTTGCTTCACATAGCATTTATCGGATCAGTATAGCGCAGCTTATTTGGGAATAATTATTTGAATTGTGGGTATCTCACGGTTAAAGCTGCTGCTGCGTTTATAATTCACAATTTTTTGTAATTATTGTTTTATTACTTCACATTAAGTTTACATAGGAACAGCGCTGTATTTTTTAGGTTTTTATTCTGTTTTGATATTGATACACGAATATAGCAGCCGTTTAACACTATCACAGTGATATTAGCTAAACACTTTGAGAGTATGGATATTTTTGAGTATAGAGCATCCAAAAAGGTGAACATAGAGGGTGTTTTTGAACAATTTAAAGAGGATGAGGGGGATCTGAGTGGACTTTTTATGCGATTAAAAAATCTTACAGTCTCAGAGGTACACACACAGTGGGATATCGCCTTCTTGGAAACTTATATTAAAAAAAGTATGGTCCCTCGAAGTTTACGCTGGGAGGTGTGCCCCCAAAAAGGTGAAACTGAATTGGAGGAATGGTTTCGATATTTTAATGAGGCAGGAGTCAATTTCCTCCAATTCTTGGTATCTAGAAAAACTAGTAAATTAGTACGTCTAGATGGGGAAATTAAAGTTTTGAAAGATAAATTATTGCCACATAAGGACAAAGAAGAATATAAGGATAGGAGCACAGCTTTGCTCAAAACGTTAGATAAAGAAGAAAGAGAACAAAAGATAAAAAAAAAAGGAAAAAGTTCAATAGGGATTTTGAAGATTACCAGTCTAATAGTGTGTTTGCATGGCAAAAGAAATTGAGAGAGGAACAAATATTATGTTCAGACTCACAAATGGAAGTAGGGACCCAGGGAGGAGGCACCTCTGAACAGGAGCCCTCTCAAATACAACATATGCCCGTAGCAGGTCAAGGTCAGAAAACTCCAAAGAAATCTGTTAGTAAACTTAATAAGAAAGAGAGAAGGGTGTCGTATTCATCTCCCCAAAAAAATTCTAACACTGGGAGAATGGGACAACAATATCGTAATCCTGGAGGGAATTATCCACCCCCATATTGGCAGACAGGATATTATGATAGGGAATATCGTCAGCCCTTTAACCTAGAACAATCTCATTATGGTAGAGATCCTTATGGAAACATAGGAAGAATGGAAAGACCATATAACCATTTCATACCTAATGAGAGACCTTTCAATTATGGTGCACCACCTAATCATTGTGGTGGCCAACGACCTTACCATGACAATTGGAGAGGGGAGGATTTTGAGTATGGGGTGGAGACCCGGAATCGTTTCTTCCCTTTACACGATAGGGAGGGTCCGAATAATCAAAGTACACAAAATTACACTCAAAAAGGAAGGGATTATGGTGACTCAAGAGTGGATCCCCCTAGGTCGGGAGCAAATAGTCAAACTCAGCAGAATTGGGGTTTTCCCAAGCCAAATCAAGGTGTAAAAAGGGCAATAGAAAACAAAGAGGAACCAGAGGGGGGAGGAGAGCACAATCAAAAAAAATCAAAGAAATAAATGGGGACGGTATTTTTAACCTAAGCTCTCAAAATCTCACTATGGCTGAAACAGCCCTTCTCAATAAAGGCTTAAAATATGCACCCCCTAAGAAATTAAATAAGTTTCAAACGTACATGGACATACATAAGTATGTCCGTACTATCAATATAAAGAGACACTTTACGCTTACTCCAACTACTCAATATGAAAGTACGCAACAGGAATACATACATACAGGTCTCTCTAATGCATCCACTTTTAATCCCCCTGGTGTATTGGCCCCATCGTTTAGGGTCTTTAGGGATGTTCTCCTACGTGATTTGGAGTCCATTAAAATTAAAAACATCAAAATGGAAAAAAACTTAGAAGAGGGTTTAGACTCATTATGCCAGAACAAAAATATGGTTATATGCCCAGCAGATAAGGGGGGGGGGGGGATAGTGGTTTTGGACCGCAAAGATTACCTGGCAGAGATGCATAGGATAGTGGATGATAAAGACACTTATATGATCGTCCCGGGTAATCCGGTCATTCAATATAAAAAAACGTTGCAATTATTGGTGGATAAGGGTTCTCGTTTGAGTATATTAAATGAAAAAGAAAAAATCTTTTTGATCCCTAAAGCACCACGAACCCCAGTTTTGTATTATCTTCCCAAGATCCACAAGAGTCTTACTTGCTCCCCGGGCCGTCCGATCGTGAGTGGTATTGACTCCGTCACGGCCCGGGTGGGCAAGTACATAGACTTCTTTCTTCAACCCTTGGTTCAATGTATGCCATCATACATCAAGGACACCAGACATGTAATTAATTTACTGTCAGAATTAAAAGTGGGTGTCTCCACCATCCTAGTAACAGCAGACGTGTCTTCCTTGTACACTATAATTCCGCATGCCATGGGAATCTCTGCGGTAAAATATTTTTTGGAGGGTTTCTCCACTACATCTAAGGTGCAACAAACATTCATTATGGATCTTTTGGATTACGCGGCCAATCATAATTATTTTTGGTTTGAACAAGAATACTATCGACAAATTTGCGGTGTAGCTATGGGGGCAAAATATGCCCCCAGCCTCGCCAATTTGTTTTTGGCCAAGTGGGAGGAGGACGTCATCTATAAGGACAAGAGTCCTCATCTGTCCTTTTGGGCTAGATATATAGATGACGTCCTCCTCCTATGGGATGGGACAGTTTTGGAATTGGAAGAATTTTTTATGAACTTAAACAATAATGAGAGAGGTATTAAGTTCACATATGAGGCTAATCAAGAGAGAATTAACTTTTTGGATTTAACTATTTGGAAGAGTGGTGATACACTTAAGACAGTCTCTTTTTTTAAGAAGACTGATAGGAATGCGTTTATACCCAAAGGAAGTTGCCATCATGAGGTATGGTTGGACTCGGTCCCAAAGAGTCAATTTTTGAGAATGAGGCAGATATAATTAAAAACAGATTAATAGAGAAGGGCTATGAGGTTGAGTCGTTGAATCAGATAATGCACCAAATAGGAGAGATCGATCGTTCTATCTTGCTAACTGTAGGCCCAAACAACAATAAGAAAAAGAGGGAGAGACCGGTTATACCTTTCATTACCACATTTTCAACTCAACATTACCTCATTAAAAAATAGCTTTGCAAACATTGGCATCTGTTGGGGAATGATAGGATCATTAAAACTTTTTTACTGGCTAAACCTCAGGTGGTGTTTAGGGGAGCACCTTCGCTCCGAGATAGAATTGCTCCGAATGCTGTAGATCCGCCCACTAAAAAGATATCTTTTTTCCAGAACATGTCAGGATATCATCAGTGTCGCAAATGCCAAATTTGCGCACTAAACAAAAATAAACAGAGGAAAACTGAATCTTTCATTTCTACAAGTACATCTAGGGAACACATAATCGAACCGTTCATTACATGTAGTTCCACGGGGGTGGTGTATCTCTTACAATGTCCCTGTGGGTTCCAATATATAGGTAGGACCAAACGCACCATGCAGGTGCGTTTGGGTGAACATCTAACCAATATAAGAAACGGGTTCAGATTTCACTCAGTGTCAAAACATTATGCTATTCATCATAATCGCAACCCAGCTAACACGTTGTTCTTGGGAATAGATAAATACAGTGCTCATTGGAGGGGAAGCTCTCTGGTAAGAGAATTATCCAAGTTAGAAATGACTTGGATACATAGGGTACGTTGTTATACTCCTTATGGCCTTAATGTGGAAGTGGATGTTAACGCTTTTATTGATAATAGTTAGATGGCAGGTGATGAGATAAGCTGTGAACCCACTGTAAGTTTCTCTATGACCAAGTAACGTGAATTTTGCTCTCCATTTATTTTTACTATTTTTTCTAATAAAATTAATTTTCTCTTGAGGTGTCTTTAGAGAGCCCCACTATTATGATGGCAGATTAACGTTTGTTATTATTATTTGTGGGGTGGCAATTTACATAAATAGCCCACCAATAAACAATCTTAAAAGAAAGGTTTCTGACATACCATATATGATCCATTTGAATTAAATGGGGTCCTTATATATTTTCTATATTTTTTATAGGTTCCCCTCAGAAACGTGTAGAATAGTGGCTGGTAATCCTATAGGTAGAAATAATAATGTAAGGTAATTAAACCCTTTTTTTTATAATTTTTTTTTATATTTTTTAGATATGTATTTTTGTCTTTAAAATAATTTTAATTTTAATTTTTTATTTTTTAGATAATTTATATATTATCTTTTTTGTCTCAAATTAATTAATTCTTTTCCATTGCTCGGATATGCCTATTGATTTGAATGTGCTGACCGCAAGGTCAATGCATATCCTGGCGTTCAGTTTGATATAAAGTAATTTTTGCCCAGATCTAATATGGTTACTTTTAGATTTAATATGGCCGATGTTGTTTACAATATAGTTGATCACATGCGGCGGAAGTGATCTCATTACAGCTGATCACATGTGGCGGAAGTGATCTCATTTCCGCCCACATTATAGGGAATTTTGCCCTTAACTGACATGGTCAATGGAAGCTCAGAGCGGGGCGGAGTTAATTGTACACAGTGCTATTTAATGCGGTGAGTCAGTACGCCGCCAGTGCCCCTGGAAGACGTTACCTATAACGAAACGGCGTAGGGAGGAGCGACGTACTGACGTCACCGCGATCTACGCTGGACCCGGAAGCGACGGGCAGCGTTACTAAGCCGGCCGGCGAATCTGTTTGTTTTACAAAGCAAAGTTTTTTCTACTTGATGTAAGTGCAATCTCGTGACTATATCACACTATGGCGATTCCTTTCGTTATTATATGTGCTGGGCAATGAGCGGTGTGGCCGTAGGATTTTTCTAACCATTGGAATAAGCGGTGTGGCCGTAGGATTCTTCTAACCACTTGAACCAAGCGCTTAAAGAGGATACACCCTCCATGCAGTCCTGACTCAGAGGAAGCGTTTTTGACTTGGCGATATCTGGTCTCTGAGATGAGATCAGTGTAGCTGGTAAGCGGCAGTAGTGTTGGTGGTGGAAGTCCTCTTTTTTCCTGCAAACTCTGATGACACTTTTCCTATATCGGTGTGGTGTGTTTAAAACACGTTGGAGATTACAAGCAAAACAACATTTTTTGTTGATGGGATGATGGACTAATATTTGAACATTAGTATATGCATTTCCCTGTCTGCACTTTGTTAATATTTTTGATTTCATGTTTTATTTATTCACTTATTTGCTTCACATAGCATTTATCGGATCAGTATAGCGCAGCTTATTTGGGAATAACACTTTACATTACTGTTGCCTCTATAATTCCAAAAATAAAAGATCCAACATGGATATTAACCACTACAGCCCCGGACCAATAAACACCTTAAGTACCAGAGGTCTTTTTCCAATTTCGCACTGCTTTAACTGGTAATTGCGCGGTCATGCAATATTGCACCCAAACTAAATTTGCGTCCTTTTCTTCCCACAAATAGAGCTTTCTTTTGATGGTATTTGATTGCCTCTGCGATTTTTATTTTTTGCGATATAAATGGAAAAAGAGCGAAAATTTTGAAAAAAAATATATTTTCTTCTTTTTGTTATAAGCAAAATCGAATAAACTAAATTTTAGTCATACATTGAGGGCAAAATTTATTCAGCCACATGTCTTTAGTAAAAAACATGTCAATAAGCGTATATTTTTTGGTTTGCGCAAAAGTTATAGCGTCTACAAACTAGAGTACATTTTCTGGAATTTACACAGCTTTTAATTTATGACTGCCTATCTCATTTCTTGAGGTGCTAAAATAGCAGGGCAGTACAACCCCCCCCCCCAAATGACCCCATTTTGGAAAGTAGACACCCCAAGGAAATTGCTGATGGGTATGTTGAGCCCATTGAATATTTATTTTTTTGTCCTAAGGGATTGAATAATGACAAAAAAAATAAAAAAAATTTTTTACAAAAAGTTGTCACTAAATGATATATTGCTCACACATGCTATGGGCATAAGTCAAATTACACCCCAAAATAAATTCTGCTGCTTCTCCCGAGTACAGGGATACCACATGTGGGGGACTTTTTGGGAGCCTAGCCACGTACGGGACCCCGAAAACCAAGCACTGCCTTCCGGATTTAAATATAAAATGCTACCAAAAAAACTGTTAGTGATCGCAGGGATCAGGCCTGACTCTGCGATCGCTGCAGTTATGTGTTCAGTGTTTTGTAAGTGACAGTGATCGATCGATACTGCACTTGGGTGGGCTGGGCAGAGGGGCAAAACGCAGGTGCTAGCAGGTATCTGGGCTGATCCCGCTAACAATGCGTTTTTTTGGAACCCTGAACTGCTGGGGACGCTAGTATAGATCTGATCAGATCAGATATTGATCTGTTCAGATTCTATACCACTACGGGAGGTTTATGCTTTGCGTGTGGGTGTTAGCGGTACTGGCACTAACCTAGTGCTGCCTGGGGCGACGCAGACCCTGACCCTAAAACCTAATTGATATCACCCGCCGGGTGATCAGGGGGTTAAACCTTTATTGGGTAATAAATGGTGGGTGCCCTGATGCTATAAAAAGCAAACTAACCAGAGTCACCCGTAACACTTATACAGTGATCAGTGGTGAAAGGGTTAACTAGGGGCAATCAGGGGGTTCAAATGTTTATTAGGTAGTATATGGGGGTCCCTGGCGCTATATAAAAACCTGACGGGGAACCTAAATAACTAACTGGCTAACCAGCGTCACCAGTGACACTTATACTGTGATCGCTGGTGAAAGGGTTAACCTGAAAGGGTTAACCTAAAAAAAAAAACTAGCTACCTAGCGACACTAATGCAGCGATCAGAAAAATGATCGCTTAGTGACACTGGCAAAAGGGGGTGAAAGGGTTAACTAGGGGCAATCAGGGGGTTAAAACCATTATTGGGTAGTATATCGGGGTACCTAGCGCTATAAAAACCTGGCGGTGAACCTAAAAAAATAACTAGCTACCTAACGGCACTAGTGACACTAATGCAGCGATCAGAAAAACGGTTGCTTAGTGACACTGGCAAAAGGGGGTGAAAGGGTTAACTAGGGGCAATCAGGGGGTTAAAACCATTATTGGGTAGTATATCGGGGGACCTAGCACTATAAAAACCAGGCGGTGAACCTAAAAAAATAACTAGCTACCTAGCGACAGTAGCGACACTAATGCAGCGATCAGAAAAATGATCGCTTAGTGACACTGGCAAAAGGGGGTGAAAGGGTTAACTAGGGGCAATCAGGGGGTTAAAACCATTATTAGGTAGTATATCGGGGTACCTAGCGCTATAAAAACCTGGCGGTGAACCTAAAAAAATAACTAGCTACCTAGCGACACTAATGCAGCGATCAGAAAAATGATCGCTTAGTGACACTAGCAAAAGGGGGTGAAAGGGTTAACTAGGGGCAATCAGGGGGTTAAAACCCTTATTGGGTAGTATATCGGGGTACCTAGCGCTATAAAAACCAGGCGGTGAACCTAAAAAAATAACTAGCTACCTAGCGACAGTAGCGACACTAATGCAGCGATCAGAAAAATGATCCCTTAGTGACACTGGCAAAAGGGAGTGAAAGGGTTAACTAGGGGCAATCAGGGGGTTAAAACCATTATTGGGTAGTATATCGGGGTACCTAGCGCTATAAAAACCAGGCGGTGAACCTAAAAAAATAACTAGCTACCTAGCGACAGTAGCGACACTAATGCAGAGATCAGAAAAATGATCGCTTAGTGACACTGGCAAAAGGGAGTGAAAGGGTTAACTAGGGGCAATCAGGGGGTTAAAACCATTATTGGGTAGTATATCGGGGTACCTAGCGATATAAAAACCTGGCGGTGAACCTAAAAAAATAACTAGCTACCTAGCGACACTAATGCAGCGATCAGAAAAATGATCGCTTAGTGACACTGGCAAAAGGGGGTGAAAGGGTTAACTCTAGGGGCAATCAGGGGGTTAAATCTTTATTGGGGGGTGATAGGGGGCTACCCTGGACCTAACACTAACTGCCCTGACAGTTTTAACTGTTACAACTGACACTGAATGCAGTGATCAGTAAAGAAATGATCAATGCAATCAGTGACACTGTGACTGGGGGGGGGGGGGGGCGGGGTTGTGTGCCTGTGTGTACCTACATGTCAGTGTAGTGTTGGTGCACATTTACTTTTGGTCTTCTCCTCGTAGTCCGGTCAAAAAGACCACTCCGAGGAGAATGACATCACTTCCTCCTTCCTGTGTAAACCATACACAGTGGGAGGAAGCTTCTCATTGGCCAGGAGCGATCCAGAGGGGGGTGGCCAGAAACCAACGGCCATCCCCTCATCACGGATCGCTCCTGGAGCGAACCGGACCACCGTATCCAGCGGGAGGGGGTCCGATCGGACCCCCCACCCGCTGGAAGGCAGGCACGTACATGTACGTGCTTGTGCCTGCCTGTGCCATTGTGATGACGTACAATGGCAATACGGCGGTCCTTAAGTGGTTAAGAGATTTCCTACTCAAAAATCCAGCTCATAAAAATATTGAAATTGCACTCAAAGATTATATAAAATATAACTCCACACCTGACGTCTCTCCGACTACATTATGGGAAGCACACAAACCTGTTCTCCGTGACATATGTCTACAGCAAGCAAACATATTCAACAGAGCGCGGAAAATCCTTTGTCAGACTTTAGAAACAAATTTCAATAAATGTCACACAGCATTCCAAAATAACCCTTCTTTATCTAAAATCTTGACAACTCTAAATTGGAATTTGATCTATTCCTTACTGAAGCAGCGGATAAAACCATCAAGAGATCACAACACAATTTCTATATCAATGCGAATAAACCTCACACACTATTAGCCAGGGCATTAAAATCCTGCCAGAACCCAGCGAAACCAATACGTCTGAAAATCTCTAGGGGGGTATACACAAATAATCCTTTAAAAATATTACAAAAATTCAAAACACAATAAAAAAATGTATACTCTTCTAATGAGTTAGACCTTGATTTTTTCTCTCATATATCTCTACCGACACTATCTAAAACACAAATGGAAATGATGGAGGAACCAGTGTCGATTATAGAGGTATCTGAAGTTATCAAAAATCTGAAACTAAATAAAAGGCCAGGTCCTGATGGTTTTTCTGCGCTGTATTACAAAACGTTTGTAGACACCCTATCTCCGGTCTTGACAAACACTTTTAATTCCCTTTTGGAAGGTCATTCTTTTAGAAGAGAAACCCTGACTGCAATTATCCGTATGTTCCCTAAACCTCACACAGATGATTCAATATGGTCTAATTATCGCCCTATTTCATTACTAAATTTGGACATAAAAATTTTAGCCAAAATTCTAGCTAACAGATTAAATACTATTATAGACAATCTTATACATCGTGATCAAGTGGGCTTCCTTCCATTACGTCAAGCAGGAGATAATATTAGACGTGCAACACATGTCACATGCCGCTAAAAGAAGACGTATTCCCACTTGTTTTCTTTCTTTGGATATTATGAAAGCTTTTGACACAGTATCATGGTCATACATGAACTATACCCTTTCCAAATGGGGATTCGGCCCTCATTTTTTACGATGGATCTTTAATTTGTATCAAGATCCCAAAGCTTATATCAGATATGCAGGGTACAAATCGGACGAGTTTAATATACTGAGGGGGACTCGTCAAAGATGTCCACTTTCGCCATTATTATTTGCTTTACTCATTGAACCTTTAGCACAAAGAATTAGGATGGAACCCACTATAACAGGTATTGAAATGGGTGGCTTTCATCATAAGCTCTGTTTATTCGCAGACGATATTCTGCTTTTTCTATCTTCTCCACATGTTTCGGCCCCAAATATTATGGTTGCACTTCAAGAAGTCTCATTTATTTCGGGCCTTAAGGTCAATATTCAAAATCTTCAGCATTAAACATTTCACTTGTCGGGAAAGAAACAATCGTTACAAAATTCACTACCCTTTAACCACTTTAGCCCCGGACCAATTTTCATCCTAAGGACCAGAGGTCTTTTTACAATTTCGCACTGCACTGCTTTAACTGGTAATTGCGCGGTCATGCAATGTTGTACTCAAACGAAATTTGCGTCCTTTTCTTCCCACAAATAGAGCTTTCTTTTGATGGTATTTGATTGCCTCTGCGATTTTTATTTTTTGCAATATAAATGGAAAAAGACCGAAAATTTTGAGAAAAAAAACTATATTTTCTACTTTTTGTTATAAGAAAAATCGAATAAACTCAATTTTAGTCATACATTTAGGTCAAAATTTATTCAGCCACATGTCTTTAGTAAAAAAAAAATGTCAATAAGCGTATATTTATTGGTTTGCGCAAAAGTTATAGCGTCTACAAACTAGAGTAAATTTTCTGGAATTTACACAGCTTTTAATTTACGACTGCCTATCTCATTTCTTGAGGTGCTAAAATGGCAGGGCAGTACAACCCCCCCCCCCCAAATGACCCCATTTTGGAAAGTAGACACCCCAAGGAAATTGCTGAGGGGCATGTTGAGCCCATTGAATATTTTTTTTTGTCTCAAGTGATTGAATGACACAAAAAAAATAAAAAATAAAAAAAGTTTACAAAAAGTTGACACTAAATGATATATTGCTCACACATGCCATAGTTATATGTGGAATTGCACCCCAAAATATATTCTGCTGCTTCTCCTGAGTACGGGGATACCACATATGTGGGACTTTTTGGGAGTCTAGCTGCGTACGGCACCCCGAAAACCAATCACTGCCTTCAGGGTTTCGAAGGGTGCAAATTTTTGATTTCACTCCTCACTACCTATCACAGTTTCGAAGGCCATAAAATGCCAAAATAACACAAAACCCCCCCAAATGACCCCATTTTGGAAAGTAGACACCCCAAGCTATTTACTGAGAGGCATGTTGAGTCCATAAAATATTTAATATTTTGCCACAAGTTGCAGGAATATACATTTTTTTTTTTTTGCACAAAGTTGTCACTAAATGATATATTGCTCACACATGCTATGGGCATAAGTCAAATTACACCCCAAAATAAATCTTGCTGCTTCTCCCGAGTATGGGGATACCACATGTGGGGGACTTTTTGAGAGCCTAGCCACGTACGCGACCCCGAAAACCAAGCACTGCCTTCCGGATTTAAATATAAAAACGCTACCAAAAAAAAACTGTTAGCGATCGCAGGGATCAGGCCTGACTCTGCGATCGCTGTAGTTATTTGTTTAGTGTTTTGTAAGTGACAGCGATCGATCGATACCGCACTTGGGTGGGCTGGGCGGAGGGGCAAAGCGCAGGTGCTAGCAGATATCTGGGCTGATCCCGCTAACAATGCGTTTTTTTGGAACCCTAAACTGCTGGGGACGCTAGTATAGATCTGATCAGATCAGATATTGATCTGTTCAGATTCTATACCACTACGGGAGGTGTATGCTTTGCGCGTGGGTGTTAGCGGTACTGGCACTAACCTAGCGCTGCCTGGGGTGACGCAGACCCTGACCCTAAAACCTAATTGATAACACCCGCCGGGTGATCAAGGGGTTAAACCTTTATTGGGTAATAAATGGTGGGTGCCCTGATGCTATAAAAAGCAAACTAACCAGAGTCACCCGTAACACTTATACAGTGATCACTGGTGAAAGGGTTAACTAGGGGCAATCAGGGGGTTCAAATTTTTATTAGGTAGTATATGGGGGTCCCTGGCGCTATATAAAAACCTGACGGGGAACCTAAATAACTAACTGGCTAACCAGCGTCACCAGTGACACTTATACGGTGATCGCTGGTGAAAGGGTTAACTAGGGGCAATCAGGGGGTTAAAACCATTATTGGGTAGTATATGGGGGTACCTAGCGCTATAAAAACCTGGCGGTGAACCAAAAAAAATAACTAGCTACCTAGCGACACTAATGCAGCGATCAGAAAAACGATCGCTTAGTGACACTGGCAAAAGGGGGTAAAAGGGTTAACTCTAAGGGCAATCAGGGGGTTAATTGGGGGGTGGTAGGGGGCTACCCTAGACCTAACACTAACTGCCCTGACAGTTTTTACTTTTACAACTGACACTGAATGCAGTGATCAGTAAATAAATGATCACTGCAATCAGTGACACTGTGACTGGGAGGGGGGCGGGGGGGGATCGGGGGGCGATTGGGGGGGTTTGTGTGCCTGTGTGTGCCTACATGTCAGTGTAGTGTTGGTGCACACTTACTTTTAGTCTTCTCCTCGTAGTCCAGTCAAAAAGACCGCCCCGAGAATGACATCACTTCCTCCCTGCCTGTGTATACAATACACAGTGGGAAGAAGCTTCTCATTCGCCAGGAGCGATCGAGAGGGGGTGGCCAGAAACCAACGGCCATCCACTCATCCCGGATTGCTCCTGAAGCGAAACGGACCGCCGCATCCAGCAAGAGGGGGTCCGATCGGACCCCCCACCTGCTGTTAGGCAAGCACGTACATGTACGTGCTTGCGCCTGTACATGCCATTGTGATGACGTACAATGGCATGCGGCGGTCGTTAAGTGGTTAAGTAGGTAGATCATAGCCTCCCATATCTGGGTGTGCAGTTTACTCCTAACCCCTCCGATTTATTTGCAGCTAATTACCCAGCTCTATTAAATAATATTACAAGGTCGTTATCTAATTGGTCATCAGTGCCGATATCATGGTTTGGGAAAATCAATATCATAAAAATGTCTGTTCTTCCGAAATGTTTATATTTATTCAGAACTCTCCCGATTCATATTCCTGCATATTTTCTTAGGCTGATTCAACAAAAAGTAACTAAATTTACTTGGGGGAAGATAAAACCCAGACTTCACAAAAAACACTTGTTCTCCCCAAAGCTTTGGGTGGTTTGGCATTTCCAGACTTTAACATATAATATAAGGCAGCTCAATTATCTAAATTAACAAAATATCACTCTTCTACAGAGATTCCTTTATGGGTCCTCATTGAAGCTGTAGACTGTGATCCTCTTCCTATAAACAATATATTATGGTTACAACCTGCGGATCGTAAGTCTATAAATAACCCCATTTCTAAGCACTCTCTATCTATATGGGATAGGTATAGAAATTCTCATGGTCTGCAATCTCCACAAAATCCGCTATTATCTTTTCACAAGAATCCGACTTTTTACCCAGCCTGGAAATATCCCAAAACCTTTAAAGCTTGGTCTAAGGCTGGTATCACGTGTCTATATAATTTAACTTCAACTACAGCAATGAAATCTTTTACAAATCTATGTGAATTATATAAGCTTCCACAATCAGAAATATTCAGATATCTTCAAATCAAATTTTTTTATACTCCTCTTCTCAATTTAAATGTAAACTTACATAATATTTCTCAATTTGAAAGATTTTGTCTCAAGGAACCACATGCTAAAGGTCGTATTACATCATTGTATACACAATTGATATCCAATTCTAATACTGTTATACCTAAATATGTGGCCAAGTGGGAAAAAGATTTGGATTGTACGATCGATTCTAGGTCTTGGTCCAACATATGGTCTTTCACAAAATCTTACTTTATAAATATATTGGAGTCTGAATCATCATATAAAGTTCTCACACGCTGGTATTTGGTTCCTGCGAGAATTGCCAAATTCTCAACAGACAACACTGGCCTCTGCTTTCGTGGGTGTCCAGAAAAAATTACCTATATACATACCTGGTGGCATTGCCCAATCGTGCAATCATTTTGGAAAAAGATCTGATAATTACAAAATTTTTTGATCGTCCAATTTTTCCAGACCCAATTATAGCTCTCCTTAATTTAAAACCAGCCTTTCTGAATCAGAAACACTTCAAATTAGTTCTTACACTCCTGATAGCCGCAAAGCAGACTATAGCCAATGCATGGAAAACAGATGTGGTGAATATTGCAGAAACCAAACGTAGAATGAATCAATCTTTCATCCATGCTAAAATGGACGCTATAGATAAAAACCAGATAACGTTTAATATCATATGGAAACCCTGGATTAAATATTATACGTCAGATAATATTGATAATCGAGTTTTATTGTTATGGTGATTAAGATTTTTTATAGAATTACAACATTGGCTGATATATAAAACCTCCTCCGGAGAATTATTCCCTCCCCTTCCCCTCCTATATACCTTTTAAGTTCTTCCCTTACTATACAATACTTCCTTTAAACATGCTTTAGAAGTTATGGTCAAAACTTTATATTCATATATTTTCTTTTAGACATATTTATATTTTCTTGGGATTAAAACTCAGCTATAAGAATGTTTTCAAATTCTAAAATATATAAGGCCATTTATTGTCATTCCCACGAGAATATCTTGAAATTCTTCTTTGCTTTGTATCATCCGTACTTCAATATGTCTACTTTTTATTTCTGGTATCAAATAATTTGTCTTATATTCTGTACATGTAATTTATTTTAACATAAAATAAAAACTTTTGAACGAGAAATACACTACAGAGGATTGTTTTAAATGTGTTATATATCTAAACTGATTATCCAGCGATGGTGAGGGATTCTGAATGTAGGAACTGTACCTACACAGATCTTCTATAAAGCAGTAGAAAGGATAAGCGAGAAAGAGCAGTTAAATAGCACAGCTGTAAGCATTCCTTGAGAAAGGAGGATAGATTTCCTTTGAAACACATCAGCAGTGAGGCTGGGTGAAAAGGCATGATGTCACAATCAGCTGCTTGAATTTTTGCAAGCAGATTTGACAGCAGTACTGCAAAAAAGCTCAGTTCTCTATGTCACCGGCTGGGGCATCGGCAGCAAGCAATAGTGCTTTTTCAACCTGGAGCTAAATACTGTTTGTATTCTGTCTAGGAAAGCTATTCATGCATGGATGAGGACAGAGGCAGAGAGTGGTCATTAAAGTGGTTGTAAACCCTCTCCTATACCCAGTGAAGTGAACAGCCTCAGATTATACACAGAGATGTAACAAATCCGCCTACATAAATTTTACATGTACAGTATCTCACAAAATGAGTACACCCCTCACATTTTTGTAAATATTTTATTATATGTTTTCTTGTGACAACACTGAAGAAATTACACTTTGCTACAATGTAAAGTAGTGAATGTACATCTTGTATAACAGTGTAAATTTACTGTCCCCTCAAAATAACTCAACACTATTAATGTCTAAACGGCTGGCAACAAAAGTGAGTACACCCCTAAGTGAAAATGTCCAAATTGGGCACAAAGTCTCAATATTTTGTGTGGCCACCATTATTTTTGTAGCACTGCCTTAACCCTCTTGGGCATTGAGTTCACCAGAGCTTCACAGGTTGCCACTGGAGTCCCCTTACACACTTCCATGATGACATTAAGGAGCTGGTGGATGTTAGAGACTTTGCATTCCTCCAGCTTCCGTTTGAGGATACCCCACAGATGCTCAATAGGGTTTAGGTCTGGAGACATGCTTGGCCAGTCCATCACCTTTATCTTCAGCTTCTTTAGCAAGTCAGTGGTCGTCTTGGAGGTGTGTTTGGGGTCGTTATGATGGAATACTGCCCCGCAGCCCAGCCTCTGAATGGAGGGGATCATGCTCTGCTTCAGTATGTCACAGTACATGTTGGCATTCATGGTTCCTTAAATGAACTGTAGCTCCCCAGTGGTGGCAGCACTTATGCAGCCCCAGACCATGACACTCCCAACACCATGCTTGAGTGTAAGCAAGACACACTTTGTACTCCTTACCTGGTTGCCGCCACACACGCTTGATACCATCTGACCCAGATAAGTTTATCTTGGTCTCATCTGACCACAGGACATGGTTCCACTAATCCATGTCCTTAGTCTGCTTGTCTTCAGCAAACTGTTTGCTGGCTTTCTTGTCCATCATCTTTAGAAGAGGCTTCCTTCTGGAATGACAGCCATGCAGATCAAATTGATGCAGCGTGCGGCGTATGGTCTAAGCACTGACAGACTGACCCCCCCCCCCCCCCACCCCTTCAAACTCTTCAAAAATGCTGGCAGCATTCATACATATATTTCCACAAGACAACCTGTATGTGTAAACAAGGCATTCCCCCAGTTCTGCCCTTTGACATGAATGAGATCACTGCTCCCCGTCATCAGGAGCAGTGATTGCTGCCATGTGAGTTGAAGCCCATCTCCCCCACAGATAGAATCACTCCCTAGGACACACTTAACCCCTTGAGCGCCCCCTAGTGGTTAACCCCTTACCTGCCAGTGTCATTTGCACAGTAATCAGTGCATTTTTATAGCACTGGTCGCTGTATAAATGACAATGGTCCTAAAATAGTGTCAAAAGTTTCAGATGTGTCCGCCATAATGTCGCAGTCATGATAAAAGTCGCAGATCGCTGCCATTACTAATGAAAAAAAATTAATAATAAAAATGCTGAACTATCACCTATTTTGTAGACACTATAACTTTTTGTGCAAACCAATCAATATACGCTTATTATGATTTTTTTTTACCAAAAATATGTAGAGTACATATGGACCTAAACTGAGGAATTTTTTTTTTATATATATTATACATTTTTGGGGGATATTTATTATAGCAAAAAGTAAAAAAATATTGCTTTTTTTTTTCAAAATTGTCGCTCTTTTTTTGTTTATAGTGCAAAAAATAGAAACCGCATAGGTGATTAAATACCACCAAAAGAAAGTTCTATTTGTGGGGAAACAGGATGTCAATTTTGTTTGGGTGCAACATCGCATGAACGTGCAATTGTCAGTTAAAGCAACGCAGTGCCGGAACGCAAAAAGTGGTCTGGTCATGAAGGTGGTAAAATCTTCCGGAGCTGAAGTGGTTAAAGCTTGAAATTGCCATCACAGCAAAGCAACTTGTAAAATACATACAGATATCCACCATTCTGCAATAAATGTATTTATCAGTCATTCAGTGGCACAAATTTGCTACACACTTGGATACAATTTCAAATTATCATCTGTGTGAAAGTTTATGCAACTGTGTGAAGTACTAGGGGAGTCAGCGTGAATAGAGGTAGGTATAGATTGATCAAAATGTGGCCAGTTCAGCAGGGATCGGCCAAATTTTGATTTATATCTGGCAGTTGAAAAGTCGTCGATATTCAATCCGCCCTGTTGGATAAAAGCTGCTTGGTCAGCAGCTGACGTGCTGCTCTGTGTATTCTGATAGTGGAGAGAATTCTCCCATCCACCTCGAATGTGTGGATGGGAGAATCAGTTCAGTTTTTTTATTATATATATTAAGGGTCCACCAAGTCTAGATAAGACAGACTTTTTTGTAAAAGGTGCTTAAAATGCAATTTCTTTTCATATTTTTGTCCGTATATTAGTTTACTTTAATAATAATCATGAAAATACTTATTTAAAAGTCATATTTCTGTAAAAAAAAAAAAAAAAGGAAATTTATCAGAGGTAGCATCAGGTTCACTACAACATATATGGTAGCTGTGCTAAATTTGGTCTTGAAGGGATAAACATATTCATTAAAGCTGAATTCCTGGTAAGGATTTTTTTTTTGCATAGTTAGTTCTATAATTGAACAAGGAAGAAATCATGATGTCACTGCCCTAATTCTCCACCTCAATGAGAAAAATGCAAGGCATTCTGTGAATGGCACCTTGTTGACACGGGACCCAGAGGACAGGAGCAATCACTGTCATAGTTGTGGCTACTACAGTCCATTTGAACAGATGACCCATGTGCATACCAGGCTGGACCAATGTAACAATGCATTAAAATTCATACCTGAAATTCAACTTTAACCACCTCAATACAGTGCAGTTACACCCCCTTCCTGACCAGACCAATTTTCAGCTTTCAGCGCTCTCACAGTTTGAATGACAATTACTCAGTCATCCAACACTGTATCCATATGAAACTTGTGTCCTTTTTGCCACACAAATAGAGCTTTCTTTTAGTGGTATTTAATCACTAGTGGGTTTTTTTATTTTTTGTGCTATAAAGTAAAACGTAAATTTTGTGAAAAAAATGCTTTTTCTTTGTTTCTGTCATAAATTTTTGCTAATTAGTAATTTTTCTTCATAAATTTTGGCCAAAATTTATACTGCTACCTATCTTTGGTAAAAATAACCCACATTAGTTTATATTATTTGGTCTTTGTGAAAGTTATAGAGTCTACAAACTATGGTGCCAATCACTGAAAATTGATCACTTCTGATCAGGCCTTCAGTACATTAGGTGTACCTCATTTCTTGAGACACTAACAAGTCAGGAAAGTACAAATACCCCCCCAAATGACCCCTTTTTACAAAGTAGACATTCCAAGGTATTAAGTAAGTAGCATGGTGAGTTTTTTTAAGTTGTCATTTTTCCCCACAATTCTTTGCAAAATTAAGATTTTTTTTAATTATTATTTTTAACAAAATTATCATATTATCAGGATATTTCTCACACACAGCATATGCATACAACAAATTACACCCCAAAATACATTCTGATACTCTTCCCGAGTATGGCGATACCACATGTGTGAGACTTTTACACAGCCTGGCCACATACAGAACACCAACATTGATGTAGTACCTTCAAACGTTCTACGAGCAAAAATGACGCATCTCATTTCTCAACCACCTATTACACTTTTAAAGGCCCTGGAGTACAAGGACAATGGAATTTCCCATAAAATGACCCCATTTTGGAAAGCAAACACCCCAACGTATAATCTGTGAGGCATAATGAGTCTTTTGAATGGTTCATTTTTTTCCAGAAGTTTTTGGAATATGTGGAAAAAAATTAAAACGCATTTTTTTTTTTTTTACACAAAATTGTCAATTTATAAGATATTTCTAACACATAGCATGTATATAGCAAAAATTACACCCCAAAATACATTCTGCTACTCCTCCCGAGTATGGCGACACCACATGTGTAGGACTTTTACACAGCCTGGCCACATAGAGAGGCCGAACATTGAAGTAGTACGTTCAGGCGTTCTAGGAGCATAAATGACACGTCTCATTTTATTCCTACCCATCACACTTTTGAAGGTCCTGGACCACCAGGACAGTGAAATTACCCACAAAATGACCCCATTTTGGAAAGCAAACACCCCAATGTATATTCTATGAGACATGGGCTGCAAATAGGTACTCGGGTACTCTGATGGGCTGGAGATAGGTACTCGGGTATCTGATGGCCTGGTGACAGGTACTCGGGTACTCTGATGGCCTGGTGACAGGTACTCGGGTATCTGATGGCCTGGTGACAGGTACTTGGGTATCTGATGGCCTGGTGACAGGTACTCGGGTACTCTGATGGCCTGGTGACAGGTACTCGGGTACTCTGATGGCCTGGTGACAGGTACTCGGGTACTCTGATGGCCTGGTGACAGGTACTCGGGTACTTCTGATGGCCTGGTGACAGGTACTCGGGTACTTCTGATGGCCTGGTGACAGGTACTCGGGTACTTCTGATGGCCTGGTGACAGGTACTCGGGTACTCTGATGGCCTGGTGACAGGTACTCGGGTATCTGATGGCCTGGTGACAGGTACTTGGGTATCTGATGGCCTGGTGACAGGTACTTGGGTATCTGATGGCCTGGTGACAGGTACTCGGGTACTCTGATGGCCTGGTGACAGGTACTCGGGTACTCTGATGGCCTGGTGACAGGTACTCGGGTACTCTGATGGCCTGGTGACAGGTACTCGGGTACTTCTGATGGCCTGGTGACAGGTACTCGGGTACTTCTGATGGCCTGGTGACAGGTACTCGGGTACTCAGATGGACTGGGACAGGTACTCGGGTACTCAGATGGACTGGGACAGGTACTCGGGTACTCAGATGGACCGTGACAGGTACTCGGTACTCTGATGGACCGTGACAGGTACTCGGGTACCCTGATGGACCGTGACAGGTACTCGGGTACCCTGATGGACCGTGACAGGTACTCGGGTACCCTGATGGACCGTGACAGGTACTCGGGTACCCTGATGGACCGTGACAGGTACTCGGGTACCCTGATGGACCGTGACAGGTACTCGGGTACCCTGATGGACCGTGACAGGTACTCGGGTACCCTGATGGACCGTGACAGGTACTCGGGTACCCTGATGGACCGTGACAGGTACTCGGGTACCCTGATGGACCGTGACAGGTACTCGGGTACCCTGATGTGCCGTGACAGGTACTCGGGTAACCTGATGTGCCGTGACAGGTACTCGGGTACCCTGATGTGCCGTGACAGGTCCTCGGGTACCCTGATGTGCCGTGACAGGTCCTCGGGTACCCTAATGTGCCGGGACAGGTACTCGGGTACTCAGATGGGCCGGGACAGGTACTCGGGTACTCAGATGGGCCGGGACAGG
The DNA here is from genome assembly GCF_037356315.1 of Lithobates pipiens. Classification (NCBI taxonomy): domain Eukaryota; kingdom Metazoa; phylum Chordata; class Amphibia; order Anura; family Ranidae; genus Lithobates; species Lithobates pipiens. The sequence continues at coordinate 155,499,536 of NW_027507718.1, read as the reverse complement.
TACTCGGGTACTCAGATGGGCCGGGACAGGTACTCGGGTACTCAGATGGGCCGGGACAGGTACTCGGGTACTCTGATGGGCCGGGACAGGTACTCGGGTACTCTGATGGGCCGGGACAGGTACTCGGGTACTCTGATGGGCCGGGACAGGTACTCGGGTACTCTGATGGGCCGGGACAGGTACTCGGGTACTCTGATGGGCCGGGACAGGTACTCGGGTACTCTGATGGGCCGGGACAGGTACTCGGGTACTCTGATGGGCCGGGACAGGTACTCGGGTACTCTGATGGGCCGGGACAGGTACTCGGGTACTCTGATGGGCCGGGACAGGTACTCGGGTACTCTGATGGGCTGTGACAGGTACTCTGATGGACTGTGATTGACAGGTACTATGAGGGGTGGTGACAGGTCCTCTTTATTGGGGGGGGTGGGGCAATCAGTATGATTGGTGTACACTGTAGGAGGTAACGAGATGTTACCGCAATCTCCTCCTCACACACGATCGGTGTGTGTGAGGAGGAGAACCCGGCAACATCTTGTTACTGCGGTTTGTTTACATTTTAGTGATCGGCTGTGAAAGGATCACAGCCGATCACATGGGTAAACAGCCGGCCAATGGCTGTTTACCAGCGTCGGTGACAAGCAGTGTTCCCGGGGAACACGCCGCCACCGATGTGATCGCGCGCATGCGCCGTGCAAAGTCGGGGTGTGACCATCTGTGATCACGTGGTAAACAGCCATAACCAATGGCTGTTCACCCCCTTCAGTGGTGAGCGGTGTCTCCCTGACACGCCGCCACCGAAGAAACAGGGGTGTGATCGCGCGCAATCCCTGTTTAAACGGGAGGCCGTCATATGACGGCCTCCCGCCACAATAGGTGCGCCGCCTGGCCGTCATTTGACAGCCGGCGGTCAGTATCTAGTTAAAGAGGAAGTCAAGTCTTACTAAAAATAAAAATAGACCCTGCAAGGCAAAGGCATAATGAGCTAGTATGCATAGCATACTAGCTCATTATGAATAACTTACCTGAGATGGAAGCCCCCGAAGCGGCCCTCGTCATCCTCCTCCACCACAATACCCAGAGTGACTTCAGGGTTTCGCGGCTCCGGCACTGGCCGGAGCCACAATGACGTCACCCCCTCGCATGCGTGTGGGAGCTGCCACTAACGGCATGACTGGCGCTAGCAGTGGCATGCTTAGTAAGCCTGCGCATTGCTGTCTACGGCGCATGCGCCATAGAGAGCGGTGCCTGTCATTTGCAAATATCTCTTAAACCGTGTAGGTTTAGGAGATATTTCTTGGACCTACAGGTAAGCCTTAATCCAGGCTTACCTGTAGGTCAAAGTGGTCTGTAAGCATTTACAACCACTTTAATGTATTCATACACAAACTCAATAGTGCATGAAGACATAGACTTTCATTTCAATAAGCAGACAACTGCTAGAAAATACACATACACATATAACAAAGCTTTTAACAATTATGTATGGATTTCTCCAAAATATTTATTGCTGTACAAGTAAATAGAAAAGAATGCAGTTTATATTGACAAGCCCTTCAAGATGTTGGTGTACAAACAGTGCAAGAATTTAACTTAGATTTGGAGGAAATTATAAAGGCTGCGTGTGAAATAGCAGGTAAAAGAGATGTATAAAATACATAATGTAGCAAGACAGGTAATATTGTTTATAAGGTTACATATGTTTACATTTATTGATATGCATTTTTTTTTTTACAGACTGAAAGGTTAAAAAGGTAATAAAAGTTAATGGGGGGAGCATAACCTTTTCCTTACATAGCTGTAAAACATAAATCTGTGTGTTAGAGGTTAATTCACTGTAATGTAGAATGACAAAATTCTTTATTGGATTTTTACTGAATACAAAGGCTCTGTGATAGTGGTAAACCTCTTAGTGTTCTATGAAACAGATGAAACTGTAGTGAATATCTTATTGACAAGTTCATATTTAAATAAAAAAAAAAAAAATGGACGGAGTCAGATTTACATGTGTTGTTCTGAAGCTAATAAACCACATAATTAAAGAATTAGCAAGCCCTGTTCTTCAAGATGTACGAGCATCTGCTAATACAGGAAAAGATGTCATCAGCACTCCAGTGTTTTGGTCCTTGTGAATAAGATTTGGTATAAAATACTACCGGTTATGGAATTACCATATCTTCACTGGGGCAATGAAACAAGAACTTCAACATAGTTGAGGGGAAAAAATCCTGATTGCCCATTGATCATTCCTTCATACCAGTTCTCATCAATTTTATTGGTTAGGGTGATGATATCACCTTCACGGAAACCAAGTTCACCATCATTCTCAGGGTCAAAATCATACAAAGCTTTGCAACAGGGTTGATCCAATGGAGCTGAAAATGAACCAAACATAGGTGTCAATTAAAAAATAAATAACATATTAGTTTCCTTAAAAGACATGGTTAACTGAATAAGAAGTTATGAAAATATCTGGCTGTCATGCTTATGTTCAAACTTGCAGCACACCTTGCTGTCCCCTCTAAAAAGTGATCTGTGGTGTATCGCCTTTCAGAGGCATTTGACGGATGACCGCCATCTACTAATTGCTTGTTTTAACCCTGTAAATGTTGCACCACTGCATGTAATACACGTGTTTGCCAGTAGTAATGGCAGCAAAACATGACGGTGTTATCCTTTTTGCTACAGTTGTGAATCAAAGTATTGCAGCCTATGATGCCTTTGCAGCTTAAGGGAGGGCAGTAAAAACGCAGTTCAATAGCCGATTTTTATTCACCTTTAACCACTTGACCACTGTGCACTTAAACCTCCTTCCTAACCAGACCAATTTTCAGCGCTCTCACATTTTGAATGACAATTACTCAGGCAGGCAACATGCTACCCATATGAATTTGTTTTCTTTTTTTTTTTCACACAAATAGAGCTTTCTTTTAGTGGTATTTGATCACCACAGTTTTTTTTATTTTTTTGAGCTATAAATGAAAAAAGACTGAAAAATTTGTAAAAAAATAAATTTTTCTTTGTTTTGGTTTTAAAATTTTGCAAATTAGTAATTTTTCTTCATAAAGTTTGGCCAAAATCTATACTGCCACATATCTTTGGTAATCAGTCTATATTATTTGATCTGCGTGAAAGTTATAGAGTCTACAATCTATAAGTTGTCCACATACAGATGGTAGCCTTTCTCCAGGAGTGGGTTTATAAGTTCCCAAACGACTTTCCCACTCAATCCAATGTATTCTGGGCAATTAGGGGGATGTAGCTGGGTGTCCTTCCCTTTGTATACCATGAAGGAATATGTATACCCTGTGGCTCAGTCGCACAATTTATACATCTTCACCCCATAGCAGGCCCTTTTGGAGGGAATAAATGGTTTTATGCCCAGCCTGCCAGAAAATTTGATAAGGGACTCATCCACACATATGTGTTGGTCTGGGGTAAACAACTGGGGGAAGATCTCAGAAAAATAATTTATTAGTGTCCGAATTTTGTAAAGCTTATCAAAATTTGTGTCATTTCAGGGAGGGCACTGGGTATTGTCGTTATAGTGTAGGAATCTCATAATCATGAGATATCTGGTCCTGGGCATTATTGAGGAAAAGATGGGCATGTGGTAGATGGGGTGGGATGAGCAATATGAACCCAATTCATTTTTTCTGGTTAGTCCCATACAGAATGTGAGGCCCAAAAAAATGTTAAACTCATCCACTGTTAGGGCTCTCCACTCGTAGGGACAGGCATAAGAGGATGTTGGATTACTTGCTATAAATTGTTGTGCATATAGGTTGCACTGGGCCACAATCGATGCAAGCATGTCCTCAGTAAAAATTAAATGGAAAAAGTCAAATCTGGGAAAAAATGTCTGTGTCCACCTGGGCGGGCTGTGAAAGGGGGAACGTTGGCTTCTTCTGAATTAGGAGGAAGCCACAAGGGGTTCTGAAGGGAATAGGGAAAGCTGGCATGAGACCTAACCCTTTGGGGCTGAGGTGACACCCCACTGGCATTGGCCTTTGCCATGGCACTGCGGCGCTGGTGGATGGTACTGCCCCTTCACCAGTACGCCTTCGTCTGAGGGGCGGAATCTCATCTTCCTCCTGAGGCTGTCATTGTGCCACTGCTTAGGATAGGCTCGTAGTCCACATCAGACTCAGAATCTGAATATGAGGAGGATCACAAATGGCACTGATATGTGACACTGATGTGGCAGATGACACTTACAGGTGACACTGATGTAGCAAGTGACACTAACATGTGGCAGTGATCACAGATGACACTGATTACAGGTGGCACTGAGAGATTGCACTGATACTTGCCACTGACGACAGGTGGCACTGATACATGGCACTGTCAGGTGGCACTGATGTGTGCCACTGATGCGTGGCACTGACACCTGTGTGGCACTGACACCTGTCCCTGGACGTCCTCTTGTGTACTCTCTCCTTGCGCACCGTCGAGGGCGCACATCGGGGAAAATCTATGTTGGCCGTGTCCATTGGACACAGCCAATCACAGATCGCTGTAAATGGCCAATCACAGCGATCGTAGCTGCCAATGAGAGATGATCTCAAATGTAAACATATGAGATCATCTCTCATTGCCAGTGTTCTGTTTCTCCCTCCTCACACAGAGACAGCGTGTGAGGAGGGAGAGCGATCTGTGATTTTTTCAGTGAGTGTTACAGTTAGTGTTACAGTGACCATCAGTGCCATCTGCCAGCCCCATCTGCCAGAGCCAGCCCCATCTGCCAGAGCCAGCCCCATAAAAGTTAAGAAAAGGGGAAGCGGCGAGTTTACGGAACAAGGAAATTCTGGCTGTGAAGTAGAGGGATAGAAGGGATATGTACATGCTTTCCTCGATCCACAGCAATACATTTGTTGAGATCACCAGGAGGAATGGCCCAATACAAAAGCCAACATGTATCCATGAATACAACATGTTCATGGGGGGTGTCGACTTCAACAAACAGATGCTCGAACCCTACCTTTCCACAAGAAGAGCATACCAGTGGTATAAAAAAAGTTTCAATCTATTTCTTTAATTTGGCCATATACAACACCTATGTAATCTATTGCAAATCCACTGAAAGACCCAAACCCTTCCTTGGCTACCAGGAGGAAATCACCACTGCCCTTATATACCCAAACGGCCCACCAGAAAACATTCGATCCGATGTGATTAGCAGACTCTCTGAACGCCTCTTTCCTGATAAAAATCCCTCCCAGACCAAAAGGCCGAAAACGTAAAAAAAAAATGCCGGGTGTGCACCAAACGAGGATTGAGAAGAGACACCACTTATCATTGTGCCCAATGTCCTTCCCAACCAGGCCTCTGCATAGGTCTCAGTTTCCACCGTTACCATACTTCAGTTAATTATTAGTGAAGTATGGTAAACATAACCCTCACTTCCTGCCATTTACCTTCACACCCCTTATGCCTCTGCTTGCTCTGTAACTGACCCTGGCTTGTTATTCGACCACGCTTCTGTCTACCAATTTTGTACATACCTCTGCCTATTCTGGATTGTTTGACCATGCCTCTTGCCTGCCTCTTGGACTGATCTTGTACCCTGCCAGTGGGCTAGTGGGATTCATAACAGGGGTCTCTCAGAATTGTTTTTCTGGATGAAGAAAACTATTTAATTTGTTTTCTCATTCCTAGATTAGGGTCTGGAAACTCGGAGACTTCAGAGAGCTTTTAGTGGGAGAAGCCTCTACCCCTGTCCACAGTCTGTCCTGAACAAGGCCCTACTTCTGCCTGCTGCCTGTAGGACCTATGCCATCATGCCTCTGCCTGTCGCATGAACTGACCACACCACATGGATGGACCATGTTCCTGCCTACTACTGGGACCAATATTTTGGCACTGCTGACAATTTCTGCCTACACTGACCCTGGACTGTATATGGACAGTATCCCTGCCTGCTGCCTGTATTGACTATGGATAGTAATACCTGCCTGTTGCCTGGAAAATTGTGTTTGATTTTGCTGACCAAGTCCCTGCCTGCTGCCTGGACCAGTGCTATCATCCTGTAGACAACTGCGCTAAAGCCACAGGTAATCTTTTGTTTACTCTTTGCTCAGCAGAATGTATTGGGGTGTAATTCTTGTGCATGCTATGTGTCCTTGGAACACCTGATGGTGTTCCTTGCACGTTGGGCCTCTGTATGTGGCCAGGCTATGTAAAAGTCTCAAACATGTGGTATCGTAATACTCTGGAGGAGTAGCAGAATGTATTTTGGGGCGTCATTTGTGGTATGCACATGCCATGTGAGAGAAATAACCTATTACAATGAAAATTTTGTGGGGAAAAAAAACCTCCATTTTGCAAAGAATTGTAGGAAAAAAATGACAACATCAAAAACCTCACCATGCATCTTACTAAATACCTTGGAATGTCTACTTACAAAAAAGGGGTCATTTGGGGGGTATTTGTACATTCCTGGCTTGTTCGGGTCGCAAGATAGGCCAGCAGTACATCAGGTGTGCTAAATTCGCACCACAGCTTGTAGACTCTATAACTTTCACATAGACCAAATATCATCCACTAATTTGGGTTATTTTTATCAAAGATATGTAGCAGTATAAATTATGGCCAAAATTTACGAAGAAAAATTTATAATTTGCAAAATTTTATCACATAAACTAAGAAAAATTTGTTTTTTTTTACTTTTCGGTCTTTTTCATTTATATCGCAAAAAAAAAAAACCCAGAGGGGATCAAATACAACCAAAAGAAAGCTCTATTTGTATGAAAAAAAGGACAAAAAATGTATTTGGGTACAGTATTACATGAGTAATTGTCATTCAAAGTGTGAGAGCACTGAAAGATGAAAATTGGTCTGGGCAGGAGGGGAAGCATATGCATAGCACAAATTATACCCCAAAACACATTCTACTACTCCTCCCGAGTATGGCGATACCACACGTGTGAGACTTTTACACAGCATGTCCACATTTAGAGGCCTAACATGCGGGGACCAACGTCAGGCATTCTAGGGACATAAATTACACATTTAATTTTTTGACTACCTCTTACACTTTTGAAGGCTCTGGAGCACCAGGACAAAGGAAACGCCCACAAAATTACCCAATTTTGTAAAGTAAACACCCCAAGATATATTCTATAAGGCATAATGAGTCTTTTGAACATGTCATTTTTTTCCACAAGTTTTGGAAAATGTGGAAAGAAAATGAAAACACATTTTTGTTAGACCCCTTTCACACTGAGGCGCTTTACAGGCACTACAGCGCTAAAAATAGCACTTGCATAGCACCTGTAAAGAGCCGCTCCTCTTTAGGACGTTAAAAAAACTCCTGCAAGCAGCATCTTTGGAGCAGTGAAGGAGAAATCAATGGGGCAGCGTGGCTATACCACCAGCAGCAGCACTTTGCGGTGGCTTTAACCCTTTCTCGGCTGCTAGCGGGGGTAAAAGCACCCAGCTAGTGGCCGAATAGTGCCACGAAATTGACGGTAAAGCACCAACGCACCCACTGCTCCTGCCCATTGAAATCAATGGGGCAACGTGGCTATACAGCCAGCAGCAGCACTTTGTGGTGGCTTTAACCCTTTTTCGGCCACTAGTAGGGGTAAAAGCACCCAGCTAGCGGCCGAATAGTGCCACAAAATTGAAATTTAAAGCGCCAATGCACCCCCCGCCCCAGTGTGAAAGTGGCCTTACAGAAAGTTGCCAATTTATAAGATATTTCTAACACATAGCGTGTACATAGCAAAAGTTACACCCTGATATATATTTTGCTACTCCTCCTGAGTATGAGGATACCATATGTGGGAGACTTTTCCAGTCTGTCCACATACAGAGGCCCAACATGCAGGGAGCACCATCAGGGACATACATTTCAAATCTAATTTGACTACCTAATGCACTTTTGTGATTCACTGATGGGCACTGTAGTGCATGAATGAGCCATGGATGGGCAAGGATGGGCATGGATGAGTACGGATGGAGCATGGATGAGCACGGATGGTGCACAGATGAGCCAGGGATGGGTGGAGCATGGATGAGCCAGGAATGAATGATATATATATTTTTTTTGCATATTTTTCTTTATTTTTTTCTATATTTTTTTTTGATTTTTTTGTGGTTGAACTGGATGAACTTGTGTCTTTTTTCAACCTATGTAACTATGAATGGAGCATGGATGAGCCAGGGATGGATGGGGAATGGATGAAGCACGGATGAGCCAGGGATGGATGAAGCACGGATGAGCCAGGGATGGATGAAGCACGGATGAGCCAGGGATGGATGAAGCACGGATGAGCCGGGGATGGATGAAGCACGGATGAGCCGGGGATGGATGGGGCACGGATGAGCCGGGGATGGATGGAGCACAGATGAGTCGGGGGTGGATGGAGCACGGATGAGCCGGGGGTGGATGGAGCACGGATGAGCCGGGGATGGATGGAGCACGGATGAGCCGGGGATGGATGGGGCACGGATGAGCCGGGGATGGATGGGGCACGGATGAGCCGGGGATGGATGGGGCACGGATGAGCCGGGGATGGATGGGGCACGGATGAGCCGGGGATGGATGGGGCACGGATGAGCCCGGGATGGAGCACAGATGAGCCGGGGATGGAGCACAGATGAGCCAGGGATGGAGCACAGATGAGCCAGGGATGGATGGAGCACGGATGAGCCGGGGATGGATGGAGCACAGATGAGCCGGTGGATGGATGGAGCACAGATGAGCCGGGGATGGATGGAGCACAGATGAGCCGGGGATGGATGGAGCACAGATGAGCCGGGGATGGATGGAGCACAGATGAGCCGGGGATGGATGGAGCACAGATGAGCCGGGGATGGATGGAGCACAGATGAGCCGGGGATGGATGGAGCACAGATGAGCCGGGGATGGATGGAGCACAGATGAGTCGGTGGATGGATGGAGCACAGATGAGCCGGGGATGGATGGAGCACAGATGAGCCGGGGATGGATGGAGCACAGATGAGCCGGGGATGGATGGGGCACGGATGAGCCAGGGATGGATGGGGCACGGATGAGCTAGGGATGGATGGGGCACGGATGAGCTAGGGATGGATGGGGCACGGATGAGCCGGGGATGGATGGAGCACGGATGAGCCGGGGATGGATGGAGCACGGATGAGCCGGGGATGGACGGAGAATGAATGAGCATGGATGGAGCACAGATGAGCCAGGGATGGATGGACAATGGATGAGCACAGATGGATGGAGCATGGATGAGCCAGGGATGGATGGGGCATGGATGAGCCAGGGATGGATGGGGCACGGATGAGCTAGGGATGGATGGGGCACGGATGAGCTAGGGATGGATGGGGCACGGATGAGCCGGGGATGGATGGAGCACGGATGAGCCGGGGATGGATGGAGCACGGATGAGCCGGGGATGGATGGAGCACGGATGAGCCAGGGATGGATGGAGCACGGATGAGCCAGGGATGGATGGAGCACGGATGAGCCAGGGATGGATGGAGCACGGATGAGCCAGGGATGGATGGAGCACGGATGAGCCAGGGATGGATGGAGCACGGATGAGCCAGGGATGAATGGAGCACGGATGAGCCAGGGATGGAGCACAGATGAGCCAGGGATGGATGGAGCACGGACAGATGGCGCACGGATGAGCCAGGGATGGATGGAGCACGGACAGATGGCACACGGATGAGCCAGGGATGGATGAAGCACGGACAGATGGCGCACGGATGAGCCAGGGATGGATGGAGCACGGACAGATGGCGCACGGATGAGCCAGGGATGGATGGAGCATGGATAAGCCAGGGATGGAGCATGGATGAGCCAGGGATGGAGCATGGATGGAGCATGGATGAGCAAGGGATGGGTGGAGCATGGATGGGCACATGTGGAGCATGGATGAGCTAAGTATGTAGCATGGACGGGCACAGATTGGGACTGTGGGCACTCCAAAAACAGCCCACAGCGCGGCTGCACCTGGCTCCCTCCTCTCCATTCCCAGGTGTACGCCCCAAGGGGCGTGCAATTCTGTGAGGATGTCCATGGATGCCCTCCCAGAATAAGCCAATGCGCTGTAGCCATCTTTCGGCATGTGGTTAACTGCTCTAAGTGTGAAGAAGCCCTAACAGAAAATATGAACTGTTAGTTTTCTAACTGACTTTCATCAAACAGTTATATTATATACGATGTGGTCTTATTTCAAACATTAAATCTTAGGGCCGGTTCACACTGCGACGCGAGGCGAGGCGACGCGGCTCGCCTCGCCTCGCTCCCGCAAGTCGCCCCCATTCAGTACTATGGAACCGTTCTGAGAGGAGCGACTCGAGTCGCTCCGACTCAGAAAAAAGGTTCCTGTACTACTTCGGGGCGACTTCGGGGGCGACTTGCATTGACTTCTATGCAGAAGTCCTCTGCAAGTCGCCACTGAGCTCCCCGCAAGTCGCGGCGAGGTAAGTCGGAGACGCCTCGCCGCGGCTTGCTGTGTGAACCGGCCCTTATCGTAATACTTGGTTTTTGCATATACACATCCCAAAATGTAAACATTTTGCAATGGATCCTATAAAACTTACAACTGCATTTCTATCCTATAAATAACTTTGCCATGTTGACAATCCTACATAAAGTCTCTGTACAAAATTACACAGTAGAGTTCTTTAAGAACAGAAAGTATTTAAATGTGTCATTCTAACTTATATATCAAAAATAATTGAACTATTCTTTAAATTTGGGATAGGGGGCAGGCCATTTGAGTCAATCTTTTCACACCCTGTTTATCAGTAACTACGAATGCTAGTGCAACCATTATTTTCAAACTGCATACTACAGTTTCAGGTTTGTTGGCCATATTTAGTAAAGTGCAGTGCATGGAAACAATTGCTTCTATGGAGTAGTGCTTGGGGACCAGCGAGAAAATATAATCTGACAGGATATTTGAGATGGGCCAAAGAAAGCATCAAAAACCCCTCTAATAAATCAGGGCATAGAAAATCACAGCCACCTTTGGATAAAAGGTTTTCACATATCTCATTCAATCACATATCCCAAAAATAAGGGGATTACACTTCATCTTGAAATAGTGGATAAAGCAATGCAAATCATACCTTTATATCCCTTGGCTAAAACCCCAGGACAGGCGGTATAGGGTGCATTAAAGCCTAAATGTATACCTTTCAATCTTACATCCTGTTTGGTTATATTTTTTCTCTACAAAATGTTTATAGAGAGCGTTGGAAGAGTTTCATGTGCCACATAGCACATGTAGGAACATCATGGTAACAAATCTCTTGAGTATGCTTAAAAGTTTTTTCTTTTCCAATATTTGTTTGTTTTAAGAAACCACACAGAATTACAATGATTCACTTAGAACAGAGGCTTGGATAAGGCACACTAAAGAATTACGGAAACGTTTGTGTATAAATAGCATCACACAATGTTGTGAAATGAAGATCAATACACAATACAGGAATCTGGAGCCCCTTGTCATTTCACTAATTTGGCTCAGTCCAGATACCTATCAATATAAGAATAAGATAATCCAGAAATGAACTACATTGTGTATAACTCAAGTAGGGAACTATCTTGAGAATGCTTAAAAGTTTTGATTTCACACTGGGAGCAGAACTTTTTATTATTAGGAAGCTGAATGAGAAATATTGAAACTAAATGCACAAAAAGGGCCCTTTCACATGAATGCAGTTGGGTGAATTTTGACCTGCACTCCAACTGCATAGACAGCCCAAAGTTAATCCTATGGGCATAGTTCACATCATTGCAGTGCAGTTAACAAAAAAAAAAGTACAGTATGCTGCATTTTTCTGCACCGTTTTTCTTTCACAGTTTTGTAAACATTTTATTATATCTTTATGTGACAACACTGAAGACACGGCACTTGGCTACAATGTAAATAAAGTAGTGAGTTTACAGCTTGCACAACAGTGTAAATTTGCTGTCCCCTCAAAATAACTTAACACACAGCCATTAATGTCTAAACCGCTGACAACAATATTTTGTGTGGCCACCATTATTTTCCAGCACTGCCTTAACCCTCTTGAGCATGGAGTTCACCAGAGCTTCACAGGTTGCCACTGGAGTCCTCTTCCATACCTCCATGACGACATCATGGAACTGGTGGATGTTAGACACCTTGCGCTCCTCCACCTTCCATTTGAGTATGCCCCACAGATGCTGAATATGGTCTAGGTCTGGAGACATGCTTGGCCAGTCCATTACCTTTACCCTCAGCTTCTTTAGCAAGGCAGTTGTCATCTTGGAGGTGTGTTAGAATACTGCCCTGTGGGTTAGTCTCCAAAGGGAGAGGATCATGCTCTGCTTCAGTATGTCACAGTATGTTTGCATTCATGGTTCCCTCAATGAACTGTAGCTCCCCAGTGCCGGCAGCACTCATGCAACCCCAGACCATGACACTCCCACCACCCTGCTTGACTGTAGGCAAGACATACTTGTCTTTGTACTCCTTACATGGTTGAAACCAAACAAGCTTGACACCATCTGAACCAAATAAGTTTATCTTGGTCTCATCAGACCACCGAACATGGTTCTAGTAATCCATGTGCTTAGTCTGCTTGTCTTTAGCAAACTGTTTGCAGGCTTTCTTGTGCATCATCTTGAGAAGAAGCTTCCTTCTGGGATGACAGTCATGCAGACCAATTTGATGCAGTGTGCGGCATATGGTCTGAGCGCTGACAGACTGACCACCCCACTCCTTCAACATCTGCAACAATGCTGGCAGCACTCATACATCTATTTCCCAAAGACAACCTCTGGATAGGACGCTGAGCACGTACACTCAACTTCTTTGGTTGACCATGGCGAGGCCTGTTCTGAGTGGAACCTGACCTGTTAAACTACTGTATGGTCTTAGCTACCGTGCTGAAGATCAGTTTCTGGGTCTTGGCAATCTTCCTATAGCCTAGGCCATCTTTAAGTAGAGCAATAATTCTTTTTTTTAGATCCTCAGAGTGTTCTTTGCCATTAGGTGCCATGCTGAACTTCCAGTGACCAGTATGGCCAAAATGGCTATTTGGGCCCAATTTGGACATTTTCACTTAGGGGTGTACTCACTTTTGTTGCCAGCATTTTAGACATTAATGGCTGTGTGTTGAGTTATTTTGAGGGGACAGCAAATTTACACTGTTGTACAAGCTGTACACTCACTACTTTACATGTAGCAAAGTTTAATTTCTTCAGTGTTTTCACATGAAAAGATATAATAAAATATTTACAAAAATGTGAGGGGTGTACTCACTTTTGTGAGATACTGTATATAGACATACAGTAGATCTAAAAAGTCTACACGCCCCTATTAAAATGTCAGGTTTCTGTGATGTAAACAAATGAGACAAAGAAATAATTTCAGAACTTTTTTCTACCTTTAATTTGACCTATAAACCGTACAACTCAATTGAAAAACAAACTGAAATCATTTAGGGAGGGGGAAGTAAAAATAAAGAGCTAAAATAATGTGGAAACAAAGAAAAATGCTGGTACTAAGGGGGTTAAAACACGGAGCTTAGTAATGTTGTACTAGCTACATTAAATGCATGGGTAATATACAGAGGGAGAAGGTGATGGGTTAATGAGCAGATACACTAGAAAACAAAAATGGTTGCGCTAAGTGTCAGACATAAAGACATCTAAATGATCAAATGGTGATGGCTGCACTCACTATATACCCACACACATATAGTTAATATAAATAAAAAAACAAGATAAAAGTGCTAGTGCATTAAAAATAAATTCAATAATAAAAAAAATATACAGTGCTTAAATAAATACACTTAACATCATGATGTGCAAATAAGCTAATTCATAAGCATCCAAAAAAGTCCATTAAAAAGAAAAACGTGCACAGTGCAAAATCATCCATCAATAAATACTCAATGCAGACAATCCATCATTAAATGTATGCGTCGCCAAAATCCAGTAATTCTGTGTGAATATACACCAATTTACAAGCTGCAGGTAAGTCCTCAAAGAAAGAGGTCTAGCTGCACTTTTATGGGAGGGAGGAATTTCCACTGGGATGAATGGCACAATACAGGACTCCGGAACGGAGTATTTAGAAATAACCAGAGTAGTCCACAGATAAAGCTCAACAAAGGATAAAGGCAAAAGGAGGAACTTCCATAATGCACGTAGAAAATTGCATGTAAGACAGAAATGCACGATCGACATCACCGCTGTAGCTCTACCCAATACGTTTCGTTCAATAGTATGTCATTCGGGGGTATAGTAGTGATAATAATCCATAACGGATATATATATAGATATATATGTCACCTCCCATCCAGCAGCTTCCATATAGAAAAAGATGGTGGCCATACTGCCGGAGCTCAGACACTAGAGGCCAACATATTCCAATGGGAATCTGTGACCATTTTGCAGAGGTCTGGATTTGCACAGTAAAAAGAAAAAACACCTATAATTAACAAAAATGGATTGCAAAATTAAAATATATTGAAAAAAAATGTACAATTACAATCCTAAAATACAGGTTCAAATGTATATAGTATATATAAAAAAAACAATTAGGAGAAGGCATCAAGGTAAAAAGTTCACTGTTTTTTAATTAGGGATTGACCGATATTTTTTTTTGGTGCCGATACGATACATATATTTTGGCCACCTCTCAGGCCGATGGCCAATATTTTGAGCATTTACATTTTTTATTTTGACACTTTCCTTTAAAAAAAATTGTTATCACTGTTATTGCTGTCACAAGGAAACAATGTAAACACCCCTTGTGACAGTAATAGGCAGTGACCGGTACTCTTTATGGAAGGATCTGGGGTCTATAAGATCCCAAACCCCTCTTTTGCACATGAAAGTATTCAAAACTTCAAGATAGGCATTTTTGAATAGTTTCTATTTTTTTGTTTCCAGGTTACTAGATCTGAGACCTAAACAAAGCATTGACTTTTTTCGGGTCTTCAGCCAAACGGCCGATGTGCCAGTTAGTTTCTCGTCCTCCCGGTGGAACGGGAGAGCCCAGGCGAGCCTCCCCTCCCGCTGCTTATAATAACAGCTGAGCGGCTGCTGAGCTGCGTCTGTTGCTATTACAACAAAACTCTAAGGAACGGTGCCGGTGTGATGCATGCACCTGCATGCATAACCCAAGTAAAACTCCTTGAAGCAATATCAGTATTGTTTGTGTGCGATAACGATACTTCCAAAAAAGTGAATATCAGCGGCACCGATAATCGGTCGATCTCTATTATTGATAGAGCAGTTAATGACCAGTTGAACATTAAGCCCTCGAGTGGAATAAGAATGAAGTTCAAATAACCAATGAGTTTCTCACTTGGATATCTCACGGACATTGTTACTACTCCCTCCAGTGTGGTACAAAGCTCTTGAAATTTACCAATTTAAGGCAAGATGGATTCCCTATTGTGCTTGATGGCAAAATGTTTAGAAAGGCTATGGCGAAAAAGCCCTTTCTTACGTTAGCAAGATGCTCACTAATCTTCACTTGTAGTGCTCTCCTTGCTCTGCCCACGTATTGCAAGTTGCAGGAACACTGCAAAAGGTAAACCATATTCTTAATGGAACATGTAATGAAGTTGTTAATGTTATAGCTGTGGTTAGTTACAGTAGATTGGAAAGTACATGTCCTAACCGTGTTGGTTCCACGCGTTTTGCATACAGGACACATGCAACATGGAGAAAAACCTTTTATGTCCTCAAAAAAGGACAGACTTATAGGTTTATCAATTACATTCAATGCAATGAGGCGTCTTCATAGTTTCATAGCGTCTTAAGGTAGGGGCCTTCTTGAATATGATTTTAAGATCCTTAGGTAAAACTGGACCTAGGATAGGGTCAATTGTAAGGATTGCCCAATGTTTTCTCAAAATGTATTTTTAAAATGATGTTTATTAGAGTAAGTGGTACAGAAGGATCATTCAAGAGTTGAGGAATTTGGCTAGCAATCATCTTATTCAATACAAATTCTTACTGGATCTACCTCACTATGGCCAGATTGGCTAGGATATTTCCCACCCAGTCACCAGGGCAGATTTCCTCCACATTTTTTGGGACTGTGTGGCTATACAAGGGTTTTGGTTGGAGGTTGCTAAATGTATAGAGGAGGTCACTACACTATGTGTGAGGCTAGCTGTTTAAGTGAGTCTCCTTGGACTTGACGCCCTAGCCCCTAAAAAGGTGACAAGTACCTTTCTGACATTGCTTTTTTTATGCTAGGAATTTGATAGTTCTCTCCTAGAAAAAGCCTACTCCTCCTGCTGTTCTGGATGGCACTCATTAATAAAGCTCTCCCCCTGTATTATGCTAGCAGGGGCATACCCAATACGTTTGATAAAGTTTGGGGCGGATGGACAAATGTTGTGTCTACAGCGCCTGAATAAATCGTGTGTCTTGCATATGTGAAACTAAGTAGGGATACTATGGAATTGTGTATTGCGCTACCCTGGATGTGCGCTGGGTATCTGTGTACTATTTCTAGGGTTTGTTGTTCTTCAGTGCTGACATATGCTCTGTAATGTGATATGGGAGCCAGTCAATACCAAAATGTAAGGATTTACATATGTTCTCTCTGTTCAGTGGGATCACTGATACTACTGTTTCTGCATTAGCCTTGGAGTTATACTAATTGCCTAGATCTGAGGTCATACAATGTGTGTGTCAAGTGCTGCCTGGTTGTCAGGCTCTTTGAATGTGTATGTTTTCTTTGTATTATTGTATAAAAAAAAAAAAAAAAAGTTGAGGAATTTACATCCCTAATTCTAGGGACAAATAGATCATTACTATCCAAAGAGGCCACCTGTGAGGTATCATTATTCAGATCATTACCAGAATATCCTTTATCTAAAAAACATTTAATGACCTTGGCCTAGGCATTCAATTCTTCCAACTGGAAGCAATTGCATCGGAGTCTTAAAAATTGTCCCTTGGCAATTTTAGCCAGGAGGGATTTGTAACTGAATATAATCGTTTCTATCGCTCTTCTTAAAAAACGTCTTTGTACAAAAGCATTTACTTCAAGCTGGATAATTTGAGGAAATTGATCGCCGTATAGCTAAATTCATAGTTCCAAACATGACCCCAAGAGTTTGAGTTAAGGAAGGTCATAAACTGATGAAGATCTGACACGGTACCACCCTACACCATCAAAGCGTCATCTATATATCGGCGCCAAAAGATAGCCTCCTGGCGGGGGGTCCCAAAAATAGTCTACGCCTCCCAGTGGGCCATAAATAAATTGGCCACACTGGGAGTGAACTTGAGCCCTATCGCAACTACCATCCTCTGCAAATAAAAGTGACCCCCATACCAAAAGTAGTTGTGATGCATGCAGAAATCCAAGGTGTCTAAAATAAACCTTCTATGACTGGAAATGTGTCAGTTCTATCCAGAAAATTACACAGATTCTATACTACTCACTATTGGACGACGGTATTGTGTGTCAGTGATTTATGAATGGTAAGTAAAATAGAACTGGGACTCTAGGAGTAACAGGGACCAAATAAGATTTCTCCTTCCAGTTCAAAATGCCATTATCAAGCCCTTTCTTTACCAAAGTTTTTTTTAAAACATACTGTAGGATCTTTATTTAAAATCTGAGCGTTTGTTAACAAAAAAAAAAATGGATCCTGCTCCTTTAAAACATGTTATAGTTACATAGTAGGTGAGGTTGAAAAAAGACATACCGTATATACTCGAGTATAGGCCGACCCGAATATAAGCCGAGGCCCCCAATTTACCCCCAAAAAACTGGAAAACTTATTGACTCGTGTATAAGCCGAGGGTGAGACATGGCTGTCCATCCCTGTGTGTCCGTCCATCCCTGTGTGTGTGTCCGTCCATCCCTGTGTGTGTGTCCGTCCATCCATCCATCCCTGTGTGTGTGTCCATCCATCCATCCCTGTGTGTGTGTCCATCCATCCATCCATCCATCCCTGTGTGTGTGTCCATCCATCCATCCATCCCTGTGTGTGTGTCCATCCATCCATCCATCCCTGTGTGTGTGTGTCCATCCATCCATCCCTGTGTGTGTGTGTCCGTGCAGCCTTGTGTGTCCAGCCTACCTGTGTCCCGAGCCTGTGTCCCGAGCCTGTGTCCCGAGCCTGTGTCCCGAGCCGCCGCCCCGAGCCGTCGTCCCGAGCCTCCTCCGTCCTTCCAGGATCGCCGCTCTTCTCGGCGGCCATTCTAAAATTCAAAAGCCGCGCCTCCGCCTTCGCCTGTGATAGGCGGAACACTGAATTTCCCAGCAGCCTGTGTTCTGCCTATCACGGACATCGTCTCATCCTCGTCCGTAGTACGAGGATGAGCGGATGTCCGTGATAGGCGGAACACTGACTGCTGGGAAATTCAGTGTTCCGCCTATCACAGGCGAAGGCGGAGGCGGAGGCGCGGCTTTTGAATTTTAGAATGTCCGCTGTCTGTCTGCTCGATACGCTGATCGAGCAGTCAGACAGCGGTGACTCGAGTATAAGCCGAGGGGGCACTTTCAGCCTCAAAAAAGAGGCTGAAAATCTCGGCTTATACTCGAGTATATACGGTAAGTCCAACCTATATGTGTGATTATATGTCAGTATTACATTGTATATCCCTGTAAGTTGCGGTCGTTCAGGTGCTTATCTAATAGTTTCTTGAAACTATAAATGCCCCCCCTCCGCTGAGACCACTCCCTGTGGAAGGGAATTCACTCTACGTAGTTTAAGGTTAAACCTCTTGTGAAGGGAGCTACTTTTGGGCGCAGGGTGACCAAGAAAATAATGAACCCTGTATCTGCCATTTTCGAAATAGTGGCCGATTCATAATGCTGGGACAAATACTGTTAGGAGATGCTGATGTCAATTCCAGCCACTTGTCTCTGTCTGTGTCTGCTATAATGTAAATGAGTCTTAGCCCCTGTACACACGGTCGGAGATTTCGACAACCAAATCCGTCTGATTTTGTCCGAAACTAATGCATACACACGGTCGGACTAAGTTGTCGAAAAATCCGATCATTCAGAACGTGATGACGTAATTTCGTTACGATGGGACTACGTTCAGGCTAGTAGCCAATAGCTTTGATGTAGGAATTTGATCTGAGCATGCGTGGCACTTGGTCCGATCAAAATTCTCTACACATGATCGGAGTATGTCTGATCAAACCAGCTGGTCGGGAAATATTTCCAACAACTTGGAAAATTGGGTCCGACGGATATTCCGACGGAATCAGTCCGATGCATACCACACACAGTCGGATTATCCGACAACACGGTCCGATAGGACACATTCCGACCGTGTGTACAAGGGCTTAGTGTGGCTTTTCTTTCAGCCATTGTTATCTGTGCTAATTAACCCTGCAATTGTATGAAGGAGTTCTGTATTGAGATGTTGAATAATGTGTATTGTATAGTTGGTGAGCTAGGAGACGTGAAGTCTGTCCTAAAGGTCATGTCTCTGAGTCACCTAGGCTGTCTAAAGTATTAGATAATTAGCTCATGTTAATTAGGTTTCTGGTGAGAGGTTGTACACTTCCATCCTTCTGTATATATTTATGCGAGATCTCAAAATAAAAATTCATTCCCGATTGAACCTCAATACAGAGCCTCGTCTCGTACTTGGGGGAGAATTATTCGTATGGTTTCTTGTTTAGCCGATTGGAGCGTTTGGTAGCTGCCTTTGGGTTCGGAAATTGAATGTCCTAAATGGCTTTAAAGCCTTTCATACTTGGGGTGTCGTTACACCTCTTTTCTGCAATTTTCGAAATGTTTTTTGAAAGCACAAGTTTATGGATATAACAAAAAAAAGATAACAAACATTGTGGTTACAGCACAATTCTAGAAGTATGCCAACGAGAACATGAGGTACATAACACTGAATGAATAACAAGACTTGACTGAAATGCCTGCCCACATGTCCCCCAACACCTTGCATTTTGGATTACGTTAATGCACTCCATCATCTTCCCACCCGTGCATCTACAGTTAATTATTGGTGTACAAATTGAGGCAATATATCTCAACGATTCGGGGTAGAATTGGGTTCCCTGACCAATGTGTGCAGGTGTCGGTCTACTCAGTACATTTATCCAAGCTGTTCAGCCATCTATCCCAGATCCTATTGTACTTTGTGTGGCATCCCCGTTGTTGGTATATTACTTTTTTATAAGTCAGGGTATGATTAATTTCCACAATCAAGGCCCGGATTGTAGGGGGTGTGGACCGCATCCAGTGCCTTGCCACCAACTTTCTTGCTCCAAATACGTTTCGTGCAGAAATGTGGGCAGGTATTTATCAATATTAGCATCTGGAAGTAGGCCTAGCACACAAATCTTCGGGTCTAGTTGTAGGGGTGAGCCCATGCGATCGTGAAGGAATGCGATTACTTGTGCCCAGTAAGCCTGGATCACAGGACATGACCATATGAGATAGTAAAATGTACAATTAAGATCAGCACACCTAGTACATACCAGGCTATAATTGGGATGATACATAGTAATTCTTATTGGGGTTAAGTATGATCGGTGGAGAATATATAGTTGGGTCAGACGTTCAGGAAACTTAAGCGGTACTCTTTTGGTGTTCTCCAATATCTCATTCCAGTCTGACCTCCTCTAAGGGGCCAACATCCTCTTCCCACCTGATTCTAGCAGTGTCAGAAATTTGCAATACTACACGGGTTCTCAGTATATTATACATGGTTGATATTAACTGAGACAGATTTTCCCCTACTGTCACATCTACTATGGGCAAAGTTTGTTTGGTTTGGAAAACGTTCCACAAACTGAGTTCGAAGGGCATGACTCAGTTGTAGCTATCGGAATAACATATGGGTCGGCAGCTCAAATTCTTCCTTCAGTGTTTGGAAGTCTCACACTTCGAGTGGGGTGATTACTTGATACAGGTATAGTAATTCCTTTAGAGGCCCATAAGTCAACATCTGGAATCAGGATCAGTTCTTTTAGTTGGGGGTTGCGCCACAGGGGTGTGTGTGCATGAAATAAGTCAGCACCGGTAATCTTAAGCGATCTCTCCCAGATCTGTTTATGATGGGTAAGTATGGGGCCTCGATTATTACCACCCCCCCCTCTAAATATTACCTGAATGGGAGTATGTGTGCTATGGCCCGAGCCCTCACATATCAAAGTTTGGTATCTATTCCTGTCTGATTTGTGTGAATGAAAAGTGCAATAATTGAGCCGGTATGTAAAATGAACGAAAGTCCGGGAGGGCTACGCCTCCCGACAAAGTTGGGTTAAGGGTGTTCCATGCTAATTTGTGCATGTTCGGTCCCCAAATGAAGGTGTTAAGAATACTGTTTTGAAAATTTTAAGAGGGATTAAGACTGGGGAATGCCAGAACCTATATAGGAATTTTGGCAACAAAATCATTTTGGTAAGATTGATCCTCCCTGTGACCCCCAGTGGGAGACGCGACCAGGCCTGCATACGAGCTTTTAGGAACGAAAATAAGGGTTCTATGTTGCTTTTAATATAATCCCTGGGATTCTTTTCTGCTAATTTTAATGAGTGGCCACGAGTCTTGTTAAACTCCCTTTTGCAAAAAAGTTTTATGCCTATTGTGGGGTCACCAGTATGGTATTTGTATATTGAAATCATATCCCTTCTCAAGCGTCTGTTCTCCTGAGAGAATAAGTTCAGTGCTTGCAACCTTTCCTCATAACTAATATTGTCCATACCCTTTATTAGCTTTGTTGCCCTTCTTTGTACTCGCTCCATTTCCAGTACATTCTTCCTGAGGACTGGTGCCCAGAACTGGACAGCATACTCCAGGTGCGGCCCGGATCAGAGTCTTGTAGAGTGGGAGAATTATCGTTTTATCTCTGGAGTCGATTCTCTTTTTAATGCATTGCATGCCATTGTTGAGCCTATCCTCTACTAGGAACCCCAGGTCCTTTTCCATCCTAGATTCCCCCAGAGGTTCTTCCCCCCAGTGTATACATTGCAGTCATATTTTTGCCACCCAAATGCATTATTTTACATTTTTCTACATTGGACCTCATTTGCCATGTAGTTGCCCACCCCATTAATTTGTTCAGATGTTTTTGCAAGGTTTCCACATCCTGCGGAGAAGTTATTGTACTGTTAGCTTAGTATCGTCCACAAATACAGAAATTCAACTGTTTACCCCATCCTCCAGGTCGTTTATAAACAAATTAAATAGGATTGGTCCTAGCACAGAACCCTGGGTGACCCCACTACCCACCCCTGACCATTCCGAGTACACCCCATTTATCACCACCCTCTGAACTCCTCATTGTAGCCAATTATATGACACAGTTCTTGACCTGTGTCATTTAGCCCCCTGTAACACCTAAAAAACCTGGCTGATCCTGCCAGTTTCTCCCCACCCCCTGTAAACTGACCACGGTGTATCATGGCTGCTCAGTCCGTCATTGTAGTCATTTTACGTGCCTCTGTTATCTGCTCTCCTCTCTGCTCCTGTGTCCTCCTCCCCCCTCCCCTCTGTCTGTGTGTGTGTGTGAGCTGCCCCTCCCCCTCCTGCTGCTCTCATAACACTAACCTGTATCATCATCAGCACTACCTCCTATTGCAGTGCCCCCCTCTGTGAATGATTTATAAATATAAATTCTGTAAATACCTCATTTAAGAGCTGAGATTGCAATCACATGACCAGCCAACTCTCTCCTCCAGACAGACATCAGCAGAGGAATCTCAGCCCCACCCCCTGCATCTCTCAGAGGAGAAAAGGAGAAAGCTGGCCAGTCATGTGATTGCAATCTTGGCTGTGAAAAATTAGGTATTTTCAGCATTTTTTTTTTTATAAATCACACACAGAGGGGCATACTACAATATCAGGCAGTGCTGATTGTCTATACAGGTTACAGTGGCTTAACAACCACTTTAAGTTAGACATTTCATGTTGGTATTTTGATTTATCAGATAATACAATAGTACCCTCCTTGTCAGTGGGGACAAAGCTGTCACCATCCCTCTTGGCTAAAAGGGACCCCCAAGGTGCAATTTTTAAGGCTCTGACGCAATTACTCTCAGTTGGAAGAATTTTCATTAAACAATTTTTTTTTTAAGATAAAGGCTATTCTGGTAATGATCTTTTTGGATAGGAATGATCCAGTAGTCTCTAGAATTAGGGCTACAGATTCCTCCTTGACTTTTGAATGGTCCTTCTGTACTTGTTCTAATCAACATAATTTTTCCATAGACTTCTGGAAAAACATTGGGCAATCCTTAAAAATTACCCTATCCTGGGCCCAGTTTAACACCTAAGGATCCTAAACTGGTATTCAAGAAGGCCCCTACCTTAAGACACCTTGTTGCACCGAATGTATTTGATAAACCTATATGTTTGTCCTACTTTGGGGACATAAAATGTTTCTGGGTCGCAGGTGTCCTGAATGCAAAACATGCGGAACCAACGCATATTTCCAATCTACTGTAACTAACCACAACTATAACATTAAAGCAGAGTTCCACCCTAAAGTGGATTTTCCGCTCATTGGAACCACCCCCCCCCCCCCCTCCGGGGTCACATTTGGCACCTTTCAGAGGGGAGGGGGTGCAGATACCTGTCTAAGAAAGGTATTTGCACCCACTTCTGGGCATAGACTCCCACGGGAGTCTATGCTTCTTCCTGTCCCGCCGCGCTGTCTGCTGGGACACACACAGGTCCCAGAGACAGCGCGGACCATTCCCATTTGCGCTGCGCGACTCACGCATGTGCAGTAGGGAACCGGAAGTGAAGCCGCAATGCTTCACTTCCTGATTCTCTCACCGAGAATGGTAGCGGGAGCAGCCGAGGCCAATCGCTGGACCCTGGGACAGGTGAGTGTCCATTTATTAAATGTCAGCAGCTGTAGTATTTATAGCTGCTGGTTATTAATAATTATTTTTTTCCAGTGGACTCCCTCTTTAACAACTTCATTACATGTATCACTAAAAATATGGTTTACCTTTTGCAGTGTTCCTACAACTTACAATATGTGGGCAGAACAAAGAGCACTACAAGTGAGGATTAGTGGACAACTGGCTAACATAAAACATTTTGCATCCATCTTGCCTAAACTGGTCAGTATTGAGAGCTTTGTACCACACCAAAAGGGTAGTAACAATGTCCATGGGGATCCCCAAGCTAGAAACTCATTGGATATTTTAACTCGGTTCTTATTCCCATGAAAGGCTTAATGTCAAATTGAACATTAACTGCTTTATTAATGATAGTTCATTTTTTCCTTGGAACTTTCTCCTAATTGTTCCTTTTTATACTTTTTAACCTGTATTTTAGGTTTGTAATTGCACATTTTATTTTCATTATATTTTTGTATTCCATTTTTGTTAATTATTTACCAGTAACAGTTCGCCTCTAGATGGCGCTTACCACTCCATTGTTATTTTTAGGTTTTTGATCTTTTTTTTCTCCTCTGTGATCCCTTTGTAATGAAGTTCTAACCTCTTTTGACCAATATTGCATTCTATTGTCAGTTAATAATAACTATAGGTGGCTTTTCTTTTTACTGTGCAAATCCATATATATACACTGTGGATTATCATCACCGCTATACCCCTGGATGATGTCACATTTGACGAAACGCATCGCGTGAAGCTACAGCAATGACTTTTTTTTCTGCCACATCAGTGAACTCGTTCGGGGAACCCAAATCAACTCTATCGTTCATCGTAGACCCGACTCCTCTCAACATCATTGTAGCATTTATCTCTCCAATCTGTGTTTTTTTTTTATAATATAATATTTAATCACCCATACCCCCCCTCCCCTATCCCCTCCCCCCCGTGGTCTCTCCTCTGTGTCGGATAGGCAACCTGGTCCACTCTTACAACGCTCTTTCAGCCATCTTTTCCATATAGCTTGGGGTTTGTTGGTATATTTCCCAGGCATTCCATCTCTTATCAAATCCCGCTTCCCCCAATTCACCACAGTACTTTAAATACTCCAAATTGTGAATTCTATTGATTTTGCTAAACCATCTTTTTACAGAGGGAATCTCGGGGTTTCCCCAAAAACAGGGGATTAAGCTCTTAGCAGCATTTAATAAGCTTGGGATCAAAGTTTTCTTGTATTGTTTGATGGGCGTAGTGGTCCCGTGCAGTAGGCATACCCTGGGGTCCTCTGGGATTATTTGACCGGTAATTTCTTTAATTGTGGATAATACAATCTGCTAAAAAAAAAATATATATTTTGGGGCATGTCCACCAAATGTGGACAACAAAGCCCTTCTCAGCACATCCTCTCCAGCATAAATTTGAGAGGCCCTTTTGGAAATGGTATATTTTATCCGGGGTTATATACCACCGGGCCATGCACTTATAGTTCATTTCCAGTGTACTGCAATCCGGTGAGATTGCATACGGCATCTGTAGGATCTTCTTTATCTCTTTTTCTGAACTTCTAATCCCCAACTCTTCATCCCACCTATATACTATTTTTAAACCCATCAGTATTTTATAGATCTTAGCGATCACTCTCTTTCCATCCGTCCCCGCACACAGCTGCTCTAATGGAAGCAGGTCCTCCGTGGATCTAATCGGGTGTGTTTCAACTGAATGTACCTCCACCAATTTATATCTATAACCTTTTTTTGATTCTTTAAATCCTGTAACGTGCAAATCTTCCCATTGTTCATGATATCCCTTAGTTGTGCATCTCTCTTTCTAATCCACCCTCCAAAAACCCTATCTTTCCCTGGTGCAAAAAATTTAGTATCGCATAAAGGTATTAACGGGGAGTTATAGCCCATTTTTGTTTTTTATGAACCCTATCCCATATTACCATGGAAATGCGAGTGATTATATGTGTATGAGTATCCAAGTCTCTTAACTGTGTCGGAATCCAAATAATTTTGCCTATTAATGTTTTACTTATCCCTTTTTCTAATTTAACCCCCCTTTTTTCTTTATTATCCTTTACCCAGTCCACCACCCGTGCCATTATTATTGCGTGGTAGTATGTTTTAATGTCCGGGGCCCCCAAACCCCCTTGGGTCCTGTCTCTAGCGAGTATCCCCTGACTTATTCATGTTTTTTTTCCCCCCAGATAAACCTACTAAAAAGCAGATTTTGTTTGTTAAAATGAGTCGGGGATCAGGCATGGCAACGTTTGGATTTTATATAATATTTTGGGGAGTATTATCATCTTTAAGCAATTTATTCTATTAATCCAAGATCTCTGGCTAGGAGTCATGATATTTAGTTGTGTTTTGATGTCATTCATTAGCGAGATAAAATTTTGTCGGTATAGCTTGTGTTGTGAAGCAGTTATTTTAACACCTAAATACTTAATTTCTTTGTCCCTCCAAATAAATGGAAATTTTTGTTTTAGCCTATGAACCTCCTGTTGGGTAAGGTTTATGTTCAAAATTTCCGATTTTGTATGGTTCATCTTAAAATTAGATACATCCCCGTACCATTTCAGGACGTCCAATAAACACGGGAGGATTGTCTCCGGGCTTGTAACATAAAACAGGACATCATCAGCATATGCCGCTATTTTATGGGCGTCATTGTCAATCTGTAGTCCTTTAATTTCAGGGTTCAATCTGATCCTCGTCAACAGTGGTTCCATTGATAAGATAAATAAGGGGGACAGGGGACAACCTTGCCGTGTCCCATTGAACATCCTAAAGGGCAAAGATAGAGACCCATTTATTTTTACCCTCGCTGTGGGTTGTTTATATGGAGCGTTTATCCGGCCTAACCTCTTAGGACCCACCCCAAATGCACCCAGAGAATTTAACATGAATCCCCAGTCTACTCTGTCAAATGCTTTCTGGGCATCTATAGACAGTAGCAGACCTGGGGATCCACTTTCTTGGATTTTATGCATCACCAGAAGGGTTCTAATACCATTGTCCCTGCTTTCCCTGGCCGGGACAAATCCCACTTTGTCTGTGTACACCAAATCATTTAGTACTGTTTAAATTCGGTGTGCTAATAGCTTTGCATATATTTTTACATCGGCATTTAACAAAGAAATGGGCTGGTAGCTAGGACACAGCAAGGGATCCTTCCCCTCCTTGGGGATAATGGTAATCTCTGCCTCAAGTGCTTCCGGTCGTATCTCCCAATCGCCTCCTATCCCATTCATGTAGGATACCATTTTTGGGACCAAAATATCTATACATTTTTTTATAATAGGCTGCTGTAAACCCATCTGGGCCTGGGTTTTTCCCTGATGCGGTATCTTTTAATATTCTAGATAGTTCTGGTTCTGTTATTGGCGCCTCCTTTTGGCCGGCTTTGTCTGGATGTATTTTCTTCAATGCACAACCTTCCAAAAAGACCCTAATGTTCTCTAATCTCTTTTTATCCTTATCTGGGGAAACATTTTGGTATAGTGAGTAGAGATTCCCATAGTATTCCTGGAAGGCCTGGGCAATCCCTGGAGTAGAAAAGACCTTCACCTCTTTCCTATTTTGAATACTCTATAAAATTGTCATTATTTTTCTGTTTTAACCTTTTAGCCAGGTATTTGCTTGACATATCCCCCCACTGACACCTCTCTTTCTTCAGCCTATGATAAATTGCTCGGTTTTCTTGTTCAATAACATCTTTTAATCTCTCTTTCTTAATAGTTAATTCCTGCTCTACGCCACTTCCTCCCCCGTTTTTGTATTTCTGCTCCAGTACCAAAATTTCTTTATATAACCTATCTCTGATCTGTGCGTTAGCCTTTTTCTTTGCGGTTTTGATTGAGATCAAAATCCCCCTAATATAGGCCTTATGTGCCTCCCATACCCTGGCTTCAGATGTAGTACTCCCACTGTTTGAGGAAAAAAAATATTCCAGTTCTGTTTTTATCTTATCTACCACCTCCATATCTTCCAATAAGGCTTCGTTCATTCTCCACCTATTCACCCCCTTTCGTTCCCTTTCTATCATTAAATCTATTGATACTGGGGCATGGTCTGAGAAGACCATGACCTCGATCTTAGAGCTCTTGACTACATTCAACAACCTATGCTCTACTAAGAACAGGTCAATCCTTGAGAACGTCCCGTGCACTGCGGAATAGAAGGAATAATCTAGTTTTTTTTTTTACGTGTTGAGTTCTCCACACATCCATCAGCTGATGTTGATGTAGTTTCTTTTTTAGTACTTTCCGTAATTCCTTTTCCGTCCGCTGTGCCCGGGACGTGCTATCCATCACGGGATCCATACTGAAATTAAAATCTGCCATCAGCACCAGACCCCTTTTGAAACTGCATGAATTTGTCCACCACTCCCAAAAGAAATCCGATTGGGTTTCTATTGGGGCAATAAATATTGGCTATTGAGTAGTTGACTTCGTTTATTCTGCCCTTTATAAATAAATAACGTCCTTCCGGGTCTGCCTTTATTTCCTCGGGTTTAAACCCCACCCCTCTCGCAAAGCCTATAGCAACTCCCCTAGCCAATCTGGTTGGGGAGTCTCCGTAGAACCAAGTTGGATAATCACCAGAGCTGATCTTCAAACTAGAGGCCTGCGCGATATGCGTATCTTGAAGGAGAACTATATCAGCATTTAAATGTTTAATTTCTCGTAAAATGTTATTTCTTTTAATTTGGGAATTAAGCCCCCTAACGTTATATGATATTACCTTTAATGTGGCCATCTAGACAATATATTCACTACTACCGATCCCTCCTACCGTTCTCATCATCCTTTGTTCATAGGGCCCAAACCCAAACTAATATCTTCCTTCCACTTCCTGACACTGGCGGTTTGAACTCTTTGGTTGCCCTTTTCCCTGCACAGAGGAGAGTCCACCCCACCCTCCCTTACCCCTAAACCCCCCCCCTCCTCTCCCCCCCACCCCATCACCAAAACAGGGGGCAAATGCCTTCTCACAGGCTCTGGGATCCATGGTCCCCCAAGACCTTCACAGGATCCCTCCCCCTTGGTGGAGCTCTAATTGTGGATCCCACGGCCAGGTCTCTGCTGCCCCCGCCCATTCCACCCCCCCAGCGGTGTACCCCCCCACCCCTCCTCCTTTTCCAGTTCTCTTCTTCCTTCTCCCACTCCTTCCTCCCATTTCTGTCAGCAACTACTTCCACCCCATAGTAAAAACCACTATTAGTCAACAGTTCTTATTAATTCTTGGGGGGTTTCTTCTTTCTATCAATCTGGTGCCATTGTTGGCGGGCGGCACAACTTAAAGAGTTCTCTTTATCTTCCCACCAGCCAGGGATATCTACCTTTGGAATGTATAGTTTACTGTAAGAGGACTCCGTATCCTTTGGGAATCGCAGAGTTGCCGAGCGACCCTCTTTCTTACCAATAAGATATGCTGGGAAGCCCCAGTGATATTGTATATTTTTTCTTTGAGTACTTCTAAAAGGGGTTTCCGCAACTTTTTCCTCCTAAGTGTGAGTGGGGCAAAATCCAGAAAAAACCTGTAGAGGTGACCCCTCATATTTCGCTGGTGTTACTTTTAGGTTTGTCCGAATCCGATCTTTAGCCTTATAATTATGGAATCTAACAATCATGTCTCTAGGCGTTTCCCTTGGCCAGGGGGGGGGGTTCCCCTGCTCCCTTTACCGTCTTCCCCCTCATCTTTTGGGGAAGGACTTCCCGCACTTTACCTGACCTCAAGGGAATGGTTTAGGGGAATATTACCTCCCAAGGGCCTCTCCCCCTAACATGGGGGGAATAGGCCCGAGAGAGATATCTACTCTCATAATCTTTTCTCTAATCTTTTTCTCCCTCTATTCTTTTCCTCGTTCTTTCATTCAGTAATGTTGGTATTGCAGGGGGTGCAACAGTATGCTATAGCTATACAGATTCAAGACAATCGTGTCCCCCCCCCTCCAGGGCGTGATGTCGGCTCCTAAACACATCGCCTGCGTAGGTCATCTGTACAGAACTAATGTAAAAAAAAAAAAAAAAGGAGAAGGTAGGGAGACCGGTGGCTATAGCAGTGTGAGGAGATGGTTAGGCTATCAAAGGACGGTAAAACATTGCAAATTCTCCTCTAACCATATAAAGATATTTATACAATATTAATTATAGTCAGTTCTATATATGCTGCTCCCTGCTATTATTGTTATTTCTCTTCTCTGTTTACCAGCGTCTACTGTGTCCACCTAGTCCTTTTCCTTTATTTTCCTTTTCCTCTTCTATGATATTCCTCCTTCCTCCTACCTTGCTCCAGGCTCCACAGGTATGCCAGACAGTCCACAGAGTCTCACACCAACCACAAGGTTGAGCTCTAATACAATATTAGTTAACTCTCCTGGTATAAGCTGACAGATATATGGAAAATTGCTTCTTACCGCTCCAAGAGCTTCCTCCACAGAATGTACCATCCGGCTTACTCACCCGGGCAGCTGATTCCACTTATCTGTATGTGAGGACATCCACTGAAGGTAGATAAGGTTGGTGGGGTCTTCACTGTCAACCCTTTGTCAGCAGACCAGGACACCAATCCAGCTATCCTGCTGCCTCCACTCGTCAGACGCCTCCAGCCACCGACGCTCTCCCTCTGCCTCCTCCGCCTCCTCTGGCACACACACCTCACTCCTCTTTTCATCTTCTACACAGCCTGCCCGACTCAGCACATAGAGGACTCATGAGCACGCTGACGCCGCTCAGACTCTCCGTTCAGCTGAGCTATCCTGCCAGGCCGCCTGGAGAGCCTTCAGAGCCTTTCGGACGGAGCCACTGCAGGGGGGCCGACCAGATGCTGATCGTAGCCCAAACGCCTCTCGGGGAGTAGGGAATGGGGGGGGATCTCCTTACACGCTGCTACACCGCTGCATCATGGGAGGGAGTTACCCTTGGGCTTAGCAGAAGCACCTGCGTGATGCCCACATCATGCTCCTCCCTGACCGACTATGAGCTACAGCAATGACTTAATCACACCTGCCGGGGTGCTGAGCATGCATATCTGTTTTACATGCAATGTTCTACTTGCCTTATGTGAGTAGTTTTATATTTACACTATGGAGTTCCTCCTTTGCCTTTATCATTTCTTGAGCGTCATCCTTGGACTACTTTGGTTATTTCAAATACTCCGTTCTGGAGTTCTAGATTGTTCCATCCATCCATTCATGCCAGTAGAGATTTCTACCATAATATTGCAGCCAGACCTCCCCCACTGAGGTCTTTACCTGTTGGTAAGTGGCTTGTGAGTGGGGTGCGCACCTGGGTGTGGAACGGTGTATATTCACAATGGATTACTGGATTTTGGCTACACATACATTTAATGATGTACTGAGTATTCATTGATGGACTGTATTGCACTGTGCACTTTTTCCTTTTTGATGGACTTTTTTTGACGCTTATGAATTAGCTTGTTTGCACATCATGATGTAAAGCATATTTGTTAAAGCACTGTATCTGTTTTCATTATTTGATTGATTTTTGAACTAGCATTTTTATCTTGATAGTGCAACACGTTTGTATTAATAATGAGCAGATGTGCAGGCTAAGGGAGGGAGAAAAGGTTATTATATACAAAATTTACATCAGGCACACGGGAGATCAGATGTATAGGTGAGTTGATGGAAGTGAAAGTATTAAAAATCTGCTCCCTACATGTGAAGAATGACATTCATAGAAAAAAGGGGAGTGTTGCGCTTCCTGAATTAAAACTGGACTACTAAAAAATCAATCTATATCTTAAAGGTGTCAAAGATATGATGGTGGGACAAAAAACAAAAGTGCAAGCGTGCTTAATGAAAAATCAGAAACCAATAAATCAAAGTGCATCAGTGCATAGCATATAAAAAATATAAAAAATATAAAATTTGATATGGAAATAATTCAAGTGTCAACGACAGTGGTGCTGTGATAAAACATATAAAGTGCATATAGCAAAAAAATGGAAATAAAGTGCACATAGCAAAAAAAATGGAAAACAATAGCAGCAGCAGCAATTGGGTCTAATCAGAGTGACCCATACATAGTCCAATCGTGAATATTGAAGTGAGATATCACAACCAAATAATAAAGTGCAATTATGTGCCAAGCCAACTCTCTCCATTCAGGTGGTTTTCTCGTGTAAGTGCTGATCACACTAGGTAATTACCTTACTGCTGTAAGGTGTACAGCAAAAAAAAAAAAAAGCCTTTTATAAGGGACACTTGAATCCGGGAGATGAATGGAGGGGGGAACTTCACACTTCTCTAACGTCACCATCAATCATCCAATTCCTCCGTGGATACTAGCAACATGTACACTCAAGGGATAGATAGATGGAATCCACCATAGTGTAGTATATTAACCACTTCCCGACCAGCGCACGACGATGTACGTCGACAGAATGGCACGGGCAGGCATATTGGCGTACAGGTACGTCCAATATTCAATGCCGCCCTGCCATCGGGAGCGCGCCGCCGGCAGCGCGCTCCCGCGCTGGTCAGGACCCCTGTGAGTCCGATCGCGGGACCTGCAGACTCGATCGCCGCGGGCATCCCCGCGATCGTCTCACGGAGCGGTCGAATGGAGGAAATGCTGTGTAAACAACATTTCTCCATTCTGCCTAGCAACTAGTGACGCTGATCTCTGCTCCATGTGATTGGAGCAGAGATCAGTGTTCACTAAATGAAAGCCCAACCCCCCCACAGTTAGTAACACACCCCTAGGAACACTTAACCCCTACACTGCCACCCACTGGTTAACCCCTTCACTGCCAGTGTCATTTACACAGGAATCACTGCATTTATATAGCAGTGATTACTATATAAATGACAATGGTCCCAAAAATGTGTCAAAAATGTCCGATGGGTCCCCCACAATGTCGCAGTCACAATAAAAATCGCTGATCGCCGCCATTACTAGTAAAAAAAAATAATAAAAAATTATTAATAAAAATGCTATAAAACTATCCCTATTTTGTAAACGCTATAACTTTTGCGCAAACCAATCAATAATCGCTTATTGCGATTTTTTTAACCAAAAATATGTAGAAGAATACGTATCGGCCTAAACTGAGGGAAAAAAAAGTTTTTTTATATATTTTTGGGGGATATTTATTATAACAAAAAGTAAAAAATAATGCGTTTTTTTCAAAATTGTCGCTGTATTTTTAGTTATAGCGCAAAAAGTAAAAACCGCAGGGGTGATCAAATACCACCAAAAGAAAGCTCTATTTGTGGGAAAAAAAGGACGTCAATTTTGTTTGGGAGCCACGTCGCACGACCGCGCAATTGTCAGTTAAAGCGACGCAGTGCCGAATCGCAAAAAGGGGTCTGGTCTTTCACCAGCAAATTGGTCCGGTCTGCAAGTGGTTAAAATAGTATCAACTTTATTAGACAAATAATGAACTACTCACAAAGGTGGATAGAGGCAAAGCGCACAGCAAACAACAGACCGATGAGCGTGTCGCTCGAGTGTAAGCGTCACTTCCGGTTTCCTACGCGTTGGAAACCGGAAGTGACGCTTACACTCGAGCGACACACTCATCGGTCTGTTGTTTGCTGTGCGCTTTGCCTCTATCCACCTTTGTGAGTAGTTCATTATTTGTCTAATAAAGTTGATACTATTTTAATATACTACACTATGGTGGATTCCATCCATCTATCCCTTGAGTGCACATGTTGCTAGTATCCACGGAGGAATTGGATGATTGATGGTGACGTTAGAGAAGTGTGAAGTTCCCCCCTCCATTCATCTCCCGCATTCAAGTGTCCCTTATAAAAGGCTTTTTTTTTTGCTGTACACCTTACAGCAGTAAGGTAATTACCTAGTGTGATCAGCACTTAGACGGGAAAACCACCTGAACGGAGAGAGTTGGCTTGGCACATAATTGCACTTTATTATTTGGTTGTGATATCTCACTTCAATATTCACGATTGGACTATGTATGGGTCACTCTGATTAGACCCAATTGCTGCTGCTGCTATTGTTTTCCATTTTTTTTGCTATATGCACTTTATTTCCATTTTTTTGCTATATGCACTTTATTTATATGTTTTATCACAGCACCACTGTCGTTGACACTTGAATTATTTCCATATCAAATTTTATATTTTTTATATGCTATGCACAGATGCACTTTGATTTATTGGTTTCTGATTTTTCATTAACCACTTCAGCCCCGGACCAATAAACACCCTAAGGACCAGAGGTCTTTTTACAATTTCGCGACGCAGTGCCGAATCGCAAAAAGGGGTCTGGTCTTTCACCAGCAAATTGGTCCGGTCTGCAAGTGGTTAAAATAGTATCAACTTTATTAGACAAATAATGAACTACTCACAAAGGTGGATAGAGGCAAAGCGCACAGCAAACAACAGACCGATGAGCGTGTCGCTCGAGTGTAAGCGTCACTTCCGGTTTCCTACGCGTTGGAAACCGGAAGTGACGCTTACACTCGAGCGACACACTCATCGGTCTGTTGTTTGCTGTGCGCTTTGCCTCTATCCACCTTTGTGAGTAGTTCATTATTTGTCTAATAAAGTTGATACTATTTTAATATACTACACTATGGTGGATTCCATCCATCTATCCCTTGAGTGCACATGTTGCTAGTATCCACGGAGGAATTGGATGATTGATGGTGACGTTAGAGAAGTGTGAAGTTCCCCCCTCCATTCATCTCCCGGATTCAAGTGTCCCTTATAAAAGGCTTTTTTTTTTGCTGTACACCTTACAGCAGTAAGGTAATTACCTAGTGTGATCAGCACTTAGACGGGAAAACCACCTGAACGGAGAGAGTTGGCTTGGCACATAATTGCACTTTATTATTTGGTTGTGATATCTCACTTCAATATTCACGATTGGACTATGTATGGGTCACTCTGATTAGACCCAATTGCTGCTGCTGCTATTGTTTTCCATTTTTTTTGCTATATGCACTTTATTTCCATTTTTTTGCTATATGCACTTTATTTATATGTTTTATCACAGCACCACTGTCGTTGACACTTGAATTATTTCCATATCAAATTTTATATTTTTTATATGCTATGCACAGATGCACTTTGATTTATTGGTTTCTGATTTTTCATTAACCACTTCAGCCCCGGACCAATAAACACCCTAAGGACCAGAGGTCTTTTTACAATTTCGCACTGCACTGCTTTAACTGGTAATTGCGCGGTCATGCAATGTTGTACCCAAACAAATTTGCGTCCTTTTCTTCCCACAAATAGAGCTTTCTTTTGATGGTATTTGATTGCCTCTGCGATTTTAATTTTTTGCGATATAAATGGAAAAAGACCGAAAATTTTGAGAAAAAATTATATTTTCTAATTTTTGTTATAAGAAAAATCGAATAAACTCAATTTTAGTCAAACATTTAGGGCACAATTTATTTAGCCACGTCTTTAGTAAAAAAAATGTCAATAAGCGTATATTTATTGGTTTGCGCAAAAGTTATAGCGTCTACAAACTAGAGTACATTTTCTGGAATTTACACAGCTTTTAATTTACGACTGCCTATCTCATTTCTTGAGGTGCTAAAATGGCAGGGCAGTACAACCCCCCCCCAAATGACCCCATTTTGGAAAGTAGACACCCCAAGGAAGTTGTGGAGAGGCATGTTGAGCCCATTGAATATTTTTTTTTTGTCCCAAGTGATTGAATAATGACACAAAAAAAAAAAAAAAGTTTACAAAAAGTTGTCACTAAATGATATATTGCTCACACATGCCATAGTTATATGTGGAATTGCACCCCAAAATATATTCTGCTGCGTCTCCTGAGTACGGGGATACCACATATGTGGGACTTTTTGGGAGTCTAGCTGCGTACGGTACCCCGAAAACCAATCACTGCCTTCAGGATTTCTAAGGGTGCAAATTTTTGATTTCACTCCTCACTACCTATCACAGTTTTGAAGGCCATAAAATGCCAAAATAACACAAAACCCCCCCAAATGACCCCATTTTGGAAAGTAGACACCCCAAGTAAGTT
This sequence comes from Lithobates pipiens, assembly GCF_037356315.1. NCBI lineage: Eukaryota > Metazoa > Chordata > Amphibia > Anura > Ranidae > Lithobates > Lithobates pipiens. The sequence continues at coordinate 155,463,738 of NW_027507718.1, read as the reverse complement.
GTGGAGAGGCATGTTGAGCCCATTGAATATTTTTATTTTTTTGTCCCAAGTGATTGAATAATGACAAAAAAAAAAAAAAAAAGTTTACAAAAAGTTGTCACTAAATGATATATTGCTCACACATGCCATAGTTATATGTGGAATTGCACCCCAAAATATATTCTGCTGCTTCTCCTGAGTACGGGAATACCACATATGTGGGACTTTTTGGGAGTCTAGCTGCGTACGGCACCCCAAAAACCAATCACTGCCTTCAGGATTTCTAAGGGTGCAAATTTTTGATTTCACTCCTCACTACCTATCACAGTTTCGAAGGCCATAAAATGCCAAAATAACACAAACCCCCCCCCCAAATGACCCCATTTTGGAAAGTAGACACCCCAAGCTATTTACTGAGAGGCATGTTGAGTCCATGAAATATTTTATATTTTGCCACAAGTTGCAGGACTTTTACAATTTTTTTTTTTTTTTGCACAAAGTTGTCACTAAATGATATATTGCTCACACATGCTATGGGCATAAGTCAAATTACACCCCAAAATAAATTCTGCTGCTTCTCCCGAGTACGGGGATACCACATGTGGGGGACTTTTTGGGAGCCTAGCTACGTACGGGACCCCGAAAACCAAGCACTGCCTTCCGGATTTAAATATAAAATGCTACCAAAAAAACGGTTAGCGATCGCAGGGATCAGGCCTGACTCTGCGATCGCTGCAGTTATGTGTTTAGTGTTTTGTAAGTGACAGTGATCGATCGATACTGCACTTGGGTGGGCTGGGGAGAGGGGCAAAACGCAGGTGCTAGCAGGTATCTGGGCTGATCCCGCTAACAATGCGTTTTTTTGGAACCCTAAACTGCTGGGGATGCTAGTATAGATCTGATCAGATCAGATATTGATCTGTTCAGATTCTATACCACTACGGGAGGTTTATGCTTTGCGTGTGGGTGTTAGCGGTACTGGCACTAACCTAGCGCTGCCTGGGGCGACGCAGACCCTGACCCTAAAACCTAATTGATATCACCCGCCGGGTGATCAGGGGGTTAAACCTTTATTGGGTAATAAATGGTGGGTGCCCTGATGCTATAAAAAGCAAACTAACCAGAGTCACCCGTAACACTTATACGGTGATCACTGGTGAAAGGGTTAACTAGGGGCAATCAGGGGGTTCAAATTTTTATTAGGTAGTATATGGGGGTCCCTGGAGCTATATAAAAACCTGACGGGGGAATTTAAATAACTAACTGGCTAACCAGCGTCACCAGTGACACTTATACTGTGATCGCTGGTGAAAGGGTTAACTAGGGGCAATCAGGGGGTTAAAACCATTATTGGGTAGTATATCGGGGTACCTAGCGCTATAAAAACCTGGCGGTGAACCTAAAAAAATAACTAGCTACCTAGCGGCACTAGTGACACTAATGCAGCGATCAGAAAAACGATCGCTTAGTGACACTGGCAAAAGGGGGTAAAAGGGTTAACTAGGGGCAATCAGGGGGTTAAAACCATTATTGGGTAGTATATCGGGGTACCTAGCGCTATAAAAACCTGGCGGTGAACCTAAAAAAATAACTAGCTACCTAGCGACATCAGTGACACTAATGCAGCGATCAGAAAAATGATTGCTTAGTGACACTGGCAAAAGGGGTGAAAGGGTTAACTCTAGGGGCAATCAGGGGGTTAAACCTTTATTGGGGGGGTGATAGAGGGCTACCCTGGACCTAACACTAACTGCCCTGACAGTTTTTACTTTTACAACTGACACTGAATGCAGTGATCAGTAAATAAATGATCACTGCAATCAGTGACACTGTGACTGGGGGGGAGGGGGGGGCGATCAGGGGGGGGGGGGGTTTGTGTGCCTGTGTGTACCTACATGTCAGTGTAGTGTTGGTGCACACTTACTTTCTGTCTTTTCCTCGTAGTCCGGTCAAAAAGACCGACCCGAGGAGAATGACATCACTTCCTCCTTCCTGTGTATACAATACACAGTGGGAGGAAGCTTCTCATTGGCCAGGAGCGATCGAGAGGGGGTGGCCAGAAACCAACGGCCATCCCCTCATCACAGATCGCTCCTGCGCGCGAACCGGACTGCCGTAAGCAGCGGGAGGGGGTCCGATTGGACCCCCCCACCCGCTGGAAGGCAGGCACGTACATGTACGTGCTTGTGCCTGCCTGTGCCATTGCGATGACGTACACTGGCAATACGGCGGTCCTTAAGTGGTTAAGCACGCTTGCACTTTTGTTTTTTGTCCCACCATCATATCTTTGACACCTTTAAGATATAGATTGATTTTTTAGTAGTCCAGTTTTAATTCAGGAAGCGCAACACCCCCCTTTTTTCTATTTTCACATCAATGAGAGCCAACTCATAAAGTGTTTGCTGCACCTATTAGAATAGAATTGTGCCTTTTAATTAATCACTTTTACATATAGTGCAGGAGCCCTTATATATATATATTCATTAGTTCATGCTCTCTTCCCTTCCTCCATTGTAAGAGGAGGGCAATAGATTTTAAAACGACGCGACTTACATAAAATGATCACTACATGGTACATAGCTGCTTCAAATAGCTCTGTGCAGTCTGAACAGAGCCAAACGAGAATGACACTTGCAGCCCAAGGGCTATTTCTGGAGTTACTTTTATAAAAAAAAAAAAAAAAAAAAAAAAAAAAAACATCCAAAAAGTAGATACGGCGGTAGGATGATTAACAGTTACCTGCAGAAAATAAAAGGTATTTTTCTTCAACGCTATTGTTACCTTAAGACCCCATTCACACCTGAGCGTTTTGTAGCTTGACGCCTGAAGCTACAAGATGCTGGAGGGGAAAAAATCCATTATTCTCAATGGAGATGGTTCACTTCTCCACTCCAAGTTGCCTGAAGCCCTACGCCTGAAGCTCAAACAAGTTCTGGACCCTTTTTTGTCGCGCGAATCGGGCTGATTTGGGCGTTTTTCTTCTTTTAACATTGGTGACCTTTTGCCCTGCACAAATTCGCGGCAAATCGCGGTAAAAAACGTTTCGAATCGCGGTAAAAAAACGCCGCAAAACGCGGTAAAAACGCCGCAAAAAACGCTTGAAAAGCTACGCTCAGGTGTGAATGCAGCCTAAAGTGTTACTAAACCCAGGACTCGGCATTCACTATATCTGGTCTCCCACAGTACACAGAAGATGAAAATACAATTATTTTAGAAACTATAAACTGCTAAATACCCTTTTTCATCAGCAGTATATAGCAGTCTTGTGACTTATATCAGTGTCCAGATGAGAACTGGGTAAAGCTTGTAGGAGGAGGAGTTTTCATTCTCCTCTGACTGTCCTATAAGACTGCATTGACCCCTGACTTTGGACTTATTGTGCTAGTCACATGCACCCCCCTCCCCCCCAAAAAATAACTCTAGCAACACACACCAAACTGAGCATGTGCAGAGTGCCTCCTAGGGCTCTGTAATATCAGCAGATGGATTGGGGACAGTAAAAGGGAAGGATCAGACAGGATCAAACAGCCTTTTTACACAATGCAGAGGATTAACCCCTTAGATCCCACAGTGAGTAAAACAAGCATTATTTACTGAATATACAGACTGATTTTACTGTTGTGGGTTTAGTAACAGTTTAAACATGTTTTAGGACTCATGCACAGGGCAGAAAAAAAAAGGAAAGGCATTTGAGATTTTATTTCTCTGCCTAAAAGCTTGTGCTTTTTTGTGCATAAGCTTTTTCGCACTTGGGCTTCTTTTCTGCTCAAAAACGCGAGTTTGGTGGGGATTTTTTTCTGCCTGTAAACTCCTGAAAAAGCATCCTGAGATGCAGCCCTGTGTTAATGGCAAATTCCCCAATAAAATTAAACCTGACACTTTAAATATTGTTACAGAATTATAAAATGATGTAAAATATGATACTTAAAATAAGTAGAGGCGACATAATACATGCATGACTACAGATTAAAATTAGAAGACAATCACTTACTTGAACTGCGATTGCTTGATGTTTTGACTGTTTTCTCTGAGCGAAAAGAGGGAGAGGCTGTCAGAGAAATAAATAAATAGAATATGAGAAATTTAACTAGAGCTACTGGCCAAAATAAAAATTCTCATTAGCAGAATATGAATAGGTATGAAAACAATCTCCATACTAACTTATTTTCAAGGCTCATTTATCCATGACAACTAAAATGATTAAATAAATCTTGTCATATTAGAAATAACAGGATTTTTGGCACAAAATAAAATTAATTTATTGGAGTACAGTATAGGGCACAGGATTTTTGGTCTATAATGCTCCGGTTGGATTTTCCGTCGGAAAATGTGCAATCGGATCATGTTGTTGGAAAATCCGACTTTGTGTCGGAATTTCCGACCAACAAAGTGTGAGAGCTGGATCTCAAATTTTCCGACAACATAATCCGATCGCGTCAATCCCAATCGTCTGTAGCCTAGTTCGACGGACAAAGAATAAATTCTGAGATGGAAGCGCTCGGTCAGGTAAAACTAGCGTTTGTAATCGCTATAGCATATTCGTCACGCTGCAATGTTAAAAATTGTTTAATGCAGCGCATTCTCTTTTTCTTTAAATGCTAGAAGAATGATGTTGTTTTGCTGCTCATATTCACAGACTTCTCCAAAACTAATTTCTTTATTCTTTTTCCTGATTTCATGAATAGATTATTATAGATAGATATAGATAATTTTTATTCGTCAGATCTCCCGAATCATTTTTTTGTTTTGGTAAATTTTTTGGTTGTTTTTTTAATCAATGTCTCTTTTTTTTACATTTTGCTCATCTACATAATTTTTGTTGGTGTGTTTTGTGTGTCAACTTTCCACAACACCATTATTATCTTTTTAGTTTGTTTTATTTTTTTAATCTCGAGGAGGTTGTTTGGTGTTGGTGTCCCTTGTTAATTTGACTTTGTATTTTTGAAATGTACCTGCCTACTCACAAATAAACGGTCCTTTTTGAAGTAAAACACATAGGCAAGTATTTCTTTAACCAAAAAAAACCTTTATTAGGTGTCAAAATCAAATAAATAGAGAGGCAACGCTGGTGAAACTGGGGAAATTGGCAAAGCCTTTGGCCCCCAGAACACACATCAATTATTGAAAGGCAAAAATTGGTGGCCCGAGGAGTCCATATCTAAGGTAGTACAGTCTGGTCCAGAAGTCCAAGAGATCAGGAACAACAGCAGATGACATCTATGTGCCCAGGCTGCGGTCATACAAGAGACTGCATCTTCTGTCAGACCAGACTGAACCCAGGTCATCACACTCTGGTCTTCCTTCCAGGCTGTGGCTGTGATGTTGGAGGTGTGGCAAAAGGAGGAGGAGTATGATCCAAATCACATAAGTGTGTTTTTGGTGTCATTTGGCCCAACAACCCCTTAGAGTTTTGACAATGATTTCCTCACACGTGAGGCATTGCCCCTCCTCCATTTTGTGTAGTTTACACACAGCCAAGCGGCAAAGGCCTCTTGATAAGTGGGGGTGGCTTTGAGGGCTGCAGAAGCCACCCCAATCAGCCTGAGTGCTGACTCCTCTGCATTTCCCCCCCTTTCTGGCCCTTTTTGGTGGAAGGCAGAGGGGAGGGACCTGTGATTCAATCAGGCTCCTAGGCCTGCCCACCTCTTGGCTGCCACTTACCCCTTCCTCCTCCTGGCTGCCACATTCCACAGCCACATCCTGGCTGTCACATTCCAATGCCTCCTCCTGGCTGAGGCCTTCCTGTGTTTGAAAAAAGGAACATAGTTTTAGTTTTTGGTTCATCAAACGCACACAATTTTCAGCTCGACTGTTGCAAATTAATAAATAGAAAAGACTATCATTCTGAGCCCAGCATTTTTCATTCTTGCCCCAAATATTTTGACCACTACGGTCTACCGAGATGTAAAACGCTTTATAAAATGAGCAATTAGTGAGCAAAAATCAAGTTAACCATTAATTTTTACTCCAAAAATATGTAGAATACTACTATACCTGGCTCAAGCTGGGCTCCTCCACTTCTTCCTGTCTGGAAGGCCCAGGTTGGGCGTTGGAAGCCTCAGCAGGGGTGGAATGAAGTGTAGAAGGAAGTGTGGAAGGAAGAGTGGAGAGTGATTCCCTGACTTCAGTCTGGTCTGCCAGAAAATTCAGTCTCTCATAGTACCACAGCCTGGGGACATAAACGTCATCTGCTGCAGCTCCAGATTTCATGGACTTCTGGACCTTCTTGCGCTCTGAGATATGTAATCCTCAGGCCACTAATTTTGCTTTTAAATAAGTGATGTCTGGGGCGTGTCCAAGATGGCGTGGGGAGCGGATGTGTGTTAACAGAGCTCCCATCTCCGGCTTCTAATCCTCCTATGATCCTGGTGTAAATAGGCTTCCAGTGCGTCCACCCTGCGGCAGAGACTTTGCGGGAGGACTGGGCAATGCCTGGGGGCAGAAAATATGGCCAAAGGAAGACCGCCACTACCGCTGTGAGTACCCGACCCATGTACAGAGGCCTAGAGCACACGTGGCACACCACTACACTACTCGGCGGCCTTTCGTGCACTAATTCTGGCCATAACTACATGCCAGGCTACATTCACAACCAAGATAGATCCTGTACAGACTGAAACTGCCCTCATTAGAAGAGACATAGAAGAGACATGGACAAGTTCCGAGACTGCATGGCGGAGGTGGAACGGAGGGTCTCTGAGACAGAGGACTCCCAGAGGGATCATGCTGACATCCAAGCCCTGAAATTGAAGGTGAAACACCTGGAAAATAGAGCTGTGGATGCCGAGAACCGGAACAGGCGTAATAACCTGAGGGTGCTCGGCCTCCCTGAGGGTGCAGAGGGGGATGTCCCGGTCACATTCATGGAGGGGATGTTACCATCCTTACTACCCAGGGTGAAATTCTCCGCACACTTCCCCATTGAAAGGGCCCATCATATGCCGGCAACTAGGGGTCCGCATGGCGCCAGAAGGGAGTGAAGTATAGCATGCTCTTCCTGGGCCAGGCTGAGGGTGCAGGATGGTGAGAGGATACAGTTCTTCACCTCACCCAGGGAAGCCGCGGCGTGGGCCAAAAAATTCCCCAACTGAGTCCTCTATGATAAGCTGTTCCCTGGTACAATGACTTGGTATCCGTTTGGGCTGCTGCTACAACCCATTCTCCTGATGAACACTGGAGCAGTTTTTGCTCACTTTTGAAGGGCTGGAGGGTGATAGACTAGGAGCTGCATGGACTAATCCCCCTGGGGAAAACGGGGGTTCCCTCGTGTCTTTCTTCCCTCCTTGCACAATGAGGCCGGGGGCTCCCGGGCGGGGAGGATCTTGTGGGGGACTGATGGCCGGTTCTCTCCAGCCTATGACCGAGTTTGAAATGTTGGTTTGAGGCAGTGACCAGGAGCGATTCTTATTCACCAGCTCCTCTGCCTGTGCCCATAGGCAGGTTAGACCATTCAGCTGAACTAAGACTTCTGCACCTATTGATTCGGAACCATACTACTCCTCTTTGCTAATGCTGGTCTGGCAGCACGACAACCCACGTTTCGATGCCAAGGCGATACATGATAGGGAGGAGAGAGATCCCTCCAGGTGCTACAGGATGCAGCTTCTCCTGAATGGTACATGAGGGGGAGTCCCGCCTGTACCCTCACAAGGTTGGGTTGCAAGCTCTCCTCCAGGCCAATGCCGTCTTCTTGGGGCTCGGCGGGGGGGTGCAGTGGTGAACGTGAGTGCTCACCCCCCCATTCCCCCCTTCATCTCTCCCTTGGTGCTTTCCCTGGGGGGCCCCCGGGGGCTAAAGCCAGGAGCTGGGAATGCAGGACATGGGAGGTGTCTTTACCCCTTGCACATAAACGCCCGGCCTCATTACGATCAACATAGGGACAGGTTGTGCAGCCATACGTCCTGAGATGACTTTTTAGGAACCAGGGATATGTTATTATTTGTTCTTGTTCTCTCGCAACCACAAAGGAACTTAAGTTTGTACACTGAATATCCTTGTTGGACTGTAGAAAGACTGTACTGTTTTTCAGTTAGGCCTTAAGGAGGAGGCTGAGTACCTCTAGCATATTGCCCTCATGTTAGGCTACAAAGCCAACTTTTTTTCCGGGGGGGGGGTGCCCTCTTCCCGGGTTGGGGGGGCGGGGAAGGTTGGTTATGCGGGACTGCTGTTGCGGTCCCTATGTTACTGTTTATGTTACGTTCATTGCATTTGACAGTACTGCTGGTTATTACCCTGGCTGCTATTGCATGCTTGCTAATTTCTTCGAGATGCCCATCTGAGTCCAGTTGCCTAGGTGGAGGAGGTTTCGTCTACATGTTTAATCTTACATCGTTTCTAAGAGACATTGATGTCTTCCCTTAAGATTATCTCCTGGAACATGCAGGGCCTAAACTCCCCCATTAAGCGTTCTTTAGTACTCCAATTTGTAAAATCTTACCACCCGCACATATGCATGTTCCAGGAGACCCACCTGGTGGGAAAAAAAACCTTTAGCCTCAAAAAACCATGGGTAGGCTATCACTCAACCCACTCTACATTTGCAAGAGGGGTAAGCATTTTGATTTTAAAGACGCTCCCCTTCAAACTCCTTGACCTGGCCCTGGACTCGGAGGGTAGATTTGTGGTAATATGTGCTCTGATCCATAACATGCCATGGGTGATTGTGGGCCTGTACCACCCACCGCCGGCCTCCCTTCAGATGCTAAACCAAATTACAGACAAGATAGCTGAGTTCTCCACTGAAAACGTACACCTGATGGGGGACTTTAACTTTGTCCCGGATGCGGGACTGGACAGGCTACTGGCAACTGGTGCAACCCGCCAAAAATAGAGCGACAATTTGGAAAAAAATGCAATATTTTTTACTTTTTTATATAGTAAATATCCCCCAAAAATATATAAAAAAACATTTATTTTCCTCAGTTTAGGCCAATACGTATTCTTCTACATATTTTTGTTAAAAAAAAAATGCAATTAGCGATTATTGGGTTGGTTTGCGCAAAAGTTATAGCGTTTACAAAATAGGCGATAGTTTTATAGCATTTTTATTAATTTTTTTTACTAGTAATGGCGGTCATCAGCGATTTTTTATTTTTTTTTTGAAAACTGACATTTTATTGAAATTTCAAGTGAAACAAAGAAATCAAAGAAGGAACAATAAGGCACAGGCAATAAAAGTAAGCGGTCACAGACCACAGTAAGCAAAGGCAAAGAATACAACATTGCATCAACTCATGCATTACAGTACAATGACACTCAGTTACCGGGAGAGTTAGATTCCTGCAGCCTGCTACCGGTCAATTTAACAAACCTTTCTGTGACCAAAAAAGAAAAAGGAAGGGAACTTAAAGAGAAAGAGGGAAAATAGGAAGGGTGAACAAGAACACGAAGAATCGTGCGAACAGGAAAAAGGAAAAAAGAATAAAAAGGAGAACAGAGCATTCCCAATAAAGAGCACAGGATGATGCATAGTACAGTCATAAGCACAACATCAGATTGTCAGTTAAACCAGCATCCCGAGTAGGGGTAAGAGTAGGTGGCGGTTCGTAAAGTTTATGACCCCTAAGATCCTAATAGACTACTATAGAGTAAAAGGGCCGCAATAGCGGGTCTCCTGTGACAGGTCACTTCAACATATAGCAATAGGAGCATCCGAGAAGGGAAAAGCTAAGTCAGGAAGAGAAGAGAAAGAATAGAAATAGGGTGCAAAAGGGTTGAGGCAGCCTCCTGCCCCCAGAGCCCAGGGCTGTCCCCAAAAAAAAAACAGCCACCTCAGGGAGCAATAGCCCCATGAGAAAAAAAAAAAAAAAAAAACATACATCAGTAGGCTGGGGGAGTCTCGAATAGGACCCAAGGCCCCCAGATTCCGTCGTGCTTATCAAGGGTGTCATTCAGGGAGGCCGTCAGGTATTCCATCCTCTTAACATCTCTGATCCTGGCGTGGAGCTCAGATAAGGAGGGGGGGTCCGTCTGCTTCCATTTCAGGGCCACCAGGCAGCGGGCTGCGGTTAATACATGCGACAATAGTTTCTGTGACCTTTTAGTGAAGGAGACGGGTGGCAGACCCAACAGATAAATTTTGGGATCCAAGGGCACCTCAGCGCCGAAGATAGATCGGAGCAAGGACTGCACCATCAGCCAGTATGGGCGAAGTAGGGGGCACGTCCAATAGATATGGAATAACGTTCCCCTATCTTTATGGCAGCGCCAGCAACGGGAGTCAGACAGTGGGTATATGGAGTGGAGCAGGTCCGGGGTCTGATACCAATGGAATAGGATCTTGTATTGGTTCTCCTTGTAGAGTGTGCAAATGGAGCTTCTGGAAGCCTGCGACCAGATACGCTGCCACGTGTTTAAAGGTATAGTTTCACCCAGGGCCTGCTCCCACTTGCCCATATAGGCATGCCTTGGCCCGTCCGGTGAGGGGGACGCAATCAGAAGCTGGTAGGTGCGAGATATCATACCCTGTGGGGAAGAGCCCTCCAAACATATTTTTTCTAATTCAGTTAAAGGGGAAAAACAAAGGTTGGCCACAAAGGAATGGGCATAGTGCCGAAGTTGCAGATAACTGAAGAAGGCCTGTTTGGGTAGATTAAAGGTGTTCTGTAAGTCTTGGAAGGATTTCAAAAATCTAGTTCTGGGGTCTATCAGGTGTCCATAATGGAATAAGTCTCTGTTCATCCAAAAGTGGGACATCTGCGAGGTCAGGCTGTCCGGGATATTTGGCGTGAACAGGAATGAGGTCACCGGTGAGGAGTCAGTAGTAAGCGGATACGACAATTTCGCACGCCGCCAAAGCGTGCGCAGCAGCGCCATGGGGCCCAGGAGGTGTGCCCCCCCATGTGTAATATCCGAGCTCCAAAGCATGGAGTTCGGGTGAATGGGGGCTAACCACAGCTTCTCAATCTGCGTCCAGCGATTAAAAGCGTGGAGAGTACACCAGGAGGCCACAGGACGCAACTGGGCAGCCAGGTAGTATTTGGCTATATTGGGGAATGCTAGGCCGCCCTGGGATCGGGGGGCGTACAGAACTGATTTGCTGATCCGGTGTCTCTTATAGTTCCAGAAAAAATTTAAAAGGTCACTCTGGAGTTTTCTAAAAAGTGAGGCAGGGATAGGGATGGGCAAAGTCTCAAAGAGGTACAAAAGTTTGGGTAAAACGGTCATTTTTAGTGTTGCGAGACGACCAAGCAGTGACAGCCTCAGAGATCTCCACTTGGCTAAGGATGTTTTGATGGATACAAGCAGTTGGGGAAAGTTGGCTGCATAGAGAGAGTCGTAGGAAGGCGTTAGGTGGACCCCCAGGTATTTTAGAGAGGACGTCCTCCACGTATAATCGAATGATTGTGACAGTACCGATACAGTATAGGGGGGGATATTAAGGGGGAGGGCTTCCGTTTTAGAGCTATTGATTTTGTACCCCGAAAGAGCACTATATCTATCCAGTTCGAGATGTAAGTTCGGGAGAGAGATATGGGGCTGCGTGAGAGTCAGGAGAACGTCATCAGCGAAGAGAGAGATCTTGAAATCGCGAATACGTACCGGAATCCCATGGATGTTCGGGTTCTGTCTGATGTGGGCCGCCAGGGGTTCAATACACAGAGCATAGAGGAGGGGGGAGAGCGGGCAGCCCTGCCGGGTCCCGTTAGAGATCCGGAAGGCAGATGATGTGGCAAATTGGGTGCGTACACTGGCCGAGGGGGATGAGTACAAGTGCAGAATGGCTCTGAGGAAGGGGCCCTCTATGCCCACCCGTCGGAGCGTTGCAAACAAGAAAGGCCAGCTCAGCCTATCGAAGGCCTTTTCCGCATCCAAACTGAGCAGTAAAGCCTGCATCTTGGCCTTGTTCGCAACCTCCACTAGGTCGATGACCCTCCTCGTGTTATCCCCAGCTTGGCGAAGGGGAACAAAGCCCACTTGATCCCTATGTATGAGGGACGGCAGAAGAGTATTTAATCTGCCCGCTAGCGTTTTCGTAAATATCTTTAGGTCAGTATTGAGGAGCATCAGCGATTTTTATTGTGACTGCGACATTATTGCGGACACATCGGACATTTTTGGGACCATTGTCATTTATACAGCAATCAGTGCTATTTAAATGCACTGATTCCTGTGTAAATGACACTGGCAGTGAAGGCATTAACCACTAGGGGGCAGTGTAGGGGTTGTGTGTGACGTTATGTTTTTTTTTTATTGTAGGGGGCTTGGCCTGGCATGTGACGTCACTGACCGTCTTTCCCTATACAGACGATCGGTGACAGCCACACTAGGAAGCACGGGTAGAGGTTTGTTTACACAGACCTCTCCTCGTTCTCCAGCTCTGTGACCCGATCACAGGACATCAGCGGCGATCAGGTCCGCTGGTCCTGCGGCCACGGAGCTCAGGACCGGGTCGTGAGCGTGCCGCTGGCGGCGCGCTACCGACCCGCGGCTGGTCACTTAAAGAGCCACGTACAGGTGATTGTGCCCAGCCGTGCCATTCTGCTGACGTATATCGGCATGAGGCGGTCCTTAAGTGGTTAATGTTACCAAAAATAATGTTATATATATACACCAAATATGTTGGTTTGTTGTAAAAACCTTTAATAAACGCACATGTGAATGTGCTTTGAGTAAAAAGTTTCATTATGAACAATGTGTGGCTTCCTTTTTCAATGTGCAAATGCAGTATTTGTAGTAAAGTTATTGTTTTCTGTAGCAATGGATGTTATTTACTAAAGGCAAATCCACTTTGCACTCCAAGTGCAGTTTCAGGTGCACTTTTGCAGTGCACTTGGAGTGCATAGTGGATTTGCCTTTAGTAAATAACACCCACAGTGCTTTTTAATTTTCCCCAATCACACCATTTTCATGGCTCCACACATTTCTGTCATGGTGCTGAAAATGAGCAATATTTTTGTCAGTAATGCACTACATACATTAACCTCCTCGCGCCCGCCCTATGGCCGAATGACGGCAGTAGAGCAGGCGCCTTCGTCCGGGTTGTCGTCCCTGGACGGCGTGATGTTTACTTCCGCAATGCGCGCCGCTGCGGGCGCGCATCGCGGAAGTTCTGTGTTCGCCGTGTCCCCCGGGGACAGGCAAACACAGATCGCTGTAAACGGCCAATCACAGCGGCCGTTTACAGCGTGATCGGCGTATCCAATGGGAGATGATCTCATATGTTTACATATGAGATCATCTCTCAGCGCCGCTCTCCTTCCTCGCACAGACAGTGCGAGAGGGGAGAGATGAACGGCTGCAGCGGCAGCCGTTCTGCCTGTGAAAGAAAAAAAAGTAAAAAAATAAAATAAAGTGCCATCCTCCCCTAGCAGTGCCATCCGCCCCAGTGCCATCTGCCCCAGTGCCATCCGCCCCAGTGCCATCCACCCCAGTGCCACCTGCCCCCAGTGCCATCCACCCCAGTGCTACCTGCCCCCAGTGCCATCCACCCCAGTGCTACCTGCCCCCAGTGCCATCCACCCCAGTGCTACCTGCCCCCAGTGCCATCCACCCCAGTGCTACCTGCCCCCAGTGCCATCCACCCCAGTGCTACCTGCCCCCAGTGCCATCCACCCCAGTGCCACCTGCCCCCAGTGCCACCTGCCCCCAGTGCCACCTGCCCCCAGTGCCACGTGTCGTCAGTGCCACGTGTCAGTGCCACATAGTGCCATCTGTCATCAGTGCCATTTGTCATCAGTGCCACCTGTCAGTGTCACGTGCCATCTGTTGTCAGTGTCACGTGTCATCAATGCCACTTATCAGTGCCATCTGTCATCAGTGTCACGCGTCATTGGTGCCACGTATTAGTGCCATCTGTCACCGGTGGCACGTATTAGTGCCACGTATTAGTGCCACGTGTCATCAGTGCGACGTATTAGTGCCACGTGCCATCAGTGCCACGTATTAGTGCCACGTGTCATCAGTGCCACGTATTAGTGCCACGTGTCATCAGTGCCACATATTAGTGTCATCTGTCATCAGTGCCACATATTAGTGCCATCTGTCATCAGTGCCACGTGTCATCAGTGCCACGTATAAGTGTCATCATTGCCACGTATCAGTGCCATCTGTCATCAGTGTCACGTGTCATTGTCCTGGTATTTCAAAAGTGTAATAAATAGTCAACAAGTTGGATGTGTAATTTATGCTTCTAGAACACATGATGGCGCTCCCTGCATGTTGGGCCTCTCTATGTGGCCAGGCTGTGAAAAAGTCCCACACACGTGGTATTGTAATATTCAGGAGGAGTAGCAGAATTTTTTGGGGGGTGTCATTTGTGGTATACACATGCCACGTGAGAGAAATAACCTATTACAATGACAATTTTGTGGAGAAAAATAAAAAAAATGAAAAATCTTCATTTTGCAAAGAATTGTGGGAAAAAAATGACAACATCAAAAAGCTCACCATGCCTCTTACTAAATACCTTGGAATGTCTACTTTCCAAAAAGGGGTCATTTGGGGGGTATTTGTACTTTTCTGACTTGTTCGGGTCACAAGAAGCGAGATAGGCCACCAGTACATCAGATGTGATCAATTTTGTGCGATTCGCACCACAGCTTGTAGACGCTCTAACTTTCACAAAGACCAAATAATATCCACTAATTTGGGTTATTTTTACCAAAGATATGTAGCAGTATAAATTGTGACCAAAATTTATGAAGAAAAATTAATAATTTGCATAATTCTGTCACAGAAACAAAGAAATATGCGTTTTTTTTCAAAATTTTCGGTCTTTTTTCATTTATAGCGCAAAAAATAAAAACCCCAGAGGTGATCAAATACCACCAAAAGAAAGCTCTATTTGTGGGAAAAAAAGGACAAAAAATTCCTTTGGGTACAGTGTTGCATGACTGAGTAATTGTCATTCAAATTGTGAGAGCACCGAAAGCTGAAAATTGGTCTGGGCAGAATGGTGTTTAAGTGCCCAGTAAGCAAGTGGTTAACAACAAAAACAAGGTGTGTGTGTAGCAGACCCACAACATAATATTATCTGAAGAAAAGACTGTCACCTCATCTCGCACTGAAATTGGGTTTGCACTGTTGAAAAAGGCCCAAAAAAAAAAAAAAAGAAAACGAAAAGCTAGGAGACACCTAAAACAAACCCAACCAGTAAATGAAAAAAACATATTGCAGTTTGTAAATAAAATTTATTTAAAAAATGCCTATCAGATATTGTCTGGCATATCAATGGCCCCCCTACCTGCTCATATATCGGTTTCTGACCTCGCGGGCGCTTTGGAGGGGCAAGCCAGGATGGCCAGCTTCAAGGGCCGTCAGGTTGGCATGTTCTGGTAATAAATCTGCGTCAGGCCCAACTGATGCCACATAGTTCGGAGAGTACTTTTTCACAAAATTGTGCAGAATGCAGCATGAAAGCACAATAAAATTGAGTTTATATTCCGCCATGTGGATTGGAGTCAAAAATAGGCGGTAATTAAAAACCCTCTGGTCCGGGGTGAGGGTCCTCATTGGAAATGGGCGCATCACATGGTTTCCCAGTGCAAACGCTTCATCCGTGATAAGGACAAAGGGGAGTCCTTCCACATTCTCCTCTGGAGGTGGCAAGCCCAGACTGCCACTCTGGAGACGCCCGTAGAACTCCGTCTGCGCGATCACTCCACCATCCGACAATTTTTCCCCACGTCCATATACAGGAAGTCATATGTCACTGACACCACCGCCAACATCACAATACTATTATACCCCTTGTAATTATAAGAGTAGGACCCCGAGTTGGGGGGTGGGACAATGCGGACGTGTTTCCCCATCAATTGCCCCTCCACAATTGGGAAAGTCCCAACGGGTGGCAAAGTGGGAGGCCACAGTCTGCCATTCCTGTGGCGTTGAAGGAAACTGTGGAGTCAAACAAGAATAAAAAAAGTCATTTTGCACATCAACATTGCAAGCAGATTAGACACAAACATTTTTGGCCAAGATCAGTATAACATTTTTGGAAATGAGTATTTAAAGCCAAAAGTAGAAGGTCCCCTCATCAGATTCCTCACCTCCTTTGATGGCCCATTGCAAAAAATTAGGGGGGGGGGATGTTTTGGACAGGTAACCCTCTCCACTTCATTGAGAGCTGAATGCATAAATAATGTGTGATACTTTGGCCAGCCCCTCCTTACACTATTGGCAGCCCACTGGACAGGTAAGAAGTGCCATAATACAAAAAATAAACAATGAATAAATGGAAGCACATTTCTACATTCTGCTATTACCTATCAAGATAATAATAGGAGAAAAAAAAAAAACTTTAAACAGTAGCATTTGAAAGTATTGAGGCAGGCCCTTGCACTACATGCTTTGGTGAATTCATCCATAAATCTGACCACAAAATAGGTAGGTATAGTGTGGTATAGTGTGGTTTGGCAAAGTCAGCATATAGAGGATTGCTATCAGCTGACCTAGCAGTTGGGGGAGGGGGTTCCTAATGAGTTTGGCCCACCAAAAAAAAAAGCCTCTGGCACTCTGCATGAATTTAAGAACACACAACATTTGTACAGATTTTAGGGGGTGTTTAGGGGAAATTACTACTATGAAGCTGACAAAATACATTGTACAAGTGACTAGGCTAGAGGTGTATGGGCTCAGAAGAGCATGCTGGGGAGGTTAGTGAAGGCAAATATGCATGAAGGACAAAAAAGGAACTTTAAAAGCTTTCAGCATGCATGAGGACAAAGGGAAAATTCACAGCATATTCCAATCATGGTAATTAGGGAATGATGAAAGAAATACAATACATTAGCAAACATTAAATACATAGAATGTGATGTTAAAGGAGAAAACTTACCTTAATATAGTCCTTCTGCAGGACCTGAATGATGGCAGAACAGGTCTCTGGAATAATGATCCCCAGAGCCTGGAGGGAGATGCCTGTCGAGAACTTGAGGTCCTGAAGGCTTCTCTCTGTCGCCAAGTACCACAACATGGCAACTAGCCTCTGCTTCGGAGTGATGGCTTGCCGCATGCAGGTATCCTGCCTGCTGATATAAGGGGACAGCAAAGCCAGCAGACAGTGAAAAACGGGGTCTGTCATCCGGAGATAATTCCTGAAATCATCAGGATTATTCTCCCGGATCTCACGAAGCAAAGGCATGTGCGAGAATTGGTCACACTGGAGCAACCAATTCTTGCTCCATAAACTCATCCTCACCCTGTTCATGGACTGGTCTTGTGTCAAAGCTAAATGCCCAACACTAAGCACTCTACAAGTACGTACAGTGCCTTGCGAAAGTATTCGGCCCCCTTGAACTTTTCAACCTTTTGCCACATTTCAGGCTTCAAACATAAAGATATAAAATTTAAATTTTTGGTGAAGAATCACCAACAAGTGGGACACAATTGTGAAGTGTAACAAAATCTATTGGATATTTTAAACTTTTTTATCAAATAAAAAACTGAAAAGTGGTGCGTGCAAAATTATTCGGCCCCTTTACTTTCAGTGCAGCAAACTCACTCCAGAAGTTCAGCGAGGATCTCTGAATGATACAATGTTGTCCTAAATGACTGATGGTGATAAATAGAATCCACCTGTGTGTAATCAAGTCTCTGTATAAATGCACCTGCTCTGTGATAGTCTCAGGGTTCTGTTGAAAGCAAAGAGAGCATCATGAAGACCAAGGAACACACCAGGCAGGTCCGTAATACTGTTGTGGAGAAGTTTAAAGCCGGATTTGGATACAAAAAGATTTCCCAAGCTTTAAACATCCCAAGGAGCACTGTGCAAGCGATCATTTTGAAATGGAAGGAGTATCAGACCACTGAAAATCTACCAAGACCTGGAGGAGAAGACTGATCAGAGATGCAGCCAAGAGGCCCATGATCCCTCTGGATGAACTGCAGAGAACTACAGCTGAGGTGGGAAAGTCTGTCCATAGGACAACAATCAGTCGTACACTGCACAAATCTGGCCTTTATGGAAGTGTGGCAAGAAGAAAGCCAGGGAAGATGGTTAAAATTGAGGGGAAGATGGATGCAGCCAAATACAGGACCATTCTGGATGAAAACCTGTTGGGAGTCTGCAAAAGACCTAAAACTGGGACGGAGATTTACCTTCCAACAAGACAATGATCCCAAACATACAGCAAAATCTACAAAGGAATGGTTCACAAATAAATGTATCCAGGTGTTAGAATGGCCAAGTCAAAGTCCAGACCTGAATCCAATCGAGAATCTGTGGAAAGAGCTGAAAACTGCTGTTCACAAACGCTCTCCATCCAACCTCACTGAGCTCGAGCTGTTTTGCAAGGAAGAATGGGCAAGAATTTCAGTCTCTCGATGTGCAAAACTGATAGAGACATACCCCAAGCGACTTGCAGCTGTAATCGCAGCAAAAGGTGGCTCTACAAAGTATTAACGCAAGGGGGCCGAATAATTTTGCACGCTCCACTTTTCATTTTTTTATTAGTTAAAAAAGTTTCAAAAATCCAATAGATTTCATTCCACTTCACAATTGTGTCCCACTTGTTGGTGATTCTTCACAAAAAATAAAAATGTTATATCTTTATGTTTGAAGCCTGAAATGTGGCAAAAGGTTGAAAAGTTCAAGGGGGCCGAATACTTTCGCAAGGCACTGTACGTGAAACATGGCTTGAAAACGGTTGGCTGGTCAGAACGGACTAACAGAAAGCACCGATAAACAGCAAGGCCCGAAAGAACGAACTGAAAAACAGAAACGAGCGGACAATAAGCACTGAAAATCAAAGTGTACTATATAAAATATAGGCCGCAATGACAAACAAATGCGAACTGACTACACGCACTAATAAGCAGATACGCACTGACAAGCACAAACTGTAGAGCAGTAACGATCTGAAGCACAAGTCTCAAAAGCACGAATCGTCTCTAACCAAACTTCTACTAACACGCGATAAACACGAGATCAGCAGAAGCCCAAAGGGTGCCGCATGTGGTGCTGAACTTCCCTTTTATAGTCCCGTCGCACGCGTTTTACGTCAACGCGTTCTTGATGATCGGAAATTCCGAAACTTTGTCCGACCGTGTAGAGGCAACACCAGTTTCGGACACAATCCGTCTGAAAAAAATCACACGGATTTTGTGATCGTAATGTCCGACCGTATGTACGAGGCATAACAGTAGGTTATCGGTAGCTACCTTCAGTTGATTGGACACTGGGGGAAAAAAAAGCTGCAGGAACATCCCCTATATAACATAAAACCAGTGCCACGCTTAACCTCCTTAGCGGTAACCCAGAGCCAGACTCGGGCTTGCACCGCTCGATGCAGGGGAGGACACAGGTAACGTCACTTACCTTGTCCCCTGGATCCAGCGATGTCCGCCGCGCTGTGTGATCGAGCCGTCCTGCGCTCGATTCACAGTGCCGAATGCCGCCGAGCTCCGTTCCCTGCGACGTTACGGCGCACGGGAGCGGAGAACGGCGGCAAATTCAAAAATGTAAAAAGACACAAAAGACACACAGCACTGTAATCTTACAGATTACAGTGCTGTAGTAAAAAATACACACCCCTTTGTCCCTAGTGGTCTGTGCAATGCCCTGCATGCACTTTTATATTATAAATACTGTTTTTTACTGTTTGTAATTTGGAGATTGTCCATAGCAACCAAAACATGTCCCTTTTTCATTTTTTTTTGGATTTGATTACATTATTGAATAATTTTTATTATTCTTTATTATATTATAAACTTTATCATACCCGGGATGTCCGCTAGACTCTGGTTTGAAGAGATTTCAGAGCGTTATTCCTAAGAATTACAGGACTACAAAATAAAAGCCAGATTTCCATGCAAAATAATTGTACCGCTTTCAGCACCTTATTCCAGACTGAATCATACCGCCAGGGAGGTTAATAAAGTTAGTCCCAATTTGTGCAAATCAAATCCTTCTAAGAATAAAGAAAAATCAGTGAAGAAATATGGCGATCAAATGACAATCTTGCAGTGGCTAGTGGTGGTCAAAATGTTTTTTTGGAGGGAGGGGCACAAACAAAAATCTGAAAAAAACAATTAATTGCAGCCTCACTGTGCCCAAACGCTGCCACTGTGCCCATCAAATGCCTCCACTATGCCATCAAATGTTGCCAATGTGTCCATCAAAAGCTGCCACTGTGCCATCAAATGCCACTGAGCCCATCAAATGCTCGCACTGTGCCCATCAAATGCTCGCACTGTGCCCATCAAATGCTGCCACTGTGCCCATCAAATGCTGCCACTGTGCCCATCAAATGCTGCTACTGTGCCTATCAAATGCTGCCACTGTGCCCCCTCCGCCGGCCGGCCCCCTCTACCCGGCACTTACTCTGTCTCGGTGGGGCAGCAGATGGCGGCAGCGCCCTGTCCTCCATGTCTTCTCCCATCCTCTCCTATGATTGGATGCCTGATTGGCTGAAACGACAGGCGCTGTGATTGGACGCCTATCAGGTGACGGGTAACAGACTCGAGCACCCGATTGCCGGAGAGGCCGGTTTAGATAGGAAAGCAAATATTGATTCACTTTTCCAACACAGCTGGGTGAACTGCGAGTGCAAAGCATGGCACTCGCTGTTTACCTCGATGCCTATTAGAGACTATGGCTCTAATCAGGTGCTTCAAAAACACCCCCCACTGCTGTATTTCAGGTGTCCAGCACCTGAATAGGTGATGGCAGTGGCGGCCATGGATATAATCATGCAATGAATGAATCTATGTAATGGTGATAGAGGTGGTGGCTGGAGAGAGGAGGCGGCACCCGTGCACCCTTATCACTGCAATCTTGTATATTCTGGACACTCCAAAAACACCACAGTGAGCCACCACCTGTAAATAATACTGTTAATAGCCTTACCAGAATGGGATAACTTCCTGATTAAAGGAAAGTCAATATATCGTTTATATGGCAAGGCTCTTTGGTGACACTTCATAGCCTTCCACAAGTGTGGATCTTAACCAGGTACCCTCCAAAACTCTGACCTGTAAATTATTTCTTCTATGTAACTCTCACTTCTAGCTGGCCACGGGTTTGAAGCAAGAAATTGGGGGATGATAAAGTACAGATGGTGTGTGTTCTGTACATGTACCAGGAAATTGAGCTTACTAGTAAGTCAAAAACCCTGTTTTTTTTAGACAGTAGAGGACACAGAATCTTTTGTTTTTAACTATGAAGTTTCCAAAAGCGGTCCAACTGAGGGGCGGCAGCACAGAAAACACCACCAGCAGGCCCACGTAATAAATGGATCAAGATATGCTTAACAAACAGAGTAGCTTGTAGAATCTTACACCCAAAGCAGGCATCAGAGGAGGACTGACTGTCTTAAAGTATATGAACACCCTCACCTTGTAATAACAACCAATTCAGTTTAAAATAGAAACTAAAGGCAAAAATTGGATTTTTAAAACAGCTTACCTGTAAAATCCTTTTCTTGGTGTACATCATAGGACACAGTGTCTCAAGTAATTACTTGGTGGGTTATGGGCCTATATTCAGGTGTTGACACTGGTATAACCAATACAGGAAGTTGACTCCCCTATATAACCCCTCCTCCTACCAGGAGCACTCAGTTTTTGTAGCCAAGCAATATAAGTAATATCCTTTCACCCCATAAAACAGAGGGGCGGGAGCTCTGTGTCCTATGATGTACTCCAAGAAAAGGATTTTACAGGTAAGCCATTTTAAAAATCCCATTTTCTTTATCGTACATCATAGGGACATAGAGCCTCAAGTAATTACTAAAGGTAACCCCCAGACCTGAGAACCTATACTGCTGCCTGCAGGACACTGCGCCTGAAGGCGATATCCTCATTCCATCTTATATCCACTTGATAAAATTTTGCAAATGTATGTACTGAAGACCAAGTCATGGCTTTGCAGATTTGAGACATGGAGGCCTGGTGACGCACTGCCCAAGAAGCACCAACCACTCTGGTATAGTGCACCTTAACTTGAAAAGGGGGAATCTTTCCCTTTAAATCATAAGTTTGAATTATAACTTGCCAAATCCACTTAGCGACAGTGGATTTCGACTCTGCCTGTCCTTTTTTAGGACCATCTGGCAGAATAAATAAGACATCAGTCTTACGGATCTGAGCAGTTTTCTTCAAATAGATCTTCACTGCTCTCACTACATCAAGACAATGTAGTGAATTTTCTTCCCTGGAACACGGTCTTAGGAAAAAAGAAGGCAGAACAATATCATCAGATGAAAGCCTGAAACCACTTTTGGCAAAAAGCCTGGACGAGGGAGTAACACCACTCTGTCCTCATGAATAACCAAATATGGCTATTTACAATGAAGAGCAGACAATTCTGACACCCTCCTTGCTGAGGCTATAGCAACCAAAAATACCAGCTTTCTTGTCAAAGGGACTAAAGGAATATGTTGTAATGGTTCAAAAGGCTGTTTTTGTAACACAGACAAAACCAAATTTATGTCCCAAGGGCTTAAGGGTGATTTAACTGGTGGATTAATCCGCCGTACTCCTTGCATGAAACCCCAGACTAAAGAATGTGTAGCAAGCAGTCTTTGAAATAAAATTAATAAGGCTGAGACTTGGCCCTTAATAGTACTCAGGGCCAACTTCATTTCTACGCCTAACTGTAGAAAGGCAAGAATTCTGCCTATGATAAATCTCTGTGTGTGCCAACCCTTGGATTTACACCAGGAAACATAAGCTTTCCAGACTCTAGAATATATAGTTCTAGAAGCTGGCTTCCTAGTATCAAAGTAGAGATAACCGACCTGGAAAGCCCACGTTTCTTCAAAATGTGGGTCTCAATAGCCAAGCCATTAAATTTAGCATTCGCAAAGTAGGATGGAATATCGGCCCCTGAGATAGTAGGTCTGGCCTTAGTGGGAGGAGCCATGGACCCTCCACTGTCATCTTTACAATCTCTGCATACCATGACCTTCTGGGCCATGCTGGTGCTACCAGTATTACCGACTTTCTTTCCAGCTTTATTCTGCAAAGTCGTCGTGGCAGCAACTGAATCGGAGGAAATGTATAGATCAGCGAGAACTGATCCCATGGGGTCACCAACGCATCTGTTCCATATGCTAGTGGGTCCCTTGTCCTGGACACAAAGTTGACCAGTTTTGCGTTGAATCTGGATGCTAGAAAATGTATGTCCGGAGTCCCCCATCTTTGGCAAATAGCTTGAAACACTTTGGCGACTTGACCATCGTCCTTGGACAGTCAGCTTCTCTAGAACTGCCCCCCAGCCTGACAGGCTGGCATCTGTCGTTACTACTTTCCAGATAACTGTTCTGAAGGATTTCCCCTTCAGTTAGTTCCGGGATAGTAGCCACCAACTGAGGCTTTGGGACACTCTTGGGGATAGCCGCATTGGCAAGTCCAAAGCTTGAATAGTTTTGTTCCAAGCAGACAGGATAATGTTCTGAAACAGTCTCGAATGGAATTGGGCATAGGGAACCGCTTCGAATGAAGCTACCATCTTCCCTAAAAACCTAATGCAAAGGCGAATTGAAGGACTTTTCTTTGACCTGATCCTTCTCACTAGCTCCTGTATGGAGCTGATCTTTGCGGGAGGCAAGAACACCCTCTTCCAGGCTGTGTCTATGGTTAGACCCAGATACTCCAGCCTTTTCAATGGCTTTAAGGAGGACTTCTTTAAGTTGAGAAGCCAACCCAAACCTGTCAGGTAACTGCTTGTAATAGCTACACCTTGCTTTAAGCGAGCCACTGACTGGTCTATTAATAATAGATCGTCTAAGTAAGCTAAGACAGTTATGCCCTGTTCCTTTAACCTGGCTAGAGGTGGGGCTAGAACCTTTGTGAATACCCAAGGTGCCGTAGCAAGCCCAAAGGGCAAGGCTACAAGCTGAAAATGCTTCTGTTCTACTTCGAAATGCAGAAACCTCTGGTGAGGAGGAAATATAGTGACATGCAGATATGCATCTCTGATGTCGATGGATGCCAGAAGTTCTCCCCCCTGCAGAATGGAAACGACTGACTTGATTGACTCCATGCGAAAGGAGCGGATCCTCAGGAACGGATTTAGTTTCCGTAGATCTAGAATTGGTCTGGTATCTCCATTTGGTTTTGGTACCGTAAATAGGTTTGGAGTAAAACTCCAAACCTTGCTCTCTTTTGGGAATCTGTATGATCACCCCTTCAGCCACTAATCGGTCTAATGCTTGCAAAAGGGATTGTCTTTTGCCTGGATCCCTGGGAACATTTGATCTGTGCGAATGTTTGATCTGTGCGAGAGTGTCCACGTGGGACGTGGACACTCGAAATTCTAGCTTCTATCCTAGGGATACAGTGGAGAGAGTCCACCTGTCCTGAATTTCCCCTTGCCAGACTTCTGAGTACTTCAGAAGTCTTCTCCCCACCTTGGTGAGGGGAGATGCCTCTTCATGACGAGGCTTTGGTATTTTGCTTTGTGGACTTGCGGCCCCAGGTCCCCCTTTTGCCTGGGCTTTACCTTGGGATCTTCCCGTAGAGTCTGACGGCAAAGGCCATTGCCCCTGCCTAGAGGTTGATGCCCTTAGCCTGAGGGAAAAAGTCTGTTTAAATGAAGGACGTTTATATTTTCTTTTGACTGGCAAAAGAGTACTCTTTCCACTGGAAATAGTTTGAATATATTGATCCAAACTATTGCCAAATAGTCATTCTCCCTTAAAAGGGAAACTAGTTAAAAGGTTTTTACAAGGTGTTTCAGTTGCCCAACCCTTTAACCAAAGGGTTCTTCACATGTATACAAGTAAAAGCGCCAAGCCAGATGACTGGTGAATAGAATCCTTTATAGCTATATAGCTATATCTATGGCAAAACATAATACTTTAGGTAGCTCAGCCAACTCCTGAGCTTGTTGTGCAGGAAGTTCCTTGAGGGCATCTGTGAACTGGTCCTTTAAGGACTGACAGATGCCTATGGCTGCAATTGCAGGCCGAGTTACAGTCCCTGCTAGGAAAAAGAGGATTTTAATAGGCCTTCCAACTTTTTATCTGTTGGATCCTTAAGCATATATGCATTGTCCATGGACAAGTTAAACTTGTATTCCCATTGGAAATCGCAGTGTCCACTGCTGGAACTTTCCATCTTTTTGTGACTTTCTCCTCCATAGGATAGAGACCTGTGAATCTCTTTGGAGGGGAAAAATACTTATCCGGATGATCCCATTCGGAATAAATAAGCTTTTCTAGTAATGGGTGCACGGGAAACGCATGCAGCGGCAGTAAAGGTTTCAAAGAACCCAAGGAAGAGACCGGACCTTCAGCTAACTCAGTTAGGGGTAGCATGAAGGCAGAGCAGAGCATCCCTGTAGGGCTGGGATTGGGATTCCCAGGACCAGGGGGTGCCTTAGGTACCTTTACGGTAGGCCTGGAAGGCCTGGTGCAAGGCACAAAAGCTGAGGCACACAATACGATTTGTTTAATAAATATAGCAAAAAAAGTCACCATTATATCAGTTTAAACTGCCAAGTAGGAAGAGTAATCTCTGGGGGGGGGGGGAGGTGAGGGTTCTGACAGCAGTCTTTAAACAGACCCCCCCCCCGCTGGGACCACACATATATAGGAGACAGACCAGCTGGAATTATGCATAAAGTTTAAAATGACTCCTTCTAAGGGAGACATCTTAAGCCATACAGGGTGTATATAAAGAAAAAGCATTAGCTTCTTCACTTACCTTGTCCTCGCTGCAGGATACTGCTGATTTAACAGACGGATCCAATTTTCACCCATTATGGTGGGTAGTGTAATTTAACACCTCAGGACAACCTTTGGTAATGTAACAAGACCAAAAAGAGTCCTGGTTCCTAGGGTCCAGCTCTTGAAGAGAAGCATTACAGGCAACGCCTCGTTCTTCAACTAGAGGCCCGGGCACCATCCTCTGGCCACAGTGGCGTGGCTGGATCCGGTTGTGGAGGTTTTTTTTTTTTTAAATCCAGCATGGATTTCTCCTGGAGCTCCTCAGAGCATATCTTGACTCGTGACCAACACCTTAGACACTGGCGAAAAAACTGAATGCTCCTGGTAGGAGGAGGAGTTATATAGGGGAGTCAACTTCCTGTATTGGTTATACCAGTGTCAACACCTGAAGGTAGGCCCATAACCCACCAATTACTTGAGGCTCTGTGTCCTATGATGTACGATAAAGAAAAATTTGTGTATATATCTGTGCTCTCACTCCTAGGGTGGTCAGTTTTTGTATAAGAAAGCAGAGGGACTGACAGGAACACCAGGTATTTATACAAAAAGCAATACAAGGAGAACAGAATACTTTTTCATACAAGTACATGGTATGGCAGGAACATATCAGGCATGTGTGTTGCTATGGCCATTTGTATAGTGACTTTATTGCACTAATATAGAGTTAGATTTAGTAACAGCATTTGTTTACAGAGGCCCTTCCCCCTCCATTGATATGTAAATAAACAAGATGGATAGGTTTTGGAGCCGAGTAGAGGAAGTTGGTGTGTGCAGGAACTGGGTGGGAGGGGCATGGAGAGGGTTTGAAAGAAAACTTGTGTTCAGACAAGAGAGTTGTGTTTGGAAGGACAAAGAGGGGACATGGCTGCCAGAAGCTGGAGAACTCCGAGTTGGACTGAGCAAAGGACCATGGAGGACATCTTGACCCCTAAGTTGAGTAATTGTTTAGTTTACACAATGTGTAGGCATTACAATGGGGGCTCGTGGCCTGAATTTGTGCTAAAATTTCAACTGAAGCAGATCTGTTTTCTGTGGTGTGTTTTGTTGCCAGCATATGAAATGGGTTTACATAATATTTAAAACGTGGTCAAAAGACTTGCCTTGCAAATCTGAGGAACAGATGCCCAATAATGAAACGCCCTTGGAGCACTATCAGATCTCCTAGAATGCACCTTAAATGTTAAGGGAGAAATCCTATACTTGAGACCATAGGCTTTAATGATGATTTGCACATTCCACCTAGCAACAGTAGAGTGAGAAACAGAAACCCTCTGGAAAGCACAGAAGGAACATCATTTTTTAAGAAGCTGTAGCAAGTAGGCAGCTCTTACAGTGCAACGACAAAGTCAAGGCAGGGGGGAAAATTTTCCTTGGGGTGTTTTGGAGCAGGGGAAAACAATATCTGGGCTGCAGCAGAAGGAGGAAACATGCTTAGGGAGAAGAAAGGCTCTAAGCCTCAGGACAACCTTGTTTTAACACTAGGAATGGCTCTTACATGATGGACAGCCCATTCCCCCAGATTCAGACAATGACTGCCAATTTTTCATGCCTGGGATGTGGATAGCAGAATAGGCAGTTTTTCTCAAGTGAGGATCAAGTCTTAATCCCTTTGAGCGCTGTGACTTCTGGTAACTCCCTAATAGTTGATGCAAGCTACAGCTGTCACACTGTCTGACTGAAATCAGGCTGGGCGATTTTCGTGCATGAGTAGTCCAGCATTGATGGGACAATTGAATCACTCCATGTTTCACAATGTTGGAGATCTGCATTTAGGACTCCTTATTCCACCTCCTTATTCAAAAAAAAAAAAAAAAAAAAGACTGCTGGCAACACAATTCCAAGGGCTGACTTTTGCAGTATTCCTTAAGGATGGTATTTTAGGATTAAGCGTAACTGCTCGAATGAGCAGGATTTTGAGAGAGAGGCTGCAGCATTGAGAGACAGTCTATTAATACAGGGTTATAGTAAAAAAATAAACCTTCAAAAAGAGCCTACTAAAAAACCTGTGGAAGGCCACTATCTGAACTGTTGTTTAGAGGTAAAGATAAGGAGAAAACAGTAGATACTGTCAAGTTTATAACATATGTATCATCACCAACAGGTTAGAGGTGCCCTGGAAAAGTTCTGGTGCCTACGTAATACAGACGAAGTGGTAGGTAAATGTTAAACCCATACCCAGAGGTAGAAAAAACTAGGTATAAACTGGAGTATAAATCTCAAGTAACCTAAAACAGCGTACTATAAAAGGGCAAAACATCAGAGACAAATCCAAATAAAATAAAATGTAATCTTTCTTTTACAAATATTAAAATTAATATAAACATTAACATCATACTGCAAACATGTAAGGGAAATGGTACCTTCTGAGTAACTACACAAAGCACTGTGATAATACATACAATCACATATACAGAGGTCAAAACATTTCAAATATTTGGCTTCTTCAGGACTGGACAAGAAGAAAGCAAGCTACATAGAGCAATTCATATATTAGTACATAATACGACGGGTCAATCCTAAAGTGTTACTAAACCCCCAACAGTAAAATCAGTCTGTATATGTAAGTAAAGCATGCTGGTTATACTCACTGTGGAACCTAAGGGGTTTATCATGTGCATTGTGTAAAGAGGCCGTTTGATCATGTATGCAGATCCTCCTTCTTTCACTGACTCCAAAACAGGTCCGGATAAGACAGTTACTGGAGTCAGGCTGCACAGGCTCAGTTTGGTGTATATTGCTAGATTTTTTTTTTCTTGGGAGAGTGCATGTGATCAGCACAGATCAGCACTGTCCAGACAGAGGGTTAGGGATCCTGGATCCTGATAGGACAGCCAGTGCAGTGTAAAAACTCCTCCTACAAGTTTTAACCAGACACTGATAGAAGTCACAAGACTGCTATATACTGCTGATGAGAAAAGGTATTTGGCAGTTTATATTTACTAAAACGTATGCATTTCCATGTTCTGTGGGGGACCAGTAAATGCAGGGTCCTAGGTTTAGTAACACTTTAGATAACAACAGGTTTCATATGTATATATCTAAATCTGCATACTCCTACTGGTGGATATGTTGTCTGCCCATCAATGCCTGGGGCACGGGCCACTTCCAATCCACCAGAATCTTCTCCTAGGGGTACATGGCAATGTGAGGCATTCCATTTTTGTGACTGGATTTTTATTTATTTATTTAACCAATCATTCTACCTTCCTAATGGTAGCTTTCACCAAATTAAGCATCTTGTAGACTGCCTCACAACAGGATTTAGCTCTGGACTTTGACTGGGCTATTCTATCACATAGTTACATAGTTAGCAAGGTTGAATAAAGACACCATTCCATCCAGTTTAACCTGAGTGTCTACAATTGTCCCTATCCCTGTACATTGCACACTCATATCAGTCCCTACTCTCAAGCAACCCCGCAATCCAAGGTCCACATTCATATACTAGTGCCAATTTTTTGGACAGAAGCCAATTAACCTACCAGCATGTCTTTGGAGTGTGGGAGGAAACCCAGAGGAAACCCACACAGGCACAGGGAGAACATTACAAACTCCAGGCAGGTAGTGCCGTGGTTGGGATTTGAACCAGCGACCCTTTTTACTGTTAGGCGAGAGTGCTAACCCCTACACCACTGTGCCGCTCATGAATATGATTTGATCTAAACCATTCAATTGTAGCTCTGACTGTAGGTTTTGGGTTGTTGTGCTGCTGGAAAGTGAACCTCCACCCCAGTCTCAAGTCTTTTGCAGACTAACAGGTTTTCTTCTAAGATTGCCCTGCATTTGGCTCCATCCATCTTCCCATCAATTCTGACCAGCTTCCCTGTCCCTGCTGAATAAAAGCATACCCACAACATGATTCTTTCATCACCATGTTTCACGGTGGGGATTGTGTGTCCAGGGTGATGTGCAGTGTTCGTTTTCCGCCACACATAGCATTTTGCTTTTAGGCCACACAGTTCAATTTGGTCTCATCTGACCAGAGCACCTTCTTCCATGTTTGCTTTGTGCCCCACATGGCTTATCGCAAACTGCAAATGGGACTTCTTATGGCTTTTTTTCAACAATGACTTTCTTCTTGCCACTCTTCTATTAAGGCCAGATTTTTGGAGTGAACAACTAATAGTTGTGCTGTGGACAGATTCTCCCAGTTGAGCTGTGAATCTCTGCAGCTCCTCCAGAGTTACCATGGGCCTCTTGGCTGCTTCTCCAATTAATGCTCTCCTTGCCCAGCCTCTCAAATTAGGTGGACGCCCATGTCTTGGTAGGTTTGCAGTTGTATCCTACTCTTTCCATTTTCAGATGATGGATTGAACAGTGCTCTGTGAGATGTTCAAAGCTTTGGATATTTTTGTATAACCTAACACTGCTTTAAACCTCTCCACAACTTTATCCCTGACATGTCTGGTGTGTTCCTTGGCCTTCATGATGCAGTTTGTTCACTAAGGTTCTCTAACAAATCTATGAGGGCTTCCAAGGAAAGCTGTTTTTATATTGGGATTAAACTAAACACAGGTGGACTCCATTTACTAATTAGGCGACTTCTGAAGGCAATTGGTTCCACTAGACTTTAGTTAGTCCGAATACAAATGCACGCAACACTTCAAATATTTGTAAAAAAGAAAATGTGAAATGCATTCATAATTTTCCTTCCACTTCACAATTATGTGCCACTTTGTGTTGGTCTATTTTTATTTTATTTTTTTACATTTTTGGCTGTAACATGACAAAATGTGGAAACTTTCAAGGGGTATGGATACTTTTTCAAGGCATTGTATGTCAAAGTGAAGCATCTACAAAGATTTATAGACACTCAGGGTATACATTTTTATTATTCTTCATATCCATATGGTGTTAACATACTTACCTATAGGGTTATATATATATTACACCACCATATTCAAGTGAAGTGATAAAATTATTTTCCAAATTTATTTCAGGACAGCATTCAGGTCACTTATGCCCAGGTGACAAATGCACATTGCTGGGGTTAGGAGAGCACCACTAAGATTGTGGACCCTACGATCGCTGCGGATGGAGCTCTGGGTGGTTCAGGAAAGCAGCTCCACCTGAACACTGACACGGACTAAGCAGGGAGCTAGAGCACGCAAGATTCCCCAGGGCAAGGATACCAGCAGGTAGTATTCACCAGAGCCTTTAGTGGTTAGGATGGATTTGGCTGCAGCTGACTCCAGGTCATGACCCCCGGGGTGTCTCAGCTCATGCTCATGGAGTGGCTCTGCTAAACAGAGTGGAGGCAGCAGTTCAGGGTTAAACACAGGATAGTCAGGAGAAGCAGCCAAGGTCAAGGCAACTAGCAGGCAGGGATAGTCAGGAAGGCCCACCAAGTCGGGGTTACTAGCAGACAGGAATGGTCAGAGGGACATGCCAAGGTCAGCACACAGAAGTCAGAGATGACATACAGCAGGACTCCACACCAGAAGCCTAAACACAACTGTTTCTCAGGCAAAGATGGCTTGCAGTACACAGAGTTAAATAGTTTCCTAGCTTCTTTCCAAGCTGCACAGCCTGGAATGCTCTCACAAAGCGAGCCTTGAGCATTCTACCTATTAGGACCTCCGGTCTCTTCTTTTTCATAAAACAAAGCAGAAACTGGCGTGAGTTCCTTGCACTATGTATGAATATTCAAAAAAACAGGCACATTACTGGCCCGGCTCTACATGGGCCCCCAGAATTTTTATTCCTTCAATTAAGGCCTCTACAGGGCAGAGATTGGCCTCTGCAATGGCTGCAGAATTTCGTATCTTTTATCGGGAACTTTACAATCTCAGACACTGTTCAGTGGCAGATCCCCCTATGACTGCATTATCGACAACTCATTCTTACATAGCCTCCTCGGGTATGCCATCTGTTGCTTCTGAGGTGAGGGAGGAGTTGGAGGAACCTGTTACAATGGAGGAACTGGGGGTGACTTTGGCCAGTTCTAAACTGAAGAAATCTCCCAGTCCTGAGGGGCTCACTCTAGCTTATTATAAGGCATTTTATGAGGTTGTCTCCACACTTATGCATTGATATGCCAGAAACTGCTGAAGAAACATTTTATCCAAAATAAACAGAAAGATTTCCTTTGATTTACTGCCTGGGTTTCTTTTAGCTGTCTCCTAGGTTCTCCTATGGGCTTTTCTTTTTGGACATGTTCTTCAATAGTGCAAACGTAATTTATTTGATACATGAGGTGACAATCTCTTCTTCAGTGAACTATTATGTTGTGGGTTTGCTACACACACCCCCCTTGTTTTTGTTAACGTATGTAAAGCATTACTGAGAAAAATATTCATAATTTTCAGCACCATGAATGAAATTTGTGGAGTCATGAAAATGGCATGATTGTGGCAAATTATAAAGCACTGTGGGAGTTATTTACTAAAGGAAAATCCACTTTGCACTCCCAGTGCACTGCAAAAGTGTACCTGAAATTGCACTTGTAGTGCAAAGTGGATTTGCCTTTAGTAAATAACCCCCATTGTCACTGTAAAATCAACTTACTACAAAAATTAATATTGAGCATTGAAAGAAGCCACACATTTTTTTTTTTTTTAACAAGATTGGTCTTTATCATATAACAAATAAAATGGAACAAGGAGAGTAGGCAAACTGTATAGATCAGTACATTCAGTGTTACATTCAACCTCCCACGTGCGTATGTTCTAGAATGGCAAGTTGGAGCTGTACCCCTCATCTGGAGGGGGGGCATGACCAGCTCATGCTAGTGTCCCACTACCTTGGGGCGGTGCCCTATTCCCTGTACGACAGAAGGATTAGAATTGCTCTGTCCATGGTAGCCATATCCGGTCGAATTTCTGTGGGCAACCTCTGTTAGTATAGGTCATCTTATACAACGGTGGCACAGCATTAACAGCGGAGTCTCATGACTCCCCCTTGGGGGGAGAGGGCGATGCCCATTTCTTAAGGACTTTCTTCTTGGTGTAGCACAAACAAGAATCAGATTAGCAGCTTTGTGTACCAAGGTCTTTGATCGTCTTCATAGATACCCAATAGAGCCAGTTTGGGTGACACCGGTAGCGTTAGTTGTAAACGAATATCGATACAATCAAAGACAGCTGTCCAAAATTTCACAATAAGGGGACAGGTCCAAAACATATGTAAATATGTGCTATCAGGGGATTGCCATCTGGGGCAGTTTGGTGACCTGTGAGCGAAAATCTGGTGCAGTCTCTGCGGCATGTAGTAAATGCGATGCAGGAATTTAGTGTGCAGCAGCTCATCTCTAGAGGATACCAGCAGTTTAGACCCTTCCTCAAAGCATGCATCCCAGGTTTCCCTGTCCAGACTAGGGACGTCAGCCTGCCACTTGTCCAAGAGGGTGTTCATTTTGGGGCAAATCGACTCCCAGTAGGGCAAGATACATAGTAGAGAGTTTTTTTTTTTTTTAGGGTCTCCTGTGCTAGAATTGCTTCAATGGGGTCCGTTTTCAAGTTTATAGGCCCAGGGAATTGGGCCCTGACTGCATGTTTTAGCTGCTAATATCTAAATAACATTCTCCCCGGGGGACCATATTTCCCTGCTAAGTCCCGGAAGGAAAGCAGTGTCCATGAATGGATAACATCTTGGAGGACCTTAATCCCATACTGGGCCCATAGCTGTGGGTCCGGTATTGGAGTAGAAAACATTTTACTCAAAGCACATTCACATGTGCATTAGAAAAGGGTTTTTGAACAAACCAACATCTTTTGTGTATATCTTTTTTTTCACATTGTAAATATCCTTTTTTTGGTTAAACAGGCATATTTCAAAGCATAACATACACAACTCAGGAACTTCCAAAGTTCAACATTGATAAAGTGAAGGCAATATCAGACAGTGGTATGTCCAAACTGTTTTGATATTGCCTTCATCAGATGAGATGATGTCACCCCTTGTAAAAGACAAATTTTGAAGATGCACACAAATTGGGATTCAAACTGGGGATTTTCCTCCTGATCCCATGCCTAATGTCAACATGTTCTAGCTCCCATCATGGGGGGGATCAATGGACGTGTTTTGGGGGTGCAACCCCTTCCTCTCACCTAAATGATTTGCGAGGAAGGGGTTGCACCCACAAAACGCGTACATTGATATCCTGTGATGGCAGATAGCACATGTTTACACACCATGTGCATCTTCAAAATCTGGCTTTTAAATTTTTTATTCAAAGCAAAAATACTCAAGAAAACTGTATCATTTTTGTGTGTTTTATATTCTGCCTTAAACATCAATGATGTTCTTCATTTTTTGTTGAAGATCATTGATGGTTTCCTATATATTTTCTAAATCACGACTGCACCCCATTCTCTCCCCGATGAGCATCTGGGCACTTTCACTTGTGAAATTATATTCTTCTTCCATAACATCCACATCACCTAAAAGAAATAAAACACACCATTATAAATTTGCAGGCATCCATCTATTACCTTAAGCTGTGGTCTCAGACACTTACCTATTGTGGTGACAATTTTGCCCACTTCATAAACGTCTCCCTCCACATCGTCTGCTTGTGGTTTTGGGATTTCCCCTTCTTTAGGAGGTGGGGAGTCCCTGGTGTCCTCAGATGTCCCAAGTCTTTTCTACCCTATTATAATAAAAAATCTGAATACTTAGCACACAAATAAGATTTAAGGGGAAGAAATAGGAATATGAAACATTACTTGGAAGTGTCATACAATTGTCTGTTTTGGCAGAGTTCAAAGCTGAAGAACATTTTATTTCATTTCCTTTCTAAAGCTGGAATACTTACCTTTGTTAAAGTACACACATGTAGAGGCCCCTAGTATCCACTGGAGCACCTGTGTGGGACACCCTAAATAGTTTGTTCTGGTGTCCCACACTAGTGCTCCTGTATCCAGATGTATAAACAGCTGCTGAGTGTCCTCTCCTTACACTGAATCAAGTTTGCATTTCATTCTGGTTACAAACCCATCTTGACAACAAATTTATTTTAATACAAATAGGCCTGAACAAATGTAGTTAACCTGTATCTGCCAAAAACATCTTATAAGTGGGCGAACAAACGATGTTTCCTACAACCGATTACTGTGCCTATGAACATGAAAGTTGCCATTTTAAACTGTACCACAGTAAAGAAAAGCACATGGAGCAGCATGCAAGCAATAATAATAATAATAACAACAGGAACACACGACAAGTACTTGGTTTTTAGAAGCAGTTTCCTTATTTTTCTGTACTGATGGTGCTCCCTCAATTTAAGGTCTGACCATCGTTTCCTCAATTGCTCCTTGGATCGTCGTACCCCAAAATTCCCGTGCAGACTCTTCACAACTTTAGTCATGATCTTGGCCTCGCATCTGGGTTTGGGTAAAGTCCATGCTTCCCATCATAGTTGGCCCTCGGCAAGATATCCACTAACTCTATAAAGGACATATTTGAGGCCTTAAATCTCCTCCGGGATCGGGACGTTCGTGGCTCCGGCCTTTTCGTCGTTGGATGCACCTGTTGTCTCTCCACCATGTGCTCTTCCACTGCGCCGAAAGAGAAGGAGCAGGGAATATACTAGAAAGAACGTCAGTGCATGCATGCGCAGTGAAATTTATATATATATATATATATATATATATATATATATATATATATATATAAGCGGAACATGCGTGCGTTGTACGTACGATCTGTGAGTGGAGGACGGAGTAACGGAAGCGACGATCGTTATAACGATGGTACAATTTTAACTTGGTGCATCAGTGCTATACTGCTTATAGATTGAGGCCTATATTGGGTCAAGATTAGGAGAGTTATGCTTGACATTAGGGTTTGTCTTGTGTCGTGTCTTGCAGAGAATGTTCAGGGAGCTGCCCTGTCTGTGGTAGCTGAACCACCCGTTTTTTAATAATCAAAGAGGCAGGCAGCGCTGGAGAAACTGCTTTAATTTGTGAAGCCAATGATCCCCATGGCAGACATCAAGTATTTAACCTCCAAAATTGGTGGCATGAGGAACCCTTAAAATAGGGAGCTCATGAAGGTCCAGGAGATCAGGAGCAGCAGATGACATTTATGTACCCAGGCTGTGGTACTTTTGACAGACTGCATTTTCTGTCAGACCAGAGGGAAAACAGGCCAGCACTCTCTAACCTTCCTTCAAGGCTTTCTCCCCCCCCCAGCTGAGGCTTCCGACGACCAACCTGGGCCTTCAAGGCAGCAACATGTGGAGGAGCCCAACTTGAGTCAGGTATAGCATTCTTAAAAATATTTCTGGCTGTCAAATTAATGATGTTAAATATATTTTTTTTGATAGCCAATTTCTGATTTCACAAAGTGCATTACATATCAATTGACAGTAGTGGCCACAAATGATTGTGACAAGAATGAAAAATGGAGTCAGAATGATAGTCTTTATTAACCACTTCGGACCCAGGCCAATTCTGACATTTCTCTCCTACATGTAAAATTCCTAATTTTTTTGCTAGAAAATTACATAGAACCCCCAAACATTATATATGTTTTTTTAGCAAAGACCCTAGAGAATACAATGGCGGTCATTGCAACTTTTTATCTCGTACGGTATTTGTACAGCAATTTTTCGAACGTGTTTTTTTCAGAAAAAAAAAAACTGTTTAATGCTTAAAAAAAAAAAAAAAACCAGTAAAGTTAGCCCAATTTTTTTGCATAATGTGAAAAAGGAGGATACGCCGAGTAAATAGATACCCAACATGTCACGCTTCAAAATTGCACGCGCTCGTGGAATGGCGCCAAACTTTGGTATTTAAAAATCCCCATAGGCGACACTTTAAATTTTTTTACTGGTTACATATTTTGGGTTACAGAGGAGGTCTAGGGCTAGAATTATTGCTCTCGCTAACGTTCGTGGTGATACCTCACATGTGTGGTTTGAACACCGTTTTCATATGTGGGTGGGACTTACGTATGCGTTCGCTTCTGTGTGCGAGCTTACAGGGACAGGGGCGCTTTAAATTTTTTTTTTTTTATTGTTAATTTTATTTTTTTAGTTTTACATTTAAAAAAAAAAAAATTGATGACTTTTATTCCTATTACAAGGAATGTAAACATCCCTTGTAATAGGAATATGGCACGATCGGACCCATTTACAGTGAAATATGGGGTCAATAAGACCCCATATCTCACCTCTAGGCTGGGAAGAATAAAAAATAAATAAATAAACGATCATGGCTTCCTAGCCAGATCGGCGCCGTTAATTTGAATACCGAGGCCGGGCGTGACGTCATAACATCGCGCCCGGCCTCCGAACGATCATAGAGACTCCGGGGACAATCTAGTCTGCCGGAAATCTCTGATTAATTGCTGGGGCCGGCGGATCCTGTGACCGACTCACCGATGGAAACGGTGAGTAGGTAGAAGCATCGGAGGGCGGCGGGAGGGGGGGCGTCCCCTCCCGCCGCCCGTAAGAACGATCAAGCGGCGGAACAGCCGCAATGATCGTTCTTATGGTGTAGGGAATCGCCGGTGTTGTAAAATTTCATGCGACCCGTGATTTTCGCTCACCCCGTCACTTCCGGTGAGGCTACGTCATTCGCACAGCTGACGGCGGGCCTTTACTGCGCATGTGTCAATCCCCTGCCCTTAACAGCGCATGCGCTGTAGATTTATTCTCATGGTGGAGAAAAATTATAGCCTCGAGTGGGCGGAGACTTGCGGGTGGGCGGGCGGAGCTGAACAGATGCTCAGGACGTCAGCAGCAGCCCCGCCCACCCTAATAACAGGCCTCTGAATATTAAGTGGTGGTGAAAAATCACACTCAAGTGGGCGGAGATTTTCTCCAGGCGGAGGCTTCAGGAAAATGTCTCCGGAATCAGGGACAGGTGTGAATAGAGACGAGTCCTGGAAGATGCTGATAAAAGGGACATTGGTGGAATGGAAGGGGTTTGGAGAGGAGGTGGGCAGGGGAGCTGTTTTGGTCTAAAGCAGCAAAAGAATCACAACTCCCAGCAGGTGAGGGGGGGCTGAGTTCTGGAGCTTGTGGGCTTTGCTGGGACTTTGTAGTTCAGTTCTAGGTGGAGGAAGGATACACAGAGCATGCTGGGATATGTAGTGCTCCGGTGTGGGGGAGGGGACATGCTGGGATATGTAGTGCTCCGGTGTGGGGGGACGGGACATGCTGCGATATGTAGTGCTCCGGTGTGGGGGGGATGGGACATGCTGCGATATGTAGTACTCCGGTGTGGGGGGACGGGACATGCTGGGATATGTAGTGCTCCGGTGTGGGGGACGGGACATGCTGGGATATGTAGTGCTCCGGTGTGGGGGAGGGGACATGCTGGGATATGTAGTGCTCTGGTGTGGGGGGTGGGGACATGCTGGGATATGTAGTGCTCTGGTGTGGGGGTGGGGGGACATGCTGGGATATGTAGTTCCCCGGTGTGGGGGTGGGGACATGCTGGGATATGTAGTGCTCTGGTGTGGGGGAGGGGACATGCTGGGATAGGTAGTGCTCTGGTGTGTGTGTGTGTGTGTGTGTGGGGGGACATGCTGGGATATGTAGTACTCCTCCAGTGTGGGGGATAATGTATAGATTGATGTCGGTGTCCCCGTCTCATCTCCTTCCTGTCTCCTCTCTCAGGCACCATGCTGTACGAAATCTCCAGGATCATCCAGGGCGGCGCTGCCGTCTGCCGCCACGCCTCCACCGCCGCCGCCGCCAGGGTAGAGCATGAACACCTATTCCCTGTGAGTACTGATTGGTTGGGGGAGGGGTTAACCGCCTGGAGTGTCCCCAGTGGGGGAGGGGCATGCCACCTAATGTGCGCGCTCTGCTGCCGGACGGAGCCCCATAGACACTATGCCTCTCTGGATATAAATTTGGATACATTTGTAGCCATTCGGATGTATCTGAATCTCGGAGATGAAATGGTAACACATTTTTGTTGAAATTTAATTTACGTTCATCGTTTTCTCACCCATTCCAAATTATTTATGTACGACTTGGATTCGGATCGTTTGGGGGGAGGGGGAGAAACAAAAAGGTCAACCGATTCGAATTCTGTGTCAAGAAATAGCTGGTTGCTAAAGGGGGGGGGTGGCCGCCGCCGCCGCCGCCGCCGCCTCCTTAACAACCAATGAGTCATCAGCTGTCAGCGGGCTTCCCTACTGGCTGAAATGTAAAACACCCCACCCCCTTTGTGACATCAACAGCCCAGCGTTACCTGGTTGGTGATGTCACAGGGGCGGGGCCACCCCTTAGCCATGTAAGAACCGTCGGACATTCAACAGCGTGGAGCGTTCGAAAGGGGTTTTTATTTATTTTTAAATTTTTTTGGGGTGGAAAGGGTAGGGGTACTACGTACCTCATACTCATTCACATAGTTGGAGGTAGTGTGGGATCTGGGGGGGACTCCTTTGTTTTTTTGCTAATACCCCCCCCCCTTTCCTTGCCTGCCCCCCGGTCTGCATCGGATAAGGGCCTGGGGGGGACTTTTTATTTACTATTTTTGATCTATGTACACCATACTCATTCACATAGGTGGGTAGGGCGGGATCTGGGGTACCCCCCCCACAACCACCAGCCAGGGTTGTTGGAAAGAGGCCCTTGTCCCTATCAGCATGGTGCTTAGGGCAGGGCCCTGGTATGGTGACCTGGTATGGTTTGGGGTGGGGGGGCACTTGCTCATACACCCCCCCTTCCCCCTTTCCTGGGTTGCATGCTTGGATAAAGGTCCGGACCCCTATGCTTTTTTTTTTTTTTTTTTTTATTCCTCTTCCCCATCGGGGGGGGGGGGGCTGGTGCCCATGCAGGGTTGGTTGTTGGGGGGGGGGGGTTTGTTTTTTTTTCCAGGATTTTCTATTGCCAGCACTCATTTGTTTTTACGTTTCAGCTGTCAGTGGGGAATCCCGCTGACAGCCAACGAGTCGTCGGTTGCTAAGGACGTGGCGGACGGCGCCCCCAGCCCGATCCTTAGCAACCAGCTATTTCTTCACACAGAATTTGAATCATTGATCGTGTGGTGTTTGTGTTTTGTTTTGGGTTTTGTTTTGTTTTTTGTTTTTTTTATTTTTTGTTTTTTACGAGTTCAAATTGTTCTTCAAAAAATTGTGGAATCCGTCAGAAAATGAATAAACAAAATTAAAATTTTTAACTAAAATTCTGAAACCAAAATTTGGTAACGTAAGAAATTTGAATGTTCTGCACACACCTCTAGTGCCGCTCACACCCTGACCGCGGGACGGTGATCGCTGTCAGTGGGAGGTGATCCCAAACATCTGCTTCCTATAGGCTGAATATCCACCAAAGACTCCACCCAGAATGTCTTCTTTTTAACCCTCCCAATCATAGAAAAGCCAAAGCGAAGGGCACAGGTCTGACATCTGTTTATTTATTTTTAAATCTGCAGGCCGCCCTCCAACCGCGGGACTACGCCGTGCCCAACCCCACCTGGAACCCCGAAACCAAGAGGCTGTACGAGGAGCTGAGCCGAGACCCGAGCTGGAGGAGACTTCCCTCCTACGAGGAGTTCGCTGGCAGCAGATCGAGTACAAGAATAAGAATAGTGTTTGGCTGTGGTGGGGGATGACATTAGAGTGTAAGCTCCTCTGGTGACCTCTGACCTCCTCCTGTACAGGTATGAGCCTGGAGGCCGACGGGGAAACTCGTTTCTTCACCAGGAACCTGGACCAGGAAGGAATCGGCTTCGAGTATTGTATGTTCTATAACGAGGCGGAGAAGAGGACAGTCTGCATATTCCAGCCCGGGCCCTATCTGGGGGGCCTCGCAGGGTGAGCGTTATTTTCTTTTTTTTTTTTTTTCTTTTTTTTTTTTCTTCGCAGAGCCTACCCTAACCAGAATCCTTTGGTTCCTCGGGCTCTCCTTGTTCTCCTTCCACCTCTCGTGTCCCCTCTTGCCTTCTTCTAGGTACACACACGGGGGCTGCATCGCCACCATCGTAGACTCCACCGTGGGGGCGGGAATTGTAAACAGCATCGGACCGGCTATGACCGCCAACCTGAACCTCGACTATCGGAGGTAAGCGCCCAGGGGGGAGAAGAGGACCTACCTGACACTACATGGTTGTCAGGAGATTGTACAATCGATGGCCGGCGGTGATGATGTGGTAGTGACAGGGGAAGAATAATATTTGGGAGACTCTCGCGGGGGGGGGGGGGGGGTAGGAGTTGTTGATGTTCTGAAGCTGTGATAGCAGAGAGGTGTAATGAGGTTCTCTTTGTGTCTGTAGTCCGATTCCTCTGGGATCCACAGTCCTCATAGACAGCTGAGTGGAGAAGGTCGACGGTCAGAAAGTCTACACCAGATGCCAGGTCCGCAGTCATGACAGCGCTGTGCTTCACAGCGAGGCCACCGGTGAGGACTACTGCTGGGAAATCTTCATTCTGTAACTCCATTCCTTCCTCTCTTGTCTCTCCTGTCACTCATCTGTGGTTTCTGATCTGTCGCTCCTGTCATTGCTCTTCTGTCCCTCCTCCTCCTCTGCCATTCCTGTTTCTTGTCTGCTGTTCCTGACTCTGCTCCTTTGTTGCTCCTCTGCCGGTGCTGGCGTTGCTCCGCTGCCATTCCTGTTTCTTGTCTGCTGTTCCTGTTGCTGCCCCTCTGCCATTCCTGACATTGCTCCTCTGTCCCTTCTTGTTGCTGCTCCTCTCTCCTTCTTGTCTGCTGTTCCTCTGTTGCTGCTCCTCCTCTGTCTCTCCTGTCATTGCTCCCGACGTTGCTCCTCTGCTGTTCCTCTTCATTGTCTGCTGTTCCTGACGTTGCTTCTCTGCCGTTTCTGTTATTGCTCCTCTCTTCCTCTGTCATTCCTGGTGTTGCTCCTCTGTTGTTGCTCCTCTGTCCCTGCTGTTGCTGCTCCTCTCTCCCTCCTTCCCTGCCGTTCCTAGCATTGCTCCTCTGCCATTCCTCTTGTTTCTTGTCTGTTGTTCCTGTCGCTGCTCGTCTGCCGTTCCGGTCGTTGCCAATCCTGTCATTGCTCCTCTGCCATTCCTTTTTGTTTGTTTCTTGTCTGCTGGTCCTGACACTGCTCCTTTGTTGCTCCTCTGCTGTTCCTGTTGCTGCTCCTCTGCCATTCCTGACATTGCTCCTCTGTCCCTCCTTGTTGCTGCTCCTCTCCTTCTTCTCTGCCGTTCCTCTGTTGCTGCTCCGCCTCTGTCTCTCCTGTCATTGCTCCCGACGTTGCTCCTCTGCTGTTCCTCTTCATTGTCTGCTGTTCCTGACGTTGCTTCTCTGCCGTTTCTGTCATTGCTCCTCTCTCTCCCTCCTCTGCCATTCCTGGTGCTGCTCCTCTCTCCCTCTTTCCCGTTCCTGGCTTTGCTCCTCTGCCATTCCTCTTGTTTCTTGTCTGCTGTTCCTGTCGCTGCTCCTCTGCCGTTCCTGTTGCTGCTCCTCTTTCCTTCTCTGCCATTCCTAGCGTTGCTCCTCTGCCACTCCTGTTTCTTTGTCTGCTGTTCCTGTCACTGCTCCTCTCTCCCTCCTCTGCCATCCCTGTTGTCTGCTGATCCTGTTGCTGCTCCTCTCTCCCTCCTTCTCTGCCATTCCGGTTTCTTGTCTGCTGTTTCTGTTGCTGCTCCTCTCTCATTCCTCCTCCTCCTCCCTCCTCTGCCTTTTCTGTTGCTCTTGTTGTTGTTCTGACAATTTACACTTTTTTTTTTCTCTCCTCCAGCTTTGTACATTATGTTGAAGTCAGGAGAATCTGAAGCCCGACTATAATTTGCACATCTCAGACCTCAGGAAATGTTACAGATTCTGTTGGTTGGCAGCTGCACTTTGTACTGTAATGTATCCTGTCTGTCACTAGAGGGCAGCAGATCCCGTACCATAGAAACCCTCCTGGGAGAACTTTTTTATAATGTACTCACCGCTCTCTTGGATTGATCTTTTGTAGCGGTCCCTTTTTTCTAGGTGCAATGACCTCAAACCCGCCCCCACCATGTACCCGTTTTTGTACAGCCCTGTTCTTTGCCTCCTCCCAACCAAATGTAATTAATAATCGTTCATAATTATTGTATGTGACGTTTATTTAAACTGAATAAATACAGAAAATATTTTCACAGCATTTCAAGTGTTGCAAATACCTTCATTGTATCTTCTTCATCCTGGGGACCGTTCCTCCTCTCGCTTCATCCTGGGGACCGTTCCTCTTCTCCTCATCCTGGGGAACATAACTCCTTTTGCCTCTTCGAGGGAACCATTCATCCTCTCTCCTCATGCTGGGAACCATTCCTCCTCTCTTCTCACCCTGAGGACCATTCCTACTCCTCATCCTGGACACCATTCCTCATCTCTCCTCATACTGGGAACCATTCCTCCTCTCTTCTCACCCTGAGGACCATTCCTACTCCTCATGCTGGGGACCATTCCTCCTCTCCTCTTCTCACCCTGAGGACCATTCCTACTCCTCATCCTGGACACCATTCCTCATCTCTCCTCATGCTGGGAACCATTCCTCCTCTCTTCTCACCCTGAGGACCATTCCTACTCCTCATGCTGGGGACCATTCCTCCTCTCCTCTTCTCACCCTGAGGACCATTCCTACTCCTCATCCTGGACACCATTCCTCATCTCTCCTCATCCTGGACACCATTCCTCATCTCTCCTCATCCTGGACACCATTCCTCATCTCTCCTCATCCTGGAGACAATTCCTCATCTCTCCTCATCCTGGAGACAATTCCTCATCTCTCCTCATCCTGGAGACAATTCCTCCTCTCTCCTCATCCTGGAGACAATTCCTCCTCTCTCCTCATCCTGGAGACAATTCCTCCTCTCTCCTCATCCTGGAGACAAGGATCCTGGATGAGGAGAGAGGAGGAATTGCCCCCAGGATGAGGAGAGAGGAGGAATTGCCCCCAGGATGAGGAGAGAGGAGGAATTGCCCCCAGGATGAGGAGAGAGGAGGAATTGCCCCCAGGATGAGGAGAGAGGAGGAAGGTTCTCCAGGATGAAGAGACACAAGAAAGGGTCTCCAGGATGAAGAGACACAAGAAAGGGTCTCCAGGATGAGGAGAGAGGAGGAATGATCTCCAGGATGAGGAGAGAGGAGGAATGATCTCCAGGATGAGGAGAGAAGAGGAAGGTTCTCCAGGATGAATAGAGACAAGAAAGGGTCTCCAGGATGAGGAGAGAGAGGAGGGATGGTCCCCAGGATTAAGAGAGGTATCTCCCCAGCTGGACACAGACACCAGTTCAACCTAACAATGGTTATCCCCATCTTGTCCATGCCATGTACAATCACCCCCCATCCTCTCCATGCCATGCGCCATCATCCCCCATCCTCTCCATGCCATGTGCCATCTGTTATCCCCCATCCTCTTCATGCCATGTGTCATCATCCCCCATCCTCTCCATGCCATGTGTCATCACCCCCCATCCTTTTCTTTGTTCTTCTCCTGTTAGACACATCCTGAGCCCGGAAGTCCCATCTTCTCCCCCATACCTGAAACTAGACAAGAGAAGTTGGCATTGTCCTCCACCTGAGGCTGGGGACCCCTGAGTTGGTGGACACTTTGGGGGGGGGGGGGCAGCCTTGTATAT